>NC_143568.1:29825000-30463076 GCF_054136105.1 Typopeltis vanoorti
TTGTTTTGGAACGGGTCCCCTGATATTGCTGGAACGCCGGGTATCCTCCAAGGAATATCTGGACATTGCTGCCGATCAAGTCCATCCTGCAGTTTAAACCTTTTATCCAGAAGGTGATGGTTGTTTCATGGACGACAATGCTACTGTCCATCGCACAAGAATTGTTCCGCATTGGATCAGCAAGAATGACAGCAACTTCCACCATCTTCCCTGGTCACCACAAAACCCAGATGTGAACCCCATTGAGAATGTATGCGCCATTTAGAACTTGTTTAAGGACAGTCTGGTGAACGCCTGGTATGTTGTAGACATAGATGCAATCCAACACCTTGTGGGATCTATTCCAAACCTCATATGCCCTATAATTCGAGCTAACGGCGGTCCAAGACGATATTAAATAAAAGTTTATAATTCAGTGGCCGTTATGTCTAATAAGATGACTACTATTAGACATAACGAGTTATAGATAACTGAATGAGGGAAGGGAAACCTTAAGAAAGAGGAGGAGGAAGAGGAGGAGGTAAAAAATATTCCAAATATTCTAAATTTGGCCATTTTCTGGCAAGCAGTGTATGTGCTCACAAAGGTAGTCTCATCCTTGTGAGAATGGATGATACGGTGAGTAATTTGGACACTTAAAGTGACCTGCGGTGTGATTGTTGTAGCTGCAATAGGTTTCTGTCAGGAATAGGAAACCTGGTCGAGATGTCTGTAAGTGATGGTATATGCCACTTATGTTTGTGTTTATGCCACGATGTTGGTAAAATGAATGTGAAAGTGATATTTCCATGTCCGGAGTGTTAGAAAATCATTATTCATAATACGAGTAACTCATATTTTTAAGAATATTCAATAGTTCAGAATTTTCTAAATATTATAATTATAAACAGAATATTCTATTCAGAACATTCTAAACGAATAATTTAATAGAATTCATTGAATTCTATTAAATACATTCGTAAAATGCTTCGTCGATGACTGTGTTTCTCTTTTCACAGTTTCCTAGATGATCGGAATGTTTAATTTCTTGGTATGAGTTTAGCTATCTGATAACAGATAATATTTTTTCAGTCGAGAATCTAAATAATCCTTATTGTCTTATTGTTTCTAGCCGTAGGTTTGGAAATTCGGTATAGAAAGACTTTACTGTCCAATGTCCAATAAACAAATAACTTGCTGGGAAAGCTGTTCTTATTCTTCTAAACGTGAATGTTTTCTAGGTCGAATTTTCCATATGAGGGCCTGTCCTTGAGGGACACTTATTTTCTAACCAAAGACTTGTAAAGTTTTCTTCAAAGAAACTTGTAAAATTATATTTCACAGGGAGTTCAAATCTGTGTATCTTAGGCGGTTTCAACAATACTCATTTGAATTGGTTGAAAAGACCCATGTTCGAATCCCGATTAAGACGAGAAGAATCTTTATAGGGTTTTTCCTTTGAAGTAGAGTTAGCTGGTGTCAGAGGGAAGTGGTGTAAAATCGTGTATTCAAGGAACTTTATTCAAAACCTCTTGTATACCGATTTTACTGGTAAACAAAATTCACTAAAAATATTTGTGAGTTAATAGAGAAATTTTCATATTTTTTAATTTGGAAATAATAATTTTTTGAAGTTATTGAATATTGTGAAATCAAAAAGCTTGTATAAGAACAAAGGAAATTATATATGAGGTAAATTGTGTCTAAGTATACCTCTAGTCAACTAAAATTCCAGACAGATTAAAGGATTAAGTTATGATCTGAGGCCACTCCAAACGCGAAGATCGACATTACACGGGGGTTTCCCGTCTGAGTGCACCGCTCGATGATGGTGACGGTTGCAGAACATCAAGGGTCCCAGGGGATTACTACATAAGAAAAGACGAAGGTCATCGGAACGAAATAAATAGCAGTGCGCTACGTCGAGACGGGGCCTTTTTCTTGGAGTTCGAGTCGATCCAGTGTGCAGTTCCCGTTCGTGAGTCAGCGTGAAGTTACGAGGTCACGTGGAGTTCCGACGAGAGAGTTCGGACTCATGACGGTATCAAAGTCACCGTAAGCCGAGGAGTTCTGCAGAAAGTACGATGTTCGGTAACGGCAACTGAGCTTCACTGGAATCGTGGGTAATGAATTGTTATCTCAATCGGAAACCTTCATTCAAGAAGCAAAGGCCAGGAAAACTATGCAGCTAAAGCAAGTCATATTAGGAGGAACCAGATGCAGAACGTCCAAGCTGTAGGAATTAATTTGTCCGCTGATAACAAGTAAGAAGTCTCGCAATTTTCGAAAGGGATGTCCTAGTGCAGTGAATAAGAAGAGATAATCGCTCGAATGAACCTGAGAGGACTAGACTTCGTGAAAAGTAAGAACTTTACATCATTTACCAACTCAGTCAGAAACCAACTTATATTGTGATCGTGGTTTGAATTGATGAAATTGATTTATAAAGTTAATGTTGCATGACTTTTGGCCTTGAGTTAATATCTGAATTAATTAATTCTATGTAAGAAAAAGCTAGCTCAAATTATTGTGAAACTGCTTGAGTTTATTAATGTAGAAATTCCTTAAGCGTGTTTTTATTATATGTTGACGATCGGAATGTATGTACAGTTAAGAGGGGGGTAAACTTCTAGACACGTGGTCCTAAAATAGAAATGTTCAGATGGTTGTGGGATATGATTGGATAACTTTAAAGAGTTGTTAATTAGAGCTTACTTACAAAAATTAAGTGAATGTAATATCTGTAAATTGTGTATCTTTATTTAGTGATGAATAAACTGTTTTATTGTCAAAATAACTTGCGTGATCTCTAAGTCCAATGCACTACTCATAAAATCGAACCTATGTGTTTTGAAGTAGATATTGCCACGACTGCAGAGTAAGAATTATATACAGGTAATTTGGTATATAGATTAGTTAGAGAGAGAGAGAGAGAGGAGCTGTGTGTCATACTGGGTGTTCTATTCTTCGGAGAGAGATACTACTCTTATCCTAGAATTTTGGTGGCGCAGCTGACTAACAGATAAATTTTCCAAAATTTAATTTAGAATAAACACCAGTAGGTCAGACAAAGAGATTGGCTCTACCCTGAGGCGATTTGTTCTGTAAGTTTTTCCACACGTGAGCTTTATTATTTGCGGCCATAAGTTAGAAGTATAATAAAAGTTAAGAAGACAAGTTTTCAACGGGATAACGTAGAATTTTACAAAGGCGCAGCAGACAAAGATTTAATTGGAGATTTAGTAAGATATAATAAAGGAAAATAATAAAAAAAAGATATTTTTACAGTGGAAAGTTTTTTTTCCCTCTCTCGGAAACTGGTTTTTCATCCTGCAAACAAACGGCTAAAAGAACATACGCAATATACAGACATTGGAGATTACAAGAATAACGATTAACCATCCTATTCTGTCGGATCTAGCTCCATGCCTACATGGTATATGGTATGAGTCTTCGAGTAAACTTAAAAGAGGAAGGAAGGAGAGTTTTTGTCAGCGAACGCCCTGCATTAAGAATAATAATAAGAATCTGAGAGTCATATTTGTTATGCATTTCTTTAATTTATTATTTTAGATCCTGTGAATTCATTGTGATTTCTATCTTATGTAACAATACAAATATAGCTGTGTTTGATTAGGTATACTTCTTTAATTTGTTGGATCAGCAAGCATAAATGCTATTCATTTATTTTCTGAGGTATTTATTTCGTATTACTAAAATGTGCTGGAACATCTCTCCTAGGTCCTATTCAGTTTTACTTTAATATTCATGTAGCTATTTTAACCCTCATTTTAAAGCTGTTTAATCTGGTTTTAATCCATGAACAGTTAAGGAAGTTGGAAGTATTGTATTGCGTGATGATCTGAGATAATATTAAAGTTCGTCCTGTTCTTTTGCATGAAGTGATGAAAAAACGTTTTCAATACCGTCTTCTTCTTTCATATTATGAAATTCAGATGCCATTAAGACCGCATTGGATCATTTCTGTGTGCTGTTATTGATGAATTAGACTCATCTTGCTTTAGGTTTTCTAGATCCGTGCGGATTTTGCGATTTGTGGAATCGCAGTTTTGAGCCACTAGACGAAGTCACATTTATGAATTAAAACTATGTGCTAATCTCAGCTCACTTGAATACTGCATTAGACGGAAGAAGTTCAAATTGTAATTCGTAACTCTCTTCCAATAGGTAGATCCAACAACAGTTGGATGTTGGGCCTGTGGACCCATATTTCTGCACATATATCCATCGATATATGTGCAGCAGTTAGAGTTAACTTTCTAGCATGATGTTCTATAGTCTGTTTCATTAGTTATTAAATTATTTTATGCAATTATAACGAATTAGAAACCTTGAAAGCAATTATATTAACGTGATTACATGATGGCAATGTGATCGTCAAAATAAATAATCAAGCAGACTACGTAAACTGACTAAAAGGGGCAGGAGAAACTTGAAACGGTTCGTGTGATTCTCCTGTCATGCATCGGTTGATTCTCCCAAACTGGAGTTTAGGGCATTGACAGCTGTAGAATGTGACGTTACATATTGCGCTCTATAACGTGTTCTATGGAAAGGCTGCATTGAAGTCTTTTGTATAACATTCCATGATTACACTATGCTGCATACTTTAATCAAGAACGCGAACTCTTCACTATACAAAGTGGAACCAGATCACTAATTAACTTGCAAGCAGTGGTTTCCATGGAAAAGGTTATGTCAACCGTCTTGATTGGACAGTGGAAGAACAATCCAATCGAGTTATGATATCCACTTTTCAAATTAGATGGACATGTCAGAGTATAGTGATCGCTAGGAGAACGTTATTTGCATAGAGTATCATTCCGTCTGTTATATATGGTCATAATGATGATGATATTATTTAGGAATACTTTGGTATTACGAGAGGTTTTAGTCCGAAATGAATATAGAACATATGATGTTCTGGACAATTTTGTTTCCTATATGACGTGGCAGCTCTACGAAAACGACCATTTTGATATTAACATGATTATATACCTTGTCATTCTGAATCGCTGTGTGAAATAATTTTAAAGATGATGAAAACGAAAACAATAAGGTTATTAGACTAGCTAGCACAGAGTCCCAATCAGAATCACATAAAGTACGTACTTTGGGAAAGAGAAAAATCATCATGTCTATTCTCACTAGAATTGGCCTGCTTTTTTTTTTCTCTCATTTTTTTAGAAGAGACCAAAATACACGTGTCCGATTATCGATATTCACTGGAAGATCTACTCATTATGAGACACATGTCAAAATGAAACGAGCTTTCTGAAAATCTCAGCTGTGTGGACTGCCTGGATAATTTTCGAACATAGTGTGTGTACTGAATGTGCAGAAGTCGGTTCTTGCTGTTCTACTCCTGTACACAGGAATACACACGAGGTGATGAAACATCCACAGGCTTCAACGGGATGGCAACAATATCTAAATATCCACATCTGTATAGCCTTTATTGTAGAAATATATTTGATCCACTTTAGCGGCGTACAGGCTGATAAAAAAAAAAAGCAGTTTATTGCATCCGTAGCAATCTACACCAAAGACAAATCTCTACACCATCTGAAATAGTTCAGCAGATTCACATTGTAACACAAGAAAAATAATCGAGTAGTAGACATGGAAGCACAGTGATACGACACTGCTCGTCTTGAGAACTGAATTCCCAATCGCCACGTTATGGAAATTTCTTCAGAAAAGTCTTATTTAAGTAATACGACGTACACGTTGTTGCAGAATGCAATATTACATAGCGTCTTCACTTTGTGATATATTTTCTATTCTCATTACTTGACTATAAAGAGTACTTCCAACATCCTATAGAGAATATACGAATGCGTTACCTTTTTTGGAGATGTAAAAACACTAAAAATGTAGCACATCATTTCGACACTATACTCTGATCTCATTTTAATGTAGCGTAGTTTCATAGTAGTTTCCTTTTTTGGCACAAAAATTAATAAAAATCCTGTTTTAGAGACGAAACGCGGAACCTTTTAAAGCCGCTTTAGGTGACGGCTATAAAATAGGGCGATGGTCTCAAACAGGGCGAGGAAATTCGTCTGCCGCCTCCAGTCATTCACAGATATCATTTTCCGCACCCTGTTGATTAACTGTTATGTTGCAATGAATTGAATGGACCTGTGGTCCTGTATTTTATCCCTCTGTCAGATTTGCAACGAAATATCTGGATTAAGGATTATTGTTATTATTATTATTATTATTATTATTAAGAGAGACATCCAGGAAGTCAGAGACTCATCGAAGGAGGCCATTAAGTAGACTAGGGTTTCTCAATCTTTTTCTACGACGGAACACTTCACAAATCCTGAAGTGTTCACGGAACACCTTGGTTATTTTGTAATGTATTAATTAATAATTAATTGGTAATTTAGCTTATTTTATTGTTAATTAATAATTGTTAATTAATTACTAATGATTTGAAATTAATTATTAATTAATAATTAATTAAACATCAATTAAACCATTATTAAATTAATTTGTGCTGATTTTCATTGACGTATCTCATTCTGATCACCAAAAATTTATAATATTATTATAAGTACTTACGAGTGAATGCAGACTTTTTCTCCTGTGTGCTGGTTTTTTAGGTTAAATATAAATAAAATAAATGAGTAAATCTAAGCGTTAAGAAAAAAATAATCATTTATTGCCAAATGTTAATTAGTAAAAACAAAACACATAAAAATAGTATAACGTATATTGCAAATTAAGTTCTTAATGACTCCGAAGTTTTTGAGTCTTTGAATTACAAATTCTTTTGATATCAGGCACAATATTAGAAAGTTGAATTCTCATATTTGGTGTAGCGTCGAATCTGTTCCTGGACTTTGATTTGGTTGCAGCATAATATGAAAATCCAGCCTCGCATAAATATGTCGTTGTAAAAGGAAGTAAAACAAGAATAGCTAGTTTTGACACGCTTGTCCAGAAATCATTTATTGGCAGTTCCTTGTATTTTTGTTTTAAATCAGAGTCACTAATTAAGTCAATTAGATTTTCATAGTCACTTGCGCTGAAGCCTGCTGGCTTAGCTGTCACTGAAAATGGATTCAGAACCCAGGAATTGTCCTCACTGGATTTTGGAAAATATTGCAAAAGGGTTGATTGCAAGTCATGCATGTGTTCTAAAATTACGTTAGATACTTCTTCATTTACTTTAGAATTTATTTCAGTCAAAAATTCATTGCAAGGTGAGAAAACAATCAAAATTAATCTGTTCAACTGTAGAAATCCAGAATTGCAACTTCCTATCAAAAGATGCAATTTTATCTCTTGTATAAAAAATTGTAATATTCTTTCCTTGTAATGATAAGTTAATTTCATTGCACTTTGTAAAAATATCTGCCAGATACGCAAGACTCATCAACCATGAAGAATTTCTTAATAATTCAATAAAATTTTGTCCTAAATTATGTGACATCAAGAAGACCATTAACTCACTAATAATGCTTTTCTTCTGGATAGCCATCTTACTTCAGTATGTAATAAAAGTGCGTTATGTGCACTACCCATTTCATCGCACAAAATTTTAAATAATCCGGATTGAAGCGGTTGAGATTTTACATAGTCGATCATTTTTACGGCTTCATCCAAAATAGTTTTTAAATATGTAGGAATTCTTTTTGTTACTAGTGCTTGTTTGTGCAAAACACAATGACTTTTGGTGTCTCTTGTAGCTATTTGCAGGATACGTGTTAAAACTCCCTTCCTCTTTCCTACCATTGCTTGAGTACCATCTGTACAAATATCAATACACTTCTCCCAACCGATTTCCTGTTTTGTAATATAATTATTAATATAGTTGAATATATTTTCTCCGGTAGTTTTTTCTTGTAGATATTCGCACATGAGTAAATCTTCTTCAATACTTTTATCAAATATGTAACGAACAAACACTAGTAATACAGCGAGTCCTGCGACATCTGTAGATTCATCCATTTGCAATGAATATTCACTGCAGTCTAAGTCGATGAATTAGCTCTTTTTCTATGTCAGCAGAAAGATCTTTGATGCGGCGTGAAACAGTATTATTTGATAATTGTACTGCATCTATTTTTTAGCAACGTGCTCGTTTAACATGCATGATAAAATGTCTTTCACACAAGGCTTAATGAGCGTCTCACCAATTGCATGAGCTTCACCATGAAGTGCAATGCGGTAACTCATGCGAAAAGACGCCTCTGTTGTAGCAGTTATAGCAATTATAGCCATTTAAAGTTTAGATTTTTCTAGCGAGTCACGTCGTCTCTTAAAAAAATGTATATCTTTTCCTTTGTGATCAGTGTGTTTCGTTTCGAAGTGCCTTCGAAATTTAGCTGGAGCCAAAGAACTGTTTACTAGTATTTTATTACACAAAACATCAGGAGCATGTGTATTGCCAATACACGTAAATTCATAATTTAAATAACTTTCATGGTACTTCCGTTTTAGTCTGTTCTTAGATGACTCTTGTTCTTTAATATTAGCGTTTGAAGAAACCACAGTTTGCAATTCGATATCTTCTCCAATCATATGAGTAGATGTGTCAGTAGAAGTACTTGCTCCTCCTTGTGTTAAAGTTTCTGTCTTTAAACAAGAATCCATGGGTATTTTTTCAATAATATTCAAATTCCAATATTTGTCAGAGCTATAATAAAAACAAATAGAATTGTGTTGTAAAGGTAACTTTAGTATGAAAAACAATAAGATTATAAATAAGAAATGTCGAATAATATAAAAGTAAATGAATAATGCAAAATAGTACAAAAAGACTGCAACACACAAAAGTAAATATGAATTGTAACACTACTTGTAAGAAAAGTACTAAACCGTATCAAATAATGTAAAAGCAATTGTAATAAGAATGATTTGATAAAATGTTCAGTAACAAAAATTAAACAGTTCGAAATAAATCAGATATTAATTATAAAAGTAGTTAAAAGTGTAAGAAGAATTCTTTTTTTTTAAAAGTCGCCTCGCCTCCCTATATACGGGAATAAAAAGGCGTTAGCCGATTTTTTTTTTCCGAGGGCCCGGTCCCAAGAAATTTACTGGTAAATACCTTTCCAAAGTTTTTTAAAGTTCATACTTTAACATAAGTATTAATAATTAATTATGGCATAATTATAAAGAGTATTAGTATACTTATGTATACAGTGTGGCATGTTGACTATCAATCTAGTTATCAATCACTGGACTAATGAAATGTTGTAACATGTCGTAGTTTCTTCAGGCAAACATCATTAAATTAATTTGTGCTGATTTTCATTGACATATCCCATTCTGATCACCAAATATATTTATAACATTATTATAAGTACTTGCGAGTGAATGCAGACTTTTTCTCCTGTGTGTTGGTAGTTTCCCCTCCTATTGTACATCCTAGAGATCTTTGTAGGCTTGAGGTGGATGACTCACTATCTGTTTCGTCACAAATACCCTCAATAAGAGATTTCTTAATACCAAAATTAAACAAGGTGCCTTGTCTCTTATTCATAGTAATTTTAACTCTGTATTCCTATTACTTTTAAAAAAATCACGACACTCCGGTTTCAGAACAAGCGCTTACACACTGCAATACGAACTTGCGAAGAAAGTATTCAGTATTAATAGATTTGAGAACCGGATACCGATTACCTTGATCTTCAATTTCAGTGGAAAAATTTTCTTTATACTTCCGTGCTGATTGGTCACTGATATTTGCAACGCAGATGTTATTTCGTTCAGTTTTGAGAACACGCCGCCCATTGTTGTAATCGGCTTGCAGGCAATTTGTATGATCGGTCATAAACGGCGGTATTCTCTTTCCCGATTGCTGAAAGATTTCAATGTGTGAAAATTAACAATAATTCATGAATACTTCCATGTTTAAAAATATGCCGCTTGGTCACTGACATTTGCTACACAGATATCATTTCTTTCAGTTTTGAGAACAGAAGATATGACACCAATTGTTGTAATGGGCTTGCAGGCAATTTTTATGACCCGTCATAAACAGCATTATTCCCTTTCCCAAAGTTGAAACGTTTCGATGTGTGACAATTAACGATACACATATGCCATTAGGTGTTCTGGGTCTGAGCTTTTCGGCATATTCACGAATATTATTCTCCTCAGAATATTTTTACTATAAAATATTTATTCATGAAAAATGCTTAGAAAACTAAAATGACAAATTTCAGAACTTCTCGCGGAACACCTATTCACCTTCCGCGGAACACTGGTGTTCTGCGGAACACAGTTTGAGAAACCCTGAAGTAGACTATTAATTGAGTATTAACAAGATTCTGGTAAAATGTTGAGTTAATGCTTATCTAAACGATGTATTTCTGTAATTGGGCAGAATGATTAATGTTTGTTTTGTATTGCATGCTGTTTAATTTTAGTCATAATCCAAGTTTTAATCTCTTTTCTCTTCAAGTTAAAAATCCCCATTAGTTTTTTAATGATGCCGAATGATGTGAATAATTTACTTTATCACTATAAAGTAAATTACCGGCATTGTAACTCATGCAAAAGTTATATTTTCCGGCTTCAACTTCCAAACATAAATAGCTTCACATTAATGGATTTTTCACAGTAGCGCACGAACTTGCGGAGGCGATGATTTTCGAAGTGGCTAAAATGTGAATACGCTGTCTAGTTCTGCATGCACGCATGTTATTATTGTTGTTGTGATGAGTGTATACTTTTTGCGTAGCATTGAACGCTACTACACGGAAAGTACATTCTGCTGAAGAAAGTAAGGCTATGAGGTCAGTGTGTTTTACGTCTATTAGATGCGTGTGTTCTCTGATCAGTTTGTCTGTTTTGCCGAATGAGAAACACTTCTACTTCTGTATTAATTGGCTAACTTAACTTCTCTTGAAAAGATAATTCTTTGCATTCTAGATGGAATTCGAAATGCTATCTTTCTAACCAAGGGGAATAGAACTGAATCCCCCCCTCAAAAAAGAAAGGAACACAGTTACACAGCTCTAATAAGTGAATTTAAAATTCAGTAATATAGTATTTAATATAACTTAAATGTACATCATTTAGTTGAAAATTAAAAACATTTACCGCTTCTTTCATGCCATACATCTGGTTCTTTTGCCTGAAGTGCTTTCCCATTATTGTCTTCTGGGGATAACGTATAGCAATTTCCGAAGTCAGGATCAAAAAAGCCCTTGAAATTTCTATAAGACACAAAACTTCTATTATTTCAGTGTTTCATGTGTATAAAGAAAAATATATTTCAGTCTTCTTATAACTGAATATATTCAGCAATCATTACAATATATGTAATGATTGCTGATGACGTAACATGAAGTTATGACCTATTAATATTCACACGGATAACTGTTTGCGGAAACTGTGTCTATAGATCCACACTGACATAATTAAATATTAACATATTTACGCCCACTTCGGTAACGATCGTTATTCTATACTCATATTCCCATTTCCCGACACGTTCCAGAATCTTTTGCAGGTTTTCCACGATTGAGATCTGATGAATTCACTGGCAATTCAAGATGGATGATGACCTCCATATATTCCTCTAACCTATTTGATTTCACACCAATTTCATATCGGTTCCTTACAGCAGCGTGGACCCGTGAAACGGTGCATTATTGTACTAAAAGATTGCATTTAGGGACAGCTGCAGTATGGCAGAAAGCACGTGTTCTGTTATGAACATTGTTAGAATACACTGGTCATATTGGTCACTACGCAATAGGGGTCTTAATTCTGATCATCCACTTTTGTTATTTGTGCTGTATCGTTATCCGTCTATCTGCGTGGTGCAACAGAACCCCTACCCCAGCCAGTGTATACTGACCCTCCCCAGCTGTTGCTTTCAACGATGATCTTTTACCATCGCCAATTTCACTTTCACTTACTTTCTTTCACTTTCACCAAGATACGTATGTTCACTGGCAGGTTTGGATATTCTTGGGAGCGAAAAACCCGAGTTTCCGGGTGAAAAAAAACCCTACCTCGATATGAGACCGGCTAACTCACCTTTAGTCAGAAGAGATCAAATAAAAGTTCCTCATATGGGTTCGATTTACTGACGGGAATCGAACCCAGGGTCTTTCCGAACAAAGAGCTTCGTCTATACTGACTGAGTTACTGATGCTCCTACCTTCCACCTTTCGTCTAATATTTCGTCAAATACATCTTCCACATTTCTCCACCACACTCCAGAAACGAATTTCTTTCGGAAAATTCACACCGCTCACTGCACGATAACATTTCATGATAACCTATAAAACGTTTGTTGAGGGAAATATGACATTTAAAGACGGGCATTTGAAAATCCTTTAATGCTTCGGAATTATTAAGTAATTCTTCTATTTATGATTAGAAGAATGAATTAACTTTCGACTGTTTTGACATATAGGCATCATTGTACTTACTTTAAGCATCTTTCCATTTCCAGTTGTTGGTTCCCCTCAAACTGACAGTTTACAATCATATTTTCAATCTGATGACCAAGTATTTTCCTCTCAGCAAATTTCTGATCCACGGTTAAATTCTCAAAAGCTTCAAAAATCTCGTCATCCTGTAACTATAAACATACTCATAAATTATAATGGTCGTTTAAAGGTATACTTGTTTGACAACAGGCACAAATTTCAAAATGAAAATGTCCAGTAACATCTTAATAAATTTTATAGGAGTTTATTAAATAACCTATAATCCAAAGTTTACGTAAGCATATTTACGAGTTAGAATATGCTAAGGCCTGCTGATCATTAATCAACACTCTCAAACTGCTAATCTGTTGCTTAGATGAAGTTCAGTGATGTTATAAATATACCCTTAAAATGTATGATAAGATCATGCATTCTGTTTTCTATCAGCAAATAAATCTTCGTAGCGACGTTCGTGTGATATTATTATCTTACTATATGTGAAACCGGAGTGTTTAGTACTATATTTTCATAATAAATTTAATAACATTTATTATGAAATAAATAAAAAATAAAATTTAATAAAAAAAGTGCATTTTCTGTCCTTTGTTTCTACATCGTCATCTCGTGTTGATAATTCGAAGTTAGGTGTTCCAGAATTAAAAGCAGTTAATTTCGCGATTTTTTAAAACTTCAATGTGTACTTTTTTATTATTATCTATTTTTACTTTTCCGAATGGAAAATATGTTCAGTGAGGCAATAAGCAGTAAGCTGGATTTACTGAATACTACTGAAAAAATAATATGGAGTATAATGCAGTATAGCAGATAGCCTAATAACCAAAATTCTGGTTCTGCGACAGCACTTTCTTCACGTGTGAAGATTCCAGCAGAAGGGGCGAAGTGTGTTTAGGAGGAAAATCAATTTTGGTTCAGAAACGTTTAATATAAATGTGTAAAACATCATGATATTTCACACAAAAACAACAGAAGTATCTACTATCTGAAAATTCAATTCTGAATAAATTTTAATTGTAAACAGTTAATAAAAAAGGGTGTTAGATTAAATGGGTATGCTAGATGCAGTAATTTTCGTTTGTAATTAATCTTAGTTTTCATAGCTTTTAGCTGATAAAAGTTTTTTTTTTGTTGTTGTTAATCATTTTCATTGTAATGATAATATATTTTTTCGCTACAGTGGGACCATTTTTCTCGTTAAAATGATTCGAAATGATAATTTTCTCTCTCTACCAGGAATTTAATGAAATTTAGTATTTGGGATTATTATTAAAATTTGTCTCGCTTCATTTGGACCATTTTAAAAGAAAATTATGCATAACAAAATTATGTCTATAGTACACATATACGGTAACCCATAAAACTGTGTAGGTTCAATTGTTGTAATAATGAGTATGTCACTATACAAGAATGCTATCACGAAACTTATTTTTTTATGATTTTCTGCAATCATTTCCTTCTTTATTTACAGAAAGAGACTTATGTGACTGTTAGTTTTAGTTCTTAATTGTGTGTAATTATAACCTGAATTTACTTTTTTGTCTTTAGTTTTCTCAATGACTAAAAATCATAAGACAGCTCCAAACTCTGCCATTCGTAAATACTGTATGACACCCAAGAAAGTTGCTCATTAGCTAACATTAATCTGACTCACGAACACGTTTCTCTCTTAGCAAAAGCGATAAGTTCCTAAAGCGCGGTTCGTTATACGAAATATTGCAAAACTAAAATGAGTCTGCACAGATTGTGCAGGAGGAATAGTGGAGAGTTTGTGGATGTGTGGAGTGAGTTTGATGGCGGGAAGGATTTATATACTGTGGTTCGCTTATATTTGAATGGATTTGGTGTCAGAAGTCTTGCTCAGTGATAGTTCGGAATTGCATAGTCAGTGAAACAGAATGTTCGGCGGGGGGGATGCATTGAGCATGGGTCCAGGCAACCTGGAGGATAGTAAGTGGGGAAAGTGACAACATGATAGGAGATTTAGCACCCTAGGTTCTTAACTTTAGTGAGCTAAGCAGCACAAGGTGTAAGAGAGGTTGTTGTTGTATGAAGGGGGATATTGCAGTTTATATATTAATGGCAGAAGTATTCGAAATAAGAGCGAGAAGTTTCTGGCATTGATTAGCACAACTTAGCCAGAGATTATAGGCATTAGTGAGACTTGGTTGGCTGAGGATGATACGGGCATAGGAATAGAATTCAAGAGATAGTACCTTCAGAGAGGACAGAAGGAACAGTACAAGGGGAGGGGTTTTGGTAATGATAACAGAGGAATTAAAGACAAAAAAAATAGAAGTAATCAGGGGACAGAGATCTTGAGGGAAATTTATTTGAGGCTACTGGTGTGAGATAGAGGCCTACAGGACCAAATATGTAATCCGTTGCTGGTATAATCCAAAGGTTTAAGTGAGAATGTAGATGACATTCGCAAATTAGCATGACACGAGTACAGTTCGGTTGATTATTATGGAGGATTTCAACTATGGGAGACATAGAGTGAGAGGAGGGATGGTCACAGGAGAGGAAATGGAATTTAAACAGCTGCCGAGAGATAATTATCTAAGGCATCTAATGGAGGAAACACGAGGATCGAGATTGCTGGATCTGATCATAACTTAACACTAACCAGTCTAGCTACGCTGCCTCCGCTTGGATAAAGTGGTCATGTAGTTTTGACTTAGGTGTGTGCCAGGCATGCGGAATTTTCAATTTAGAAAGGATATATGTAAAATTACCGAAATAGGTGATTATAACTAGCTTTTAGGAGTCAGCTTTTGCAGTTCCATGGCATAAGAATTTGGAAGGGAGAGATGGTGGTACATGGTAAGTGGTAAATGGGTGCTTGAAGAAAGCAGTATCAGACTGTATACCCAGAGTCAGAAGGATAAATCAGGTAGGAGTTAGATATGATTTCATAAAAATAAAAAGATGTGGAGGGATTATAAAGAAAAAGGTGATCAGCATGTCAATGAGCAGTACAAAGTGCAAGTAAGGTGACCTGTATGCCAAGGAAAAGCAAAGAAATTATGAATAAATAAATGGGAAGCTAGCTGATGAGGAAAAGAAATTCTAACGAGTTCTTTCGCTATGTGGCAAGGAAAAGGAGAAATGGCTATGGAAGGATGACTTTAGAAAGTGGTGATGATGAGGAGGTAACAGAACCAAACCAAACAGTTGATTTACCTAGTGAGCATTTTGAGGTGGTGTACCATCTAGCTGGTGACAATGCCAACACAGCCATGAGATTAGATGGCATATCGGCCCTTCTATTATGAGAATGTGCAAGAGAATTATCAGCTTCTCTGAGAAAGCTGTTTAATTCAGGCCCCAGTACTAGGAAGGTGCCAATGGAGTGGAAAGAGAGCAAAATAATCCCGCTGAGGTAAGGTAAGCAGGTTACTAATAACCTGCGTATCTTTTCTAATAAAGTGACATTCGAGTTGGATAAGTGAAATATCTACTCAGTGATCTTGCTAGACTATGTAAAGGCATTTGACAAGATTTCGCATAGAACTATGTTGAATAATTTTGAACAAATGGGGATGGATATGAACCTGGTGATATGGATTAGAGGATTGCTGATAGGCAGATATCAAAGAGTGGTTTATGGAGAAGTTATTTATGAAGTCTAGCAGAAGGCGAGTAATCAGTAGTGTACCATAGCACTCGGTACGTGGCCGTCTATTGTTTAATTTGTATATCAATGATATGGGAATGATTTGACATGAAATATATTTAGTTGTTTGCTGATGATGCTAAACTGTGAAGAGCAAATGAAGTTGATGCGCAGATCCTGCGGAAAGATTTAAATAGACCAGAAGGATGGGAAAAGGTAAATGGTAGCCAGTTTAATGTGACACAAAGTGTGAGATGATGAACTTTGGGAAGGAGAGATCACAAGCTATCTACCATATCAATGGAACTGAACTCAGGAAACTGATAAGGCCATGGACTCACAGTGATTATGGACAGAAAGATGAAATTTAGAGGGCATATTGCGAAGGTAACCAAAGCAGCATCAGATTACGTGGTTATTGAAGAACACACTAACAAGCAGATATATAGAGGTTATTGTTCCCCTATATAAGACAGAGATCTGGACTCCCGGATTCCGTGGGGAAGAAGTGGTGAAGAGGATCCAGAGGCGAGTGGCAAAGATTGTGATAGGTCTATGAATGCTCCCTATGAGAATAAATTGACGGTTTATGGGCTTCAAAAATTAGATGATAGGCGAAAAAAACAGGAGACAGGATAGAGGCATATAAGTTATTAAAGGGATTTTATAGGATTATAGTGAAATTGTGTTCTTTTTTTAGTACATGACAAGAAATTGTGTAAAAGTGTGTTCAGCAAGAGTGTTAGGAGTAGGTATTTTGCTTGCGAAAGGGGAGGTGAATGGGTGGAATGGTTTACTGGGGCTGTTGTTAGTTCTTCATCAGTGAATGAGTTTAAGGAGAGGCATGATAGGTACTGTGTGAATAATGGATCTTTCGTGATGAGTCTTCTGACTCCATGGAGATACCTGTATAATAATAATAAAAAAAACAAAAAATGACTTTTATAGTAATGATGAGAAACAGCAAATATTCATAAAGAAAGTTTGGGACCTGGAATATTTCGCAGTGTTCGAATCCCTTTTGCTACTAGAAATTATTCATAAAGTGCCCTATCAACTTAAAGTCTCTCTCTCTCTCTCTCTCTCTCTCTCTCTCTCTCTCTCTCTCTCTCTCTCTCTCTCTCTCTCCCTCTCTCTCTTTTCCCAAACAGTGGTGTTCCTTCCTGGGCCAGTCGCGTATACGTATATCACAGTCAGGATATTGGAACTATTTGACTTCAAGAATCATCATCTTGCCTGCTTAGGTTTCGTCTTTCTCACTTTATATGTTATATATTGACTCACATAGTTTATCGTTAAAGAACTAAATTTAAATTTAATTCTTTAAGTTAATAGGCCAATTTATGAATAATTTCTAGTAGCAAAAGGGATTCAAACACTGCGAAATATTCCACATTACTTTATTTTAACCTATTACTTTCGAATATTCGCTGTTCCTCGTCCTTACTGTAAAAGACATTTTTTATTTTATTTTTTTATTATACGGTTATCTCTATGGAGTCAGACTCATCAGGAAAGCTTTGACTGCAAAAATTATTGAAGTCCGACATTTTTTATACGAATATAGACTTAAGTTCAAGTCTAGTCGCCCACTGCAGGAATTTTTTCTAAGCCTTTCTTCGACAGGTTCCCTAGTCGATCTCTGGCATGGGCAAGCGGTTTTTTTCCCAGAAACTCGGGTTTTTCGTCCTGTAAAATCAAAATACAAGAACATATCCTGTTAGGGTTAGGTACCAAGAGATGGCAGTACTTGTTTTCCAGTTTCCTCATTGGTTGCTGCTTATAATTAGTGATTGTCTTGGGGCAGCTATATACGATTGGCTACTGGTAGAGATTGAACTTCTCGCTCAGTTTCCAAAAGCTAGATAGGGTTTTAAGGCTTCACTTACTCCCTATAAAGGAATAAAAGGCGTAACTTTAACTGATTTTTTTTAAAATGGGAATATTCTTCAGTTGTAACGAGGTTATGATTTCGTTGCTGCGTAAATGTGCGAATCATATTGTAATTCACGACAAATGATTTTATTTGGCATTTGTTCATATATTTAAATATGTTAACACCATGATTTCTATTTAAATTATTGCCTGTGCGTAGTACCACAGCTGTTGCTTTTAAAGTTCTGTGTCTGTAGTCATTCTCGATGTAAGGCATAGAACTATTTTTTACAATCTGTAACGTGATTTGATGTTGAGAAATGATGAGCTAAACCAGATGTGATGATTCTGTTATGATTGACATCCCCCACATGTTCCTTCTGTCTTATTTCAAAACTTCTAGAAGTCTGACCAATGTAAGAAAGGCCACACGTGCAGGGAATTTCATATACTCCAGGACATTTGGAGAAAGGTACTTCATCTTTGGGTGATCTTAATATTTGTCTGATCATGGTAATGTCCTGGAGTATATGAAATTCCATGTACGTGTGGCCTTTCTTACATTGGTCAGACTTCTAGAAGTTTTGAAATAAGACGGAAGGAACATGTGGGGGATGTCAATCATAATAGAATCATCACATCTGGTTTAGCTCATCATTTCTCAACATCAAATCACGTTATAGATTGGAAACATAATTCTATGCCTTACATCGAGAATGACTACAGACACAGAACTTTAAAAGAAGCAGCTATGTTAACACCATATTTGCTCCAGTGTTTACTGGAACTCCTTCGATATACGAATTCCTGCAGTTATTCACCTTCCACCGATGCATTTATTTATTTATTTATTTTATTTTTTTAAATTAGTTGTAAATTATAATCAAGATAAATCCGCTGTTTAATATAATTAACATTATTTTGGTATAAAGGATAATATGAATTGAACTTAATTACTGTATGTGCTGTTAGATTCAATCTTTACCTTCCAAGACTTTAAATCAGTTGTAATAATGATTCGTTACGATGATATACTTTTTCCTTGTGCCTTGTTTTTACTGGTAGCAACGTTATCTCTAAATTTTCAGTATAACATACGAAAATTTAGAAACAAACCCGAGAAAATCTTGCCGTCTTTCTTTTCAATGTGACACATTTTTTGAAATTATACGCATCTGGTATTACCCGACAGTTTAAATAAATAAAAAAAACACACACACATATTAATATCATTATTTACAAAGGAAATCAAAATAAAATGCTTAATAAAAACTTACCACGACTTCAAAAACAGTTTTGTTTTCACATCTGGATTTATTAAACTCGCAATATTTTGATCCTCTAATTCTGAAAAAAAAAGTCAAAAGTCATAATTTAAAATAACTTAAAGTTAAAAACTAAAAGTTTAAAAGTCGAAAATTAAGCTCCTCCTTAGAGCATCTGGAAGAAGAACGGAAAACATTGTTGTGTCCTTCAAGAAAAAATTATCTGCGTTATCGTCGTGATGAATCTTTGTATGAGTTTTTTCAAACACAGGTCAGTTAGCCACTCTCATAAGAAAAGAGTTGTTGTTGTTTTTTTCTCTCCTCTCTCGAAAACTTTGGTTTTTTCATCTCACATACAGGCAAATCTGCCAACAGAACTGACATAATATACAGACAAAAAAATAATATTGTTGCTGGTGAGCGGCAGATGGCGTTGTGTAGTGTCTTTGTGGTAGTTGGCGATTAAAGTAGGGAAGACGGTTAGTTGTGTTTAATGGCATATTGTGCCTTCCGGATTGAGTGCTTGGAGGTGTCACGTAATAAGATGATAGTAATAATAAATATAACGTTATAATAAATTAATTATAAGTTAATTAAAATAATTATGAATATAAATAATTATTAATTAAAATAGATGATTAGGAAAAATATATATATTCAATAGTAGTGCTGTTAGGGTCCAGCTAGGCTTACCATACGTCCCGGTTTGAAGGTATGGTCCCAGCGTCCCGGCCAGTTTGTCATTTTGGTAAAAATGACAAACTGGCCGGGTTATTTGGTAATTTGGTAAAAATTTATTTAAAAGTGCAGAATATACACGCAGTACAAAAAGTGCAGCCTCGGAAAATGGCGATTAGGAAACATGAATACCCCACTTTGACTCTGGCCTGTACGCTGCGTCGCAAGTCATTGTTGAGCATGCGCAATCTTAGTTGGGTATAGATTGAGAGTCGATGTTTCTTTTCTGCGTGTTGTTTGTGATTTTTTTTTACTTCATTAAATTAATTTAACCCCAAAATGCCAAAAAGAAACTGTGTGTTTACGGATGAATTAAAAAAGGATTATCCTTTTTTAAAAAAAGTTTGTGGTAATATTGACAAAGTGAAATGTGAACAGTGCTCTTCAGAATTTTCTGTGGCTCATGGTGGGCGTTCGGACATAAAAAATCACTTGACATGTGCGAAACATAAGGCTAGTCTAGCAGCGGCAGGAACTTCCTCAAAGATATTGTCATATTTTAAAGGTGCCGATCCAAGTGACAAAGAATTTTTAATAGCTGCTAAAGAAGCAACTTTTGCATTTCATGTTGCTATTCACAATCTCAGCTTTAAGTCTGCCGATTGTCCGTCTAAATTGATATCAAAGCTTTTTGAAACAAAGTTTAGACTGGGAAGAACAAAATGTGAAGCTGTCATTCTTAATGTGATTGAGTCACATTAAGAATGTTGTTTCAGCAACTTTGTGAAGATTTAAACAAAACAAATTTTGTGACGATATCAATTGATTCTTCCAACAGAAAAGAAATTAAAACTGTGACATATGTTGTGTGGTATTTTGCACCAGATTGTGAGTAAAAGTTAAACTTTTAGACTTTCAATCAGTTTCCGGTGAAACTGCAGAAATACTGACAAATCATTTAATGTCAGTTATGAAAACTCATAATATAACAAAAAAAAATTATTGGATTTTGTGGAGATAACTGCAATACCAATTTCCTGAAGCTCGTAAATTAGCACATATTTGTTCGATCCGTTAATAAGAACAACAACAAATCTTGACTCTCAGAATATTTTTTACCTTATGTAACTGGGTTGCCAGAGTTCTGTCTGGTCACACATTTTGTGTAATGGCGGATGGATCTTTGTTTTCAAAATTTGTGCCTAATGCAAGGATTCCACAAGCTAATGCTAGGATTTTATCAACTACTCTCTTCTGTTTTGCTGTATATTGCATCTTTTTCAGTTGACTGCAGATCCAATCCAGTGGGTAGATCATTCATGATCATTACACGTCGTGCAGAACACTTTCAGTCAAGATGCTGCACTCGAAGAGTACATTAATTGGTTCATTTTGGGATCGGAACATTTGCACCTGTTTCTATATAACGAATTTTAATGATTCAGTATATTTTTAACTGAATGTTTTGCCTAGTTATCTCACCATATAAAAGATTTAAGGGAAACGTGATAAAAGAAAGCTTAGTAAACCTAAAAGGTTTACGGATTTGAATATACGACGCTTCTTATCATTGAAGAAAATGGGGATAAAGATGAACCAGTGAACTAGATTTAACATTTTTTCTTTGAAAATTTTTTGTTATAACTTTCACAGTTATTTTTTTTTATTGAAATGCAATGGAGATTTGTGTTTATAAGTACTTATTTATTTTTTGTTTATTTTATTTATTTTGAGCAAGCAGGCTTCCAAAATTTATCAAATTTTAATAAAATTATTAAATTTTATTATTTAATATAAATAATATTATTTATTATTATATTGTTTGTTTATTTTTACACACATATGTTCAAAAAGTCATGAACACATCTTTTTTAGATATTTTTATTAAAACACTATATCTTTAAAATAAAAACATAGAGAGATTATCAGATTATATATATATCCCTAATGATGAACCTGGATGTTAATACAGATCTGACATAGCTGTCTACATTCATATCCGGCTTCATAGCAGAGCCTAACCACTAGCTGTTAAGGTGTTAGTGATATAAAAAAGGAGGCAATCAGTAAAATTAAATAAATAAATAAATGAGTTTTTAAATTTTACATATGTCCGAGTGGCTTTGCGCTTCACAACCGTATGCCTTGGAAAGGAGTGTCCTGGGTTCGATTCCCGTCGCTGACGTGAGGAGCTTAGGATCTTTCTGAGCTAAGTTAGGCTATCTTGGGCATGAACTGCAGGGTTTTTTCTCCCCAGTTTATGTGGAGTTTTTCCTCCCGCAAGCAGGCAAACCTTGCAGATTATATATATATTCTACCTTATCCCCGTATGCGGTTATAAGTAATAGAAAGATTAAGAAAAAAAAAGAAATTTTATATACATGTATAGATATTCATCAGGTACTATCTTAAATAATAGCTAAATTATTAAAACTAAAACGTGATTTTGTTGTAAATTTAGTACATCAGTGTAATAACAAATTAGTATCGAGGGTGGTGGTGGTCTAAGGTTTTTTAAAATAATCTGATAACCTTGCTCTAGAAACTAAACAACGAACGTTCTAAATCCATTTCGGGCTTTAATAAATGAGCGGTGGACTCACACTGCGGTGTCCACTTGTGAGAACCAAAACCACAGATGTTGTTTGCGAGCGGGTGCCTCTGTCCACTCACAGAGACCAAGACAACATACAAATGTTAATAATTTTAGTACTGGATGAAAGTTTTTTACAGTAATGCATTAAATGGGCTTTTATTTTTTAAGTAATACTGTATATTAATCAGTTTTAAAAAATTAAATAATGTATAAAGTAGCGTGAATGTATTTACAAATTTGAATTTTGAAAATCTCTCCTACCTGTTATTATTACAGACAGTAATAGCAGGGAACTGAGAATCTCCATCGTTTTCAACTTCAATAGCCACTACTGTTGGGTACCGATAGAAATTTGATAAAAAGCTCCCTGTCTGATATAAAAATCCTATTAGGCAACTGAAGAACACAAATATCCAAAACACGCGTCTAAGGAGAGTAGGGACTGAAAATATGGAGTTAATCCCGCTGATTGTCGACTTACTGAAAGCCTTTCTGCAGTAGGATTTAACGGGTTGTAGCGAATCCTCCTTATTCTTGTTTCGCTTGGTCTGCTTTACATATGGACCGTGTATCGAGCAATAACCATAATTCGAAGATGTCATATTTATGGATCTGCTCGCAGAATTTTGTAGTCTTCGAATGCATGACGGACAGTTTCTTTCTTTTTCATTAACAGACGACCAAAATGACTTGCGTAAAGCGGGACTTTCCATTCTCGTTGGTGAAGAAATAGTGGTTTTCTTTTGCGTCCACATTTCATCTTGTTCAGAACCAGCTGAAGGGCGAGTTGTGATTTTCCTCCTTCTTCTTTCCCTTAGCATTAATGCTGTCCTTTATAGAGAAGCCATTGAAAAGTTGCGGATGTCCTAGAAAAAACGGTATGGTTGTTATTATAATTGTTTACTCTCTCCCTCCCACTCTCTCTTTCTCTCTCTCTCTCTCTCGCTCTCTCCCATCGTGTATATTTTGTATTACTGGAAGGTTTTCGATTATTAATGTCATACTTGTAGCTCTTCTAGAAAGACTAACAAACGCCTATTATTATTGTACCACGACAGACAGCTGTTTTTAGAAAACAAGAATAAAAGAATACAACTATTGTCAAGCCAACCAGTTAGGAAATCAGTTAACAATAAACAACAGGATTGATATAAATCTTCTACTCTTTTGTAAACTTAATCGTTTGGATCACGCAATAAGTCACTTTTCTTTTAGGATATTTCAACTATTGAAACGAAAATGTCATAGAACTTTACCAGACGCTCTTTGTCAGACTTTTGTGTAAGACATTTTGTCAGAAGTTTTGTGAATGTGTACAAAACTAGCATGAATCATTCTCTTCGTTTTTGTAGTTTGAGGTTTATAGTAGTCTCCTACTTTCATCAGCTCTTCATTTTAATTCTGTTGCGAGACGCTTAAGATATTCATAGTAGCGTGAATTCATATTGTAAAAGTAACTGGAACTATTTGAAGTAAATCCATTGAAGGAATGGATTTATTTCAATGAAAAAAAAAATATATTTATATTTACATTATATATATATTATTATATATATTATTGTATATATATATTATATACACACACTCTGCCATGGAGGAAGTAGATTCAAACTGAATGGGAGAGGTCTTCATTAAAATCTGTTTGACAGCTGAGTGTATATATTTTTTTAAATGACAATATTTCTGCTTAACTGTTCAATATGACAAATCATAGATGACTGAAATAGCTAATACAAGATTACAGCATCATAAATATAGGACCTTGACCTCTGTAGAATCAAAATGCATTTCATAAAGGTCAAGGATCTATATTTATGATGCTGTAATCTTGTATTAGCTATTTCAGTCATCTATGATTTGTCATATTGAACAGTTAAACAGAAATATTGTCATTAAAAAAATATACACCTGGCTATCAAATAGAAATATATATCAAATGTGGATGTACACCAAGAAACTCCTGAAACTGACGTAATATGTATTCAGTAGTTGATAGCTTGCATATGTGCTTGTATCACCTCTACAGAAAGAAATATCTGCTTTTAATTAAATAGTAAACTCATTCTTGAAAATATTGCAGGACCTATAATATATTAATTCTGATCTGATTAATTGAAGTGCTGGCTGTTTAGGATTCCGTCGAGGCAACCATGGCTCTAAGTTGGTAACAGTCATGTTCCCTTATTTTTTTTTAATTTTTTGTGGACGAACCTTTTATCACATATTTAGGAAGAAACGCGAAAACTACGCTTGTAGCTTTTAGCATTGAAACAACTAACAAGCGTAGTTTTCACATTCAAAAGGTCATTAAAAATAGAAAAATGAAATTGTTGATTTGAAACTGCGGCCGAAGACTATGATGGCAATGTATTATTTCTGTTAATTGCATGTGCTCTTCTGACCAGTCATCTGTTTTGTGGAGGGGAAACCTCTCACTTCCGTATGAGATCAGTTCTCTCACATTCATTTGAAGAAAGAAAAAAAAAACAGTCCAGATCTTTTTATGCACCCGGAGAGAAAGAGCGTTGATATAATTGTACTCGAAAGATTGCAGGTTAAATTTTGTCAAAGTGGAGAATTCCGATATTTTATGAGCTGAGTAGTATAAAATTGAAGTCAGGGCGATAAGAAGTCCCTTTATATTTTTAAACGAAATTTCGTCTGGGTGTTTAAAATCAGCTTATTTATCATAATTGAAGAGTGATCTGTATGTCATTTTAAGTTGATGGCGGTGAATATCATAGAGAAGAACTCGTCAAAGGGGAACACCACGGTCGGGATCGAAGCTCAAAGAATTTTTACTAAACGAGGACGATTCAGTCTGACTCAGTAATCTATATATGAAGAAATTATTTCAGTTTTTGATTAATACAAGCGTCTTTAAATGGTATTTAAAAATAATGTCTCACGTGTAAGTCGGTAAGTGAGCTCTGCCAGTCAGTGACTCAGGAGTGAGCCATTCATTGAGTCACCGTAGCGCTATATTTGCTCCACACTTCTACTAAGACGGATTTTTGCTAATACCCTTGACATTCCAAAATTTGATTACAGTGTAGGTATGGCTTGTTTTATATTCATGTTTTCAGTTTTCTATTGTTTCAGATACTGTGGACATACTCTACCATGCGATGTCATCTCGTGTTCACATGAGGAAACAAGTGATGAAAACATTCTCTTCACTTATCAAACTATCTCATAAGTGATGTTATCCTAATTCTGAAACGCCCTTGTGCAGTATAGCTTAAATATTGTCTGTAGTTATTGAATAATAATATATAAAAGTAATTGAAATCAATGATTAAATATAATACTGATTTAATACTTTAGATATTGGGATCCGCTGCTACTAAGGATCCACCTCAAAGAAGTTACTTTCTTCTTGTAATGCAGACCAATAAGAAAACTAATTACGATCTTTGCGTTCATAAAATTTAATTCTTTATAGTATTCATGGTGTTTCAAATGAAAAATAAAATGGTTTAACATTATCATGCTTGGAGGATTGATATATATAGAGGACGCACATGCTCCCAGTAAATAAAATTAATTGAGCCAATAAAACGCATAAATGAATCAAAATGACTGAGATTTCAGAGAGAGAGAGAGAGAGAGAAAGAAACAGCTTATCTTGTAGTATATATGTGCTGTTTGAGAAGACTCAGAGCTAACTTTCAAACTATTAAATTGGTTAATAGTATGTATTTCAGTTATAAATATATTTTTAATAATTGACATCAATTTTAACATCGTTCATTCTAATTTTACTCCAAATACTCTAGGCTTTCTGTTCAAAATAAGTAAAAACCTCTGAATTTTTGTATTCGCTGCATTTTGTCTGGAAGTTTTACACACACACAGAGTGAATCGATAAAAACAAAAGGCATAGGAACTTATCGCTCTCTATTATCGCCAGTAAGTTTCATGCCAGTATTAAAACATTTCATGACAAGGATGCATGCACTTGTAGTCCTATAGATTGTGGTTGATTCTTGTAGGATCTACATAAGTAAATGTTTTCCATTAGTGCTGTTTGTCTTTCTGCAAGTTAAATGCGCTATTACACCACACTTCTTTATACATATACATTTAAAAGCACTCTTAAAAGTTTCCGAGAAATGCTTTTATAGATTTAAAATTATCCATCTTTCAAAAGCTTATACTTGCCAAATAGTGTCTATACCGGCAAAACAAAAAATAAACAAAAGAAAATCTGAAATTAAAGAAAGAGAAAATATACATAACAGTGATATATATATATATATATATATATATATATTCCATTCATCGTTAATCAATATTAGCAGCAAGGCACTCTACAGAACTGAACTATGGTTAATCTGGTGTAGTGACTTACTAACAGCAACGAGTGATTCTGGTTACCTCCTTGACTGCAACTTTTTTCAAAGCATCTTGAGACTGCAGTGTGTGTTCCAGACATTATCGTGTGGTGGCCTTGCTTATTATTTTCGGAAAAAGAAACCAGTGCCTGCTTCAGTGTTGGTCTAGGTGTGTTCATTTATAAAGATTGTCTCATTAAAGCTCTACCAAAATTCTTATAAAAGAAAATATTTGAAACTTAAATGACTAACATATTTTCTCAATGAACGAAGAAATGAATATATTTCCAAATAAATATTTTCCTAATAAATATTTACCTAATAAAACATTATTATTAAAGTAGTATGTTATTATGTGATCCAGCTGTGTAAATAACTGTTAGATTCGAGACTTGTCAATATTTGTTTTGGTTGTATGCATGTTGTATTGTGTTGGAAGTTTATATTGCAAAACTCTGCTGTTGATAGATGGAATGTAATAAAAATTTCGGGTAAAATACAAATGCACATAAAAATATCCAGTTTTTGGTTTTCAATGGGATCCTACTAACTGGTAAAATCTCTCATTCGATTGGAAATTATAGTAATAATTCTGCACTGATTGGTGTAATTAAATGAAATTTGGTATTTATGATCCTCTTTTAAATTTGTTCAACTGGTTTCAAGACTGTATTCATTGGCAAATCAATCGAACTCAGAATAATAATTCCTTTCTGGTTTCATAGAATATAACGGAAGTTGAGATTTCGGATATCTGTTAAAAATAATCGATTATTTTCAGCTTTGGTTGCAATACTATCATTAATAGCAAGACTAAGGAAAAACATGCCTGCGATGCAGTTCTGAGATTGATGGTATACAAGAATATAAGAATGCCATTATGAAACTCCATTTTATACGATCATTTCTTTTGGTATACCATTTGTCACATTCACAAAAGTTGTGAATCTGTCTTTGGCAGGATTTTTGCTTTTGAATTTTCATAATGTGCCAAATGATTAGCTGTTCGACCTTCGATTAGCTTTATCATTATTTTAATTTTTTTTTCTTGAGTAAATCACACCCACAAAAGGCGGTTAGCTTATTATAGTACATTAGTATTAGTATCTTGGATGGGCGAAAGATTCAGCCCATGTCCAAACATGGAACTTTTTCAAACCATTTCTGGCTTCCACTAAGTCGAGTGGGGCTCTTGCCGGGAGATGAAATTCATCTACTCAAAACATTCATAACGTCCATGTCTAGTGTAGGATTCGAACTCGTGGCCTGTTGGTTGGAGAGCGGATACACTAATTAGCTATAAGTAAATATTAATAATTGCATAACTAACATAAGAATGGTCGCTAGCGGTAAAACAGCAAAACAATTTACGACAATACAAAAGTATGTTACAGATGAATACAAATACACTATAAGTAGTTTACTTGCCCTCTTCTATCAAGTAAGTAAGCCTAAAGTAAAGTCTGTGCAAAGTATATAAGCCCAAATGCTCTAGGTTCCATTCCAGAAATGAATAACGTTACTGAAAATAACTGCTGCGAAAATTATTTCCATACATAAGTCTATCGTGTTTGTAGCATAATGACAACTAGGGCGTGATATGCGAGCTTAGGCCATCTACTGAGCTTTTTAGGCCGAAAAATAAAGCTTTCAATATTATACTAATCGGAAATATTGATAATAATAAGAAGAAACTTGACTTGCCCACGACAGCTATTTGGAAATGATTTTCCTCGTTTTTATGCGCTTTCATTCTGAAATGCTTCATAATGCATCTACTGTCCATCACCACAATCACAAACATCCATGCCCACGGAGGGATTCGAACCAGCAGCCTTTTCACCGATTGTTATCAATAGGAAATGAAATCAGACTAAGACAATGTTTAATTTTGAATATTGCACTATTTTCTGTCTCCTAGATTACACTTTTTTCGCCTGCATATATTTGTATATAACGAACTTATCTGTAACTCTTTCCCCCTCTTTCTCTCTCGGCTTCGGCCTTCGTTGCTCAGTCGCTAATGATAATGATGATGCTCTTCTCCCTTTGCTTGGAAAAGCCAAAGGTCGAAGGACATCCTCGTCTGCAGTTAGTAAAGGCCTGGATTCGAATTCCGTCTAGGACATGAACAACCATTATATGGGCTTCTCAGCGGAAGGTCAATTAGTCTCATACTGAAGGGGAGAATTTTTGCCCCTGGAAACGGTTTTTTTTTTTTAAATCCAGCAAAACAGACAAACTGGCTAGAAGAACTCACTCAGCTAACTGACATATAATGCATTGACCCTAGCCTTAGTTACTTCGGCCGTAATTAAAAAATCAGTTCATAAAAAAAAGTTCAGCCCTTAAAAAATGACTTCCATGTCGCAATCGTAAGAATATCTCTTACCTGGAACTATTTCATTTAAAGGGTTATCAGAACGTGACGAATTTCTTGTCTTTGCCTATTTTTCCTGTTTGCCTTTTGCCTGTTTTTCTGGAATTATTTGTAATACTGCAAAGAGATATACTGGCCTAACGCCAATACATTGAAAATTGAAGCAAATATCATAAGTCTGAAGACTATAGTTATCTCGGTGCGTAATCCAATCAACTACAGCCATCCGTCTTTCTCTCCCTGTGTATTGCACTCATATATCCTTAACCTTCATCAATATTACGGCTACATTTTTAAAACTTTTAGTAGTTAGTTTGATTAATGGGTCTGTTAAGTGCAAGCATTAAGATTTTCAGTGCCCTTGATTTCTTCGTTAACAAGTACTTATCGATACCGCTACGTTTTGGTCACTTTACTTTCCATTTCATTAATTGCAAAAGAGCAATTTATTGCTACGCATTATCATTACTAGAATCTAAGCTCTCTAAAGAAGAATTTTTAGTCTTCTCACGATCCTCACAAACATACTAGCTAAAGTGGCCTCTCACTTTCTAAACTTAAAGTGCACAACGATATTGTTTTCCGTGATTAGTGTCATAAGATTTTATGACTATAAAATGAAGGTCATGCCAGGAAAGCACGATGCCGCACTTCTTTGCTCTGAAGCATTTTTGCTCTTCATTGGTTAAAAGAAGAAAACAACACCGAAAAAAAAATCTCTCTCACTCTTTCAAATATCGCATATTTTAACAGTGTACTATGGCTCATATTAGTACGAGACTGATGGTATTTTACTTTACTAGGGCCTTCTATTTAAATAAAACTGAAGCATAAAAACCACACACACACACACACACACACACACACACACACACACACACACACACACACACACACATCTATTTATTTTCTTAATCAATAAGCTTAACCCATGAAAACCTTGTCAAACGTACAGCACAGAGGACGGAGACTGGTTTTCTTTGTTTTAAGGTAATAACTAAGTTAATTGAAGAGTTAAGCCGATGGCATTTTAAGCTAATAATTTTTTATGTGGTGCAAAGAAATGCCAACACTCGAGAAATTAGCACGTGATTTTCAAGTTTTTATCTTGATATATGTGATTTTATTACCTTTGTTCTATGCAGTATTTCTAGTCTGGTTGCAATAGTGTGTTAGCTTACTAAATCCCTAAGAATACATATAAATACAGCGTCAGGGGGTTTCAAAGGTAAGAAGCGCTGCGAATCTCTCAAAAGCTATGTTGTACCCTTCACTGGTAAAAGAGATGGAAATTACTGAGTGCAAGATCAGAACTCTTGGGAAGATAGTCCAGTACCTCATTTGTAACATCATAACCGCTCACTTCATCTATTCTGCACTTAGAAAATGAATTACCAACCCCAAACCCCTCTTTCACAGACATTTCATAGCATTTTTCCGTATATGTCAATTCAACTGACGTTGAATTGCTGCTGGTACGGTTCCCTTAACTTGCAGAAAGCAGATTTCACCTGCGTACTGCTGTATTCGGTGCTGGTTATTTTGTAATTGACGGTGCCACCGTGTGACGTACATGTGATACTATTTCATAGTTATGTGGAGAAACAAAGATTCTGTTTTTGATATGATGACGCCACCTTTACCTATTCCCCCCCCCCCCCCCCGCCGAAGATGATGCATTTTCGCGGAATTTTAAAATGCCGTAGCATTTAGTACTTTACTCCGGCTTGTGCACAACTTTCCAGTTTTAGAGTTTAAGTAAGGCAAAAAAGTCTTAAAGATCTCAAGGAAGAAACGTCGTGAAGGTTGAAGAATGGCTAGTCGTGAGAAAATGTATTTGAAATATCATCACTATTGAATATTATGTACGGAAGTTGCCAGGCTGTGTTTAATGACGATTTAGACATATTTGCCCATGTCTGATTCTGTCAGTATAGAGGATGCCCTCTGGTTAGAAATATGTGTGTGAATCCCATTGGATGATGAGTTTGCCGGTCACATAGGATGCAGAGGACTTTTCCTCCTGAAAACTCGGATTTTTCATTCCGCAAAGCAGGCATATCGCCAAGACGAACACAATAACAGACGTAAAACACAGGCCTTAGAGCTCAAATGCTTCTGCTGTAATCCCAAATAACAACTGCCTAAATCATCGCTCACCTTGATGGTCAGGCATGACACCTGCTGAGCCCTTACTCAGGGCTCTGCAACCACAGACTCACTTCCACTCATCGTTGGAAAACATTTCAGTACAATTTGATTTTATCGCGGAATAACTAGAAACGGAGGAAGAATAATAAAATAAAAAATTCTAAATTATTACAACTTCTGTAAGACATAAGAAGCTAAACCATCAGGATGGTCGATCAAAATGTTTTCAGGTCAGCCTAAAATCGATCTTCCTAGCGGTAGTTTCACTTTCAAAGCCGCTTTGCTATTCTTGCAAGACACTCATCTGTATAGGAATTTGGAGTGATCTGAGGGATAGAGCTGACGAGATTTCCGTTCTCTGATCCAATATTATTTTTAAAAATATGAATAAGGATTGGGGAAAGAGTACGGAACGGACAGCCCTGAAATCTGCTCGATTCAGAGAAAAACTAATACTTGATACCTAGCTGTTATTTAATTTTAAATTTCTCATTCCCTAAAAAGTATTCACTTCAAAGGAACCCCCCCCCCCCAATCTTCCAGAAAAAGGAACGCGCGCGCGCACACACACGTGTATATTTGGTCCATATCTCCCTAACTGCGAGGTATGGAAAATGAAAACGAAATTAAACAACATCTCATTCGCCTTTTTTATCTGTATTTTTTTAATTTGAGGAATAATCTAATTGCTTGCAGAAGCTTTTAATTATTATGTTATCAGTATCTAAATCTAAACGTTCTGTGTACTGGTCGCTGATATATTTTCTATAATAAGTTTATGCTTTCAATTTGAATTCCACTTATTTCTTGTAATGAATTTAAATGCCAACTTATAGTTCCAACGGATTGGGTCTGCCTTTGCTTTTGTAGGTGTTGTTAATTCAAAGTTTACTTGACTGTAGTCTATATTCTATATACATAAAGTATTATTTTGCTGGAGTGTTTGCTAGTAGAATACTATTTGCTACATATAAAATAAACACATTACGGACACCTAAATTTTCCTTTTTAAGAAGATGTATGTTTTATTTGCTATCTACTCTCTATCGGTATACACTGGAAGAAATATATCATTTCCTTGAAATTCCTGTTAAGTTTATTATAAAACATCAGCCGTGGCGTAGCTGAAAAACTATTCTATTCTTTGAATTAACATCACGTATGATGTCAATTCGCTTTCTTCTACACTATTTTATACAATGCTAAGGTTGTTTTCTTCATGCTGTTTGCTTTCAGGTCGCTTCTTTTCTTTAGAATAGCTCAATATTTATATAGTTAAAATATCGCAATTGCTTATCTGCTTGTCACTACGCCTCATGATCCACATCCGCTGAGGCTTTAGTCATATTTGTTGGTAATATAGCAATTATCTGAATTTGACTGTTTTAATTTTTCTATAACAGTGTTTCTAAAGCGAGAGACACCTTAAAGGTGGATTTAAAGGACAAATCTTGCAAGGTTCAAAGAAAACCTGGATTCGACTCCGTCTATAACAGAAGAAATTTTACAAGAACTTTTCAACTGAGTTAGTCTCGTTTGTAGCTTTAGTATTTCTTTTTCTTTTTTTTTTTTTTTGTTGTGCCATATCAAACCAAGATTAAATATTCACCTTGCTTCATTCAGATTTCTTGTTTAGCGAAGTCTCATCGCATAACAAGAATCCTGATCCTCAATGTTCTAGCCTGCCACTACGATGAAGTGTCCTCCCCCCGATATTGCTTTGTATCTGTAAATAACGGGAAATATGCAAGATTTATGCAAGTATACGTGAGAAAAGGCTAAGAAAAATTGTGGAGGGGAAGTCTAGAGAAGAACAAGCTGGGTTAAGGACAAAGAGAGGTTGTCAGGATCAAATTTTCACTTTAAGGCAAATAGTTGAGAAATCTCGGGAATATAACAAGAATCTGTAATAAAGTATTTTATGGATCTGAAGTTCGTCTTTATAGAGCACGATTAATCAGGAGTATAAATATTAACTAACTTTACCTATTTCTTTTCCCCCCATCATATCGCTTCAGTGTCTGAGATCTTCCGTCAAACTCCGTCTATAGGTTCTAAAACTTTCCTGAAATGTGAAAAAAGGAAGGAATCAATATTATTGTCCTTTATGCATTGACTCATATTCCAACAGGATATTGGTTTGTACAGTATTTGTTCTTGAAGCTATTGATTTTTCATTCGTTTAATAATACTTCTTGCAAATAAAATTAACATCGGCTGTCGTTAACCTCTGTACACGCTTTTTGCTTAAATTCCAATTTTAACCAACGAATATTTAATGATCATATTTTAATTACAGACACTTTAATCTCGATTGTTGCTTTCACATGAGGTATTTGTGGACCACAAAGCTCTTTTATTGTCTCGGCTGGAAAGTATTTCGTCAACAGAGAAGTAATGTATAAAGTTTGCGTTTCAGATAATAACAAGACAGCTACTGACAAGTCTTTCCATGTAAATTCTACTCTCTCTTCGTCAGGTAAGCAGTTCTTAATTTTTTATATATATATTTATATTTATATTTTATTTATATATATATATATATATATATATATATATATATATATATATATATTTATATATATATACTATTATATATATATAGTCACCAACATATATATATATATATATATATATATATATTTGGAATTGCATTCTTTAAAAATCGCATTGTTTTAAAAACGATGTATGCGATTCTTCTGGTGCATTTCGTGCACTATGCTGCTATTGTGAAAGTCAGGTCTTGTTGTTGATATACTGGAATGGAAAGTATTTTTTTTATCAAATAGGAGCAAAGTAGATTAGCAAATGATGCTAAGCCTGAGCACGTTACGCGGATTAAGATTCTACGTTGTCTTCTAACTATATCACCTCTATTCTTAAAAATATACCATGTTTCTTTCACATCTGCAATGCATAGTTGCCGATTTCCATTCCACGTCACGTGACATGTAAGAATAGTCTCGCTTTATCTTTCCGCTGTACATTCTTTTCTGCTAGTCTCAACAGTCCTCCTTTAACCAAAATGTGAAATATAATGCTATCTGATACCACTTTCATGTTTGAACTAAGGATAGGGAATCGAAGTATTATTGATTATTCTAATTCAGTTTATATGTTAGGATGCCTCTTTGCTGTCGTAACTTTTAAAAACACTGTTTTCGAAAATACTTTTGAAACATGTAAACCCAAAAATATAGTTTGGCTTGCATACTGTAATTTTATTTTACTTAAGGTTTAAAATTATTTAAAAAAAACGAGAATGGAATTCATTCTTTATGAAATTAAAAATTCTATTTATTTTTAAATGTGCTATATATGATATTATTTTAGTAATGACTTATAATTTAAATATTAATAAATAGTGGTATATATATAATGCAGAAATATTTATTCGTGTAGAATAACAATAGAAATTATGTTACATAATTCCCTTATTATTATATAATTTTTCGATATTGGAGTTAAAGAAAATCCTGTATTGAAAATCACTGTTTACTGACAAATTCACATGCCTTTCTGTTGTTATTCGCTATGCCCAACTACATTCAGCCTGACGGAGGTTTCCTTCCCAGTATGGGGGTATTAACCAATGCATCTAATTCACTTCGGTATTGAACTTAGTGGTTGTTTTATTTCTTGTTTCTCATTCGCTCAATCCGTTTTTATATGATTTAGGAAAACGCGATATACTAGAGTTGAAAAGGAGAAATAAAAGCGTCTGTTTTTAATTTTCAATTTAATTAAAAATGTCAACATGTTTGTGAGCATAATAAAGTAAATGATATGTCACAAGCTGAGCTTCACTCTATAAATGAATGTTTCGTTTCCATTAGCTGATTAAAATATGAAGCAATAAGGGATAAAAAAATTAAATAAAAAATAAGAATTTAGGTTTACTTTTGTCAGCCGTACATATTCAACCTCGTTATTTTAAATGAACCTAAATCTTATCTAAGAGACTTAGGACGACGTGCTAAGAGCGAAAGAAACAAGATTCTGTAAGCTTACCTATATTATTACTCGAAAATTCCTGGTAAATCCATCAGTATATACTTCGTTTACCTTTATTCTAGAAAAGAGAATAAGTAGCACTTTTACCTGAACTCCAACTTGATTTGCGCAGTCAGGAAAATACACAAAAGACTCAAGTAAATGATCAAACATACAAAAGGCTCCAGTAAATGAATAAACACGAAACGTTCAAGTAAATGAGCAAGCGAATACAAAGTTCCTTCATTGAATTCGTAGAATTAAATACTATGATTATTTAATATTTATATGGAAATACACGCACTACTTAACAGATTTATCACTGCTTATTATTTATGCTTATATTTTAAATAACTCTCTTAATTAAACTTTGAATGATCTCAGGATTACATATTCATCATTTGAAAAACATACCTGAGCTCAGTGAAAAATATTAGACATAAATATGTTGGGCACATCTTATAGTACAATAACTAGTGTATATACCACAATAAAGAACATATCTTAAAACCCTTTAACTTAACCTCGATGTTTCTTCAAATTTTAATGTAATAATTTATTCTTTTTCTTTTAGGATATATAAGAAGACATAAAATTAATTTTTGTTCGAGATGTTTATCAGAACTTTTCACAGCCTCTTCGTGTATATGTATATAAAATTTCTTGGTATCTTTAGCATATATATATATATATATATATATATATATATATATATATATATATATATATATATATATATATAGATATATTTATATATAGATAGATATATTTATATATAGATATATATATTTATATATAGATATTCAACAGGCTCGTCAAAAACATGTTTTTAACGAGCATTTTGAATTCTAGAAATGAAAAGGATGGTCACTCATTGGATACGCCAAGCTCTGATGAGTGACAATCCTTTTCATATAAAACATTAGGATTAGTATCTTAGATGGACTAAGAATCAGATAATCGGAAACCCTTAGTCGACTCACTGTGCTAGAAGTTATGTATTACAAACTATCAACTTTTCTTGAGTTGTACATAAAAAAATTCCAAATGATTCACATACGAAAGGAGACAGAATTTAATTTCAGCTTTTCGGAAAATGGAATGATATCTGAAAAATGTACTGCGTAGCAAAAAAATATTAAAGCATTAATTATTTTAATTGATCTCCTAGAAGTATCTATTCTTCACTCTTTTAAATTGTTGTAAATAAGTTTATCTTAAGAAACCAATAACCTTCCATGATGGAAACAAACATATATAACTCTTGAGATCTGGGTCCCTCCCTGGATCAGAAAGTCTTGCTTTCAGTCCAATCTAAGCCCATTTAGTTAAAGTGAAATCCAGTTAGCCGTTTATAATTATAATCTGCTGATGATTTTCCTCGTGAATATTTGTCCCTTCCCTCTGGTATCAGTTGCATCGATATAATTCTAACAAAATCCCACCTAGAGCAGATTAATACAAGACAACTCGAAACAGCGTCGTTCAAGCAAATATTTTGTTCTATTCTGAGAAGTTAAGAGAACACAGAACCAAGTTGTAGATGCAATCAGATGCTAGACTAATGATTGCAATGTTCTAATAAGTCAAAAATACTGCTCAACGCCTACCTTCAGTTTAAAAAACTCTATAAACGTCTCGGAAGGAGTTCGAATTCTGGTCTTTTCAACCTAGAAGGCTCTGACTGAGATTTTCAGCGCCAGTAATAATAAACTAACGAAAACAAATTATAAGGTCTAAATTCGTCTTTCGGAAGTCTACCGCTATTTATATGAGCATAGTAAATCGAAATTATTCATATTCATGAAATCTCTATAATTTGCATTGCGATGGAACAATCATATGCATGCATAAACAAAACAAAATCATAATATACAATCTGTTGCTGTCACTTTACTAAGGAAATCGCAGTTGACTATCTTTTAATTTTATACGCAGATAATTTGTTCATGAAATCGCTCAGGTTTTACAATAAAAATTGTAATTATCATATATTAAGCATATGGAAATTCATTTATCATCATCAAAACTTCGACACCGAAGCGGAAAGTTTACATTTAGTAGATAAAGCTTAGAAAATGTTCATAATGAATTTCGAATTCAAGCCTTTCCAAGCCGTGCGCCGCTATCGCACTTCTGACTATGCCAGGAACTCTATCCAAAATATCCAAATAAAGATCTTGAATATCTTTATTTTGTGCCTAAAAACACATTACCTTAAGATTAACGATATATTTATACTGTATGCATTTTCAATACTTAAATATAACATTTATGCGATGCCGTCAAAAAAGATCTGAAATATTTTCCTAATCCAGCTTGATTTACAGTTTTATTTTTTGGCAATAATAATAATAATAATAATAAGTAATAGCAGTTAAAAAATATTTTTCTAGACAAAATCTCTTTGCAAATGACTACTTACAGTAATTGTCACAGTAGGAACCCTTCCCATCCAACAAAATGCTATGCACTTTATTGTAGTAGCTGTATGTCGACTACACAGTTTAAGTGGAGTTGAGAGGAACCACGCGATATGGAGTCTAGAAAACATATCGCGTGATATCGTGTACAACAGTTAGTGTTGTAGTTCTTGATTTCTGTTGCCTTCTGTGTTTGAGATATGTGTATATGACTACTACGTCATCTCAGCTGTTGTATTGGAAATAGCTAGTGACCCGGAGGAATAGGGGCGGGGGTGACAGACCAACAAAAACATTGATTGATTCTGACTCTAACACTTGACGTTCTGAGAGTGGTATTTCCTGGTAATATTCAACGAAAGGAAATGTGACCCTCATATTAGTGAGCAACAGTTCGCTGAGTTCCATTCAAGGTAATTTTCTTTGGTTGTCAGCGCAGTTGCGCCAGGGAGAAAAAAAAGATGATCAGCATATCAATTGGGTGTCGTAGGAATCTATGAACTTTATTTATTCTGTACTTTAAGAAGTGTTTCGTGAATGTTTCTGTTAGCTGATAACTAGAGAATGAGCAAATCTACTAAGAAAAGCTTTTAAGAATTACATTTTAGTTTACAAGCCATGAAATCAACACGCCTTACTGATTAAGCATGTTCTCATGATTAATGATATGGTTCGAATAAGCACGTATTATTTTGTTTTTTAAATATAGTCTACAAGAAATAAATCTATGAAAAATAAAATTCAGAACTCCACTTAATCTGTTTGAAAGCCTTGTTCATGTTTCTTTGATTTATATAATGGAAATTTCATTTAAACACTGTGTTAGTATATTCAAGTGATAATCAGTGTAGATGACATTATAAAAAGTACGATGTAGAAACAAACTAGGAAGAAATTCAGTAATAAAAATACGCCCATTTAAGGAGGAGTAAACCCGAAAGTATCTGCTTTGTTTTATTTAATTTTAATTTTTTTTTTTGTTTTTATTATTCTCATTGGTGAATGTACACGCAGTCGTAAATATGAAACCTCATTGTTATTTTAGTGAGGTATTTAAATTATCCTCAGAAATCAGAAAAATGGCCTCTTTGTCATTACAAGCACCACAGAAGGGCAGCATACAGTAATACACTTTTATTGATGGTATAATAGTTGCAAAAAATATCGAAGAGTATGACAAGTGTTTTGCTGTTCATATAATGAAAATTTCTTTTAAAAACCTCTGGAATATAATGAAAATTCCACTTAAAAGCTTCATACGAATGGATTTACGTGTACAAAATGCCCGAATAAGTATTACGGACGAAAAAAAGGCACCAATCCATATTATCGACTTGAGGAGCACTTTGGAAAAGCCTGCACTTATGTTTTACAGTAGTTGAGCTACTATCGATGAAGAGTAAAACTTACCACAAATTATACGCACACACTTATTTTTCACAGCCTTAATTGCGTTATTCAAAATCACACACACACACACACACACACATACACAACAAACAAACAAACGCAGGATTAATAGTTAAATCTTAATTCAGTCACTTGCGTGCAATGCTATTGAGACAGATCAAAAGTTGGAAAAAGAAAAATTGAGATATGGGTGGCTTCAACGATGACTGAGTTGTCGCGAGCTCTCCTTCTGTTCTGGAAATAGTTCCGAATACTCTAGAACAGTGGTCGCCAAAGTGGTCAACCCCCAGGGATCGATATAGCATTGTTAGGGGTCGATTCGGGCTCAGGGGTCGATAGAAAAATATAAGACATTAATCTACGTGTAATATTTAATTCGGTTAACTTGGATTACATCCATCCTGAATGACAACGCAATTAAGAGTGAATCGTGGGAACAGTGACATGAATAGGACTTGTAAGATGGAGAAAGGTCATGAAAATAGTTACGGAAGCCAATCAAGTAGGCCAAAATAACGTATTTACCAATAAACGGATGTCGGTGGTTCCCACCCGGCAACGAAGCACACCCTTCACATTGACAGCGTTAGTAAATTGTATACTAAGTTAATAAAAGTCTTATTTTCATATATGTAAGGAAGATTGTATTATTGTTATTTTGTTATCTAAATTAAATTTTTTATTTTATATATTATTTATTCCTCCTATCAACTATGTAATGTTAAGAAGGACGTCAAAAACAAAAACGTATCCCTTTGACGTTAAGCCAATATAATAATATATACTATATTATACATACAATAAACACTGTAACTATAAAATAAACAATCTAAAAACTCACATAGGCGTATTTTTTGCTTGTCCTATTATAATTACGTAATAGTAAAATAGAGAGGGTCGATAAAAAGTCAAGAAACTCTTGAAGGGGTCGACGGTCAAAGAAGTTTGGCGACCCCTGCTCTAGAATCGCTGTTACTCTTACAGCTGCGCAGTCACTGTGCTGAATATTAATACTCTTTATTAGATTTATTATTTTTGTTTGTTTCTTTTATTAAGTTTTTATTTATGCATTCACTTTGCATAAATTTGAGAATGGTTACAGTTTCCTATTTTTTTTGAGAAGTTTGTCTTGCAGATCGTGTAAACAGCGAGATAAATTTATGAAGGGACTTCGTTAAAGGATGCATATTTTCATGCGATGGAGTAGTTATCAATTCTTATTTAATAAAATTAGCATTTATTCTTACATTTTAATTTTTATTGTTTTTTTTTCATTTGTTTTAATTTCATTACCTTTATTTTAAAAGAAATGCTAAGTCCGAAGATTACAGTAAAACAACTAAGGCGCTTCGAGGCGAGTGTATTGTGTTTGTAAAATGCTTTTTATAATCAGGCTAGTTTGTTTTTTGAAGTTACCTTCATAGAAAATGCAACGTCTTCATGTGAGATCGATAAATTGCCTTTTCAGCTGAAATACCATTATAAAGATTACTCTCGTTCTAGACTGGATTCAAATCTAATCTTTTTCACCTAACGCTTTAGATTGAATTACTTGCAGTTATGGAGGAGGAAAAAAACCTATGGATGATATGGGACCATTGTCATGTCTGTTGATTGTGCTTCTTCTTCTTGTAGCCATTCGTTTGCTTTGTAGGATGACAAACCGGATATTCTGGGAGCTATGGGTTCTAGACAGGATTCGAATTCAAGTTTTTCCATCCAAGGATCATCATCGTTACCAATTCAGCTTCAGTTATTTCCTGACTACGCTGTGGAGAACTTGTCCATAGTCCTGCCACTTCATGTCAATGGCGTGTCTTCATTTGAAGCCGCTTGAATAAATTCTTCTGCATGTAGTCTATATATATCCAAATTGTTATTATTTAAATCATAAGGTGCACGATCCTCAAATCTGAGTGTACACACCCTTTATGTTCAGTAAATCTTTGGATTGTAGGCACATATGTTGGAGCACATGAGGAAAACAATGGGAAAACCTCAGTCGAGCGGTTTTTCTATTCCAGGGTGGTTGGCATATACATAAATTGAATTTGTGTTTGGTATTTCATATGAACATTAAACACACAAAAATGCTTGTCCATAGTCGAGTGTAAAACACAATCCTGCTATATACGGTAAAACACAATTCTGCTGAGTATAGAACTGAAAGCGAAATGTGAAGAAAAACTGTTGACTTTAATGTAAAAGATTGATAGATGAAGATTCCCTCAGAGTCAAAGCACTAAACTAACTGTATAGAAGATAGTGTTCAAACCAATTTTAACTTATTGATCTGAGATCTGGGTTAGAAAGCACTTGATCAAAGACTGGAGACCTGAGATATGAAAGTTCTGAGAAAGATTAGTGAAGTGAACAGATGGCATCAATGGCAATATCATATTAAAAAGAGGATATTAGGAAAGAACTTGGCATTGTCAGCATCCAGGAATGCGTTAGCAGAGCTAATCTCAGGTGGTATGGTCACTTAAACAGAATGGGAGAGGAAAGATTAGCTAAACAAGTGTTCTTTGCCAGGTTGGCAGGAAAATGACCCATAGGAAGACCAAGATATAGGTGGATTGATACGGTACAAAGTGCCTTAGACGATAGAAATATAAGATCTGATAATGTTAGAGTCTTGACAGGTAACAGATTGATCTGGAGGAAAATTGTTGATAGGAAGTTAGTAATGGTGTAACGTTTCATGTAGTACTATTATTAATATCCTCTCCCCCACACACACACCTGAAGGTATATGTCAGGAATTTGATGATAATGATGATGATGATTCCCTCAGTGTTTCCTAGAAACCAATGTTTCTAGGAAACACTGAGGGAAGTTGGTTCCATAGCACCGAAGTAATAGGGTGGGTTGAGGGTTAGTTCGCATAGCAAATGCGTTAAAATGTTGTTAAAAATACTGAATTATTGCTGCTCGAATTAAACCGGCTTCGAACAGGGTTGCGGAATATATGCAGTCCCAGATGACATAGTATCCATGGGAAATGCAGAGAGAGCCCATGTAATAGGAAAATAAGTTGGTCAAGAGGAAAGCTGTCATTAATCACCTTCTTGTTATACTATTTGAATAGTAGAATTTTTGACAAGGACTTGGAAGAATTAATCAAAATGTATGCACAGTATTCTGTAACTGGATAGATATAAGATATATGATAGACAAGCAGTTATTTAGGTGAGAAGTAATGCCGGAATGAAAGAGAAAATTCAATATGCTGATATACTTATAAAAAATTCTCGCGGAAAAATAATATAAAAATATCACATCTTCACATGCTTACTGACTGTTTTAGAGGTTTAAACTAATACTGTAGCACATAATTTTATATCATTTTGCATAGGTATTGTACATAACAAAAGGTTGATATTATTCTACTCGTCGATGGCATATTTACTTTAAATATGCCATCCACGAGTTGTCCATCCATTTAAACATGAATTGAAATGTTTTATTATATATATATATATATAATTCATGCAGAATTTCATCGAAAAAACTCCTTTTAACCAAGTTGTACTTAATAATTGTTGAAAAGTGTACCCGTAGAGTTTAAATATAATAAATATAAATTAAATCGATTTTGATGTTTGTGACGATCCTCGGTGTGGGTGTAGGTTTATAAGTTTTGTTAATATTTTTTCTCCAAAAGTTAGTTACCTTCTTCCAGTTTTGCGTTTTAGTCGAAACGTGTGTTTTGACCCAGTTTTTTTATTTTCCTTTTTTTAAAAACTAAAATTCATGTCATGTCAATATTGTTGATTTGCCTGTTTTGCAGACAGAAAAATCCGAGCTTCTCTGCCTCTCCGTTATTATAATATCGACTAATTTCATTCCTGTCAACAGGTCTAAACCTATTTTTCCATCCTAAGAAAATTGCACGGCGACGGAAACCTCGGTATAATTTTAAATTTTTCTTCTTCTTACAGGCTTGACAATTGATGCTTATAAAACATGCAGGTGTTCTGCGTGGAGATTTCTTATTATCTAAGTTAGCCGTATTATTAATGTGACTGAGGAAACTCCGTTTCCTTTAATATCGATCGGCATGATGATGAAGGACAACAAAAGTTGTCACAATAACTGGAAGAAAATCTCACTCTCATAACATTAAACCAAAATAAATTAAATTAAAGGCTGGAGCAAATTATCCGACAGAGAGGTAATATTTTTAACTAGAAGTTAAAAATAAAAGATAAGTTAAAAATGTTAAAAAAAAAGATTTCTTACGTTTTCATGTTCTATTTATACTTTAATGACCAAGGTGTCGCCTTAAGTCACCCTTCTTGTTTTACGCCGTATCATTCACAATCATTACTTCATCTTCTCAAATAGCAACTAGCAGACAACACTGATTTTATTGATTGAAAGTTCTGAGACATTTCTTTTACAGAAGTGAGACAGCACAATAGTGTTTTCTCTTTGTCAATTGCCTCTTGCGAAATAGAAGACAAAGAGCCTTCTAGAAAAATTGACTTCAGGTTTGTGTTTTTGATATTAGTATTGAATTGAATAGCGAAGAATAAGTGACTAAGCGACAGATTTTTTTTTATTCGGTATGATAACATGAATTAATTTGTCAAATGAAATGAAATACTATTGACGAACTTTCCATAATCATATGTTTAAAATCTGCTAACACTTCTTTTGATAATGCAACATATTATTATTTTGCTGTTCTTGGATATTAGTCGTTAATATCAAGATTTCTGCGAGGATGTATAAGATCATAAAAAAGTAAAGCATGATTTTTTTTTAAAATCTTGAATATTGAATTATTACCATTATTGAGGCAAGGAGGATAAAAGATAAGAAACTATTTCGTGTTTTGATATTATCATCATCCTTTTCAAAGCCGAAAATTATAATATTTTTATTCAATTAAATGCATGTGAAAGTTAAAAAGCATAAAGTTGAGGACATCAAAATCCATTTACTTTTCATTTTTATTGCTTGCTTTCATATTATCATTGTTATTACATAGGCACCTTCATGAAGTATGATTCATCATGGAAAGTCCACTCGACACACAACATCAGTGTACAACATATTTACAATTAAAATCTAAAAGAACAGAAACAACTCTCAGGGATAACTCATTCACTGATTTTGCACTCACCATTTTCTCTGACCACTAGCTCACTACTCACCATGATAAAAATATGTTTCTCACTGCTCTGTTCACCGAACTCTTGTTCAACTTCCATGACCTCTTGTTCTTTCCCTTTCTATCTTGTTTTGAAATTTTTCTTTTGTAATCTATCTGTACTCACCCCCCTCACCAATCTCTATCAAATCTCGCTCCTCCGCTTATCTGACAGACAAGTCTCTTGCTTTCATAGCCTTTGAAAGCAAGAGACCAATTCTATGCACATTGATTCGACCACAAATGGGCTTGAATTAATGTCTTATATAATGACATAACCACTTGTTTGTCACGACTTACTAGTGTCCTTTATTATTGCCGCAATCCTCTATGTTTGTCTTCACTACCTTCACAATGTTTCGGCTAAACTCATCCATAATCTTCCCCAAATCTCTTGCTTCCTCCACCTCTCCACCTCTTGTAGTGTATTTCCATCAATATAGTGATGTAATCTTCCTGAAGTAATCTAAAATTACATTGATTTTTTCATCTCTTGCCAACTTTGAATCATATGCAAACAACGGAATGTCTCTCTTTAATAGCAGTGGCTCCATCACAGCAACCCAGGGCACCCATTTGTCTGGGACACCATCTCCTATACATAATATGAGAGATCGTTTTCCGTGCTTCTTATTCCGATTACTGGCTGATTACTCAGCTAGTCTGCAATCCATGTTACCATTCTACAATCAATTTAAAACTCTTAATAACTAGCATTTTAAAACTGTTAATATATTAAGAGATCTGTTACTATAGAACTGATCATGTTGGCTCTCACGCACACTAGTTTGGGTTTCCATATATTTAACTTATATGCATGAATTTTACGCGAACTTACTAGTTTTTATTTCAGAGTATATAATATTATGTCAACGGTGTTTCCTAAATTTATAAGTGGTTCAGCTCTCTCTCTCTCTCACACACACTATTATTATTATTATTCATTCACATAATTGATACGCAGTCAAAACAAGATTTAAACAACATTATTTATACAACAAATATTATTTAAATAACAATTTGACTGGTGATACAGAACAATTCAGATTCTACCCAAGAATCTAAGAATAGTCTGTCAGGTAGTGTCGTAAAATAATATGGACTGTTCAACGTAATGCTGTTTTTTGTAGGTCATATGGCGGTCACTTCGTTGATGTTCATAGGATTATTGCTGTAAATAGTTGGATAGCTTCTTTGAAGTTGCACCAAGTGCACCGATAACTATTGGGATAACTTTAGTGTGTTTAAGCCATAGCCTGCCAACTTCGATTGAGAGATCTCGATAATTAGTGATTTTTTCTAATTCTTTGTTATTAATCTTGTTATCAAATATTATTTAAATGGGTAGTACGATATCGATAATCCAAACCTGTAAATGTTCAATAATTGTGATGTCAGGTCTCTTGTGTTTCAAATGCTAATCAATTTGTATTCGAAAGTCCCAGAGAATTTTTGCTGTTTTGTTTTCCATTACTGTCTCTATTTTATGCTGCCACCAGTTATCAGTTGTAGGAAAGCCATATTTTTTGTATACATGCCAATGAAGTATTTTGGCCACTTGATCATAGCGGTATTTATAGTCAGTTTGAGCTATCTTGCTGCAGGCACTGATTAAATGTTCCACAGTCTCATCTTTCTGATCGCATAATCTGCATTTCCTGTTAGTTCGAGTGGAGAATGTCACCGGCTTCTAATATTCCTAGGTATTTATAGTGTTCGTTAGCTGAAATTGCTTTTATATATTTCTCTTCATCAGAATTAAAACTGCTAGTGTCATTAATTTTTCCTCGTTTAATAGATAAAATTGCGCATTTATCTAAAGCAAATTCCATTTTGATGTCCTGACTGAAAATATGAACAGTGTTCAGTAAAGAGTCTATTTGCTGGGCCGATTTTCCATACAACTTCAAGTCATCCATGTACAATAGATGGGAAATTTTAATGTTACATTTAGGAATTTCATATACAAGTTTAGTTTTGTTCAGAATCATAGATAAAGGTATCAAAGAAATGTTGAAGAGCAATGGTGACAAGGAATCACCCTGGAAAATTCCACGTTTAATGCTTATATCTCCGAATTGTTCATTACGCACTATTAAAGTTGTTTTCCATGATTTCATAATAGCAGCCAGAAAGGAACATATGTTTTTGCTAATTCTAAATATTTGTAGTAGTGATTTTAGGATCCAGGAGCGTGGGAGGGAATCGAATGCTTTCTTATAGTCTATCCATGCCATGTTTAAGTTAGGTTTTCGTCTTTTTGAATTTCTGAGAATCATTTTATTAATAAGGATCTGGTCTTTTGTTCCTCTAGAATTTTGAAAATTGCTTTTTTGTTCAATCGGATAAATCTGATTATCTGATAAGTAGTGGTGTATGGAATTTGCTGTGATTGCAGTAAACAGCTTAAGCATTGGTGGTAGGCATGTTTGGGCGATAGTTACATGGGTCTGCACCCTTATCCTTATCTTTCATGAAAAGAAAAGTGCCATCCAGTCATTATCCAGTCTTCCACTGAACCTCACTACAACAAATAATTAAATTGTTTTGCCGTTTGATCATGTAGATTGGTTAGATGCTTTAACCAAAATCAATGTAGTTCGTCTTTGCCAGATGCACTCCAGTTTTTTTTAATTTTCTAGCTTGTGCACCGACCATTTCTTCAGTGACAATGACATTTTGCATTTGTTTTTGTTTCATTTCTGATTCTATTTCCTTAATCCACGAGGAATCTTTATTGTGTTCATAGGATTATCCCAGATTATCTTCCAAAATTTGAGTGTTTATTTTTTTTTCTTTTCTGGTGAATGGTGGTTTGCATTTGTATTTCTCTGGAGAGACTGAAAGAACTGACGTTCGTTCTGTCGAAATTGCATATTTTGCCCATATTGCTTTATTCTTGCTTCATAATTTTTTTAATTTTCTGTGCAGTCTCTATAATTCTTTGTTTCAGCTCTTCAGTGACTTTAGCAATTGTTTTGTTGGCCAAATTATATGTGTTAATCAGTTTGTTTTTGATGTTATTATTTTTCAGCCGTCCTTTAAAAACTCTTTAAGTTGCTCAAATCAGCTCGACGTTTGTTGACTTTTCGTTCCAACCGGATTTTCCATGGTGCAGATTGTTTCATTCTCGGCTTTTTCTCTTGCGGTTTGCAACCAAGGTTCACTGTAATGATATAGGCTGTGCTGCATAGGAGCTGATTTGTTTCCTTTATGCTGTTGGTTGTGATGGTTTTAATCTCAGCATTTGCGACTAAGAGGAGCTGTATTAGCTCCGATTTTAAAGCTTTTAATGGTGGTAGTCTTATACGGTCATTTATGGAGTTCATATGTTCCAATATCCCTGACTGCATTTTACACTGCACTTCTGTCAAAACATTCTGAAGTATGTCGTCAGTTTGGTGCTTACTGGATTGAATTCCAAAGTTTGATATAGCTACCTCCTGATGATTTGCTGTTACTGGCGTTGTTGATTTATTAAGTGACCCGTGCAGCTCAAGTTCAGTAAATATTTTGTTACGGAAAATGAAATTGTTTTGGTCCATAAGTCTTTGTTCTGTTATTGCAGATTCTGGGAATTTTTGTTGCCAAATTAAATGCATACGCTTTCTAAAACCTCTTTTTTCTGGTGTTGATCTGTAAAACATTTCATAACTTCTCTGTTTTCTTCTACAGTCCATTTTTTATGTTTGGTTTCTTCCAGTCGCTTTTCAGCTTCCTGCCCTGATTGCCCAGAAAGGAGAGCTGAGTCCTGTAGCCCACTTGTCGCCTGATGCCCAGGCTCCCAACATCTGACGCAGTCCTTGATGACCCGGGCTCGACTGATCCGGTATGGATCTCTTCTTACTTTTCGCCATTAAGATGGGGGGATGGAACACCGTTAGTCTGGCTCCTCAGTTGAGACATGTCTGACAAGGGTGGCCCTGCTTGCAGCTATGCTACTGCCAGAATAGCTCTCAACATCACTGAAGCACGCAAGCCCCACCGCCACGACAAGGCCGTGTTCCTTCGGGTGAGGGGGGGTACCATTCTACAATCAATTTAAAGCTCTTAATAACTAACATTTTAAAACTGTTAATATATTCAAAGATCTGTTAATATAGAATGGATTATGTTGGCTCTCACGCACACTAGTTTGGTTTTCCATATATTTAAGTTATATGCATGAATTGTACGCGAAATTACTAGTTTTTATTTCAGAGTATGTAATATTATGTCAACGGTGTTTCCTAAATTTATGGGTGGTTCAGCTTTCTCTCTCTCTCTCTCTCTCTCTCATTATTATTATTATTATTATTATTATTATTATTTTACGGCATCTCCATGGAGCCCGGAGAATCATCGTGGGAGACCCAAATTAACCATTAACCACAAATTAAAAATTAAAATTAACCACAAATCATACCTCTCCTTGAATCTATTCACTTTCAGGGAAGTCATAACCAATTCGGGCAATCCATTCCACTTAACACTCTACACGCAAAAAATATGGTCCTCACCCCCACCCCCACCCCTACTAACCGCACACTCATACACAACCACGGATGACCCATAGTTCTATGATTATTAGTCATATATTGAAAATTTTAATTTGCATCAATTTTATAAAACTACTTTAATATCATAAAAGTTTCTATCATTTTTCGCCTATCAATTAAACCTTGTAACCCACAAACCTTAAACCTATCCTCTAAGAAGTATTCCACAAACTTGTCACCATCTTGGTCACTCCTCTCTGAATCCTCTCCACTACCTCCTGGTTCCCAAGAAACCCAGGTGATCAAATCTGTACGCAGTAGTCAAGATGTGGCCGAATCATAGCCTTATAAAGAGGGATAATAACGTCTCTATTTTTACTTGTTAACATGTTTTTCAACATTTTCTTGACTGAGAATTTCACGTTTGGCAACTTCCCAGAACAAGACCGCATGGTCACTCTCCCCAGTTGGGTGGCAGAGTTATGGATATATGGATGGATATATCTTCTGATGCTATTATCAGATCTAACACTCTAAAACCCCTTGTCCCCTCTATAACATGTTGTTCCATGTAATTATCCCTTAGCAACTGTATAAATCCCACTTTCATCTTGCCGTTCCCCCTTTCCTCCCTTCAATCGATGTCCTCCATAGGTAAAGTATCCCATAATAATTGTTCGGCATAAATTTATTGTGCTAATCTACCGATACATGGCATCTACATCTTCCTGTGGATACCCACCAACGTATTTTGTCCTATTTGCCTCTATCTCACACCAGACAGCCTCAAACGAATTATCTCCATCAGACCTAAAATCCTCTTGAACTTCTAATTTTGTTGGTTGTAATTCTTCAGCTATCATCAGTTACCCCACCTCCTATCCTGTTCCCTCTGTCCTCCCTGAAAATAAAATACCCATTACATTCTGTCCCTGTAACTATATAATTTTCAATCAACCAGGTCTCGCCGATGCCCATGATATTTGGACAAGTCGAGTTGACCAATGCCCAAAACTCCTCACACTTATTCCTGATACTTCTTGCATTCGTGTACATGCATTTCAACATCCCCTTGCACACGTAGTTACCCTTGTGTAATGTCATTATCAGCCCATCCAAATCGGAAACCTGTGAAATCCCATTCGGTATTGCATAATCATTACTGTACACATGATTTATCACAGTGGTCGCCAGACACATGCTTGATTTCATCCTCTCTAATATCTCTAGTTTCCATGGTTTTGCACTACCACACTCTCACTAAACAACACTTTCTCCAAACATCCAACTCCAAAACCATTTAACTGTAGTCCGTCAGGCATCTATAAGTCCTTTCGTCCATCAAATTCACTCCATACATCAATAACCTGTACACCATTTCTACTGCACAATCTTCTCATTGACAATAATGGCCCTTCTCAGTTCTGTTCTGTATTCTGTCACACTGTGCATGTTTCATTAGTGTAAGGAGGTTGAAATGTTAACAGAATATTTGGAATAAGTGGTTAATTTTATTACCTACTGGATTATTCTAAAAAGTCCTAAGTTAAAAGGATATCGTAAAATTTTTATTACCTTATATTTTAGTTTCCCTTTCTTCATACTAAACAGACAAACCCTCTCCCGAGGGTTTGTCTGTTTAGTATGAAGAAAGGGAAATACACATCATAAATACATACACATCATAAATATACTGGTCCGGCATTAGTTAGCGTAACCATCAGTAATGACCTGCGGGTTATTTTCAATGAAAAACCGATTTTCAGTTTCCAGTGTTCTGTGTTTGTATTCTCTAGTTTTTTTTTTTAATATTTTGTGTTACACATTTATAATTCTCCTGACTGACTGGGCCTATAAACTCAGAAAACTAGTAGTTTTCACCGAATAAAGTATAGTATTTTACTTCTCGCATAATGTGGTCCTTATACCAGAAGTCAGATGTTGAAAAACAGATTGAGTCTTATTTTTTATTGGACCCAAGCTTCTCACTATTAATTACACTCTTTAAGCTTTCAGAACTTGTTTTCAGGACTTTCAGAGTTATATAAGTATGTCATTCTTTTGCTATGTGGTAAGTAAGAGGAAAGAATGACTGGAAGATTAACCCTAATGAGTGATGATGGTCACGAGGTGGGAGAAGTAGATAAAATAGTAGAGTTACTGAGTGACCACTTTGCAAGGGTATATCATCCTAGTGAGGTTACTGCTTTAACATATGTGACAAACAATAACGCGCGAACAGAAGTGGATGAGTTGCAAGGGTATATCATCCTAGTGAGGTTACTGCTTTAACATATGTGACAAACAATAAAGCGTGAACAGAAGTGGATGAATTAGTAGTTCTTGGGATATTACAGAATCTCAACATAAATCCAGCTGTGGTATCAAATGGGATATCAGCTCGAGTTTTGCGAGAATGTGCAAGGGAACTGGCAATGCTTCTGACTAGGCTCTTTAATTTAAGTCTCAACTCTGGTAGAGAAGGGAGTGGAAAGAGAAAGAGAACAGAATAATTCCCTTGCATAAGAGAGGTTCTAAGTCTGCAGTAGCAAATTATAGACCAATCAATATCTCAGGCGTGGTGTAAAAGTACTGTAAAAATTGGTCAAAAAGAGAAAAAATAAATATGATACTGTATGAAGGGCAACATGGCTTAAGGTTCGATCATGCTTTAGTAATTTACTATCTTTTTATAATAGAATAACAGCACAGTTGGATAAAGGAAATGGCTATACGATGATTCTGCTGGATTTTGCAAAAGCATTTGATAGATTACCGCATGGAACTCTTATGCAAATTAGAACAAATGGGAATGGATATGAAACTGGTTAAATGGATAAGAGGGTGGCTGCTGGACAGATATCGAAAGTTCTTGCAGTCCTAGATGAATGCTGAAGTATTCATCTAGGACTGCAAGGTCGTTTGTTAGCGTATCTTCCACTGTAGTAAAATTGGTATGTCTGGTGGCTAGAGCAATGTCATCAGCATAGCAAAACTTCTTGGAGGCTGTATTAGGCAAACCTGCGATGTATAAGTTAAAAAGGAAGGGAGCCAGAACTGACCCTTGTGGTAGTCCATTGTGCAGTGTTCTTTGTTTACTTTTGTTCTCGTCCATACACACTTGGAACAGGCGGTTGCTTAGAATGTTATCGATTAGTTTTGCTATTGCTTTGCATGGGGCTGCACGGAGCAATTTGCAGACTGCGCCATGCCTCCAGACTGTGTCATAAGCTGCAGTAAGATCTACAAAAGCTACAGCTGTTTTCCGGCATTGTTGGTAGCCTACCTCTATATGTGTGGTGAGTGACAGAACCTGATCACAGCAGCTTCGTTTATGTCTGAATCCGGCCTGTTCTACTGGGACTTGTTCTATTATCTTAGGGGAAATTCTATTAAGGATGAGCCTTTCTAGGAGCTTATAGCAGGCTAAGCAGGGCGATTGGTCGGTAGTTTTCTTGTTTGTTGTTGGTTTTTCCTGATTTTAAGATGGGGATAACTTTTGTCCTCTTAAACTCTTTTGGAAGTCTACCAGTATGGAGGATGTTAGAGAAAAAGCAAGCCAACCACTGTCGAGCCTTTTGGCCTGTCTTCAGCAGGAATTCAGGACGAATTCCATCGAAACCTGGAGCCTTGCCTGGTTTCATATCCATTAGAGCAGTGTTAATATCTTCAAGAGTAAAGGGTCGTGAATATAGAGGGCCTGATGGTCTGTTAGTTTTCAAATATGTCTCTTTTTATTTCAAGAGTGTGTTGTTTGTCCTTGGTGGTATATCTTGACACGTTGACAATATGTGATGCATATTGGTTAGGAGAAATAGCTGATTGTTCCCGGACAGTGAAGGTGCCACTACCGAGTTTTCTTAGAAGGCTCCATGCTTTTCTACTGGAGTGCCGAAAATCGAGTCTTTCTACTGTTTCAGTCCATTTCTTCTGTCGGTTTAGGTGTCAAGGCTGTGAACTTCCAACTGTGGAAGTTCGTGGCGAAAGATTAAAGATTTCTTTATACCAAATTTTATACCAAATTTTACTTTGTTTTAATGGAAAGGATTCCAATGCCAGAGTGTCTAGCAGTCTTAGAGCTAAGCACAGAATGTTGTAATATTCAGGAACAATCTCAGCTTAAATCAAAATCATTTACTCCAAATAGGGGAAGATGAAACCCAGGTAGTACAGGAGAATGTTTGCAATATTTTATGGATTTTTGAAGCTGTATTGCTTAAATAGTAGAATTTTAAGACTGAAATTTCAAATCCTCCATGCTTCGTTGATAGTTGAAGAAATTCCTTTTTGACTTCTTGGTATCGGCTGACACAAACATTGCACAGGCGTACTATATAATTACTTTTCTTCAGCTTCTGTGATGTCTGTAATATTTAATATGTACAACTGAGCAGGAAAGATTATGGTTTTCAGTACTATGGCTTTAGAAGAAAAGGAAAGTTGATATATTTTATACTCTTCTAAGGATTCCAAGTTCTTGTATATAATTTCTTAAACTGGTAATATCGGGTAAGTGGAGAAAGGTTTCAAGTATATTGAGGGGTTCTCTTCCTCTTAGTGGGTTAGTACAAAAGGAAAGCCTCCATGATCCCACTTTCCAAAAACGTTTAATTTCGTCTGGTCTGCATTAGTAATTAATCCAGTGATCTTGCTGAATTTTTCCAAAATACCAAAAAAGATATATATGGAATTATTATCTTTCAAAGTGCTCACTACATCATCAGCATATGCTAATACCTTATTTTCCTTCATAGTTGAAGGAACTGTTAGTCCTGGCACAGCATGTATATTGTCTAATTCCTGTAAGCAAGGCTCAAGAACCAATGCAAAGAGCAGTTGACTAAGTGGGCAACATTGCTTGACTCCTTTTCGAATTTTGATCGTGTCTGACAGGAACCCATTAACTAGGAGGAGGGTAGTTGAATTCGCATAGGCTCCTTTGATAACGGATCGCATCTTTTTACCTACACTATTTTACTGAAGTCTCATCAGTACGAGCCAGACCCAGAAGTGATACCAAAGTTAAAGTAATGCAGAAGTCGTATTTCCATATACAAGTAGCCAAACGATGTCAAACTTTATTGTAATACTGTGGATTAGAAAAAATTATTTAAAGTTTTCTCCCCTTGGTTATACTATAAATTAAAGATGCCAAGAAATTATATGTTTGGTTTAATCCTTTATCTATACTAAGGCAAGTGATGTGAAGTCATTAGCCTCTGTATACGAGTCGCCCCGTGAAGTTACTTCACTCGCAATCTGTGGTTGCTTATACTTGGATAAATACTTGGATGACACCGAGAATATAATTTATTGGCATCTTTAATTTATAGTATAACGAAGTGGAAAAACTTTCAACACGTGACTAGTGGTGTGCCGCAAGGTTCAGTACTGGGACCATTGCACTGAACAATGACAGGAAATAAAACTTGAAAGGAAATATTTAGTTCTTTGCTGATGATACGAAATTAAGTAAATTAATAGTTAATCAAGGCGATGGACAGCTTGCAAGACGATTTAAATAAGCTGTCAATATGGGCAAAATATAATGGATATCAGTTTAATGTGAGTTATGCATTTCGAGATAAACAGATTACAAACTATGTATCACATTGATAGCAGGAATCCAGGAAGTAGATGAAGCTAGAGATTTAGAGGCGGTTGTAGACAGAGAGTTAAAGTTTAGAGGACGTATTGCTAAGGTTGATAAAGTAGCTCATGAGATTATTTGGCTATTGAAGAACGCATTAACAAGAAAAAGGAAGTTACTATTCCTCTTTATAAGGTCTTGATACGTCCACATCTGGATTATGTTTGTCAAGTCTGGTATCCTGGGTTTCTTGGGGATGAGGAAGCGGTGGAGAAGATTCAGAGACGAGTGACCAAGATGAAGATAGATTGAGGGTATATAGATGGCAAAAGTTGGTTGATAGGAGTAAAAGAGGGGATATGATAGCACCATTTAAGTTGCTTTAATGGTTTTATAGGATTGATGCAGGGGAAATGTTTCAGTACTTGGCTGGAGGGACCAGAACAAGGAGTAATACCTGGAAGTTGAATAAGGGTGTGGTTAGTAGGGGTGTGAGGACTAAACTTTTTTGCTTGGAGAGTTGCGAATGAGTGGAAGCGGTTGCCAGAAACAGGTGTAAGTGCTTTTTCTGTTAATGCGTTCAAGGAAAGGTAATAGTTTGGGTTTCCGCGATGAGTCTTCGGACTCCATGGAGGTGCCCGTACAATAATTGTTTTTCTTTTTTTTGCTGACATATTTTTTTTAATAATAATATATATATATATATATATATTTTTTTTGTATACATTCTGTATATATCCATATACGTTTACATTACATATATTTTTTTTTTACATTTTATTATATCTCAGATAAATTACATACATACATACATACAATAATAATAATAATTTTTTTTCACGTTTAAACGTTTTATTATGTCTCAGTTAAATTACATACATAGATACAGTAATAATTATAATACATTACAATTGTGAATAACAGATACTTGCAAGTTATTAATATTTAAAATTTTTATTTATTTATTTATTTTTTATTATTCCTCAGATAAATTACATACATTATATGAAGTCAATTATGCATAACAAATACTTTCTCGTACTTAAAGTTTTTTAAAAATAATAACAATAACTGTTTACAACATATATTATTATAATATTCATAATGATGATTATTACAGATGTTTCTTTGCAATTTTACACTCTATGTATACAATATCAATGGATATAATCGCTCTATATTGCATACTTTTGTTACAGTTATTACATACATTTGATTACTTATGATACATTACTTACAGTGTTTACATATGATCCATTACTTACATTTGTATACATATGATACTTACTTTACATACATTTGTTTACATATAATACATACATTAAATACTTTGGTTTACATGTGATACGTACATTACGTACATTTGTTTACATATAATATATACATTAAATACTTTGGTTTACATGTGATACGTACATTACATGCACTTGGTTACATATGATACATCTTGGATGAGAACTAATTTCTCTGCTTTCATCCTCGAAGCTTATATGTAAGCTTATCTGAGGATAACAACAGCTGGTTATTATTTATTGTTTTTTTTTTTTTCCTGTGTTGGGAAGCTACGAAATCTATGATTGAGAAATTCGCGCGCACGCACTCCACACACACACACACACACACACACACACACAATAACTTGGAATGTATTGATGCGTCGCTGAACTGGAAGCCTGAACGAATAACGAATATATTGTGTTTCATTAAGTTTGTATATTATTTCGGGTGCGTGTTTCTTGTTCATAGTGTGTCCTTAGAGCTCTTTTCAGGCTATTGTAGTTTGTAAGGTTTCTGTATTCAAAAGGTAATTTGTTTATCATGTCTGGAATGTAGAAGTTTCGCGTGGCCTTTCCGTAGTGATTACTGTATTTATATGTGATATAATTAGTAGACTGAGGTCTTGTTATACGGTATGTATTTCTAACTGTCCTGTAGTTGGCATCGAAATAATGTTTTAGCAAGGCTGCATAGTGACATAAATGTTTTGCTGTCAGTATTTTGTGTTCTGCCATTGCAATGTTTATAAGGTCGTGATTTTCTCTTTGTTCCCAAGAGATCAGTTTTGTCCTTTTGTACTGTAGCGACATTAATCTATTTAATTTGTAGGGTGCACATAAAGCATACGTTGTTATAGCGTATCTTAGTATATTTTGGCATAGTGCTTTGTATATTAGTGTTTTTAGGCGTATGGAACTATGTTTTTTAACCTGTAGAGTTTGCCACTTATTGTTCGGAGTTTGTGGTGTAGATGGTTTACGTGGCTATTCCAGTTCATATCTGCATCGAAGTAAATTCCAAGGTATCGTATTGTTTCAACCTGAGTGATTGTAGTGGTTTTGCTGTTCTGTGTGTTTTTTATGTTGGAAAGTGGATGTTGGATGGTTATATATTTGTTATCAGCTGGTCGAGTCAGTGGATTTCTGAATATCATTAATTTTGTCTTTTCTGAGTTTAGGTGTATGGAGTTTTTCGTGAGCCAGGCTATGATCAGATTTATTTTATATGTTGCATATTTGTTTGGGCTATGCTTGCGTTATTATGAATGGATATTATTGCTGTATCATCTGCGTATTGGAATATATTACCTTTGAATGGTAGCTGATTAATATCGTGCGTGTAAATGTTGAATAGAGTTGGGGAGAGTACAGCTCCCTGTGGTACTCCAAAGGTTACTGGTAGCTCTTTGCTTCGGTTTGACCCGATACGTGTGATATGCTTTCTATTTTGAAGGTAGTTTGTAAACCACCTGTGAAGAGGCCCGTCTATTCCAACATGCCTCAGCTTTCCTAACAAGGTTTGATGTGTAAGTGTATCGAATGCTTTAGTTAGATCAATAAAGACTACCATGGCAATTTTGTTTTTGTCTAAGGCGGTATTAATTACGTCTGTAATGTCTTCCAAGAGAGATGTTGTTCCCTTATTTTTCTGAAAACCATATTTTGTTTTGGAGATAATATGAAAAATCTCAGTGTATGCTGTGAGTTTCTTCAGTATGATCCGCTCCATAATTTGATTGATAATGTTTCTATGGGTCTGTAATTGGGCCTTTGTTTGGTTTGATTTGATGTTTTGCAGAGAGAAGTTCTTCTTTTATGGTTGGGAACCATAATGTCTGTTTTGATTGTGGTCAAGTGGAGGGTCTCGTTTTGTGATTGGGGGAATATTTCTGTGCAGTTCTTGAATGGAGTCTGCAAAGTATTGGTTAAAGTCATTTGCTAGTTGTTGGATAGGTTTTGCCTCTTTCATGAAGCTGTGTTTTATGGTTTCGGAGGCAGTGATGTTGGGAACAAAATATAGCATCTCATTGATCAGATGCCAGGTTTGTTTCATGTTGTATTGTGCAAAGGTTAGTTTGTCTCTGTAGCAGCTTCTTTTTGTATTTCTGATTTGTGTTGTAAGGCGATTCCTTGTTATCTTATATTCAGTTTTTAAAGTTGTTATTTGGATATCGCTTTAATTCTTTCCATAAAGCGCCCTTTCTGTGTATTTCTAGGATTAAGTTTTGTGTTATCCAAGGATTTTGTGTTGTTTTTGAACGAATTCTGACTTTCTTTGTAACTTTCTTATATATTTCCTCCAGTGTGAGTTTAATGTTGTTGTTGTATAAGATATCTGCTGAATCTGATGCAGGTGTTCCCAGTCTGTTTTCGTTATTTCGTGGTTGACTATTTCTTCGTCTATTATTGTTTTCTGTCGCTTTTCTTCTGTGGGACATTGCATGGATATTGTCTTGGTGTGCAGGTTTAGTGCGGTGAAGTAATGGTCTGCTACTTTGCACTTTATGACTGATGCAGTGTAACTGTTTGGTGGTGCTCGGACGTTTATATGATCTAGACAGGAGGCAGTGATGATATTTCCGAATATTTCTTCTATAGTACATGATGTTATTGTTGGTATTAGATTATACATGGATAGCGTGTCTAGGTATTGTACAGTGTTGCTCTGGTTTTCGTTTGCACTATTTATGTTTATGTCGCCAATTATCATTAGGTATTCGGTTGTATATGGGATGCTGTGTACTGGTGGTATTAGTGATTTCGAGTCAAAGGGTTTCAGCATTCTCAAACTGATAGGCCGTTTCTTTTGCTATTATTTTTTGTTTGATAAATATTAATATTCCACTCCCTCTTTTTGTTTGGCGGCATGATCTATGTTGTTGAAAGCCTGGAATTTGGAAAGCAGTCGCTTCATCAATAGTTATGGATACTTCTGTAAGAATCAATATATCAATAATATCAGGGTATTAATATATATCAATATATCATTAATAATATCAATAATATCAAGAATCAGTATATCAATAATATAATATCAATAATTCCTCAGATAAGTCTGTAACAATAACCAATGTTTTCGGATGCTTCTAATGTTAATATGCAAGACTGCGAGACCTCTCGCCTGTACTGTGTGTTGTTTCCATACATCAAGCGATTCGAAAGTACAATTACTGATGTATTCTGGTGTAATTACATCTATCTGATGGTTCACATTCATTTTTGGTGTGTTGAGATCTTCTTATTGAACTAAGTTGGAGTCTTTTGTTTCACTCTGGAAACTTGTCTATATCTTCCGAGCTTTTTATTTGTATAGACTTTGAAGCCTGTGACTTTCTCAAGAATATTTTACCGTCTTTGATCCATAAAAATTGATACTTTTTTCTGTTTTTTTCTTTTCTTGCTTGGTTCAAAAGATTCTGATTGAAAGGTTAAATACTCAGAAAGAAAGATTTTCATATTGTCTTGCGATGCATTTAAATCCTTGACTACTGTTTTTTTTCAGTTCGCTGGCTTTTATAAGATTGTCTCTTGTAGCTTTGCTTGTCAGACGAACCATGACTGGTGCGAGTCATGGCGAGCCTTGTTTTTTGTTCTTCCTGGGAAACCGATTTATGGCCTGAATATCATTATGCTCTAGGGGGGATGTCAATTGCATGGCCTAACTTTAAAACTATGTCTCTGAGATTTTCTGTGATTCAGTTTCTGGAAGACCGTTTATGACAAGGTCTTCTTTATGTTGTTGTTGTTGGTTTAAAACTTCGCATTGTAGTTTCAGGGAATTAAATTCTTGACGGAATTCCGATGTGTCTTTTATCAATTTATGCTGCCTGTCAGTTAATGCATTAATGCTGGTTTTAATGTCTTTTACCGTTTGTAAGACTTCTTCGACTTTTGAATTATTAAATTTGACAAGCTCTTCGTATTTGCTAATTTTTTTTTTCTTTGTTTAGTCTGTTTATCAAATAGTTCTTGGACAAGATTTACCAAGCTGGCTTTTATATTTTCTAAACCTTTTTCTAGTAATAAATTTATGAAACTCAAATTATAAGACTACCGGTATTTTGTTGTCTGTTCAATTCATCGTCCAATTCTGCCTCCAGCGTAATCAGTTGCGTCGTGGGTGGTGGCGTTTCTTTGTTCTTTCTACAGTTTAGGCACTTCCATTCTTCTGGTTTGGCATTGGATTTGCGTTGCCAGGTTGTTTATGAAAATCCGGAACATGTAAAATGAAGATTCCTATGGCATTTCCTGCAGGTTATATAACATCCGTCGGACGGTAATTCCTTCTGACACTTGTTGCACTTCATGACTCACCTTTCTTCCTTTGGACAGCTGTAAAGATGGTGACGTCTTTTGTTCTATGCTTCGTTAGCAACCACGGTGTACGCTTCAATTTTTAGCACACTCAGATTTTGGATTCCACTTGGCCGATTTCGATGAATTATATATCACTCTCTTCAGCGTGACAAGTAGAGTTACTTTATGACACTTTTAAATTAAAAACAGGAGTTAGAACCACATTAAAACTATAAAAAACGGGACCAGCGATACAACCATACAACCGTTCGTATGCCTACACAGCGCCCTCTATCCCTAATAATAATAATAATAATTTTTTCCTGTATAATGTATTATATTCTTTCGTTGGGAGGCATTTCTGATTTCTTCCTCGAAGCTTAGCAGAGCTTATCTGAGGAAGATAATAAATAATAGATGGCAGTGGTTTCATGGTTCATGTTTATGTTTCTATACTGGTCGCAAGCCAGGTGTTGATTTTACCGTTGATACGTGCTTAGAAGACTTCAACTGCTATTACAGTTTAATTATTATTATTTTTTTTTTTTTGCAAGTACGGTTGGATTTAGACATGGTATGTTTGTTTCTTTGTGTTCTTGTAGTATATATAATAATATATATATGTAATAATAATTATTACATATATGTAATAATGTAATAATTATTATATATATATATAATAAGGATGTTTCTTTTCACACTCTCTGTTTTCAGATTTCATTATTGACAATGTGGCTACTAAAAAAACAGCTATCATTTGTGATTGCTAAGCACTCAGATTCGAGGAACGTTTATAGGGCAACCCAATCCCCTTTCTCTACGATTTCTATTATTTTATTAAATACAGTCGATAATAACTAATTATTTATTAATATACTGTAACTGTTTATTTTGTCGACTTATTAAATGCTACTGGCTCTTTCGAATTTATTTCAGCATTCTCGGTATTTATACTACAAGCCGGCGAATCGAACATAAAAAAAAAAAGGAAACGAGGAAGTCAACAACGTGTACCATCCGAAACTAAACAGATACGCTTAATGGTTTTGAATTATTCATGTCAAAAACAGTTATAACTAATGTAAATTTACTGTTAGGAAAGTTCTCAGAAATCTGTTATAAACAGAAGGCTATTGTGTTAACATAAGAAAAAAGAATTGTAGAAAGTCAGAGCTTAAATAGTAGCCATGCACTGGTCCAACGAATTCTGAGTCACTTTGTGCATATTTGGGGAAAAATCATCTCCTGCTTACATTTAATTGGTTCATTGGTTCCCATCCTCTTAATAATCCGATGTTATTTTGATTTATGACTTCGAGGTGTATTAACGTTGTTCGATGTCCATTTGAAGTATAGTTTCCAAACACGATTTTGATACGGATGGGCTGTGGCTAATGGATATAAAAATATCTGATTAAAATATATGGTGATTTTTGCTTCTGTCTTTTATTGATATCGGAATAAAGAAAGATATCGCGGATCAGCTACCCAGCTTATTTTTCGTATCACTTTAATGAATGCCTTCAATTCCTGTAATATTATTTACAGACTTTTTTTTTTGTCTTGCGTCCTTGATCATAATAAGAATTAAGAATTTTAATCTTAACACACAATTAAGAACACAATAACTTTTCTGTAGAAAACATCATAATAATTGCTAAAAAGAAATATTTAAGATTTTTATTACTATAAAATTGCTGTAACAAGTCGGTGCATGTATTTTAGACGATAGGGCTTCTTTAATTGAAGAAAACAGTAAAGATATTTTTTTTTATTATTCGCAAAATTACTTTTGCTTCGACAAACAGGATGTTTTGCAAAACAAAAAAATCTCTTGTCATTTTTTCCGACCCCGCTAATGGAAATATACAGTTCAGTCAACCGGCACAAAATTAAAGTGCAGAAATAACCAAATGAGATTTGGTATTTCTGTAACATTTATTTATTTTTGTTCGTAACTTTTCCTATATAAAAATATAACTGCTACAGATTATGAAATATAAAACAAAATTCTCATTGTGTGGTTCATTTATAACTAGTTGAATACGTTATCTCAGATAGAAATTGTCTATCGAGAGAGAAAGAGAGAGAGAGAATTTATAGCAATATCAGAGATTCGAAAGTTATTAATTGAAATTAATAGGAAAATGCATAACAGAAAATATAAAGCCGTTTCTTAGAGGTCCCCAAAAATCTTTAACAACCAACTATATTTGATTATGCATTGGAAGCATCTTAACCTAAGCTGATGCTGCCAAATTTTGAAGCTTCTGCCATTGTTTTCAAATACGTTATGGCTCACACAGATACAATACTTTATTATTATGGATTAAATTAATGGAGACAAGGCCTTTACAACGAAACTCGGTTAACTGCATGTAAATTCTTTTTTTGTTTAATTCTCACAGGAGACAACAGGAAAAATATCTTAAGAAAACTTTCAATACAAAAGATGTTAATGGAATGTCGTTTTTACTTATTCTTAAGTAATAATTAAATTCAGAATCGTTAGAGAAATGACACAATCCTCAACGTTATTAGTCGTTTTCTAATCGTCGATGGTTCGTTATTGAAAGCAATAGCTTTTAATAAGCGTAATATATGATCAAAAACGTATTTTGGGGGAAACCCTTTAAATTACGTATTTATATTAGTTTTTTACATTTGCTGCTGCAGATCCTTTGGTCATCCTGAAGCTGTCAAATATTGAATCATCTGTTTTTTTTTATTTATTATTTCTGCCAAAGTGAGTTTTTTGGCTTTGTCTTACAAACCAGTCCCTTACTCCAAATTTAATATTTCACTTTTAATTTAATTATATTTCGCAGTTCAAGGTCGGTCTGATAGTTCTGCGAAACTTAGAACCTCTTTCCTCTATTTTCAGATGAGTTATGGCTGCCACAAAAACTTTACATGAATCATTTCTCTTCTTATTATGAATGGTCCACAGCAGTGACTCATAAGTCAATTACTGCTTTTATTGCAAGAAACATTATGTCCAAAATTTAATATACTGCAACAAGAATTAAAGGATTAATCGACCCAAGGATTAAACCATCTGACAAAGTATGGCTCAGATTTCCAAATATGAAGCGTTAAATCCAGGGGAAGCTCGTGCATAGGCACTGCGGAACTGAGAAAAATATTTCTCAGAAATATTTTTATCACGAGCATAGGCACTGAGAAAAATTGGGGGTGCTTAGGCACCCCCAATTTTTCTCGCTATATAAATATATTTATTAATTTATTTATATTTGTTTGTAATATTTGATTCTAAAATGCGTTAATAAAACGTTTGGTGGCGCTGTGACGTGTGGCTGGTCGTTGCTTTAGCTGAATGAAGTTGTTTATGCGTTTTAGTGAAATATTTTTGTTGAGGAGTATTTCTTTTAAAATTATGATGTTTAGGTTGAGCACATTACATATAGGTTTATGTATATTGTCTATCGGTTTTTAGTGAGTATACTTTATGAAACTGTAGTGGTAGAGAATGTGCGAGCAACTAAGCCTAATTTGAGTAGAAGCTTATTACAGTACTTTATTGTCAACTGCTTAAGGATTTCTTGTCGCTAGTACTATGCTGCTCAATTTAGTTAAGGAATCCTAATATAAGGGGAGGGTTAGCGAGGGGCCAACCACCCCTCCTGTAAAAACCCTATTGGTTACGAAATAAGCACCACAGAAGCCTCGGAATTCGGACGCCTTTGCGACGATGATTATTAATCGTTTTGGGACCTGGAATATACGTAGTTTATTGAAAGAAGGAGCTCTTTTTCATGTGAAATATCTTATGACAGTATAAAATTGGACTTTGTGCTGTACAAGAGGCGCGACAGCCGGGACATGGCTCGACCCGCAATCAGGGGGTATACACGCTATACTATAGTGGTGACGACAGAAGACGAAAAGTATTCGGAACTGCGTTTTTAGTTAGTGATAAATTTTTGTGTAATATTTTAGATTTTAAACCTGCGAACAATCGGCTGTGTACTATTAGAGTTAAGGGACGTTTTCAAAATGTGTCTATTGTGAACTGTTATGCGCCTACTGAAGAGAGCTCGGAGGAAGCTAAAGATTGTTTCTACGAGCGTACTTATGCTAATCTACCGTCCTATGACGTCAAGCTAGTAGTGAGAGATTTCAACGCGGAGAGAGCGTGTGTGGCGCCCTTTCGTGGGTAGTGAGAGCCTACATAGTGCTCTTTACACAACATTCCGTAGAGGAGGCAAAACTCGCAAGTCGGATCCCGTTATCATAAAGACGTTATGATAAAGACGTCCACAAGCAGACTTGGAGATCGCCGGACGGTAGAACAGCTAACCAAATAGACCATGTACTAGTGTATCGACGTCACCACAGCTCCATCTCGGATGTGAGAAGTTTCAGAGGAGCAGATGGAGATAGCGACCACAATCTGGTAGGCTACGATTTCAGGCATAGAATTGCGGTTCAGAAGCCCGCGTGTCCTACCATACGATCGGCATGGGACCTGGACAAGTTGAAAACAGCGGAAGGCAAGAGGGCTTTCCAGTTAGAGTTGCAGATTCGTTTTGGGGAGTTACAGGAGGAAGAGGATGATCCGGATAGGATGTGGGACGACCAAAAATACGGTCGCGTTAGCTGCCTCGAGAACTGCGGGAAAGAGAAAGAGGAGGAGAAAAGCATGGTTTAATACAGAGTGTGAAGAAGCTGTAGCGAAACGATGGGAAGCGCTATTGAACTCCCTGCTACCCGCTAGGTAGTTCATATGAGAGGGTGAGAAGAGTGGTGAATACATGTCTACGTAGGGAAAAGCGGAAGTATCTTAATGAGAAAGTGGCTAGTATAGAGAGAAATAGGGTGACGAATAAAAATGGACGGGAGATGTACCGGACGACCAAAGCCATGCGACGTGCCCAGACACAAGCGGCAACCATAAGCGATGAGAATGGAAATCTATTAACAACTCAAAAGATGCTCTGGCTCGGTGGCGTAGATATTTCACGAACTTGCTGAATGTCAATGCTGGAACGTCAATATCGGAGGATTATACTCCTTATCAAACTGCTGAGCCGTTTATTGAAGAACCGACATTTAGCTAGAATACTCGTGCTATCCGCATGCTGAAAAATAATAAGGCTCCAGGAGTGGACTGCATACCGGCGGAACTCCTGAAGAATGGTGGGAACGTCCTGCTGGAGCAGTGCACCAGCTCATCCTGATGATCTGGCAAAAGGAACGGCTGTTGGACGAGTGGAAGGAGTCGCTGATCACCCCAGTATATAAGAAAGGAGATAAGGCTCAATGCAGAAACTATAGGGGCATCTCACTGCTGTCGAATGGCTATAAGGTGCTGTCTAACATAATGCTAATGCGCCTCACACCATATGCAGAAGAGTGCCTTGGTGACTACCAGACGGGCTTCAGGAGGAACCGCTCTACAATAGACAAACTCTTCACGCTGCGCCAAGTTTTTGAAAAGTGCTGGGAATATAACGGAAGTTCATAATATTTTCATAGACTTTTCTACAGCCTATGACTCAATAATACATCCAAAAATATGGCAGGTGTTAGAAGAGCTGGGAATTCCTCAAAAACTCCGAAAAATTGTGCAGCGTGCGTAGCTGGTTCGAGAGCAAGAGTGAAAGCAGAAGGTGACCTATCAGACCCGTTTCAAGTACAGACTAGTGTGAAGCAGGGTGATGGGCTTTCTCCGATTCTTTTCAATCTAGTGTTGGAAAAAAGTAATTAGAAACACACAGCAAGTGGCAGGTGTAGTCGACATGGGGGTGCAAGCTAGGATTCTTGGCTACGCAGACGACCTGAACGTCATGGCACATCAACGGGATGACGCAGTGGCATTGGTTACTGCTATTGAAGAAGCTGCAGAAGAAGTTGGCTTGAAGATAAACGCCGAGAAGTCAAAATACCTTTTTATGAGTCGCCATGCTGCTCAAGATCCAGAGGGAGCTGCACAGTTTGAGAGGGTGAAGGTATTTAGGTACTTGGGTTCTTTCGTGACTGAAGATAACAAAGTTGAGGCTGATGTCCAGAGTCGGGTAAATGCTGCGAATGTGGCCTATTATCAGGTGCGTCCCCTTTTCGCCTCGCGCTTGCTGTCTTGGACTACAAAGGTGGGAGTATACAAGACTTTGATCAGGCCTGTTCTCCTCTACGGTGCTTAAGCATGGACTCTCACAGCGAGACAAGCCGATCACCTGAGAGTATTCGAGAACAAGATGCTACGACGTATCTGTTGAGGGGGGTCATGACAGACGGAGTCTGAAGGAGGCGGTCCAATGCTGCCATACACGCTTTATACAACTCAGCAGACGTCTTGACGGAGCTGCGAGCTCGGCGTCTTCAGTGGCTGGAGCACCTGTACCGTATGGACCCCGAAAGGACTGTGAGACAAGTGTGGGAGGCCCGACCCCCATCAGGGAGGCCGCCAGGGTGACCGAGAAGGAGATGGGCGGATCAGGAGAAGGAAGACCTGCAGGCTGTCGGGCTGGAGACCAGAACGTGGCGGACAGTCGCAGAGGACCGTGCCCGTGTGGTACTTGAGGCCAAAAGTTCCCCCGGCCTGATAGCGCCTGGATAATGTAATGTAATGTAATATTTAATTTTATCATCAACAATCCTATACAATTCTCTTATTTTGTATAAAAAATAATAAAAATCCATCTTGTAGCACTTAGGAGGGCGAAGGACGCTAGCAGCATTTTGTTGATAAAACGATTTTTTTTATTCTCAAAAAAGATTCCAAATGACGAAAATTCATTACTCGTCAGCCCATTAATCTCTGTTTTTAAACTGGTTCCAAGTTCAAGACTAAACGATTATTACTTTTTCGTATTTTTCATTTTTCCATATAATATATATATATTACTGTTTTTAATATCTACTTAAATCAAATAATAATAAAATGGAATAAAAATTTACATCAAGGAATTAAACTTTCTCCAACAGTAAACGTAAACACTCTCCTCTTTGCCGACGACCAAATAATAATTACAAATTCTGAAGATAACTTACAGAAAGCTATTTTAGATCTAAATGAGATATCCAAAGATTATGGTTGTGATAATATCAACAGAAAAATAAAAAACTATGGTCTTTAAAGGACAAGATCCAGCAAGAACTAAAATAGTAATAGATAACAAGATCTTAGAACAGGTGAATTCATTTAACTACCTAGGATGTACGATCACATATGAAAATGAAAAAGATATAAACGTAAAAATTGCAAAATATTTAAAAATAACAGGTGTAATTAACTCTATATTTAAACCAAACCTAGTTCAAAAACAAACCAGACTAAAAGTGTACAATTAGCCAGACCAGTCTTAATGTATAGAAGCGAAATCTGGACAATAAAACAAGACAAACAAAGATTAACAACAGCAGAAATGAAGTTTATGAGAAAAACTGCAAAGTATACCCTATTTGATCACAAAAGAAACGAAGAAATTATGAAAGAATTAAACCAAGAACCAGTAAGAGAAAAAATTAAAAAATATAAACATAAATGGATGGAACACGTTCAAAGAATGAAAACAGAAAGATTACCAAAACAAGCCTTAAAGTACAAGCCATTAGGAAAAAGAAAACCAGAACGTCCTCTTAAACGATTCGACGATGACTTCTAAGGCCGGAACAGGCCATGCTAGGCCTAAATCCTTGATACACATGATAATGATGATATATATATATATATATATTATGAAAAAATATATTATTTTTCCATAATTGGATCGTCTTTATCAGTAAAATAATTTAAAATTGTAATAATAATTCTCTTTCTTTGCTTGTTAATGAAATTTATTTGGTATTTTGGATGATATTAAATTTCGTCATTTCGGTTAGGCCCATTTCAATGGCAAAATTAGAAAAAGCAAAGTTATCTGCAGTGCACAAACGGTTCTAGGTTCAATTGTGCTAATAATGTCATTATTCATGTATGCAATTACATAGCACACGTTTTATTGTATATGATCATTTACCTTACTCCACTATTTTCCCACCTCTACAAACATCTCTATAGCAATCTTTTTTCGACTAAAGTTTGAATATATTTATTTCTTACGTTATTTAGGTTCTTTTGTTGGATTAAAATGAATTAGGGGATCACTTCCTCACGCGGGTTGGGTGAGGTTTTCAATTTAATCTTTTACCAGACTCGGAATATAGTTGTTCATTATATGCTTAAGGTCCTGCTGACAATGCAATCCCTCAAAAATGAATAACTGGACCACGGACATCACAATAGGTCAAATCCTTTGAATAGATTCAGACCAGTTATTCTTTAACTTGTTTACCGGTTTCATTCAAACAATGTCTCATAGGCTGCAGTTCAGAAGCAGCTACGTTGCTGACATTATTGTTTTAATGTTGAGAATATAAATTCCCCTCAAATCGAACAATACCACTAATTATTAAAAATGATGTCAGTAAAGTTTACGACTTCTAAATTGAAGCCAACTTCCTACGCTCTGAGCATACTGTACGTAAGTACTTTTCATGCATGACAAGTTATATATATATATATATATATATATATATATATATATATATATATATTAAAATACAACAAATACATTTATAGTTTGCTATTTGGATAAAAATTTCTCGTATTTCTGAGTTATTTTCATTTCGGTATATCTTATATCTTATGATTATATTGTAGTATTCAATCATAATAGGCTCTCAGAAGAAGAATAATCATCGACGACAACTAAACTAGGTATGAGTGTTGATTAAAAAAAGAAGTAATATCTTATTACAAATAAAAAGTCTGACAATTAGCTTCCAGGAATGCAACGTAAAGGCTATATTTCTTTACTTGTAATCCTTTTGTGCACCAATGCACTTAGGCGATGACGCCATTCAAAACATTTCTGGAATTAACTCGTCTTCTATTTTTATTACTGTCACAACGTCCACGCGGTTAGCCTAGTGGATATGCGCTTCGCAATGTGGCTAACCTAGTGGCTATGCCTGGGGAAGGAGTATCCTGGGCTCGATTCTCGTCGCCGACGTGAGGAGCTTAAGGATTTTCCTCAGCCATAGCCAAGTTAGCTGGTCTTGAGCGTGGACAGCAGGGTATTTTCCCCCAGTTTATCTGGGGTTTTTCATCCCGCAAGCAGGCAAACCGGGCCCCGTGAACACACGGATCTACAGCCATAAATACTTAACCCCACATGAGGGAGGCTCAACTCGCCCGATTTGATATTATAGGAACTTTGATCTTTGATATTATAGGAACGGGGAAGATAAGGGAGTTTCCTCCCTTATCTTCCCCGGGAGATCAAACTGTCAGAAAATCTGCGTCCTTTCACGGTATTCTCCAGTTTTGAAAACAGCCAAAAGTCGCAAGGGGTTGAATTTCGAATATCTATTCATGTCTAAATTTTAACAACTATCGGGAAGAGGGTTTTATTTTTTTATTTTCCCCTGAAATGTATGAGGAAAAATGAAATCCGACATCGTTAATTTCGCAGAGCTACACTAGTTGCTGTATGTGTGTGAAAGAAGTAATTTGAAAAGCTTAATTACAAATGAAACTGTCAATATGAAATATTCCGTTGGATTGAAACTGGATCATTTCCTGAATACAGTTCACAATAAAATTATTAACGACATTTCTTCTGTCGTTAGAACCACACACAACTCCACAAACAGTGGAGTTGTGTGTGGTTCTAGTAAATACTGGTTTTTATTATAGCTTAAGACACCTTGTGTACCATTTTAACACTAAAATATAACAAGTATCATACACGATTTAAATATGTTTTTTATCTTGTCACTATTACAAGGAATGTTTATCTGTCACTGGCATGATATTCTTATATAATAACCATACAAATAAACCTGACTTGTACAGTTTGCTTTCATACTGAATTTTAACAAGTCACCTTTATATTAAATTTTAGTTATCAAATAGCTTGTGTACTCATATTGATTTATGATATGCACAGGATGAGAGCAATGTTCTATGTGATGATATTATGCAGTGGTACAGATTGTAATATCTCGAGTTCAAGTTCCAAGGTTTCTGTAGTTCTATAACGTAATTGTTTTGAAAATGGCCGTCTTTCAGAGCGAAGTAACAAAAAGATTTATAATCATACTTACTTATTCCAAAGCTGGCATTGTATACTTTATACAAGATATGTAGGCTATGAATGTGTAGGCAAATTGTAAATAAAATAATAAAAAATAATTACGAGTAAACAACATTCGTGATCGCGAGCGTTTAAGCGGAACTGTTGTAAAGAAGGGAAACTCGTGGAATTCTTATGGACAATTGTGATGTAATATTTGCGAATTAGCTCATGATAATATCACGACAAAGATATCTTTAAGAATTTTAGTGAATAAAATGTGTCTACTCGTGGTGATACACAGAATAGTTGCCTTTCTTATCCGGTCCTCTTTATAGGGTACATTGCCTAAAATGAGGGTGTCAATGTTAAGATTAATTCTCAAATCTGAAAGTTTGCAACCTGTGGAAATTGACATATATGCTGCAAGTAAGGCAGACTCTCCCAATCTGTGTAGGTCAACAGGAAAATATAACAACACCGCTTATTATATTAAAAACCATAACAAAAGATCGTCATGACATGATTATAGAAAACTATCATCACCTGGGATGGAGAAAAAGGTGATCATGTAAACTTGCAATGTCTGTTTACGGAGAAATGATCACGGAAAGCGGGCATCTCACTCTCTATCACCTCTCTAAAGAGATTTCAAGAGATTTTGTCATAAAAAGCTAGCTTTTCTAACTTCGTTGAGCGACATGACAGCGTACTTTCTCTTTAACTTACAGTCATGGATTCGAATCTCACTGTGACATGATATCTGAGAATACTTCTTGGTAAATAATTTTCATATCCCGGCCTCCAAGTTTAAAACCACCACCACTTTTCTTAGTGGAAGTGACTTGGTAAAAAAAAAAAAAAGAATTCGCGCTTGGACACTCACTTCAGTACGCAATGAAAAGTCTGAAGGATTCGAAATAAGTTTAATAATCGAACTAATACTGATCAGGAAACAAGAGTTGCTTGCTCTCTCTCTCTCTCTCTCTCTCCAGTAAAATGCATCACATCAAAAGTTCAGTAGATGTGACAATTTTCGAGAATTAGAGAGAGAGGGGGGGGGGAGCGTCATCCGACAAATGTCTTCCATACAATTTTGGTTATTTGAGTTGGCATTGAAATTATTTTCTTTTAGAAATACTTCGGTCAGGAAGGCGTTTTATCAGTTGGCTATTCTGAGTTGGATTGAGTTATTTTAGAATTAAAGTCAAAGCAACCAAGACTATGAGACCAGGCTATGCAAATAATTTTTTACACTAGTTTATGGAATTATATCAATAACTGCTATTGCCTCATAACATCTCTCACTTTATTATTATAGCGTATGATGATATAACGACCGTGAAGCCCCTTTTACCGGGAAGAACGGCACCATCTCAATCTCTCCCTCCCAAATTTTATCCGGGCTCGGGACCGGCATAGGTGACGAATCAGGCCTGTGGGTGGGGCTTGAGTATTCCTGACTGCAATCCGTGTGTGTGTTCACGGGGCCGGTTTGCCTGCTTGCGGGGGGAAACCCCCAGATAAATTGGAGAGAAAAACTCTGCTTTCCACGCCCAAGACGGGCTAACTTGCCTATGGCTGAGGAAGATCTTTAAGCTCCTCACGTCGGCGACGAGAATCGAACCCACGGCACTCCTTTCCCAGGCATATGGTTGCAAATCGCATAACCACTCGGCTAACCACGCGGACACATCTCTCACTGATTAGCAGTCATGTTTTACAAGCAGTGGGTTTGTGCCCAAAATCTATGCTGGCTCAGCAATAAAATACTGCTGGCTGGTGACAGAGGAAAATATGTTTCTTTTATTTATCAAGAATCACAGCAAGGACTCTAAGCCAAGTATCCTTAGAAAGTCACTCATTACTCGTATTACAATAATAATTAGGGTCAAAATTCGATCTTATGTAATTCCAGTTCTAAAGTTGAGTATTCTCTATCTTTCACTTTCACACGATCGGGGTATTCAAGAGGACGCAACTTGCCAGGTTTAAAGTTTAAATCCCTTATCCCATCATTGAGAATGCAATTTCCCTCTCTGAAATTCGAGCAGTGCCATAATGGCAACAGCAGTATTTCGTCGCCAGGTGCGAACTCTCTACTCTGCTTATTTGGAGACCTGACGCTCTCCAGACTACGTAAAAATAATTAAAAAAATGAAATGAAAATGAAAAAAATTAGTTCTCCGTGGTACTGGGTTCGAGTCCGGTATAAATGCGAAGAACCTTTACAGGGCTTTTTCATCGGTGTTAACCAGTCTCATACAGAGTCGGAAAGGTTTTTTCCCTCTGGTAAACGGATTTGCCTTTTTTTTATTATTCATTGACACAAACTGGCCAGAATACATGCAACTTACAGACATAACACTCTGTTCTAATAGCTTTAGTTTATTTGGCTGAAATTCCAAAATCCCAAGGCACATTAATATTGTGGGTTTTTAGGGATTACAATCCTACGGACTAATGGAGTATAGGTTTGCAACCTTTCGTGGGTGGGACACATGAAATAGTACTACCAATTATTCAAAATAATGTCATCCAAGTAGCTGATTTTAAATTACAGACAATCTTCTACTTCCCATTAATTGACCCACTTTTTTTTTTATCTCATGGGACATTTTTATGAGATTCGTATACATAAAAATGATTGTTTAAGGATTAATTATTTGGTCATTTCGACAGTTTTCCTACCTCACCTAAGTTTAGAGCCAGACTCAGGAGTTAGTGTCTCAATATGCCGAGCTGAAGTGCACCTTAGTTTTTTTGCAACCACTGCTGAGTGCTAGACATCCATTGGACATTTTTTGATATTTCTGTCCATTTGGGGAATTTTTTTGATGATGAACGTTTGATGACAAACCAAGAATGAACGTCATGAACTTCAATACAAATGAGAATTTGAGTCTGTAGTGCCTCCGCATAGATGTAGTCATCACGAGGACATGCGACGTTTTCCATTTGGTTGGAAAGACTTGCTAGTCATCTTTCCCCCGGTGATAAACGTCTTTAAATCCCACTTAGGGTGCCAGAAACCTTTACAATGGTTTTTTAAATGACAATGCTTTAGCCTGTCTCACACTTCCACAAAACAGACAAACCAGGCGGAGAATACACTCAATTAATAGACATAATCTACTAGTCTCATAGTTCTAGTTTGCTCGGCCGTAATCCAGACAGCTAACCAATCTTGTTTTGTGTTCTGTCCTTTTGGATGCAGTTTTTGATTTTTAACTTAAAAAAAAGATAAAAAAATATATTCCTCAGTTGAAATACGACACTATATAGCACAAGGAAACTACAGTCGTCATTCATGGGAATAGTGTAATTACGTGTTCTATATACGTGAACCTACCTCTTCTAGATATTTAAAAGTATAGTTTCTTTTCATTCTTCCAGAAACTCTTGCTTTTGTAGTTCCAGTAGCAATAACATTCATCTCTTCAAGAGAACTGCCCTACATTTTTATGGCTCTTAAATATTTAAGCTGACCCTCGAAGTAGGTAATTTAGAGCGACATTTGCACTTAATGACGGAGTTCTATGGCAGGGACAGAACTACTACTAGTACGAGCGTAATAGCAAATCGATATGTATTGCTTTGCAGGAGGCTGATACTCTCACCTTCTGATTGAAGTCATAACTGTTTTCTTGCATAATTTATGTAGCTTGTTTTCCGTTATTTTCTTGAGAAATATCCACACTTGCATTTAGATTTCTGAAGACGTGTACTTGAATGATTGTCCTTGCTCATTATACCGACAGTCTTATTAGTTCGTATGCAAATGAGTCTCTAGTCATTGATTCCTCTTTAGATAACTCTTGACGCCAGGAAGGCCTGGTTTACTGTTATATTGTGAAAGAATGGTTTAGTTCACGAATAATATTTCAGCTTATGTCTTAGTTAAAGAAAAACTATTGATCAATACATTAACGACGCTTGTTGAGAAAAACAAATTTAAGTAGCATCACCAAATCGATAATATTAAAATATTACTTACTTAGTAGGTAATATTCATGAGATAATACCTTTACCTTGCTTGATTACTCTTAATTCATATCCTCGCAACTCGCATGCTTTAAATGCTTTTCTTTTATAAATAAAAGGAAGAGTGCGTTAAAACATTCTTCCACCGTGTACAGCATGATTAGCATTCGGGTAGAACAATATTTAAATAGCGGATTCATAGTCGAGTGTTGGGATGGAAACTGATTAAGCGGAGGAGCGGAGAGAAAAATCACAGTGGCATGCGAACATTCAATCAAACATTCTGCTCGAAAACGAAATGCATAACAGTATCGATAGAATGGCGTTTTCTTTTTTGACATTCACGGGTGCACTTCTTAGTGACCTTAGGGGAAAATGTGACCTGGTCATTGCGTATCTACCTCCTTAGCATAGCGGACCTTTCCCCGAAATAAGTTGAGCAATATTGTATAGTCTGAGGAGTGTGAATGCTCAACTCATTTTTATTCGTTATAAATGCTACTGAAAATATATAACTTTGCTTGATAATAAAATATAATTAATAAGGTATTTATAGTTTAATAATATCTGTTCGTATCAACAGTATTTTCTTATAACCATTTCATATTTTGTTATGCTTCATAACATGCACAACTGTTTTAATTATTGAAATTCTTGTATGCTTCTTAGAGATTCAAAAATCAACTCCGTACACGTAAAATCAGCATTAATACCAGTAGCAGCAGCTCATATTCAAACATTAATAATGACTAAGGCATAGAGTGAGCGATTATTTAAGTATTATCCGGGTATTCGCAAATAAAAATAAATTGTTCATATTATTATTATTTAAAAATTCAAAAGGCCTGTGTAGCTCAGTGGAAGTGGCGCTTGCGTCCTCTGCGCTTGGCCGCTTGAAGTTAGACCTAGGTTCTAGTTCGCTGACTGGAGGAACTTTTTCTAAGCCTATCTTCGACCGGTTCCTGAGTTAGTCGATCTCTGGCACAGGCAAGCAGGTTTTTCGTCCCGTAAACTCAAGAAAATCGACCGTAGTACCTACATTATTTCAGACAGTGACATATCTTGTTAGGGTTAGGTACCAAGAGATGGCAGCACTTGTTTGCCAGCCTCTTCATCGGCGGCTGCTATAATTAGTGATAGACATGGGCCAGCTATCTCTGATTGGCTACCGGTGGAAATTGAACTGCCCACTCAGTCTCCAAAAGCTAGATAGGGTATAAAGGCCTCGCCTACTCCCTATTAGGGAATAAAAGGCATTAGTTGATTGATTTTTGATAAAAATTCAAAACTGGCATTTCACATTATGTGAAAGAACTTGTCACTTATTATTTCAGACTATAAGAGTAGTTTTCTGCTTCTGGAGGGGATGAGAGGAAAAGAATTCATTTTTTTTTAAAAGAATAATCTTATGTAGCTGTGGAGGTAGTATTCAGACAGTTATGCAGTTAGTATTTTGCATTTATTGAAAAATGCGAACAAAAGAAAGTTATTACACAAGCTGCACACCCTTTGAGGGAAGATAGTTTTAGATTATTTAGAACAACGTTTAGTTGACACTTGTAGTTAATCACTCCAACTTTCGAAGTAGTATAACTCTGTATTGGTCAATGCAACATTTAGAGTCAGAGAACTAAAGTCACAATACCTGTATTTAAAAATACTACTAACTGGTACTGTATATCGACAACCTAAAAATATTCGTTTGCTAATGAGGGAGATTTTTTTCGAAAGGATGAAAGATTGATAAAAAATTGTACGATAGATAGGATTTTCGAAATGCTTCTTTCCTAAGGTAACTGAGATCTCACTAAATTCACCATTTGGTCTAGGATCCTGATGCTGGATCTGATCAGACAACCATTTAGAGATATAAATCTAAGCACGAGCCGTTTGCCTTGCTATGTAATGTCTACTTCCTTTTATGGAATACTTTAAACTATCCCATCAGAGTTTCTTTTCTGTTGATTACAACAAAAAAGAAACTCTGAAACTCAACATTTTTTTCTCCGATTTTAAGCATCCTCCGAGCGACGTTCAAATGATTACCGACCACTGAAGAAACAAGAGAACTTGTTCCCGGATGCTCTTCCTAAATGGATTAGGAACCTACTTAAAAGTAAATAATACATAGCAAGAACGAAATATGGTGAAGTTGTCCCTTCAAACATTTTATGTTCTAGAAACAGTACTTAATAACAGGCTAATATTTTCCACGTAGAATGCTTCCGAATGTCATATATTTTAAATAGGACATATAAAGTAATAAATAAAATCTACAGACGTTGCACTATCTGTGTTCATATGAACCATAAATTAATTAAATCATGAACTTAATTTCTGAAATTTTTTTGAATTACCAATTTATGTGTTAAAGGAGGGAGAATTGGAGAAAAGCTGACTTCCATTCACAACTTTTGCATGTATATAGCGACAGCTAAATCTAGATCCTTATGCATAAAGAACAGGGCAGAAAAAAATAGAACAATAGATTTTTTTCCACTTAGTTAGACTATAAATTATATATTTAGTTTAATCCTTCATACAAGTGTAAGCAGACAAAGTTTGCGCCTGAAGTATCTTCAGGACTGGGGCAACTATTGACAAAGGTGGATTAAGTTCTCATCACTTTCTTTAATATCCCATAATGCAAAGCACATCTCCTTGCGGACATGTATAATGCTATGAATTATGGGAAGGGTCACTACCCAGACCGATTTCGACCTTTATTGAGGTCTATTCAGTGGGTGCCAGACCCAGAGATGATACCAAGGTTGAAGCAATGCAGAACTCATATTTCCATATTCCAGTTTTGGTTGGAAAGTGATGAGAACTTAGTCCACCTTTGCCACGAGTTGCCCCAGTCCTGAAGATACTTCAGGTGAAAACTTTGCTTACACTTGGATAATGGATTAAACTAAATATATAATTTATAGAACAATGGGTTATAAATTGTGTGAGGGCGTTGTTATCTGCTAACCGAAAAAAATCTCAGCATTAGAGATGTTTCATCGTACAATGAACTATAAACAGTCAAAAATTTAGCATGCCCACTATGGATTATTCCCTCTAATAAATCTATTTTCTACCAACTCGAACTTATCCTAAAAGCTTTGTAAATAACAGTACACAAGGAGACATAAGTATGAGATATATGGGGAAAAATTAACTTTCTTACTAAATTACAGGGTGTTCGGGATAAATTTGACAGTTTCGTAAGGAAAAAGAAAATCTTCTTTGTATCTATTAAATTTAATGAATTGACAAAAAAACATTACAGGCAGAGTTAATTACAATACTATCAACAAGATTTACTCAAAATAACCACCATTAGCATCGATCACAGCTTCAATTCTGCTTCGGAACCTCGAACAAGCTGATGCTACAGTCTCCCTGGGAAGGGCCGCAAAAACTGTTTTAATTTTATCCATTAACTGGGCTTTTGTATTACTGGAAGTGCGATTGGTGTCTTTTTCAACTGCGCCCCATACAAAATAATCCATGGGGTTAAGGTCTGGGGAGTTTGGAGGCCAAACATTTGGACTGGTGAAGTCGTAGAAATTTTCAGACAACCATTTTTGACTTTTCCCAGAGGTGTGGCAAGGGGCCGAATCCTGCTGCCATACATACGGCCTACCATTGCCTACCCTTGTTATCCAGGGCTTGACTACAGTTAGCAACTCCACGAACAAAGCCCGAATTCCAATGCCAGGGTTCTTCAACACCTGTTCCTGCAGATTTGCGAGGAATTCTGCTGTACGAACGCAATCAGATCGTCTGCTAGGGATCTTTCTTCTTGCTACATCCTCGTAGTCACCATTGCAAGTCTCTAGTTCATGCCTGATTGTTTTTACTGTATTCAGGGAGCATTGGGCAGCAGTCGTAATATCCTTATTTTGATGGCGGGCACGAATCATCATGATACAAGTTATTCTCTTCCATGATTCAGGTGGGTTCCAGCTATCCATCCTTTCTGACATCTTGTATGTGAATGAAGAAGGGTCCAAACTTTTAAATGAAGAGAAGTGTGTGTTAATACATGTAACTTACGGAAAAATATAATTAATTATAAATATGTCAAATTTATCCCGAACACCCTGTATAATACACTGAAACCGCTATCAAAACATCTGCTCTAGCTTTTATTTAACTTTCTTTTAGGTATCTTGTGTAACAAAGATGTCCTAATGAGTCCCTGTTGGAAATCCGATGCGCATCCCAATCCACCCAGAAGTTCACAACTCTAAACAACTGACTTCGAGTACTCATTTATATCCAAATATGCCAAAAGTAATCAAAGTATATGACGCCACGAAACTGACATGTCCAATTCATGGCCGCCTAAAAGATTCTCGTCGCAATGAAAAGAGTGATGACGAGAACAGAAGTGTTGCCACATACTGCAGGGATCTATTTGCATCTTCCTCAGTTAGCGGAGTAAATCGCATAGCAGAGGCCAAGTCGATAAAGAGAAGACTCCTCTGGTGTGTTATTTTTATAGCAGCTCTCACCGGATTCTTCTATCAGATTGGAAGCTTCTTGGTGAATTTTTTCCAGTACCCTTCAATAGTTGAAGTTCAAGTGCATAATGCTGGTAGTCTGGAGTTTCCATCGGTTACCCTTTGTAATTGGAATCGGTAAGTGCTATTTAAGTGCTTTTGAGCATAATCCTTGGAGAAAAACACGGACGATATTTTAGACTCTTTACAAAAATAAAATAAAATAAACAAGAGAACAGTGCGAGTCTGCTAGAGTACTCAGTTCTCAGATATTTTTGATGAGCCATGTGTAGTTTCTGCTTATATTAATATCGAAATAAGTGATTATCTATTGAATTCTATCATAACTTTACTTATTACTTGATTACGGATTTTGGCGAAATTTAATTCAGATACATAAATTATAAACGCGTGCCTTTATATATGATTTGAGACAACGATTCTTGTTCCACACTGCTAGAAGAAATACCGTTACAGGTTTTATTATAATCTCTTACTAGGTCTTTCCATTCAGTTCCGAGCTAGTCGATCTTTGCGATAGAAAAGCAAAGATCTTTGAATTTTTCCTTCTGGGAAACACGGGTTCTCAACCCCATACGACAGAATAATATAGAACTCAAGTAAACATAGGACTCAAATTTCAGTGACGACTAAGGATGGAGACACCAATATTTACTGCCCAACATTTCAAAAGTTATGGCTAAAAGAGCTCCAGCTACTCCCTTTAGAGTAAAGGCGAAAGAGAATTTTGGAAAATAAAAACGCATTGAAGAAGAAAAGCATTATACACATAATGTTAAGTGGTTTTACATGCCCCGCACTTTTCTCAAAAATATTGAATAGACCTATCATCTCAACATGTTTACCCTCAGGTAATGACGAAAAACATTCCCATTCCAGAATTCATTTCCATAGAGCTGAGTAAAATATTGTATATTTATCAAAATTTTGACTACTATCTGTTTAATTAATACAAACAACGTACAGTATTTCTGCGAGATGCATCAATTGTGAAGTATTCTTTGAAACAGTGTGTTTTATACTCATGGAACTTCCAGGAGTTTTCAGAATATTCTGTACCTCTGAAATTTGATGAAAAGGTATTAAAGAAACATAAAATAAATTATTTGTGTAAAATTAATTTTACAAAATTAATAATCTCATTTTAAAAAAAAAAAAAAAACATTTTAAATAATAAATAAATGTTTATTATGGATAAAATTATATACCCTAAGTCAGTATTATTTTAGTATCTTCAATTTAGGACCTTCAATCACGTCGATTGTGATCGAATTACTGTCACATTCGACGTGACAGTAATTCTGTTGGGGATGCGAAAGTAACTCAGGATAACTTTAAGATTGAACACTCTGCTCTTATAACTTATTTTGGTGTAGCTCACAAATTCTTAATTGGGTTGACATCTAGAGTTATTAAGGGAGATGAAAGAATTTCTGTAAACAAACGACGGCGATCTGTTTAATTTAAAAGTAGCTATTTCTTTCGATGTAGAAATGTAGCATTGGAGAATATACATGATACCAAGTGTTTCTAAATATATTATAGAATTTTGAAAAACAAAATGCTATCATTTATTTAAAACAAGTTGTTGAGAAGCTTTTTTTGCAAATCCAGTCCATGTAAAAATGCTTGATGGCAAACATTTTTACATGGACTGAAACGAATTTTGAACTGAAGTTTGAATTTTCAAAACCGATTTTGAAACGAATGATTTGTGAATAGATCAAAGCCAGCCTCATATTTTTGCATTTTCCTGAACATCGTACCGATAAATCTTGATCTTATCCAAAATACAGAGTATGAGTTACTTGGTAGAAATTAATCCATCTTTCCATTACTAGAAGTTTTTTTTTTCTTTTAAAGCAGCTCTGTGGTCTCTCTCTCTCTCTCTCTCTCTCTCTCTCTCTCTCTCTCTCTCTCTTATGCAGTAGCTTGTTTCTTTCACCTGGTAGGCATCAATCAACAATGAAGCCTTTTTGGAAGTGAATGTGGTCGAATGCCTCAAGTCAAAGTGCCGTTGGTTTTCACTTATGTGAATCCGTCTTAACTGACAGATCTATCTTTTAAATAATCACATTTAGTGATGTATTCGTTTATTTAAATACAATGAAATTATAAAGCTTCTCGCAAACTTTGAATTTTCCCTCTCTAAATCGTTTCTGTGCGTCTCCGAAATATTTTGTAGTGTTTTATTTTTAGATTTCTTCCTCTAGCTCCAAAGAACAGGTAAACTTTTAAGCCATCTTTCCTTTTATGTATTTAAATTTCAATATTTGATTTCCCTTGTTCATTAAAATATTTATTTCTTGGCACTATACAGAACTGAATGCTACTAATATTCATTTATCCCTTTCACTATGTTTTATTAATTCTTTCTTGTTATTTCAGAATACGTAAATCGCAGTTCTGTAAACTTTATCCAAAGCGTTGTCCTTCAAATCTCACAGAGATGGAGGTGAGTTTTGTCTCTCTTAACTGCTGTTCTTAATTAGTATTTATCCACTTGTCCTACTTAGAAATGCAATAAATATAAAACAGAGTTACTTCATATTGATTTACTAATTATGTAAAAAATTTAAAATGCCACAAATTATAATGATCTATCCACTCGGTAGGTGTCATTTAAAAATCCACTAGAACAGTATATCAGATTAAAATATAAGTTGTAATTAGCATTATTTCTGAGAAATAGACGATTTGTAAATTTTAGAGAGAATATTACAAATTCGAAAGTAAGTATATTGAAACGTATTTATGAAAATCACATTTTTGCATAACTGTTGTTCTGTTAAATTAGAAAATTCTAAATTAAATATTATTAGAAATGTATCAAAGTAAATTATAATGTATTTTGTTCTTTACACGATTATGTATGTAATTTCACATTATTCGACCAAGCACCCAAGTCGTATGAATTGAGATACGTATCTATCCGAGTGCCGTAATGTACATATTAAGAATTAGAATATTGGTATTTTCAAATCCTCGTTACAGAAAGCCTAGTGTACCAAAACGTTGGGAAACCTGCAGTGTCTTTGAAATTGGCAACGCGGTGATGCCACATTTTGAACAGGTTGCTTAATCGATATAATGATTTCACCTTGCTCCGATCAGATTGCAGCTATATTACAGCTACACTTTAATATTCGCCATAAAACCTACACTTTAGTATGTTTTATGGTGACTGAACCATGCTTTTGGGGATAGCTTAGTAAAGAGCGATGTTAGCCTATCACCCTGCTTATTGGAGATCTTAAGTGACTTGAAAAAGTTAACCGAGGATGGTATAAATACATATGTGCTATAGGCTAACAGCTGTTCTTAGGTGGGATTTACATAAAAATTTTCGTTAATATTGTCAAGTATAAGTCAAAATTGTCATGATATATGTAAGAGGATTGTCATCGCCCTTGACGACGAAGATCATTACTCTGACTTGAATTGGTATAAAAACTGGTTTGTCTTAAAAACCTTGACCTTCCTTCCATCTTATCATATGTGATGGATTCCTGACCTATCACTGGTAATACTGCCTTAAATGACTCAGGAAATTTTAAATCCAGAATAGTACAACTTCATATATGCTTCACTAGTGTTCAAATATGAGATTCACCTTTTACAAAACAGATGTAATAAGCAAATTGTTTTTTATTATAATGGAATTTTATACATCTTTATACATGTAAATCACTACACATATACCATAGGCTTTTCTTAATGCAAGTATCAAATTGACTTTGTTGTTCTTTTCTTCCTGTAAATAGCCCTTTCATTTTCTCCGAACTAACATATTGAACTCATATTGAACTGAGAGATAGAGAGAGAGAGATGCTTAAAGCCTTTATTTCTGATAAAGAATACATAAAAAATTAATGATATTTGTTTTTGATTTTAAAACTTTATTACCAATACTTCGAGTACTAGTCTCCACTTTCTCACCCCATATAATAAAGTACTTCTATTTACATGAAAACATGAAAATTGTCCCATCGTTTGAAGGACATATCTTGGTGAAAGTTAACTGGTTTCTTAATTTAAAATAAGCACGGTGTGTGTGTGTGTGTGTGTGTGTGTGTGTGTGTGTGTGTGTGTGTGTGTGTGTGTGTGTGTGTGTGTGTGTGTGTGTGTGTGTGAGAGAGAGAGAGAGAGAAGCATAATGTATTACATTTCTAAAAATAAAATGCCCTTTATGCTTTGCCTTTATGCTATCTCAAATGGCACAAAGCTGACTAAAATATCTGGAAAAAATCAAGGTCATCTGAGATATAGTCAGGAGATTTACAAACAAGAAAGTTTATTCTCTTGTAGAAAAATTGATGAATATCTTTTGAATATCACTTATAATATCTAAGGCACTACCGCTTTCTTCGGATCGATAGAGAAATAGAATTAGAAATAATAAAATATGTATTGCTTACACGGAATGGACGTAGCAATCATTCTTTTCAGTTTCAAATGGAAAGTTCCACCTTTCTTGTGAATGAAATTCCGATAAGTCAGACGTATTGACTACAGATGTGTAGCCTATATTCTGCAGACTTCATAATAGCCCTAATCCTTGACTTTTTTGTGTGAGGAGCTTGTTATTTGATTGTTTAATACTTAAATAAATGAATACTACTTATATTGATATGAAAGATTCATTACAAAGGTACGAGGGGTCTGGGAAGTTCTGACCAACACCTAGAACAAAAATGATATTAAAGCAACTAATATAACCACAAGAAAGGACATATCATAAAACCCTTTAACCCCCATGTTTCATGAATTGTAATAATTTGTTCTTTTTCTTTAAGGATATATACGAAGACATAAAATGAATTAATGTTTATTCTAGGTGTTTATCAGAACTTTCCAGATCCCATCCCCTCGTATTTCAATGTTAAAATTAAAAAGATCACACTGTTACTATGTAAAGGTCCGACGAGAAAATCTGTTAAAGAAACCGAAATACTTTTTGTTCTTGATTAATTTAAGTGGAAAACTATTAAAATTTCAAGAGGTGTATATTAGTCACATTTAGTAGTCGTCCATTCAAAAACAATTACTATAAATACTGTAAAAGTATAGTATAGTATATTTTATACTATGAAACTTTGCAGTACAGCAACAAAACCCAGTTTAACTTGGGTTTTTCCTCCCGCAAGCAGGCAAACCGGCCACGTGAACACACACGGATTATAGTCAGGAATACTTAAGACCCAGCCATAGGCCTAATTCATCAGCTTTGCCGGTCCCGAGCCCGGATAAAATTTGGGGGGATTGAGATGGTGCCGTACTTCCCCGTAAAAGGGGCCTCACGGCCGTTATATCATATTAATATATCATATTAATATGATATAACGAATAATAATAATATATAAAACTATAAACGATATACTTGTTTAAATAAAAAAAAACCTCTATAATATAAACATTTATTTTAGAATTTTATGGTATTTTATGTTCTAACTAAATTTTTCAGATCTAAATCTTTTCCTATTAGTATATGATGTACTCCTGAAACATTAATACTCTCTTGGCACAGTCTCGAGGAAATCCACATTTGCAAAGACCTGGGATCGAATTCCGCCTAGGATGTGAAGGATATTTATAAGCACTTTTCTACTGACGAGCTATCTGGTTTCATATGGAGGTGACAATTTTTTATGTTTCCAAACAAGCCAGGCAGAGAACACATGCAAATACAATTTTTCACTTCGTGTAATGCTGTAAGTTATTCTCTCTTCAGGTTTTCCTATTAAGATTTTTTATCACGTCTTTGTTATTTCACCCAACCCTCTTCCTTATATACAGGGTGATTCAAAATCACGCGTACACACTTTGAGGGGAGGTAGGGAACATCAAAATCAACCCTATTCACATAGGAAAACATGACCGGAAAGCCACCTGAAAGTGATAGGTGGCGCTGTTCTCCAGCGCTCCAGGTGAGCAACCGTTGCTTCCTTATTCAAGCTTTCGACGACGTACGAAGAACATGCGTCGTTTTACTAACGCTGAGATGGCAGACATGCACCTCGTTTACCATATTATGCATCCAACTACTATTGAACTGTTCAGTTACGCCTAATAAAGATTTTTACACTACTTACTGTCTTGTGTTATTTCTGTATCTTTGTGTCCCTGTTAGTAGCTTCAAGTGGCGTTTCCGGTCATGCTTTCCTATGTGAATGGGGTTGATTTTGATGTTCTCTACTTCCCCTCAAAGTTAGTATGTGGAATTTTGAACCACCCTGTATATAAAAATGATCTCCTTTCACTGAACTCAAAGACTCTAGTTACAGTTTTCTAATGATAGCCCTTTTTACTCATCCAACTCGTGATTATCCTTGCAGTGTTCAAACATCTCAATCTTCAAAATCATCTACGATAAGTACTCTAAACACTGATCTTCACACCATCATGCAGTGGGATAACAACAAACTAGTATCATCAACACTTCCAAAATACAGTTTTGCCTGTTATCTTGCAAAAAATAACTTAAGTTCTTTTCCACTTACTTTTGGTGATGCTCAGCTTAACAGTCAAGACCATATCTCTTTATTTGGACTGACCCTTACTCTTAGTCTTTTCTGGGCATATTCACATCATTTCTATAGTATTTTCAGCTTTCATAAAACTTTGTATACTTTTGTTTCGCTCGAGATGTTACATCTCTCCTATGCAGTTGTTTTCTTTGTACAAATCTTAAATCTTCCGTACCTTGGAGTATTTCTCTCACGTTTGGGATGGTGCGCCTAGGACTTCTCTAGATATTCTTTAAGCAGTCCAGAAGAGAGAAATTCAGTTGATTGATAACCCCTCACAGACTCTTTTCAGCCACTGTCTCCACATTACAGATATTTCCATGGTCACTTCAACAGAACTGCCATCCATCATTCTCCCAATTTCTGCTAAACATGTAGCAATACGAGGTAGCTACCCAACATATTTTTGCAGTTTAACTGCAGTCACCGAACCTGTTACTCCTGCCTCAGTTCTGCGTAACAGCATACCTATGAAGTATTTCCCAATAACTACACCTGCAGCTCTTCAATAAGAATATCAATAAATTACGCTGTTCTTTACTCCAATCTCCACACGTAACTTATTTTCCATAGACCTTCTGCCATCTCGTGTGTGTAAGTGATATACAAAATATTAACAGTCATAATATTGAGGCCTCATAGCTTTGGTTGCTTCTGTCGTAATTCCAACCAAATTCTGATCAAGGAATCATTGAAACGCAACAACTATTTATGAGAATAGTATTTAGATATAAAAGCGGATATTAACCATAAAAAGGGAACGCCGAATTCTGAACTCACAGACTTGACTTTTCCCTTGTCCCTCGCAAAAGGACATTCAACGATGTTAATTTTGAAGCCTGATTTTGAAGTCTGCAGTAGCTGGTTGCTCTTTGGCCTCTCTGAACACAGTAGAAATTGTATTGTCTTTTGTAGGACTTGGATTTTTGAGCAGCTTTTGAACTTCATCAGAAACACTTCCCGAAGAAAGTAGGTCTTCGCGAGATGTCTTGTCAGGGCGGCAAATTGTTTTCGCCATTTCTCCCACATAGACTTATAAAAACGCATTGTGTTAACAAATAAGTGCAAGTCACTCTAACTAAAAGCATTCATATGAATTTCATGTTTAAGTAGGCACTTCGAAATATTTCATCTTTATGTTGATTTTTTAAATAAGATTTCGTAGGAGCATATAAGAGACTAAGAAAAATAATAACACTCTCAAGTTGGAACTCCAAAGCCGAATTGCTGATTTGCGCTTTCAGTTGGACACACTCAGGTTTGTTTTAGAAATAATCTTTTAGGCATGTATCATATTTCATTTAGAAAAGATTTAGTGAAATATATATGAGAAAGAACACAGTATGGATTTTTGTATAAAGTTTGTTTCCAGTTTCATTTGGAATACCAAGTATTTAGTTTCCACTTATCAGTAGCTTAATATTCAATTATTTTAAACTGTTCACGAAATAAATCAAAATACTTAAATAGGAATAGCTATTTAATATCGTTATATTTTTATTTGCATTAGAGAAAATCCCGTTTATAATTTATGTCAAGACGACCAAGGTCACAAGCTGAATGCATTATCATTAATTGTTCTTATATTATTCTTATAACTTCTGTGCAGGATATAATTATCTATTAGTGACTGATATCTCCATAGCTGCAGATGAAAGTCATTGATTAACGGACAATCATTTCATGCGAAAGACAGAAACGACCACTTATAAGACTTAAAACCTGCTGATCGTATATTTATGTATTTATTTTTACCTATTATCTTGTTTTCTTTTTTCTTGGTTAGGCATTATCAGACAGAGAAATCCTGGACATTCAGATGCAAATTCTACAAGAAGGAAATTTGGAAGTAAGAAAATCTCTCGGGCATGATCAAAAGGATATCTTTATTTCCTGCATTTTTAAAGGACAGCCATCTCTTGAAGGAGTTGAATGCATCAGGTAAGAATAGCTACAATGAATAGCAGTAAGAGAATGTACATCAAATTGTTCAAATACTGTACATTATCGTTTATTATATGCTGGCATTATATTAAACAACTTAGAACGTAAATTTCAGGATCGCATATGACTTTTTCTGAATTCTCAAAGAATAAGGAAAGAGGAATGGATGAAGAGAAGGCAGGATTCCCTGGGTTTGAATTTTCTTAAGATAGAGAAGAAGGAAGAAAGGAGGGACGGGTTTGAGTTTTTTTTTTTTTAAAATTTCGCCAATATGGGATGTATAGGAAAAATATCGACAGAATGAAAAAATTCTTCATAACGACAGTGATAATTTGTCTGGCGAGTTTTGTGACTGTATTCAGTTTTCTCCATGTGAAATTAGAAATCAATTTACGACTAATTTATGAAAACAAAATTCAAGCATCACTAATTTATTAACTCCTATTAAATATATTTTTTAATTTCTACGTCATGTAGATGTTTTGGCAGATATTCACATTTTTGTTGAATACAATATCCATAATTCTAGTATTTTTTTTCCTAATATACTAATTTGGATTTTTTTTCCAAATTTTCGGAATATACCATCCCATTAGGATGTATAGCTTATATCTCCTTGCCAAATGATCAATACACCAAAATGAGAGTTCACAGCAAAGTGCAGGTATGGAAAGTCGTTCACAATTCTGTTTAAACAAATGATTGAAACCCCATAATTTAAGTCTTGGACGCATAACACATTCGCTACGTCACTATGACAATTTATGTCGTAGTATAGCGCAGCGTAATCAGTGCCATTTTGTTGGCAGATTGCACCTGCCAACAGTTCAGTGGATTTAGAATTTGTAAAAAAGTTCATAGTTATTAATAAAAAATGACACTAATGAAAGGAATAACAAATGATACTTTTGATGGTGAAAGTGGCAGCCTCTCAACTTCTGATTTCGAATGCTTATAGAATTTAAACTTCAAAAAGGGGTTATTTGTTAGAGAGAGAGAGAAAGAGAGGGATCTCTATATCCTTCAATAATACTTTGCGCGAGAAAAAGTCCTGACCTCTGTTTAAAACTGGATCACCTCTTTCAGAAAAAGCCTTAATTTCTCCTGTCGTAGTCTGTATTTGAATTCTTTTTTTTTTTTTTCCACACTGCTAACCTACCCATGGAAACTTCGGTTTTTAGTCACTCCATAATTGTAGTGCAAGTATAATTTTTTCCCATGTTCCGACCCATAACACTTTCCAGGTATATTAAAATGTCCTATTGTAATTCATGTTTTATTTCTATACGGCGAACGTAACGCTAACACGTGAAACGCCGGGTAGTCAAAAGATGGGGTCGCTTCTATTTGTGGAACAGAATACTTCAAATAAAAGAATCGTTTTTCATTTGATTAAAGTTTGATAGTAAGTAGCAAAGTCCTGTCGACATTTTTATGCATAGTTCAATATTTCAAAGAATATTTCTTGTTCTTTTCCTTTATAACATGATAATAATTTTACATCGACACAATGAAAGCTTGTTTTAGTACTACCTAAACTCGGAACTGATCTTGAGCAAGACAACGGTGACATCTATCGAACTCGCGAAAAACTATCATGAAAGAGACAGAACCTTAACTAAGCTTAGCAGCAAGCGGTCGCAAGCACGCTACTTCGATGCTTCCATATTTTAAGTTACAAAGTAGAGCTTTTCTTATGAATTAAAATTTAAAGTACATCAGTGAATTCCGTTCTTCAAGACGAACATATTGATGTAAAAACTGTAAGTATCTGTTAAATAATAAGTAAAATACAAGTATTCAAAATTCGAAGTATACGTTGGTCAACTACGCGAGAAGAGATCAAAGGAAGTCGCCATATTAGAAATTACAGCAAGATTATTATTATTATTATTATTATTATTATTATTATTATTATTATTATTATTTCGGACAACTCCAGGAGTCCTTAGACTCATCGAGGGAGGCCCAAAACATCATGTCCACACAACTATGCGATTACATTCTCACAGTATCTATCATACCTTGTCTTGAACTCGCTCACTGTCATAGCACCCACAACAGACTCTGGCAGCTTATTCCACTCATTTACCACTCTAAAAGTAAAGAACCCAGCTCTAATACCCCTGCTAACCACACTCTTGCCTAGCTTCCATAGGTGTCCCCTAGTTCTCCCACCACCAGTCCTGATCTCAAAAATATCCTCTGAATTAATCCTATAGAATCCCTTTAGCAATTTGAATGTCTCAATCATATCTCCCCTCCTCCGCCTATCAACTAGTTTCTGCAACCCACAAATCTTCAACCTGTTCTCATATGGTTCATTCCATAGATATGTTATCATCTTAGTCACTCGCCTCTGGATCCTCTCCACCTCCTCCCCATCAAGAAGGAACCGAGGTGACCAAATCTGGGCACAGTAGTCGAGATGAGGTCTTATCAAGGCTCGGTACAGAGGTACAATAACTTGCTTGTCTCTGCTCGTCAAGGTATTTTTCAACAACCAAGTGAGTTGATGAGCTGATTTAGCTACTTTTGCAATGTGCCCCCTAAACTTCATCTCCCTATCCACCAACACTCCCAAGTCCCTGGCCTCATCAATCTCTTGGAGTACAGTTCCACCATTGTGGTATACTGCTGCTAATCTTTTCACCCCAAAATGCATAACCTTACATTTTGTCACATTAAATTGACATCCATTCTCCTTAGCCCAGAACTCCAATCTATCTAAGTCATCCTGCAAGACTTTGACATCTTCTGCATTCACTATTGCCCTACCCAACTTTGCATCATCAGCGAACAAATGAACTGTTCCTCTTAGATCCTTCCCTATATCGTTAATGAACAGATTAAACAGCAGTGGTCCAAGAACAGAACCCTGCGGCACACCACTAGTCACAGGCCGTCTTTTGGACTCTACTTCTGAATAAACTACTCTTTGATATCTCTCCATCAACCAACCACCTATCCATCTCACCAACCCTATATCCATCCCCATATGTTGTAGTTTACGGATTAGTATTCCATGTGGTATCCTGTCAAACGCCTTTGCTAATTCCAGCAGTATCACTGTAAACCCATTTCCCTTATCCAGTTCAGCCGTCACCTTGTTATAAAACTTGAGCAAGTTACTGAAGCATGATCTACCCTTCACAAAGCCATGCTGTCCTCTGTACAGTATCTCGTTTTCATCAATCCATTCCTGTATTTTTCCCTTGACTACTTTCTCTAAGACCTTGACAACGACTCCTGATATGCTGATCGGTCGGTAATTTGCAACCATAGTCTTGAATCCTCCTTTATGCAGTGAAACTGTTTTCCCCTCTTTCCACACCTTCGGGACTAAACCAGACCTGAGACTCAGATTAAACAACATGGTCAAGGGCACTGATAATTCTTTAGCCGCTTCACGCAAGACCCGTGCCGGTATACCATCCAATCCCACAGATGTGTTCACATTAAGGTTCTGTAATAGACTAGTCACCTCCACTTCATTCATCACTATTCCCGTATAATCTAATGGTTCCTTAATTTTTTCAATGTCACCATCTGGATGATATGCTTTTGCAAAGTGCGCGCTCAGTAACTCCACTATATCGACTGATTCAATGACCTCCTTACCATCGTCTTTCCTTAAAATCATTTTGCCGTGTACAGTTTTTTCTTGCTTGCAGCATATTGAAAGAACTGTTTGGGATTCTCTTTTGCTTGCAAAGCTAGTTTCCTTTCATAATCCGCATTTGCTTTTTTTACCACACTCGTTACCTTTCTGGCCTGCACGTTATACCGTTCGTGTGCCTGCAGGTCACCCCTTTCTTTAAATTCCCTCCACAGTTGTTTTTTTTTTTTTGCAGCTCAAGCTTAATGGTGTTATTCATCCATTTAACGCCTACTTGTTTTACTATTCGGACCCTAGGTATACAATCAGCCATAACCTCCTCTAAATGCTCCTTGACCACTTCCCATGCTCTATCGACGTCCAGCCCTTGGAGTTGTACATGCAATGGCACTGATCCAAGCAATCTCCTAAGCTTGTCATACTTGCCAGCACGGTAATTCCACATATACCCTGTCTTAATCGAAAATTCCACACCTTTAGCCACCTCCCAAGTCAGGACCTTATGATCACTCTCACCAATAGGTGGTAACATAGTCATATTCATTACAGTCAAATTCTCAGATGCTATTACCAGGTCAAGCACTCTCACACCCCTAGTATTTTCAATTACATGCTGTCTCAGATAGTTATCCATTAATAATTGAATAAAATCCTTTTCCTTCCTCACATATGTCCTCTCCTCCTTCTAATCAATGTTACCATAGTTGAAATCCCCTATAATAATTACCCTCCTTCCACTCATTTCATCAATTTCCCTATGCATACTATCTCCACCATCTATTCCATCACCTGGTCTATAGCAGCACCCAACTGTATATTTTATTCTGCCAGTCTCAATCTCACACCAAATAGCTTCAAATGAGCTCCTTTCACTATCCTGCAATACAACTTCAATTCTCCTTGGCTGCAGTTCATCATCTATCATCAATAATACCCCTCCCCCCATTTTATTCTCTCTGTCCCTCCTAAACACACTATAACCTACACATTCTATCCCACTAACTATATCATCTTCCGTCAGCCATGTTTAGATCAAACAAGAAAATTTCAAACAAGAAATATGAAGTGCTACAAATGCCAAGAAGACTTAACGGGAGGGAGAAAACCACGTAGCATGTAGGAACTACCAGAGAAACATGAATTTTCTATGTTCAGGATTGTCTGAGGCTACTTGGCAATGAAAATCAAACAAGAATCGTGACGAGTGCAAGTGTCCCCATTACAGAGACAACAAAGGAACGTCGCCTTCGACCGCAGGCGGAAAACAGCACATGCAGAAAACAACCGCAGGCGGTAAACAGCTATCAACAACAGAGGGAATTAAAAACAAAGAAAACAACAACGGAAACCTAGGTGAGCCAACTTTAAATGCATTACTTGAAAATAGATTACAAAACCTACAAGACTGTTTAATCGATTTTGTTGGAGAACTATTTAAAAAACATATCGCACAAATTATAGAAAAATTCAACCAATATGAGGAATTTATTAAATTTAATAACTCGGTAGAAGGTGTATTACAGACCGTTAGAGAAATTAAAAACTGCGTTAAAGAGCTAACGGAAAGCCAGCATAATTTAATTAAAGAGACAACGGAACTACGGAAAGAACTAAACTCTTTAAAGCAACAATATGGGCTCTCAAACCAACAGCAGCACAAAAATGATCTCCTCATAAATGGTCTCCCAGAAATAGCTACGGAACATCTAAGAGACACCGTAATACAACTAAGCCAAAAAATTGGCTCTCCCATTGAATCAAGAGACATCCAGTCAGTGCATCGGTTACCACAAAAAAGGAAAAGAGAAAATAATACCCGTCGTAGTGCGACTCACCAACAGCCCAAAAAAAACTACACTTATAAAAGCTAGCAGGATTAAAAAACCATTAGTCAAGGATCTGAAAGGAGACCACGACAATACCCCAATATACTTGTCAGAATACCTAACGCCATATTATCAGAAAATATTCTACCAAGCAAGGAAAGTAAAAACAGAAAACAATTACCAGTTTATATGGATAAGAGACAGCAAAATATTCCTTAGAAAGACACAAGACGCAAAACCAATCGAAATAAAATCCACATTGAAAGGAATATTGACAACTCGTAAAGAAGGAACAGCACACCAACCAACATGAATGCAGACCATCAATCAGACGTAATCACCCCGGAACATGATAATTGCCACATTCTGAAATCAATAACAGAATGGAAACAAGTGACAATCCCCAAAAAAGGACTATCTATTCTCCATATCAACATCAGAAGCATTCAAAAATACTGGCTGACCCTGCAAGCTTATCTGAAGGAAGATATAGACGAAATAGACATTTTAATACTGACTGAAGTATCTACGACAAACGAAGAGGCATCCACCTACCAAATACCACACTTCCAACAACACAAACACTGCAGACAAACAAAACGAGGCAGTGGTATAATAATATTTACCAAACATAAACTAGAAGTAACAGAAATAAACTATAAATTAGAATACACAGAAAACATATGCATCGAAATTAAAAACATCAAACAAGAAAACTCCCTGATATTAAACGCAATATACAGACCACCCAACTTAAGCACCACAAAATTCCTAGAAGAACTAAACAGATGGCTTTCAGTCACGGAAGTAGGCACCTCAGAATACTCGATAATAATATGAGACATTAATATAAACATTAGGAACATAAATAACAACACAGAACAATACCTAGACCTATTATCAGCATATAACATAACCCCATCCATACAGTCGTATACACGCGAAGAGATAGTCGGAAACACAACAACCTCATCCTGCATTGATCATATAATTATAAAGGCCCCTCCAAACAGCCACACAGCAGCCGTCATAACATGCAAACTGGCAGACCATTATTTCACAGCATTACAGTTACACACTGAATTAGAACCCATAAAAATCACTGAGACTACAAAACAGTATTATAGCATTCTAAACGAAACAATAGTAAACGAGGAAATCAGAAAAACAGACTGGATGCAGATAGCATCTTTAGACTCTGTTGAAGCTGTATATAATAAACTGGCATTTAACAAAATATATAACAAAGCATTAACGAAAATAAAAATACGCCCCCAAACGAAACAAAATCCATGGATAACAAACAACATACTAACAGACATACAAAGAAAAGATGCCCTATGGAAACAACTTAAGAAGTCGCCGAACAATATCGCTTTAAAAGCTGAATACAAAAGAAAACAGAATTTCCTAACAACACAGATTAGAATGGCAAAAAGAAACTATTACAGCAACAAATTAACAACAGCTCAGAATGACATAAAGGAAACCTGGCACCTAATTAATGAAATACTGGACAATATACATAGAACCACTGCCTCAGAAACAATAAAACACAGCTTTGCCTGCGACCCCAAATCCCTCAAACAGTTGGCAAACAACTTTAATCAGCACTTCGTGAACTCTGTCCAAAAGCTACAAGAAACAACCCTTCCTCACACAAACGAACATTCTCCACTAGGTCCACGAGCAACTCAGTCGATGTGGTTCCCCACAGTAACAAAAGAAGAAGTATCACTGGCAATTCAACAAATTAACCCTAGCAAAGGACCGGGGATAGACGGAATCAGACCAAAAGACATCAAGAAACACTCAACCAACCTACTTCCAGTTATACAAAAACTGTTAAATAAAATCTTCGAAACGGGACACATACCTGAAACACCGAAGACTGCATTAATCACACCCATACACAAACAGGGAAAAAGAAACATAAGTAATTACAGACCCATCGCATCGCTGTCTGTAATCAACCAAATCATGGAGCGCATGGTGCATCAGAAACTCTCCACATACGTTGAAAAATTTCAAATCATACCCAAAACACAATATGGCTTTCAAAAAAATAAAGGAGCAGCAACACTCCTGGAAGATTTCACAGATCTAATAAACTCTGCATTGGATAAAAACAGAATAACATTAGTGGTATTCATTGACCTAACAAAAGCATTTGACACACTAACACAAAACCTTGTTAACAAAACTAACCCATATCGGAATTGGAGGTCGCCTACTCCAGTGGTTTAAAGCATACACGAAAAACAGAAAGCACACCACACGTATAGGATCAGCATACAGCAAAGAGGTACATGTAACCTGTGGAGTACCGCAAGGAGCTGTCCTATCTCCCATTCTATTTAACATATACACACACGACATAAGCCAACTCGCCCTAAAAAGTAAAATCTTCCAGTACGCAGACTACACGGCCATAGTATCCATTCACAACAATGCAAATATCGCTTACACAAATATACAACACGACATCAACCAAATCACTAACTCGTTAACAGAAAACTGCATTATATATAAACCCAGGAAAAACAAAGCTAATGGTATTCAAAAACCCCCAAACCCTGCCCATAGAAACTAAATATCTCAGTATCCAACATTCATCCTCCTATACACAAAGTGTAGAACCTAAAATCACAACCATCACACAGGTGAAAGCAACACGCTATCTCGGAGTTCACTTCAATGATGATCAAAGTTGGAACAGCCATACAAACTACCTACATACCAAGCTTAGGATAATAGTAAGCAAACTATACAGATTAAAAGACATTGCCTCAACCCATATAAAAATACTAATCTATAAAGCATTATGTGAAAACATTTTAAGATATGCAATCACAGCATACGCATTCTGCGCAGACTACAGACTTAACAGGCTACAATGGTTGCAAGATAAAATGGTAAAACTGATATTCTGGAAACAACCCACTCTTATGCAGGAAGCACTGACAAAACAAAATATTTAAGGTGAAACACTTATGCCACTACACAGTCATGTTAAAACATTACTACAGCCCCAACATATAGAGTAACCAGAACAACATATCAAATAACAAGACCACAGTCAACAAACAACTACATAACATATAAGTACAACAATCATAATGGCAAAGCCACCCGAAACTTTTACGTACCTGACATGATAAACAAACTGCTGTTCGACAACAGACACCTAGGAACATACAGAGAGCTGAAACAGGCGCTATATAAATATTATAACGAGAATGAAAATTAGAGCAATTCCTGTTTCTCTCCCCCCCACGCACACACACACACACACACACAAACCTATGACAAACCCCATCTCAAAAACAGTACTTATGTAAGGAATAGATATATTGCCTTTGAATCTATTTGTTTCTTCTGAGTGATGTGGAGGATTAAGAAGGAATTTGTCAATGATTTTCTTGGAATATCCATTAACTTCGAAAGAAGTTTTCAGATGGTTTATTTCTGTAAGCAGTTCATTTGGGTCATCAAGAAGAGAACGGGCTCTATGTCCCATGGTGGAATTTATTCCAAGCTTATGAGGAGGGAAATGATGAGACTGACTGTGCAGATATCTGTTGGTATGTGTGGGCTTTCTATATATCGATATTTTTAGTTTACCAGAAGAGCGAGTCAGTTTGACATCAAACTGACTATATACAGTTCGGGATAAATTTGACAAATCTGCAGAATTTTTAATATGTGAAGAAGAAATTCCAGAAAGATTTCTTAGAAAACTCGCTAGAAATTTGGAGAGATTATAAGTGGGAGAGTGTATGCCCTCAACTATAGGTCTGAGTGGGCAGTTATTTTTGTGAATCTTGGCGAGACCATACAGTCGAGGTATCAAGGGATGAAGCGACCGAAGAGAAAGCCGAATGTTTTTTTGTAACTCTAAGGTGGTTTTTAATAAATTATTAGTTCTATTATGTAGTTCCATCGTAGGGTCATTAGCAATTTCTGAGTAGGTATCACTATTTAAAAGTTCCAAGATTTTATTATGGTAATCAGACTTGTTTAAGATGACAGTTGCATTCCCTTTGTCTGCGGGAATGATAACTATGTTACTATTATCTTTTAAGGACTTGATAGCTTTCCTTTCAGAGTAAGAAATGTTGTCAGGTGGAGGTCTAGCTTTATTAATACAGAAAATTGCTTCCATACGGAGGAGGTTGGCGTCTTTCTTTGGTAATAAAGAAGCTGCCTTTTCTATCTTTGTTAAGAGATGCTCTCTAGGGATGGATGTAGGAGCAGTGACAAAGTTGAGACCTTTAGCAAATATGCTTTCTTCTGCCAAAGATAATTGATGGGAAGACTTATTGATGACAACTTTTTTTAGATAGGTAGAGTCAAAATGAGAAGTTTTGTTATCTTGATTATATTTAAGCGAATCATATTTTCTAATGAGTTTTATTTTGTTTAAATTCTGTATTTTAGAAGCCTTAAGAGTGCTAATTTCTTTTAAATGGTTCCAAGATGAACTGTCTAGAGAATGAGAAAAACGTGTTTCGTGAGAGGTCTTCTTGGAAAAATAAGCAGCAAGACAACGTTTGGTATCACAAATGCGTTCCGATAAAAGATCTAGTTTTGCCTTCCTATAAATTCTTTCTGCTCTAGCGGATTTTATCGATTCTTTAAAATTAAGGAAACGTGGAATAATAGAATTGCACTTACATCTTTTAAGAAATACAAGTCTGTTGATGTACAATCCAATCGCTCTGGAATTTTTCTGATATTCTTTGACCAGTGAATTTAATTCCTCGTCATCAGGAAAGTAGATATTAGGAGAATTCATTTTTACTCGGTAGGAATATTATAAAATAAGTTTAATGACTATTACCGAGAGAAAAGATGGCAAGATATATTTAACAAGATACTACTAGTTTACTAGTTTCGTTACAAGAACATCATCAGGTATCATACTCAAAGAAATATATAAAAAATTACAGAGACTTAAAATTGTATTAACAGAACAAGTGAAAAACAGTAGCATGTTTGAAAAAATGCAAGTATGAGTTCCATACAAACGAATACTACGCGCTGTCGCGAGTGCGCCAGTACTGAACAGAAGTACTGAACACTCAACTACTGCTGAAGATCCCCCTCCCCCAAGAGCCTTCATCTCCTTGCCTTACATCAGCTCTCTTTCACCAAAACTGGCAAAGATTCTCAAGAAATTTAACTTCAAAACGTGCTACACTACGCTTCCAAAACTTCGTTCATTACTTTGCAAACATAAACAGAAACATCTTCCTACTCAGTTTCCAGGAGTCTACAAGCTTTTGTGTGATTGCGGAAAGCCTTATTATGGACAGACTGCTAAATCCATCCTTCTACGTTTGGATGAACACCGTAGAGATATCTCCTATAACAGGACTAGAGCTAGCGCTCTCTCTAGCCACGTTCTCTTTCCTGCTAACTCAGACGAAGGCCGCCAGCACATTGTAAACTGGACTCAAACTGCTAATATCCATGTGTGCTACGATGAACTCGAAAGAAAGATTGTCGAATCAAGAGAAATTTCTCTAGATTCCTCTCATATCAACAACAGCCTGAGTTACAATCTCTCGGACGCACACGTTGCTTCTGTTCAGTACTGGCGCACTCGCGACAGCGCGTAGTATTCGTTTGTATGGAACTCATACTTGCATTTTTTCAAACATGCTACTGTTTTTCACTTGTTCTGTTAATACAATTTTAAGTCTCTGTAATTTTTTATATATTTCTTTGAGTATGATACCTGATGATGTTCTTGTAACGAAACTAGTAAACTAGTAGTATCTTGTTAAATATATCTTGCCATTTTTTCTCTCGGTAATAGTCATTAAACTTATTTTATAATATTCCTACCGAGTAAAAAAAAAAAAAAAAAAAAAAATATATATATATATATATATATATATATATATATATATATATATATATATTACTGTATGACACTTCGTGAGTATGTTTCAATATTTATCTCTATTTTATGAATAATTCATTACCCATGTCTAACATATATTTTAAAAAAAATACATTAATTATCTTTGCAGAGCAGTTGGAAGAACGATGGAATTGAAAGAGACCGGGTTCAATTCTCATCATAACAAGAGGAATCTACTTGAACCATTTCAATTGCATGTGGGTCAGACTATCCAGGGCCGTCGCCAGATTAGATGGCGCCCTGAGGCAAACAATTAAACATCGCTCCTGATGAATTATAAGACAAAAATATAAGAAAATATCCAATTGCTATTCTATTTTTATTACAAGAGAAACATTAATGCAAAACGATTACATAATAATAATATTAATTAAATGTTTGCTCTACGGGGATATCGCACAATAAAACTGTTTATAAGCTCTTTTAAATTTAAATTATACGCAATATCCGTCTCTATCGATATAATTGCTAGACCAACCAATCTTTCTTGGGTCATTGCTGTTCTCAAATAATTTGTAATCAGTTTAAGCTTGGAAAAACGTCTTCTGCACTTGCTACGCTAACAGGAATTGTTAACAATATCCTCAGGACGGTGGTTACGTTGGGATAAATTTCTACAAGATTTTGTTTATATATATATGATAAAATTTGGTGAGGAATACTTTTCTCTTGTATTATTTTTGAGAGAATTTTTACTTCTTCAAATAAATCTATTGCATCTACATCAGATGTTTTGCCACTGCTCAAAGCAATTTCCAAGTCTATAGTATCAAGATGTTGCTTCTTAACTTCATCGAACAATGCGTAAAGTTCTACAATTTTTAGAAAATTTCCGTTGTTAGGAGTATAAATTTTACAGGATGATCCCAGAAGTGCAAGATTTTGTGCTGCTATGCAACGGATTATTGTTAATAATCGTATTCAAACTGCTTTCCAGCGTTCTGTTTCATTGCTAAAAATTCTTTGTTGATCTGCATTAATCGCTTCAAATTTCAGATTTAACTGGATTGCCAATTCCTTCCACTCAGAAAACAACGAATATGGGATTATGAAAGCATTTGAAGTTTTCTGTTGATATTTTTCGAATAATCGAAACCGCTTTTCGACGTAAGGCCTTTTTGCTCTGATGGAACAGGATTAAAATTTTTGCAGCAGAAACAGTAAACAGCATCATTTTCCCTGGAATATAGAAGCCATGAACGTTTGACATTTTCAGAATTTTTAAGCATTCGTCGATAATAATTATTCGAAAACTTTCTGCCTTGATCATTCAAAGGATATTTATTTAATTTTACTTGAATAGGACCTTTTTTTTTTATAAGTTCAATTCTAATTTTGTCATCAGATTTCTCTGGCCAGTAGTATGGATCAGTTTCAATAAAATAATATCGATATTTAATTGGATCATCTGTTCGTAATTTCGTTTTATCACTATCATCGTTTACCTCATCATTTTTGGAATCATCAACTGTTATGGAATCACCGCAAATGGTTGTTACGTCAATATCAGCTGATGCGGGGAAATCGTTGGTATTTGTGGATCAGGATGTAGAAGCTGCTCCAACGGCTGGTGCTGAAATTTTTATAACTTTTGGTGTTGGTTCTTTGCATTTTTACTTAATATAAATAATTTATCATCAATGAGAGGAGTGAAATTGCTTATTTCTATATCTGCTATATTGATCTCTTTTGGGCGTTTTATAAATCCAGTCTTTAACCAATGATCCATACTTAAGAATTTGAAAACAAAAACAATTATCGTATTTATTCCAACATAACTCGCATTTTCCCCCAAAATTTAAGCAACAAAATCGTGGTGTATGACATATGCGAGGATTTTCGGAAACTAAATTTTCAGAAAAAAACTGAAAATGGGTATGACTTACCAAGAAGCTCCTATTCGCCATTACTTCTTCTGGCCTCGAGAGGGTTTCCTTGTGTGCAACGTCAAAGTTATCTACCCAAATAGTATCATCTTCTTTCCCATTATGTCAAGCTAAAATTATCAGTAATTTACAAGACTTGAGATACCTAATGAACAATCCTTCACAAATGACTGAGAAGTGAAAGCTGTGCACGATAGATAGGCCAGTTATGAAGAATTAAGTTATAAGAGCAGCTATGAAGTGCATATGATTGGTGCGGTATTAACAAAAGATCGCGCTACCCAAAGAAAAAGCAAGCAGACAATTCAGTTGAAATGCTAATTCTCTTCAACCGATTTCCACATTATCTAAAATACGTAGGCTGTTCAATAAGTAATAAGACTATATTTATACAGAAAACAGATTACCTTTAATCGTCATCATTTACATGGTCTTTTTCGAAGTAACTACCGTGAGACGCGATGCATTTGTCCCAACGTTGCGTCCACTTCTTAAACACATGTAAGAGTTCATTTTTTGAGAGTTCTTTCAAAACCGCCTCCGCAGCTGTTACACATGCTTTATTGCTTTCGAAATGGCTGCCTCTTAGTGGTTTCTTGAACTAAGGAAACAGCCAGGAATCGCACGGTGCGAGATCAGGACTGTATGGAGGGTGTGGTAGGATATCTGTGTTGTTCTTCTGCAAAACGTCCACTACACAACCAGCAATATGTGGCCTTGCATTATCGTGGTGCAATAAGAAGCCATTCTTCAGCAATGGACGCTTCCTTTTGACGTGCTTGATGATAATCGCTGCTGTGTTGATCATTGTCTCTGTGATGGACGTTGAAGGTCTTCTCTCACGTTCAAGATCTTCCATATTTTGCCTTCCTTCCTTAAACGTTTTATGCCAGCGAAAAACACTTGCCTTCGACATTGCTTCATCGTGGAAAGCTTCGCGTATCATGCTAAAAGTGTCCGATGCCGATTTTTGCAAACGCACACAAAATTTAATCGCATAACGCTGTTCCAAGGACGCTTCCATTTCGAAGACTGGTCGCATCTCGTAGGAGCGCCGATGAGCACTCGCGTTTAGTCACGTGACACTCTGCCACATCAGCCCGTATACGCCATCTATCAACCTCTTTTGTTAATACATATAGCAACATTTCATTATTCCACAGAAATTAATATTGTGATGAGTGGTTTCGCCACAGTAAAATTAGTCTTATTACTTATTGAACAGCCCACGTACATTCACTATATATTTCTCAGTTTTAACACGTTCACGACAGAGTAGTGTCAGGCAAAACCATATGTTGCCAGTGGAACATATGGTTTTGCTTGAGTATACAGCAGTTTCTGTGGGAGGGGAGATGTGATTCATTACTTGCCATTTTTATCTCAGTCGTCTCTAATTGCACTATTTGTTGAGAAATATATTACACAGTCTGCAAATGTCTGTGATCCTTATTCAGTGACATGATAAAACTTGTTTTTCCTGTTTCTGTAGTATAGTTGCTGTTGTGGAGGGCGTATTGTTTACTTCAGGGAGCGAGTTATCTCCCCAATGCTAACGTCGGGGCGAGAGTAACTTGTAATTTTTGTAGGAGAATTCATGCGTAATATAATTTAATATATATATTTCACTACACCTTGAGGAACACCACCGTGACATCTCTTACAAAAGAACCCGTGCAAGCGCACTCTCCAGTCACGTTCTGTTCTCCGCTAACTCTAATCTAGAAGAGCTTCAACGCCAGATAGACTGAAATTTTACGACCAATATCCATAAATGCGGTGACGAACTTGAGAGACGTATCGTAGAATCAAAAGAAACAGTTCTGGACCCATCACACATAAACAACAATTTAAGCTACAGTTTACCTGACGCCCACAGCTCTATGATTGAGTTCTGGCGCTCTCAAATCAGTTGCCACTCACAACTCACGCTAGTCCTGCCACGCGGACACCAGTTCAAATATGACTGTTGCTTTTCCTATTTTGATAATTTGAGCAGTCCATGTTTTTTACCTTGTTATTTTTCCAGTTTTTTGTTATTATTTAGACACCTGAAGAAGTTGGAGTTCCGACGAAACTAGTCGTGTTATATTAAAGTTTTCTTACCTTTCTCGGTGTTCTTAGTTAGTATAATTATTATTTTTTAAAATGTCTACAAGATGATTATAATTTTTTTATTAATAAAATATAATAAGCACATATTTAACTGTCAATGGGAAATGTCGCCTTTTTTATTTGGTAAACTAAACGCTGTATATTTGTAAAATATCTTGTTGCCCGTAATACGGCTGAACAAGCGCCCTTATTAAGCAGCGCCGTAAGGCAGTCTGCCTCTATGCTACACCCTGTCGACGGTACTGGGTAAGAGCTAAGTTTTTCTCTCACAGTGCAGTGAGTGAGTGAGTGAGTGAATGAATGAATTTAAGAGCAAGAGAAGGTATGATAGCTGATTTGGGTGATGCAGCCTCTTATATACAGCCTCCTATATATAGCCTCCTGATGGGTGTTTGACATCGTGGAGGTCTCAGATAATAATAATAATATTTAGATATTATTATTATTAATATACCACTACCTCCCAGGAATAATCACCGCAGTGATTATTCCTGGGAGGTAGTGGGTTTATTATGCTGAAAAAAAATGCAATGTGGTGTTGGAATAAATTGAAAATGGAAAGTTTATGTATCAAGTTTAAAAAAAAAGTGAAAGAAAGAAAAAAAAAAAAAAAGGATAATATTAATCATGCTTAATGAATTGATAACCAAATATCAAAAAGCCGACTGTACCCGGTGTTCCCAGGTGGTCACCCTCCCAAGTACTGACCGGGCCAAACGCTGCTTAACCTCGGTGATCGGACGAGAACCGGTGCATTCAGCCGTGTATGACAGTTGGCCATTTTCGCACCTTCAAACACAGTATTTATAGCGATTATTTATTTATGTAGGTTATGTTATATCGCTCGTTTCTCAGGAACTTATTTTTTCTTTTTCTTTTTCCTTTCCATATAAGCCAAGTGGCCTGTTCTCGACTCATACCATCTTTTTAAGGGTCTTCCTTTACATCGAGTATCTTTTGGGTGGTAATTTAGAATTTCTTAAGGTATTCTGCTTCTATTCATTCTCAATAAGCGTTCTTTCCATTTTTCTCTACAGCACATAATTTTTTCATTTAGAGAGGTTGTAATTCTAAGTTTATTTCTGATTTCTCTGCTTTTCATTTCGTCCATTATTGTGACTCCTTCAGTTCTGCGCAGAAATTTCATTTCGGATGATTCAATTCTTCTTTCATCTGTTTTTTTCATTGTCCATATCTCACTGCCATAAAGTAAGACTGGTTTAGCTACTGTACTGCAGATTCTTATTCGTGTGTGTATTTGTACTTAATTGGGTTAAAAAAATTTTATTTTTGCCTGTTACTTTTAAAAAGTTTGATAGCTTCGGTTCTATATCAGCTTCATTTTCATATGACATTGTGTATCCTAAATATTTGAATGCATTTACTTGCTATATTATTTTGTTGCTTATTACTATTTTGCTTTTTATTGTATTAGCTCCTTTGAAGGCCATGACTTTTGTTTTGTCTGTTGATATTTCCATACCATATGCTTTTATCAGATTATTTAGACTGCATAATGATTTTTGTAGTTCATCTTCATTATTTCAAAGGATTATTTGGTCATCAGCAAAAATAGAGTAGCTAATCTGCTGTTACGGTTTATCATGAATCCTTCAGTAGTTATCTTCCATTCTTTTATGATTTTATCTATGTATATATTAAATAAAACCGGTGAGAGAGGGTAACCCTGACGTACTCCTCTATTTATTGGTTTCCAGCTTGATGTTAAATTCTTGTACTTCACAGATATTTTATTATCTTGATATAAGGCTCTAAAGAGTTCGGTTGGTATTTCATATTCTTCCAGGATTTCCCATCGTTGTTCTCTGATAATTTTATCAAATACTTTTGTGTAATCTATAAAAGCTAACTTTAAAAAAAAAAACAGTAAGAGGGAGAAATTTGTCGCATTCATCGGTTTAACATGTGAACACATTATTAGCTTAGACGAGGCTTTGCTATCAGATGATGATGATGATGATGACAATGTATTCAGTTAAGACAGGAAGTAGACAGAGGAAGCTCCGGTGAAAAGGAAGAGCGTTACTGCCAGCCAAATTAAGTTTTTAATGGGATGATGAAGATTCAGAATGAAAGAAACGGAAGACATACGAAACTATATGGTTTCAGTCGAGCACAAACAGGATTGAATATAAATTAGGAGATGTTTTAGGTAACGCGGAGGCATACGAAAGTGAATTGTAAACGCAGATGAATTCAGCAGGTAATGATGATAGGGGATGTTGGCTGTAGGGGTGTATACAGAATGCAGGAAAAAGAAAATGTGGACAAAGAAATGAATTTATGCATTTACTTAAGATGATCAATTCTTTCGATGAGTATTTTAGATTTGGAAATAGCCTCGAAAGAGGGTCGACATTAATGAATTGCCCAGTGGGGGGATAATTGAAGCGATCAGTGATGCAGTCTAATTTCGGAGATGGAAGGATGCTGATGATAGCAAGTGGAAGAACTGCGAGAAGGGACTGTTCTAACACGCAACCGTTCAGGAAGATTTAACACGTGCTGGCGTTTTGAACACAAGAGAACGAATGCCAAATGAATATTGTCAAATGCAATGGCAGGAAAATATCGCTGGGAGTAGGTTGTAAGACATCAGGGTCGCATTTATACTTTAGGAGGCCCTACGCGCAACATCATTACGAGGCTCCAAAAGAACAAATCTATTTCAGTTAATCAAATTCATTCGCATTTTTTTTAAGTTTATTGAAAATAAAAGTCGACATTTCCATAATAATTCATATTAATAAAATAAAAATAACACAATATTAGCATGCATGTATTTGCATTTAAAAAAAGTATAAAAATAAATTATTTCAAATTTAAATTAAAAAAAAAATAACTAAAAGTTATGAAAAGCCAAACGGCTATTTTTTCTGGTGAGGTTGATCAGTTAAGGGGATAAAAATCCTTTATTGTTTTTCAGCCAGTAAGCGAAACAAAGATCGAAAACTACGATCTGAACGTTTCATGCCGACGAACTGTCGGATGATCCTGGATGCCCCATGGTTCATCAGGATCAACCAGATCCACCGGGACATAAATATCCCCCACATCTCCTCACTACTACGCTCCCTCGGAGAAAAATACTTCAAGACGGTGTCCAACCATCCAAACCAATTAATCCAGCAATCTGGAAACTATGATAGCAAAGACCACTGGAAACACAAGAGACCTAAAGCCATCCTAACACCCAACGATGACACTTAGCCACCTCTGCCCCCTCAGGGAGAGCTAAAATAGCTCACAAACTTCTCCCATCACTGCTTCCGAAACAGACAACAGGGAATATAAAAAGCGTAAAGCTTCACCCTCTGCGCCATAAATGTTCTGCGTTCTGCGTATTTTTAAAATAGTTTCTACGCTCGGAAAAGTGGACTTAATTAAACCCATCGTTTGTAAATATTTTTAATTGAAGAATTTTCTTCCCTTATGATTATTATAAATTGTTTAACTTCATCAATAAATTTTTCTGAGTCGATATCAGTCCCATAAGTTTGTAAAATTTTGTTAATACTAGTCTTGTACTTGTCTTGATCTATATCTTTTTTCAAAAAATTTCAAACATATCTAATATGTCTAAATAGCTTTTTTCTCTTTCATTAATTTCCAAAATTAGCTTATCGCACATGACATTAAAAGTATTAACAATGACATTTTCTTTCCAAAGTAATACAATCTCATCGTTAGATGCGAAACTTCGTCACACATTTTTTTTTCGTTTCTTCAATTTTTCCTTCTCATTGTTAAATTTTGTCTCATCTGTTAATAAATTCGCTTCTTCGTTTAAAGCAGCAAAACTATTTCTTATATCTAAAATAAAACCAACTAAAGACTGTAACAAATTATTAGCTAACAACAATCGGGATCTTGTAGAGATTTACTAGTAGCATTTATTACTTGTAAAATTTTGTCCCACACAACTGTTAAAAAATTGCTGTTTTGAATTGTCAAAATTTTCAGCCAGTGATGAGCTCTCTAATTTAGAAATAGATTTTTCATGAGGAGAAATGGATAGTTCAAGTAATGCCTCTTTAATTTGTTTATAGCGTCAGCTCTTGCAGACCACCTCTTTTCACTCAGTCTTTTAACTGTTAAAGATTTTTTTCTAAATGTTTAAAGAGTATACCCATCTTCTTGTTGAAGATGAAATCATATACATTTTGAATAAAACAAAAATATTGCACTGCTTCCGGACAAGATTCTGTGGCATAGTCTACTTTTCTTTTTCAGTCGTTTCCGACTGTAGGTGACTTTGTAGGCATTGCCCACAAAGTATTCCTAGTGAGATTTTTTATAAGGTACTTCACCATTGCTTCCCCCCTTCCCCGCAATTTTATCAGAGCTCGGTCCCGAGCCCGGGCCGAGGTGGATGAAATAGGCAGACCACCCAGCATTTTTCATGGAACAAAACTTCATCGGCATTCTACTTTTTGTCATACAATTACCCTCACCTCTGCCATTAATCCCTGAATGGGGATTTTAGAACCGTTAACGGATTAACTGTGGTGGAGCAGCCTTTGTGTCTCTTGTCTTTATATGTACTGTGTTACTTGGAATTTCTAGTGTCCTACGATATTTTCCATTTTTTTGCCTCACAAATGAATTATTGTGTGTCCTCCCAAAAATCGAAACGAATTTTACATGTGCGAAAATAATCAACCCTGAAATGACCAGAGATCATCCTTTGCAATGAATCTAGTAACATGCTGTCTTTTATTCTTCAAATCAGTGCAACAGAACAAGACAACTTTGTGTTCTTTCACTTTACTGACAATACAGAAGAATTTTTTTTTCGCGAATTTTCAAGTGTTTGTTCAATGTGGCCCCATTGAGAATGAGGCCCCAGCTTGCACCTAATACACCTTATGGTCAGAGGCGGCTCGTGGCTTGAAATCGTGGGGATGCTGCAACTTTCGAAATATACCGGTACATACACGCCGTAAGTACAGTGTATACGTGTTTGGATAAAATATCAAAATTATGGTAAAAATTAAAAAAAAAATTAAACATGAAAAAATATTGTTTATTGTCGATAAAATTATACAGTTTGGTATAATTCAAAATTACTTAAAAGTCAATTAATTAACAAGTCAATTAATTTATAATAATCATGCATGTCGGGTCTACTGTAGAATACTCGATGTTCAGTTTCAAGTTTTTCTTTGTTGATCATGGGATATGCTTCAGTGGTCAGTTTTATTTCTTCTGTAGGCAATTTATTCTTAAAATTAGCTAATTTATCCTTGTTAAATAAATTTAGCAGCTACTAAATGTTTAGTGAAAGAATACCTTGCAATTCTGAGGTCTTAATTGTCAATTACCCCAATATTGTTCTAAAATAAAAACTGTAACAAATGTATGTCTTTAATTGTAATATCCAAATATTTAAGGAGACGGAGTAAACACGATAAGCACTACGAACACTACTACTGGCTCAAACTGCATATAAACAACAGTTGAACTACAGTGCCGCATTACGCTAATAGCTCGCATCTCATTATGACGTGCATATGCTTGCGCGCGAAGCAATATTACACTGTGGCAAACACGGTGCTAGTGTCCTTCACCCTCCTAAGTGCTACAAGATGGATTTTTATTATTTTTTATACAAAATAAGAGAATTGTATAGGATTGTTGATGATAAAATTAAATATTATAAGAAAATATAAATAAATTAATAAATATATTTATATATCGAGAAAAATTGGGGGTGCTGCAGTTCCGCAGTGCCTATGCACAAGTCGCCCCAGCTTATGGGAAATGTGGCCTGTAATGAAACAAGGGAGGGCAAAGAAGTTAGAGTGCATCGGGGAGCTGACGATCGGATGTCACATTTGATTTAAACCTTAAACTTTTAACACTTCAGACTGCTCCGACCACATTTAGTCGTCTGGATTTCAGGCTAGGGGATACAAAAACATCAATAATAATAATAAATAGGATTTTTATTTTAGAGTGGGGCACACATTTCTTCTCGATATATTTATATTATATTTCATTTTATTAATGTAAATAAATTGAAATTCAGTATTCTGCTCGCTTAAGGAAAAACTTCAATTTCAATGACGAAAAATTATGATAAAATTTTAAAAATGTATTATCTATTTTCATACTTGTGTGTAAAACAAAATTCTCTAACATTAGTAATGCTGTTTACCGTACACTGTACTTTAACAAAAAAAAAAAAAAAAAGCATCTGGCGCCAACTTTAGTTCATAGATGTAACTAAAGATAACGAATTGGAACAAAATATATCTCGGTTTTAACAAATACAGTATAATGCAAATATAAAAGTGTGATGAATTTGTATTGAATTTTGTTCAGTAAATCACACTTGAAAGGCTTTTTTCCATTATTATTTTTTTTTTAAAAACAATGGAAAATCCTTTTATGAGAACATTACTAGAATAATTGAAATTGTTTGCTAGTATTTTTATATTCTCACCTGTCACGAAGCAGAGTCCACCAAGAAAGGAGGAATGAAAATGATAGTGCTAGGCATCCGTGTAGGTTGTAGAACTCTAGGGCTCCAATTTGGAAATCTCAACCTGCTATTAATTTTTAAACATGAAATTTGATTTAAAAGTTATTGAAAATTATGGTTTGCATTTATAAATGAATTGCATGTTTTTAAATTATCGTATATACACTAAATAATCGTACTTGGAGCGCTGAATTTCCTAAATGGTGGCTCTAAGCGTATCTAAGGATACGATTCGTACCCTTAGATACGAATGGGAAATGCTTACCCCCACCCCTTCAAGGAGTTAGGATGTTGTTTAATCGTGGAGACAAAAATAATTCACGATCCTCGTTCTGTTGCAGCATTTTACTGCTATTCAAGCTATTAATTGCGCTTAGTGTAACACATTCCCCCCCCCCCCCATGAATCTTTTACCCTAGTAATTCGACCTTAGGCCAGAGGGCTATTTAGCCCTGTGGCCTAAGGTGGACTTACTAGGGTAAAATACCCCACAGAATTGCTCTCAGCATCATAGAAACACGCAAGTCTTCAACACAACAACAAAATGGCAATATGAAAATCGTAATGACTCGAGAGCGACAACGCTGTGTTCGTAAATAATTCAGCGGATAAACAACGTGAAAATCAATCTGCGGAAACATGAATCTGAGTGGAGGCGACTACATCGTTAGGAAAAGGCATTTCTTTGCATGTGTGCGATAGTTCTGCATATGTCTCATATGTTTATTATTAGCCCAATGATTATCTGCCTGCTGTTTAGCCCTGTGTATGTTTTGTGGAGTGCAAGCTATTATTAAATTAAGTTAAAAATTAGATTATATATTATTAAATTCGAATTTTCTGTCTGAGAATTTCTGCGGCAAGTAACAAAAAATATTAAATAAAAATAAATAAATAAAACGTGTTTAAGAATGAGTGGTATCCACAATTATAAAAGAGACTCGAATTTCAGTCTCAGCTGGATGAAGAATTAATATTTTTGCTTATTTTTACTGATAACGACGATCCAATGAGAAAGAGTCAAACTCAGACGTAAGCGAAGTTTCGCAAACGTTGAGTGTACACTATGGGATTAAAAGTGCTGGAACACTCGCGAAATACAAAGATCCAAATATTACGTTTAAAAATAAGGCACAGGTTCCCTTTTGGATCATTTCACAACATTTAATGTGCGTACTTCTGGCAAGTTTCGTGAGAAATGAACCTGCAGACTTTGCAGTATGAACTGTTTTTTTCTTTTTCTGCTTTCTTTTTTTTTGTCTCAGACTAATCATTCCTTTGTAAAGTTTCTCTCAGCTTCTATTATCAGCTACAAATATGTGAGGAAAAACGTCAAAGTGTGAAATTTTGATACATCACTTGACATGATCTATAAATAAGCTAATTAGAAATAAAAATGAAGATACGTTTCCCCACAACAAAGTTCCATTGAGTACCAATAAGATACTGGAGCCATCTATTTGCAGACAGATAAATGTTGTCAACTACTTCGCATACGGAAACTGTTAAAGCGAATTCTCACTTATGTTAAAGCGAATTCTCACTTAGGCTAAACAAGTACTGAAATGGCAGAATGTTTTGAAAATATATTTATGTATGTTTAAGTCTAAAATGAGTGGCCACAAAATCAGCAAAAATGACCTATATTAAGTTAACTATCCAAATCATTCCCACATCCTTTTTGTATACAGAAGCAGAAGTGCTTTTTGTTCCCGGAAATACGACTGTTTTTAACTAAATAAACACGAATGAATTCGTCGCCTAATTAGTTTTGGCGTAATCTAAGCAACTGACTAAAGTTTTGTTGTAAAGTAAAAAGCATGTATTCATTCAGTGTCAGTCCCCAAATAACCACATGCTACTATTTATGGTTCGAAATTTTAAAGCATACTGGCTATCGATATTCATAAGAGTTATTTTGGGATGAAAGATCCACTTCTCTTGGGGAATCAAAGTCGTTTGCGGATTATTTTTTTTCCCATAATTTGGATTTTAATGATTACATATTTTTAACACGCGCGTGCGTGCGTGTGTGTGTGTGTGTGTGTGTGTGTGTGTGTGTGTGTGTGTGTGTGTGTGTGTGTGTGTGTGTGTGTGTGTGTGTGTGTGTTCACTGGAGCTATTCAGTTTCAGATTAAATAGCGTAGATTCACTTTTCATAAAATATAAGACAGATGCATCTTTCTGTCATTTATTTCGGTCGCAATATAAATCTCAAACACAAAATTCAAACAACATACATTTCTTCTGAATTTTATATTTCCAGCAAAGGTTGGTCGATTGGCAGAGCCTCTGCTACTAATGGCTCGCAACAAGTTAAGCAAGTTTGAGCGGTTAGCAGATGGAAGGGATTAATCGTTCGATGCTGTTGGCACATTCTTCCTCGATGAGTCTTTGGACTTCCTGGAGGCAGGGTCGTCGCCAGATTAGATGGCACCCTGAGGCAAACAATTAAATATTGCCCCTGATGGATTATAAGACAAAAATATGAGAAAATCTCCAATTGCTATTTTGTTTTTATTAGAACAGAAACATTAATGCAAAACAGTTACATAATAATAATATTTATTAAATGTTTGCTCTACGGGGATATCGCACAATAAAACTGTTTATAAGCTCTTCTAAATTTAAATTATAAACTATGTCCGCCTCTATCGATATACTTGCTAGACCAACCAATCTTTCTTGGGTCATTGCTGTTCGCAAATAATTTTTAATCAGTTTAAGCTTGGAAAAACTTCTTTCCACTTGCTACGGCGCCTACCGCAATATGGCTGAACGAGCGCCCTTATTAAGCCGCGCCGTGAGGCAGGCTGCCTCTATGCTACACCCTGTCGACAGTACTGAGACTATCTCACGGAGGTAGCAGGACTTTCCTCCTTAAACTCGTTTTTTTTTTTAAATCCCACATCCAGAGGAATTGGCCCAGAGACTATTGACAGACAGAAAATACTATTAGAGGGCAGTAGATGGTGGATTATGTAGCGTATCAGTGTGCTGTAAATGTCGCGTTGTGTATATCGTATTGTGTACATGGTGAAATGTATACAGCGAGTTGAATGATGCAGAGTGTCCACTCCAAATTAATCCATGGATTCCATGGAGGTGTCGTATTATAATAATAATAATAATAAAAACACCTGCATACGCCATTGGCATGTTATATTGTGTAAAGAGCATATGCGCACTTCTGATTATTACTCAACCTATGTTTTATTTTCTTGTCTTTTCAGTTAACGGGAAATGCTAACTGTAAGGACAAGGTAACATTTAAGATAAGAAGACTAGAAAAGACCGAGGTCTAGGTGGATTGATACAATCAGAAGTGGAGACTAATAGAACAGCAATGTTGTTATTGTAACAAGAACAGTTAGAATAACTATATTGGAGTGCTGACAAGTTATGGACTAATTTGGAGGAAAATTGTTCATAGGAGAGTAATAATATAAATTAATCATGTAATACAGTAGGCAGTATTACATGATTAATTTACCCTCAAGCACATCGCTTGAGGTTACGTATCAAGAAATTGATGATAATGACGATAAATAATTTACAACATGGACACCTGCGTAACTATGGTTTACTTCTATCACGCAAATAGAACTAAGACTTCGTTTATAGTTCACCTTGACGAAAACTTTTAAAATAATTTTTCGGGCAGCCTGTGAGTAGAATTTTTCCCGAGTTAAAAACCGAATTTTTCTCTAGTTAAAAACTTGAGTTTTTAACTCTCCATACAGTACGATCAACTATGGAACAAGAATAAATACATAGTACATACTTGTTAGGATTGGGAACATTTTAGAACGCCACAGAAGTGCAGCGATGATAAAAAGTAAAACCTTTCCTACTGATTTCCAGATTGTTAGGTCAGAAATAGTAGTAGGCTCCTTACTTTGAGAAAATGAAACAGTCGAGCAGTTTTTTCATTTCATTATTTATTATAATTTTACATGACCTATAATTAAAATATTTCACAGCAGATCACTGACACTATAATTAAGGATGATTTTTGAAAAATCTTCTAACGTTAGCGATTGCAAAGTAGTTTTTTTTTCAGTGAACTAGTATTTTTAAACTAGTTTTTTTAGCTAGCAGTTTAACTAGTTTTTCAACTAGTATTTTTTGAACTCATTATTGGAACTAGTATTTTTTGAACTCATTATTGGAACTAGTATTTTTTGAACTCATTATTGGAACTAGTATTTTATTGAATATTATATTTAAATATCGCAAATAAATGAGGAAAACAACGCACTACAAAATATTACATATCTGTGCCAGAAATTATGTTCATTAAGCATTCCACCTTTCGCCACTGATTCAAATGGGACCATGTGCAATGAAGACTAATGTATTTTCGAAGTTATATGAGCATCTTTCATGATGGAAAACTGTAATGGTTGGATAATGCTTTTAAACTGGAATTTCTCTTGTTCATTTTAGCCAATATACGAGGGTCGTCTGAAAAGTTGTTCTCGGCCTAACAATGTAAAAACGAATTTATAATTTCAAAATCATTTTTCAACATAATCTGCCTTAAGATTAATACAGTTATTCCAGCGATAATCCAGCGCCATTATCCCGTACTGTAGTGGTTCTCAGTAAGATCTGCAAAAGTCTCCTCTACAGCTGCAATTACCTCTTGATTCGAAAAAAAAAAAAAACGCTGACCAGCGAGGATGAGTTTTAGTTTTGGGAGGAGATAGAAGTCAGATTGAGCCAAATATGGGGAATAGCGTGGATGTTCCAACAATTAATAGTGCAGATCCTTTAATTTTTCCCATTGTCAAAACACCTTTGTGGGCAGGTGCATTGTCCTGATGAAAGATGATTTTTTTCTTCTGCAAATTGGGTCTTTTCTCACGAATTTTTTCGTCTAGTCTGGTTAAAAGATCGGAATAATATTCCCCGGTTATTGTTATACCATTTTCCTTTAGCATCCCAAAACACCGATGTCATGACCTTTTCTGCTGGCGACCGACTGGAACCGACTGTCACCTTCTTTGGCGCTAAACAATCGGCTTTTATCCACGGTTTTGACTGCTGTTTGGATTGTACTGTGTAATGGTGAATACAAGTCTCATCCATAGTAATAAATCGACGCACAAGATCAGTTTTATTCTTGTTAAAACGCTCCAAGCACTGTTCAAAGAATTTCATGCGAGTGCGTTTTTGATCTACTGTGAGCAAGCGCGGCACCCATCTTGCGCAAAGCTTTTTCATATGCAATTCTTCATGCAAAATATATCCTACACGTTCTTTTGAAATGCCTATAGTCTCAGCAATTTCACGCACTTGGATTCCCTGGTCATCAATACCATATCCTGCACTTGATCAATGATTTCTGGTGTTGTTATACTTTTTGGACGTCCTTCACGTGCATCATCTTCAAGGCCGGTACGGCTACATTTACACTGGGCAGCCCATTTCATAATTGTCGAAAACGAGGAAGAGTGACCTTAAACTTTTATGAATTTCTTTTGGCGTTAAACCTTCTTTTACAAAGAATTTTATAATCCCACGATACTCAATTTTATCCATTTCAAGGGATACACACAACACTCTTGCTTCAGACAACTGTATAAAGCAAACTACTTGATAGAATGACTTGCAGTTTCACATGGATGCTTATTTTAGATGCACCAACTTAGAAAAAAAAATCTTGCCGATAGTGTTGCCATGTATGGTCGAGGCCAAGATATTTTCGGACCACTTTCATACATAATTATTTTTCTTTTTCTTGAGTAAAATAACTAATTCATTTTTTGTTTTCTAACATAAATTTTTAACGTTACATCCCTACTTTTGTACGTAACTACTATTTGATAGAATATTCCGTGAAATATGCTAAATATGTCACCTTTCAAATTGAATTTTTCTAGAGAACTATAAAAAATATCTTGAACAGTTTTCGAGTAAAAAAACGTAACAAAATGGCTACTTATAATGCCTGTTTTGGGAAATATAGAGGGGAAAATGGCTACTTAAACTCATAATTTTGGGGTTTTCGTATTTTTCCTGTGATTTACATACCTATTGCTAAATTGTAAAATCTCTTTGTGTGTTTGGTGGAAAAATATTTGTATTTGCGCTACAGAAAGTTGTTTATAGTTATGAGTGTATAAACATCAGTATAGTCTTCGACAGAGGACTTCGAAAAATCCTAAGATGAACTATCTGGGACGTTTCTTTCTGTATTTATTTATTTTCACCTATAGCACTGCGTGTGGCAAAATTGTGTAGGGTTAAGATAAATAGTAAAATAGTGTAGAGTTAGAAAACTTATGGCTTTTTATTCCGTCTTTGTGTTTATTTGTTTAGGCTGTTTTTTATTATGTAAAAATCATAAAATAAAATACAAAAATTAATTAGTTTAGTAATTGAAATGTATTGAATTTCATGAATTCTTAATAATAACCATTATATTTAAATAACTTATAATTCGATAAATTATATTTCGAGTTTTATTTATTAAATCATCTTCTTTTGTCTTTTTATATGCTGTTTTGCATTTTGCTAATTATGAAAGAATGGAATTTTTTTATTTGTTCGTTTGTTTGCTTGCTTCTGTACGTACGCATTATATATTATATATTATCACCTTTTACACTGTGCATACCATATCTACTGTTCACGACAGTCTTCGGTCTGTTAGAGATCTCCCACAGTGAATTTTGGTCTGATGGAAACATCAAACTCACTAGACTGACATTTAATCTTCTAATGAAAAATGATTCCTCTACCCCCCCCCCCACACACACACACCAAACGTGATTTATACGTGCTAGTACTAGAAGGCATAAATTGTGGCATGCAGAAGGTTTTCATTTTCTCTACAGTACCGACAATACGTAGCTTCCGGCACGCTCACGAAGTTGTATGGTGATGGCATCTTTGAAACCGAAATGGATATTTTTCTTGAAAAGAATATTAATTCTAAAAATAATTATTTGCCCTAAAATATTTTTTTTAGAATTACTATTCTTTTCAAGAAAAATATTCATTTCGGTTTCAAAGAAATATGTATTTCACACACACACACACACATTGTTATCTGGAACAGGGTTTGCCAAGTTTATATTAGTCAGCCTAGTTGGCTGAGTCGATAGTGTACTCGCTCTCAAGCCAACAGGATGTGGGTCGAATGGATTTTTGAGACTGTCCTATTCATTCTTTGCGGAAATGATACCTGCGACTCGAACCACTTCTTCCAACAGACACTTCACTCCCAAAACTTTCAATGAACTACGGGAGTGACCATACTGCATCTAATAAGACGCCAGATGTGGTAGGAAAAAATTTTATCCTTTTGGAGAGGTGGCGGAATAAATGTATGAATGATATCGTCATGCAGTAGATTAGTGATCATGTAGAAGATGGTTTTGGAGAATTTGAAGAACAAATGAATGCTGGTCTATACATTAAGTGACTACATTTTTGGCTCTCGTTTTTCACAAGATGGACTGTTGGCGATAGTGATCTGGTACATAGTACTCGAGCAGTGTTAGGGTGATTTATGAAAGTTATACGGATTTTATCATCTCCACTGGAAAACTCAGTTTCCGTATTTAAATCAAATAGCGCATATGATCATCCAGAGACACGTTTATTACTGAAAGTTATCTACGTAGGAGGTCTTATTAATTAACAGTAATATTGGACAGATGGTTACAAATCACTGACAATATCTGTCCTTAAGATATGTATTCGACCAAAGATGAGCTTATTTAATACGAGACGGGAAAAACCTGTAACTTCAGAAAAGGTTGTTCCGAATCAATATTATATCATTATGTCAGTTTTTGTTAAGAATATAAGCCTGTATGTAGATTTATTTTGTTGGATTCCTTATGTTATCTTTATGGCTTTAGGCAGTTCAAGTACTTCTACGACCCTGATCTTGGCAATTGTTTCACCTTTTCACCTATTGACGAAAGTGGGGCAGTATTAAAAGCCACAGAGTCCGATGTATGGCAGGAAGTAAGCGGTAAGTAAGAGTGGATGCATTTTATTTTTAAAAGATATCTTTATTCGTCCCACAGACATGAGGGATATTATGCATTAAATAGCATGTTTGTAGACCACTTAATTATGGCACTTGGTTAGAAGCCATTCAGAATTAACTCTCAAGAACTTAGTCAATGAGGCGAGTGTACACTACTTACTGGTTATCCATAGTAATCTTGTAGAGGGGAGGTCTAGTAAATTGACAAACCGAAATCATTTAATTAAATACTTAATATTTACATCAAGTCGATTAAGTACTGAGGTAGCACTATATTGCAAAGAAACCTAAATGGCATCATTTGAAGAGTGTGTGAGCCCTCCTTTGATCTTAAACACTTGCCATTCTTGTAGGCACCAGTTTCTAATAATAATAATCGGGCATTACCGACCAGTCTTCCCTCAACATAGCCATTAATTCATGTATTGTTGGATGCTGAACCCTGAACTCGATTCATTTCATACAAAGTTTTCTGGTAGATTGAGATCGGGACAGAGGCTCGGCGCATAAAGGTCAATTTATTCCGCATCATTATCCTCAAATCTGTGCTATACTAAATGAACTTTCTAAGTTCATAAAATTAGCTAACAAATTATAAAATCACTCCTGTTTATACTGTATATACAGTATTTGTTAACTTATAATTATGACTGCGTAGTGGAAATTCACTTCACAATCATTATGTGTTAAATAAAATGTTTCTGAATTTTTAGACACGTAAAATGTCTAAAAAGTTAAATATATTTGATAAGTAAAATATCTTCATTAAGAACCTGTTAGAGAAACATAAACTCCAATACAACTTCAGTTTGAATTCGGGTTTGAAATTCAGCCGAAGCAAAAAATATATTCAATTAACAGAAAAAAAATTCTTAATCCGCTCACTGTAATAATGTATTACAGACTTACAACATTTCGTGAGTAGGAGTCATAAAGAAATGAAAAAAAAGTTCCCTTTTTTTTTTGCTTTCTGGATTCATCGCGAAATTTTGAATTACGTATGTTTGTTTGACGTTGGATGCAATAGCTCTTCAGCAACATACTAAACGAACAAACTAATGCTAGGAAAGGAAAAGAATGTTTTACAAAGTACAGCTATACGTTATTATTAGTGCCGCTTACGCACTATATCCATCTGTCGACTCGTTGGCCTCATTTCCAAGGCTGTGAGGCCAACATGTTATATCTGTTGGTTGTATGTATATGTTAGACGGTTTGCTTGTTTTTCCAGATGGAACAAAGGTGTTTCCTTCAGTAACAATCTTCCACCTGTGTATAAAACTATGTTGCTCACCTGCACACACTGCACATGTAAAACTTCTGTTTATTCACATTGGACTACCGACAAGCACTTTTTGGTTCCCTTGATATTAGCTTTCTGGATCTTCTTGTGCATTTTTTCACTGATGGGACTGCGTAAGCGTCATTAACAATAAAAAATAATAAAATAAAATATGCCTAAAATACAATAAAAGTATACCGTGTAAAAAGTTCCTTTCCCAGCATTATTTTCATTATGTTCACTGAACATTCACTGACATTTACACGTCAGACAAATATACGCAATTCAAAATTTTACGACGTATTCGGTAAGCAAATTAAAAAAAAAAAAAGTGAATTTTTTATTCATTTCTTTATGTGACCTCTACTCACGAAAACTTAAGTCTGTAATACATCACTACAGTAAGTGAGCTAAGAATTTGATTTTCTTTAATTGTATATGTATTTTTTTACATTGTCCGGAAACCGTGATCTGTAGACCAAGAACTTTGGAACAATGGAACTTTGTTTGCTTACACTTGGATAAGGATTAAACCAAGCATAAAATTTCTTGGTATCTTTAATTTAAGAATGGAACTTTTTCAAGCCTCTATTAAGCGGGCAGGCGGTCTCACACCGAGCGATGAAATTCATCTGTCCTACAGATAATTGCAAACATCCATATTTCTAGTTGGATTCGAACCCGTTGTCTGTTGGCTGGAGAGCAGACACACCGACCACTCCGCCATCTAGGCTAGCATTTAAATGCATATAAATATCTAATTATGAAAACCTAAAATTTCCGAACATACTGAATGACATAAGGATATTAAAAAAAAAAAACTAGTAAATCTTCTTCAGTATCCTGTGATCCCCCTGAAAGCTATCAATAATACATATCACTAATATTTCACATGGTGATCATTTTGTTTATAAAGACTTATACATTAGCTACTGTTTTGTATCTATTTGTTTTCTTATTTATAACCAAATAATGATAATGATAATATATTAACTGTTTCTTTCGAAGTACTCTTCTTACTAGAAGTGTTTCGTGATATTTACTAACTTTATCTGACACAGCAATAAGCAGTGTGCTTTTGCAACCTTGACATAAAATGAAGTCATTTCCTGGAAGCTGATCTTTAATGGTAATTGCGACTGTCACGTAACTGTGATTTATTTTCTCTGCTTGTATTACTCAGAGCTTCAGTCCTGTTAAATAGAAACTTTGAGTCTAGACCTTTGTGCTGTTCCAAGGTATGCTACATTTTCCGCATACAGTTTGGACTGAAATTACACTTTCATTTTTTTTTCTGAAAAATTTTCTTACGCTCTTACATGAACTTCTTTCAGTTATTAACTAGCAATAAGTTACTTATATTTTATATAGTTATATTATATAACTATATTATATAACTTAAGTTTCAAACCATGTTCATGATTTGAGGAATTGTATAATGTTACTGTAAAAGTCCGAAAATTGGTAACTCCTAGGTTTAACCGGTAAATCCTAGCATTTACCATAGTGAAGTAGTAAAAGTCCGAAAAAGGCTTGTAAACGGGCTTTTACCAAACCATTTCGGTAAATGCCACCATTTACCAATTGGTAAAAGCCCGAGTACAGTGCGAACATAGATGGGGAGTGTGAGCGACTACGATCTAGAATCGATTTAGGTTAGGTTATGTTCCAAAAACCTACTCTCGGACAAAATGTTAGAATAAAAATACCAGATATTGATAGCGCCAAAATCAATAATAGCCGTTATCAGAGATTAAAGGCGAAGAATTTTATGAACTTGGTACTAAGTTGGGTACCAAACCATTTCGGTAAATGCCAGCATTTATTATTATCATTATTACGTGACACCTCCAGGGAGTCCAAAGACTCATCGAGGGAGGACACCTACTCTACATCTCTCTGTCTCTACAGCTCAGTCCACCAACTACAGCTAACCGCAACTACACCAACTCTATCTACCGCCCGCCGCCACCACTAGTATTTTCACTGATAATCATAAACATTCATGCCCACGGCGGGATTCGAACCCGCAATCTTTTGGCTAGAAAGCGGATACGCTAACCGCTCAGCCAACCAGGCCGGGCTTAATTTACCACCACCAATTAGTAAAAGCCCGTTTTGTTTACATCATAATAAGACAGGCCTACAAAATTCGAGTCACGAAAAGTTGTCTGGAAACTGTTAACTGTTTCTGATTTATTTTTGACCGCTGATTTCAAATATCTCTTCCGTTTTTCTCTATCACGTAAGGAATTTTCACAAACCGGATCTCAACGTTACAGTAAAATAGCTTTAAACGCATTATATTAAGTAAAATAGCAGTATTTAAAATTTCCCGTAAACATTTTTGGAATGAAAGTATTGGAAAATTTTTTTTAAATTAAAGATTAATCTTTAGTACATACTTTACATTTTGTTGTCGTGTCTTTTTCTTTTTCCTTCAAAGCTTCTTTTTAAACTTTTCCTGCATCATGTTGACATTGCACCTGCCCTGGTACCTTCTTTCCATCGCCTTGATGTCTTGGTGGAATTACTCTCCTTGCTCTTCGCTGACAGTTCCCAGATTCTCAGGAAAGTCGTCTCAATGAGAGTAGAGAAAGTGCATTTTTAAGCTCATGGAGCATCCTAAATAATTGAATTTCTGTAGCATGTCTTCCACAATTATTTTATAGTTGGAATCTTTGTGATTTCCTAAAAATTTGGTCACCACCTCTTTCAAAGCTTTCCAACCTTCTTTTTCAACAGTTGCCATTTTTTCTTCAAAAGCGCCCATGGCTTATCTAAGTCACCAAGTTTCATCCCAAAATACGCATAGTACACTTTTTTTCACGACATCTGTAATGTTTCTTCGTTGTTTTTTTTACCATTAACTCCCAGCATATGTATTAGAAATGTTAGGTGAATATTTGCAACCTCTTGAAGCCATCACAAACACCACTTAAAACACAGTTAAACGAGTTACTAAAAACATTAAAAAACCGCAAACACATTAAATTAAATCTTTACACTAACTTCGGAAATATGCCAACTTTCAGAAATATGATAACCTTAGTCGTCAACGAGTAAAGTTCAACTAAATCAATCACACAAGAAAATGTGTCTGTGACAACAGGAAAGCCATCCGTTACCTCGGCGAATCGGATTCAAAGTAGCCACCTGCACTTTTATCTGCATTCCTCCCTCCCTCTCCTATCTTAAGAATGAGAAGTTTCATGGAAATTCTTTATTTACCATAAAAGGGCACTTCAAAAAAGCACTTATACAACTAATTAACTTTAAATAAAGGAGAATGAAAATAAATGTCAATGCGCTGAATTTAAATCCAAATACTACTAATAAAACGATAAAATTAGATATTGGGTAAAATTAGTGAGTGATGGAATTTTTTTACTATTTCATCTGAACTCAGCACCTAAAAATCTATAAGAATCAATTATTACTTCTCAGACAACTTTTCCAACGCAGGCCTGTGTAATTTATCTTTGTCAATTTAAATTTCAATGGATAATGTCCGGAATAACATTAAACATAACTGCTTTATTATTTTACTACATTTAATTAATGTATTATAAGGAAATGTTCATGAAATAAAAGTAACTTATTAATCACAATTTCCTTCAACATTATCAAATCATAATTAAACTTATTTGTTACAGCAAGGTTGACTGTTGTGACATTTCGAGTTACAAACAGGGGCAACTCATGCATAGGCACTGCGGAACTGCAGTACCCCCAATTTTTCTCAATATATATAAATATATTTATTAAATTATTTATATTTGCTTGTAATATTTAATTTTATCATTGACAATCCTATACAATTCTCTTATTTTGTATAAAAAATAATAAAATCCATCTTGTAGCACTTAGGAGGGCGAAGGACACTAGCAGCACTGTGTTTACAACAGTGTAATATTGCTACGCGCGCAGGCATATGCACGTCATAATGAAATGCAAGCTATTAGTGTAATGCGGCACTGTCGGTCGCGCAGTTCCACTGTTGTTTATATGCACTTTGCGCCAGTAGTAGAGTGTTCGTAGTGCTTATCGTGTTTTTTTCCGTCTCTTTAAATATTTGGACATTACAATTAAATTCTTTAATTGTAATGTCCAAAAATTGTAAATCCATTCCTTTAATTATAATTAAAGGAATGGATTTTATTTTTAAGTAATTTCGAATTATACTAAACTATAATTTTATCGATAATAAACAATATTTTTCATGAAACAAAACAAGAAGAATATATTTTATTTTAAAGTAATTTTGAATTATTCCAAACTGTATAATTTTATCGATAATAAACAATCTTTTTTCATGTTTAGTTTTTTTTTTTAAATTTTTACCATCATTTTGATATTTTATCGAAACACGTATACACCGTACTTACAGTGTGTATGTATATTTCGAAAGTTTCAGCACCTCCACGATTTCAAGCCACAAGCCGCCACTGGTTATAAAGTAAATTGGCTGATTTGCACAAACACATCTTCGTGGTAAACTTCTTTGAGCAGTTGCATTTTTGGAGTCCTTGTCCACCAACTAAATAAAGCTTTTTTACCACTTCACGTGCACTTATTTCTTACTTTCCGACTTCGATGCTTAATTTTTTTTTTTTTTTTTTGCAAAAGGTAAATTGGTTTCTTGTGTACAACGCTTTAAGTTTACCCAACTTAGTACCCCAAGTTCATAAAATTCTTCGCCTTTAATGTCAGTGATAAGGGCTATTATTGATTTTGGATCCATCTTCACTCTATCAGTATGTGGTATTTTTATTCTAACATTTGGTGATAAATGCTGGCATTTGCCGAAAGATTTGGTAAACGCCCGAAATGGAAGCGTTTACAAGCATATTTCGGATTTTTACCACCTCACTATGGTTAATGCTAGGATTTACCGGTAAAACCTAGGATTTACCAATTCTCGGACTTTCACAGTAACATATATATTTCCTATCTAAAATATATACAATTAATAGATCATAAGCAGGAATATATGGTTATTTCTCCTTAAAAACAGGCAAATCAGTCAATGAACAGCAATTAGTTGATGGACACAGAAGACAAAAACCGGCCACAACAACAACAGAGTTCATGTCGCATCATCCTATCGGAATTGCTTTAAATAGATGATAAAATTTAAACAGATGATTCAACAAATGAAAAATGGCGACACTGTTTATAATCCAAAACAAAAATAACATAATTGGCATCGGAAAAAACCCAAGGGATAGTTTTTGAAAACGCAATATCAGATCAATAATCTAATCTAAATGAGACAAATTATCTAATCCAACTCACGATATGATTACAGCCTTTTGTGCGTGAGATTCCTACAAACAATCTCGAAGCGAAATATTTGCAAGAAATTAAAGAAAAACTAGTATTAGCTCCCACCAAATAGCTGTAGTGTTCACAGTAAGTCATAGTGTTTACAGTAGGGGAAACTATTCTATGTTGCTTATATATGATTATCACCTATAATATATCACTTTCTTAATCATGTATGATTAAGAAGTTCTTTTGAGCAAGTTGAATTTTATTGATAAAAATTTAATCAATACTAGTTATTATTGATGACTATGAAATTCATATGCGATGCTGTTTTGGTGACACCAGGTTTAACAGAAAACAATAAAAAAATGCGTCACTGTTATTCTAAGCTTTGAATTTGAAAATATTGCAAATTTAGCGAAAACACAACTTCAAAACCACAACTACAAATCCCACTCATCTGCCCAAGCTAAAAGTCTATTCAAATCTTCTGTAAGAAATTAACATCAGCAATACTCCTCATAATTCTATCTAACTTTGCATCATTAGCAAACATTTGAAGGTCCCCGGTCAATCCACAACAAATAATATTAAGAAATAAATTAAACAGTAGAGGATGCAAACAAAACCTTTAGCACACACTGGTTAACCCCCTCTTTTGTGACACTACTCCATTATTATTAACAGAAACCTCCAGGAGTGGAACCAGTTGTCATACCTGTTCTTGAATTCATTCACGCTACTTACACACACAACATCCAACGGTAATCCATTCCAATCACGTACCATTCTATGAAAGAAAAATCTACCTCTCACCTTCCCCTTCTTGACAGCATTCATTCCCATCTTCCAAAGAGATGCCCTCGCGTCTTTTCCCCACCTTCCATAAAATGAAAATTTCCATTTACTGGAATTCTGTATAACCCTTTCAGAAGTTTGAAAGTCTCAATCATATCACCTCTCTTTCTCCTGTTTGCTAGTATTTGCAGCTTGCAATTTCTTAATCTGTCTTCATAATCAGCATTCCACAATTCTGATATCATTTTTGGCATCCTTTGCGCACACTCTCTCTCTCTCTCTCTCTCTCCACTGTATCAGATTCACTACGGAAACCAGGAGACTAGACCTGCGCGCAATAGTCTAAGAAGTCTTATCAATGCCTTGTAAAGAGACAAAATGACTTATTTGTCTTTACATGTCAAGTTTCGCTTCGGCATTGCAATTATTCTCTGAGTTGTATTTACAATTTTTCCTATATGGCCCTTGAGCCTTCAACTTCCTGTCTGCTAATACTCCAAGATCTCTAGCCTGATCAGTTTCTTCTAGCATAATCCTAGCAATATAATACGAAGTTGATAATCATCATCATCAGCTTGTCTTTTCTACCCACTACAGGGTGAAGACCTCTCCCATTGCGGGAGGGTTGGGTCTACTTCTCCCATGATGAGCCAGTCCATCTTGGGAGAATGTTTATTCACTTGTATCAATGAATGTATGAAGGTGGAAGACAATCACAAACATCCATGCCATTAGTGGGATTCGAACCCGCATCCTGTTGGCTGGAGAGCGGATATGCTAACCATTCGGCCAATCAGGCCAGCCAACAGCATGCACCTAATCTAACCTTACATTTATTAACACTAAATTGACAGCCATTTACACATGCTTACAATTCCAGCCTGTTCAAATCATTTTGTAATTCTTCATATCAGCAGCACTTCTTATTACCCTATCTACCTTTGCATCATCAGGAAACAGCTGTATATCACATGCCAAATCCTTCCCAATGTCATTAATATACAGATTGAATAACAATGGACCAAGGATATATCCTTGAGACACACCTTAAATCTTGCAGATTCACCCCCCCCTCCATATTTCATATCTGTCGGTCAGCCATCCTCTTATCTGATCCCATATTCTCCAATTTATGCAACAGTTTTTCATGCTGTATTCTGTCAAAAACCTTAGCAAAATCCAAAAATATTCACGGTGTATCCATTCTCCTTGTCTAACTTAGTGGTAACCTTATTAGAGAATGTAAGCAAATTACTAAAACATGACCCTCCCTTAGTAAACCCGTGCTGTTCATTGAAAATAGGATATTCAACTGTAAACTAATTTCTTAATGCGATCCCTAACCAATTTTTCCAAAATCTTCACCACTACTCCTGAGATACTGATTAGTCGATAGTCGGATACATCGGTCTTTTCACTTTCTTTTCACTCGTTTGTGCAATGAGATTACCATAAATTCTTTCCATTACTGTGGAATCAAATCTTCCTTGTTCTGGGAGACTCAAATTATTTATAAAGCCTGGTCAGCTGAACACTCTTTTTGAATCTCTCCTGGTTCTGAGAGACTGAAATTATATAGCATGGTCAGAGGAATAGCCAGTTCAGCTGAGTTCATCGTTGCAAACTCCAGGTTGATAGCTGTTTTACAACTTTCTGATATACTTATCATTTTATAAGTATATCAGAAGGTATATCCGTCTGACCAATATATACCATCTATTCCAATCGTATGTAGCTTGTATACTAGCCTATAATGAAGTAATATATCAAATGCTTTTGTAGAGTTCTAAGAATATCACCGCATATGAATTTCCTTTATCTAACAAACTTGTTACCTTATAAAATGCAAGTAGATTGCTGAAGGAAGACCTCGATTTTACAAACTCATTCTTACCATCATAAAGGATCGTATGTCTATCGATCCAATCCTGTATTCTTTTCGTAACCAACTAATTCAATACATTTACTATAAATGCAGAATACAGGCTTGTCTATAATTAGAAACCTCTGTCCTAGAGCCATGCTCGTGGAGTGGTACTGTTTTTCCTTATTTCCACCCCTTAGAATTTTTTTTTAAACACAAGACTTTCATTAAATAACCAAGTTGAGGGCAAAGTGTTTCGCATATTTCTTAAAAATAAGTGGTGACCAACCATCCTTTACTACAGCCTTATAAGCATCTCACTCTATCAACACCTGATACACCTCTCATTCTTTCGGTTCTAATTATTCCAATCTCTTCCTCCCTTCTACGATGTCGCACAGCATCATTTACACCAGCACCCCTTATATACTGATGAAGTGCACATTAAATAACTCCACTAAATCCTCTGTAATGTTTACTTTGCCATCATATTATTGCATGTTGACTCTCCACAGCGTCAACATGCAATAATTATTTTCACTCTTGCTTGCTTGTTAGAGGGAATTCTTGTGCAAGAATTCCCTTGAATTATCCTTGGCCTGACTGATCAACTTTTCATACTGTTTTATTTTTCTTTCTTTACCAAGCTTGTCATCTTCCCAGCCTTAACCTTGTACTACTTTCATAACATCTTTTCTAACACCGTTTTCTTGGTTTCACTGTTCACCCATTTCACTTCTACTCTATTTAGTCGCTTAATTATTTGTGTCCAGTTATGTTTTATTTCTCAGATATTTCCTTATCAATTTCTATAAGCTGTCAACATGTTTTCTCCACAACTCATCAACCTATTGATGCTAGTTGACTACGCAGTTTCTCATAATCATCCGCCTTATAATTCCACATACACTGCTTGGAAAGAAGTCAAAGAACACTATAGTTTGGGGAACAAACAGACGGCACCAACCTTAATAAGATGTAGGACCTCCTTTCGCTGCGATGACTGCAGCAATCCTGCAGGGCATACTTTCAACAAGCTTAGGAATCAATGGAAATTTTGGATCATTCTTCCTGTAGTCATGTAATGAAGTCCTGGACTGGTGTAGAACTTACCTCACTCGACGCTCTAGATCAACCCACAGATGTTCGATAGGGTTGAGATCAGGGCTCTGTGGTGGCCAGTGAAGTGTGGTAACATTCATGTCCACAAAACACGCAGTTACAGCAGCTTTATGACATGGAGCGTTATCTTGCTGAAAGAGACAACTATTAATTCCGTAGAAACGCCCCAAAGTAGGAAGCCTTGTATTGTCCAGAATGTTCAGATACCTTTCAGAGTTCAATGTTCGTGACACCACAAATAGAGGTCCAAGGCCAAAAACTGGGAAAAACAGGATCATATTATCCACCGCCACCTCCGAATTTCATAGTTGGGATTATGTACTCTGGTAAAAGTACGTAACCTCACCGATGTGTGGCGAATGCCCGGTGAACGGGCATTCGCCACACCCACACTCGTCCATCTCCTCGGCAGAGCGTGTAGCTTTGTACCGCTAAAGATGACACTGCATGTTGGTTCGAGTAATGTGAGGCTTACATATTGCGGTCCTACAATGAAACCCATGTTGTGAGCCTCAGGTCTGAATGTTTTTGTTCATATTCGTGTTTACGTCGATGCCCGGAACTTCGCATTCAACGTATCGGCCGATAAATGGCGGTTTTTATATATCCTTCATAGCACCTTATAGTTACGTTCGGTGAGTATGTTCGGTCGCCCACTGCGCGTAGCACTTGTAGTTGACTCTCTGCACTTCAATCTCAGTATGTTATCACCGATTGTCAACCTGGAATGGCCCAATTTATCAACAATTTGCCGAACAGATAGGCCTGCAACAACGCATCCTATCACAACGCCTCTTTCAATGTCTGTCATTTCCCTTCTCGCAGCGATTTCATCCAGACACAGTTGCATTGACTTGGGAGCATCATATTCCTCCAATTTATACTGGCTACAAACACGTCACTCTTTACATGGCCCGATGGAGCTTGTCCATGGGGTGTCCGTTGACTTCTTTCCAATCAGTGTATATTTTTTTGGCAGTACCTATTCAACCAAATTCCATAACATCTGAAACTGTCATAACAACGTTCACTATATATTTCTTAGTTTTAACACATTCACGATGGGGTATCGTTTTTGGCAGTACCTATTCTTTTTTCCTCACTTTCTGAACATGTGCTTCATTAGAACCATCCTGTGAGGATATCGTCAAGTTCAACACTCTAATAATCACATTGATGATTCAAGGATGCATTGTGATTGTGAATTTACGCTTGTGTAAAATTGGTGATTTTTGTCTATTTTATTGTATTTTTTCCTTAGAAAATTATTGCATTCACTGGCGCACTTAGGGGGAAGCAAGGGCCCTTCCCCCCACCCGACCCCCAAAAAAAAGAAAAAGAAAAAGGATAAAAATACTAGATAATTTTCCAAAAATCTTTTCCTAATTAAAATTCGTTTTTTTTATTTATGTTGTGTCGTGTCTTCTCTTTCTATACTACTTATGAATTAGCGGTCACATAAAGTGGGAATACTCTATACTGCCTAGATGACGAACCTATGGCACGCGTGCCAGAGGTGGCACGTCCGAGAATTTTGCTGGCATGTCAACAATTTACAGGTGATATCCTTTTATAGCTTATAAATTAGTCAACCTTTTTTAATTGTTACAATACGTACAAGTTAAATTTTGTTTTACACAAGAGAGCAGCTATGAAGACGTATATATGAGTGGTGCAGTATTAACAAAAGATCGCGCGACCCAAAGACAAAGCCAACTGACAATTGTTGACTTGAGATGCTAATTCTCTTCAACCAAATTCCATAACATCTGAAACTGTCATAACAACGGTCACTATATATTTCTTAGTTTTAACACATTCACGATGGGGTATCGTTTATCGTTCTGACGGAACTTCTCATTACCGGCAGGCAAAACTCACACATATTTACAGTTGACACATATAGCTTTTTTTTTCACAGCAAGATTTATTTTCATGTTCTTTACTACCACATCGAGCACAGGTAGTAGAACCACGATAGGCAGTTTGGGCATATCCATATCCTTGACATTTAAAGCATCTCATCAGGTTAGGGATGTACATTCTAACAGGACAGCTGAGATACCCTGCTTTTACAGATGTCGGAGGCCTAGGTGTATCAAAAGTAAGGATGATGCTGTTGGTTGAGACCAGCGACCATTCCTGCGTATTAGGATGCGCCTCACACCCATCACTCCTTGATCTGTAAGCTCTGAATATATCTCCTCATCAGGAACCTCAAGGAGATCCCATTCTAATATCACTCCTCTACTGGAATTGAGTGTTCTGTGAGGTGTACTGCAATTTGTATTCCACCCATTATCGTTGCTCTCAGTAGTTTCTCGGAATGTTGTTTGCACATTGTTTCCACGAGGATATCACCAGAACACAATTTCTTGACATTTTTGGGAGGTTCTTCCAGTCCTTCTAACCTTTTTGGATAAAGAAGGGTGACATTTTCCCAATTGGTTTTTCACCTGTTTTGCATGAATGATTAAAAAGGTTGGTACATTTTTGTTAGTATCCGATATCTTTTGTTTCTTACTTCTGTTTCCATATGCTGTGTCTATATTATCAGTAATTGGTTGGGACTTTGTTAGGGTCCCTGAAACATTTGAGGATGAAGAATTCATATTTAAGGAATTTTTAATTCGGCGCCAGAGGAGTTCCCCACCCACCACGGAGCCACACATGGACGCCCATTACCAGGCAAGCAAAGCCTGCGTTGATAAATATCAACGCAAATATTTATCACAACATAGCAAATATAGCAAATATCACAACAAAGACTGTTGTGATATTTGTTCAATCTCCAATTGTTCATTCGTCATTGTCGTAGTTATTCGTTTTCAAGACATTAATACAGTGTTATTTTGGAAGTACGTGCCTTCACTAAAGTTCGAGTCAGCGTCTATACGTAAGTTTTTCTATGCTTTTTTTTTTCTTATATATTGCATTAAAATTGCTCCAGCTACATGCAAATGCTGTGCAAGTTAATATCTCGATTCAGTGACTGGCATAGTGAACAGTTTGTTTATTTGATATACATTATATTTATGTGCGAATGACTGTTAATGAGACATTTGACAAGTTATTGTGAGATTTTTGTCTGTTAAAAGAATTTCATTATTTAACATTAAATGGCCACTTCCATTTCTCTGATATCCGCTAATGTAAAAACACGAGTAAGCATCGATTAACTTCCATACACAGTTCAACTTCAAACTTATCCGATCAACTTCTTACCTTCTTCTTTCTTTATTCTATTCACTTCCATTGGAACACCCGTTCCCCCCCCCTACTGTTTTCTCCATTGAATACAACGCTAGCTCTCTTCAAGAACGCATTAAGAGAGTCCTTTTTTATCTTTAACCACTTGCCTGCATGCTGCACTGTTGTATTATACGTTTTGTGGCCTCTCTCGTGTAGACGGTTCTTATTAAAAAAATTGAAATTTGAAAGTTGATCCATCCAGAACTGAAATAGTGCAATATGTAATTTCGATATTGTTCGTTGTCCTATGTGATCTTACCAACTGTTCGATTTGGATAAAAATTGGGTGACTTGACAATTTTTTAAGGGTTTCAAATACCAAATTTCAGTCAACTCCGTCCCGCCAAAGTCCAGTAACTTGAAATTAAAAAAAAAACGAAAAGATTTAAAAAGTTACACATAATTATTACAAATAAACATTTCCATCAATAATTATATTAAGGTCTAAAGATTTAACAAACGGTTTAAGAAAAGTTCTGTTGAATAATTCGAGATAAATCTTTTTTTTTTTTTTTTTGTATAAATGATAACTCTGATGATGCAAACATTCAAACAAGTTATTTTAAACAGTTTTGTTTGATTGATTCTCTGTTATTTTTCTCCATGTGCATTTTTTTAATACAGGGTGTTTCAAAAAGAATGTCCCGATTTGTATATCTCTGCAACCACGAACCACAAATAAATAAATGAATATTACATTTGTAATTGTGGTGAGTGAAACTTTAGACCTTACTTCATACTTGGTAATTTATTTTGTAACTGTACCACATTTTCATTATTAAATATAATTATTTGAAATCGGGTCATTCTTCTGGAAACACCCTGTATTTTTAACACAGGAAATAGATTTCCCCTTTTTCGGGAAAAAAAAAAATCAAAATTTGGTTATCAAAATCAAATGAAGAATGATAAAATTCGTCTCTTATTAAAATTTTTCCTATTTTCAAGATTGCAATAAATGTATTATCTTAATCTCTTTTAATAAGATGTTTAAAATAACTTCTTCTTTCACTACGCGTTATTCCCGCTTCCTATGCAGGGCCGCGTGTTACTTTGATGCGACTTCTTGTGTTTTCCCAACCGACCTGTCGCCTAGTCTGCTGCTGGGGGGGGGGGGGGATAAATTTTTGGCTGTAGAAGCGTATGTTCACGGGGCTGGTTTGCCTGCTTGCGGGATGAAAAACGCCAGATAAACTGGCGGAAAAAACTCTGCTGCCCGCGCCCAAGACCGGCTAACTTGGCTATGCCTGAGGAAGATCATCAAGTTCTCACGTCTTCAACGGGAATCGAACCTGGGACACTCCTTCCCCAGGAATATGGTTGTGAAGCGCAAAGCCAAGATGTTTTAAATAACTAAATGAGTAAAATATGCATAACTAACTGTTTGCAATATGTGCTATATTTTAATGAAGCCTCCAGCGAAATGAGCCTTCTCTAAATTTATCGAACCCCCCCCCCCCTTCTGATTTGCAGTTCACTGTCAAAATTGCTTTTCTGTCTTTTATTATTTGTGTTTATATATATTTTAGTCATGTTTATTTAATAAACTCTTCATCTTACAGACTTACTGCTTGTCGTAAATGTCGAGGCAGCCGAATACCTGGAACCGTCTAGGGATCCTAGTATATTAATTACTTTTCATACACCCGATGTATATCCAGAACCATTTGCTGATGGAATACAGATGAAACCAGGTTTCGCCTATAATATTGCTTTAAAGAAGGTAAATACAAATAAAGCTATATCATTGTCAAAATTTCATTCAAAATACTATTTATGGCATTGGTTTTTAAATATTTGGATCTGTATTTGTAGAGCTTATATCGAATAGCAGCTGATTGATGTTTTTCCTACTTACATATACATTATTACTGGTTTCGTGTCACTTGTCTCTTCACTCTCATTGTTATTCTAGGCGTAGTTTCTGTCTGTATAAATCTGAACACACTTAGCTCTAGTTTCCAAATAACTTATCATATTTCGTTCGTTTATAGTTACCTAGAAAACGTGATAATCTGCTATAGCAGTAACTACATGCAAATTCCCAATGTATCGGATTTCTGATATCGTTTGTGGAGACTATTCTATTATATAAAGAATATATAATAGAATATATATAATAGAATATATATTCTATTATATATATTCTATTATTATACAGTGTTCTATTATATAAGTAGAATACTGATCAAAGTTTACTTTGATGAAATTGTTTCCTGCTTTTTTTTTGTTTTTTTTTTTACTTTTTTTCTTTGGTTGATGGTGCTGATTTTTGGATTTTCTTTTCTTCCAGACACAAATTGAAATGTTACCCCTTCCCTACAGTAGTAATTGCACTGATTATAATTCCCTACCATGGGACAAACTCCATGATCGTACCTTAAGTACAAGAGTAAGTATTTTTCCCTACAACTTTTACCATATTTTTATAAAGAATATTGAGATGTGATAATAATACTAGTATATTAAAAAATATTAATAATTTTGAACATAAAATCTAAATAATACGAGAGTACTGGTACCAGCAGAAATCAATTTATTAGTACCAGTACTGTCATATTTGATCAAACTGGACCATAATCGCCTTCGTAGTGTAACTGTAATAATGGCTGGATATTGCTCTCTTCGAATGGAAAAACCATTAAGTTCGATTTTCATCATGACAATAGGAGTCTTTATGTGGACGTTTTCAAACTGAACGTCGTTTAGCCGATTTCATACATAGATGATAGTGTTTTCTCTTGGAAACTAATCTTTCATCTCGTTTACTGGCCAATCGGCCGGAGAATGTACGTAATATTAGCAGACAAAATAGGTGGCGTAGTGTACAGATAATGGATTCAGTAAACAGTGGGTTGCTGTACGTAGTGCCCTGCGGCGATGAGCTTGGACCTCCTTGGAGCTGTCGACATCATAATAATAAAAGTAATAATGATCATAATTTAGAATTATGCCATACTGGTGGTTCACGATAGATTAGTTTCTTCCTCTAAAAGTAAGCAAATGCTGTTCACATTTCATTACCTGTTGTAATGCATTTTAACGACAATCTGTATGTTTTTTTTTCTTTTTTTTAGATGTGTACAGCAGAATGTTCACAATCACTGCAGTTGAGCAAGTGTGACTATGTCACAGATGATCTTAGTCTGTTTTTTGATGATCTTCCATGGGATGAGGACGAGATTGAACCTGGTAGGAAGAACAATTTCATGTTTGATTAATTGCAATGAAATGCCCAACATTAACAATTCACGTGAAAGTTAAAACATATTTCGTTCATAATCTCTCTCTCTCTCTCTCTCTCTCTCTCTCTGCTTTCTACTAATAGAAAAAAAGGAATGTGCTGAACTAGTATCCAACGAAACACAAGATTTCTGTCGTTCTCTCTGTAGAGTTCCGTGCAAGTAAGTGCCTTTGTCTACACGCAGAAAGAATTACTTAATGTGTATATAACCATCAGAATATTCTAGTAATCGTTTTGAAATTCCTTACGCAGAAAAACTTCTTTTGAAACCACCATGGATACTTCAGCATGGCCTCGACGTTCGAAAGTAGGTATATTTGAATTGGTTATTTTTCTCTTTATTTATTCATATTTTTAATAAAAGATTGTATATGACGAAGAATGCTCTCAACAAAGATGAATATTATACATAAATAAAGCTAGAATTATAGGAATCAAAAATACATTGTGTTGTCCGCTCTGAGAAGCCATTGAGATTCATATTTCCTTTTCCAATAAATTAAATAAAATAAAGTTAATAATGAATAATAATTTCCATGTTTGATTAATTGCAATGAAATGCCCAACATTAACAATTCACGTGAAAGTTAAAACATATTTCGTTCATAATCTCTCTCTCTCTCAGTTATTCCTTTGCGTTGTTTTATGTATGATGTTTCATGGCTCGGCTCACAACTGTTTCAAATTAATCCATTGTTCAAGTTTTACTTGGTATTCAACTGCCTGTTGCCGTTAATGATGATCTATAATTTTCAGGTCGAAATATATGGCCTTTGAATAAATATCATTCCAAGGTGAAATTTATGAAACCTTATGGCACAAATATCGCTAACACAACAATGGCTGCCATCAAAATACCTGTTATCTAATGGTAACGCTGTATAACTAACTGTGACCGATGTTCAAAACACTAGTCCTGAAGCAAATAGTTCAAGCCATTGTAATAATAATCATAATTTTTTCACACAAACTTTATTATGCATATGTACATGTCTGCATACAAGAACATAAAACATAAGTTATATGCATCTACATTATAATCTTGTGTATATGAACGATGAAACTTAAGTAAAATTCCACTGTTTACAACTTCTGTCCTAAACACGATGAGATATTGCTTATATATTATGTATTTACAATACATAACATTATAATTTTTTTGATGAAAATTATTATTTTTTTATTGCTCTCTCAAATATTTACATATATATATACAATGATCATCTTGAGTAACATTCAGTATATTATTTTACAAGGTTCAGCACTGAGTGCTACATATAGTGAGATTTCAATAATAATGATGATAACATAGTTTTTTTTGCTATTTTTTAAAATAACAATCACAGTAATGATTTACAATTATCTAGTTCAGAGTTACACAAGTTATACAATATTACATGTTGTAGTTTACTATTTTTTTTCAAAGTTTGAGAAAGTGTGATTATACAACGGTATTTACACATATGCAACTAAAATATTATGTTTCCTAATTCTCAAAAACATACAATGTAAACTCATTATTTATATAATTTTTTAATAATAAGAATAATTTATTACATTATTTTTTCATGTTACATAGTAATGTTATATTAATGATATTATCACATAATAATAAGTATCTTCAGTGCCTTCTTTATTGTTATATATTTTACTGACTGTTTTGTTACATAATCTGCATTCTTTGATTGTAAGGATTACGTGTAGATGAGTGAGGCGGATTAATCCCACCTACTTCGAAGCTTGGGTTAGCTTTTATGAAGAGAGTGGGATTTAGCCTTCACTATTTGTGTTGTTGCTACTGTTTATGTATGGGATGTTGGCATTGGATGCTGGTGATTTGTGATGTGTATATTAGTGTTAATGGTATATTAACTTGATATATTTTCCAGAGTTCGTGTTTTAATGTTCTGTAGTTATCTATGTGATTTAAATTTCTTTGTAGGTTGTTGAGTTACGTGGGTATCTGATGTGATCTCACAAAAGAACCGTATGAGTTGTTGAAGGGTGTAGGGATGTAGAGAGTTGTTGTGGGTCGTGTTATTATTAATATTAATAATAATAATCACTGCAGTTGAGCAAGTGTAACTATGTCACAGATGATCTTTGTCTGTTTTTTGATGATCTTACATGGGATGATGACGAGATTGAACCTGGTATGAATAACAATTTCCATGTTTGATTAATTGCAATAAAATGCCCAACATTAACACACACACACACACACACACACACACACACACACACACACACACACACACACACATACACACACACACACACACACACACGCACGCACGCACGCACGCACACACGCACGCACACACGCACGCACACACACACACACACGCACGATTATTAGAAATGCCACGAAGCACTACTGAACTGAAAAGCCTAATATATGGAATTCATTAATTAGTCTGTATGGTATGTAGGGTGCGTATTTTTCCTTCATAGTATATCCTTAGGGCCCTTTTTAGGCTACTGTAGCATGTAAAGTTTCTATTATTAAAAGGTAGTTTGTTCCGTATTGATTATTATATTTACAGGGTGGTTCAAAATTCCACCTACAAACTTTTAGGGGAAGTAGAGAACATCAATATTCAAACTTTTAGGGGAAGTAGAGAACATCAATATTCACATAGGAAAGCATGACCGGAAAGGCCACCCGAAAGTGATAGGTGGCCCTGTTTGCCAGCGCTCCAGGTGAGCAATTGGGGCTTCCTCATTCATGCTTTCGACGTCGTACGAAGAATATGCGTCGTTTTACGAACGCTGAGATGGCAGACATGCACCTCGTTTACCATAAAATCCCTACCGGATAGTTGGCATCAAAGTAATATTTTAGTATAGCTGCATAGTGACATAAGTATTTTGCTCTTATTATTTCATGTTCTGACATTGTAGTGTATATAAAGTTTTATCGTTTTATACTATAATGATATTAATTTGTTTATTTTGTAGTGTGCACAAAATGCGCACGTTGTTATAGCGCATCTCAGTATGTTTTTGCATAGTGCATGTAGGAACTGTCTTTTAACTTGCAGTTGGTAGTTACTGTCCGGAGTTTTTGTATATGACTTATAATAATGATGATCCATACCTCGAACTCGGTGTTAATGTGATAGGTGAGTTGGAAAATAGGATAATCTGAACATAGCGGATTCGTGTGTAGTGATTCATTTAGCGGCATATGGCATCGAAATCTTTGTGTACTGGCACCTGCTCCTAGCATTTGTTACTGCAAGCTAGATTATTTTCTGCCACAGAGCTACACATGCATAACCTCAAGAGTGTTTTGTGACAAACTATAAATACTCTTTGTGATGTTTATCAAGAGGTATATGTTGTGTTGAGTTCATTTTGGAGTCGTATAAAATTTTTCATTCCCTTGAAGTAGATTATTTGATTTCCATAGAGCAGAATTAATGGATTACTTTTTTATAGTTGAAATTTGTCACTATCAATATCGATAGCTATGGGAAAGGTTTGCATGACAGTCCCGAAATATCAGTTTCTTCTATTATTGTAAACACTGGTGATTTCTGAAAGCGAAGAGAATCAATTTGGGGAAAATAGGTTTTTATTTTATGTAAAATAAAATAAACGTTCATAGTTCATGGAACAGTCCAGCCCACCAAGACTATCAGTGTGTTGTCAAATGATCAAACAACTTTTTTTTTTAATTATATAAGTGCAATCTCAATTTTGACAAGATATTTCGAGAGAAAAACTTTATAACTAGGTGATTTTATAATTCCAAACTCATAATGGATTTTAGTAAATTGACTGAGTAAGTCGACGCTTTTTATTCTCGCTTAAACGGAATTATTTTGTAACCATTAACCAAATGAGCTTAATATAGGAACAGTTTGTAATCAATAGCACTGGCAAAAATATTTTTGTAGTGATTGTCTTGTAATAAAATTTAAAATTGTTAAATAAGTGTCGACATAAAAGGGCTCAGATAACAGAAATTGCTATCCTAAAACAAACGTTTATCATAACTTTACCACTGCTGTTTAATTTGTTCCGTAACGATATAGGGAAGGATCTGAGAGGAACGGTTCATTTGTTCGCTGATGATGCAAAGTTGGGTAGGGCGATAGTGAATGCAGAAGATGTCAAAATTTTGCAGGATGATTTGGATAGATTTGAGTTCTGGGCTAAGGAGAATGGATGTCAATTTAATGTGGCAAAATGTAAGGTTATGCATTTTGGGGTGAAAAGATTAGCAGCAGTATATCACATTGGTGGAACTGTAGTCCAGGAAATTGATGAGGCACGGGTTTTAGGAGTGTTGGTGGATAAGGAGTTGAAGTTTAGGGGGGGGCACATTGCAAAAGTGGCCAAATTAGCTCATCAAATCACTTGGTTGCTGAAGAATACGTTGACAAGCAGAGCCAAGCAGGTTATTGTTCCGCTGTATCGAGCCTTGATAAGACCCCATCTCGACTACTGTGCCCAGATTTGTAGGAGGTTGGGAGGATCCAGAGGCGAGTTACCAAGATGATAGCAGGTCTATGGAATGAACCTTATGAAAACAGGTTGAAGATTTGTGGGTTGCAGAAATTGGTTGATAGGCGGAAAAGGGGAGATATGATTGAGACATTCAAATTGCTGGAGGGTTTCTATAGGATTAATTCAGAGGATATTTTTGAGAACAGGACTGGTGGTGGGAGGACTAAGGGACAGCCATGGGAGCTGGGAAAGAGTATGGTTAGTAAGGTTGTTAGAGCTGGGTTTTTTACTTTTAGAGTGGTGAATGAGTGAAATAAGCTGCCAGAGGCTGTTGTGGATGCTATGACGGTGAATGCGTTCAAGGCAAAGTATGATAGATGCTGTGTGAATGTCGAATAGTTGTGATGGACATGATGTTTATATGGCCTCCCTCGATGAGTGTAAGGACTCCTTGGAGTCGCCTAATAATAATAATAATACAATAATTATTTCAGTGTAATTTTTTAATATTTATTTTGGCTTAAAAAGGTGATTTAGTTTTTTTCAATATAGAACTAAAATTATACTCAGGAGCATAAGTGAGCATACTAGTGTAATTAATGCCAGGACAGTAGATTTCGTCTTTTCCATGAGAAAATCCTCTGCTAACTCCTACTGAAAAGCTACTCTCTAAGAACTACTTATAGTTTTGTATGGTTTCGAATCGTTTGGCATAATTTTCCTAATATTGTACGATTTAAACCAAAACTGAGGTGACCACACAAATTTTAGTACCGATTCTAAATGCCCAATTTCATGAAATTCTGCCTTGCTAGAACACTACTATTATTTGACTCTATCATTTCAGATCGTTCAGAACTGAGTAACCTCAGTTTGTTTAAATCGATTTTAATATAATTCTCAAATTTCAGAATTCAATAAGACCCACCCATTCAAAACAGATAAATTTTTGGTTCAATTGTTGTTGATAACTGATATGATGTCGCTTTAAAATCCATTGCGAAATGCACCTTTTATGATTGCTTTGTATCATTTTAATGAAATTAAATTACTTGTAATGAAATTGTTTCTTTAAAGAATACTTCTTAGTTCATAGTTATCATTTTGTTATATATATATATATATATATATATATATATATATATATATATATATATATATATATATATATATATATATATATATGTGTGTGTGTTTTATATGATTATTATTTGAAATAGCAATGAAGTTTTATATATCTTCTTTGTCATTAACTGTATTATGATTCATAAGTGCATTCTTCGTTAAATGCTTTGTGAATTTTACACTTTGGAATTTTATACAAATGTTAGTAATTGAACTGGAAGATTAAAAATTAATTCCGTGAAAGGTTTCAGTTATCGTCCCAAAACAAACATAGAGAAGTGGAAGCAATAACTTACATATCCACATCAGTAACCCTTACAAATTAATTTCGTAATGATATGGTCGTATTTATTTCTAGATAAATCAAATTCCCGAATTGGGAAGATGGCAGAAGAAATCATGGGATCATATAACGTAAGTATTTCATAATGTTTAATTTTATTATTATTAGTAGTAGTAGTGGTAGTAGTAGTAATAGTAGCACTATTAGCAATGGAAATAGGTTTCTGTTTTTTTTTTAATTTTTGTTTGTTTGTTTCTGTTTGTTTATCTGAATTTTAAAACAAATCTCGCAAATAATGCAAATAAATGTATGTACAGTTCTAGAAAGTCAGCAGTTCTTTGAGATTAAAAACTATAACGAATAAACTCATGAAAACGTCTTATTGTCGATTTGTGAAAGTTAATACGACCTAAAATGCCTAATGAAAATGATAAACATTTTGACAACCGTTCTGTAATTCCAAGGAAAATCTCAAAGGTGCAATGCTGAATGAATAAACTGGCGAGAAAGAAAGTTAATTATATACAACATATCAAAAACACAGTTTATTGTAGACATTTTATTTTTTATGGTATCCAAGGAGTCCCACAGCAAAAAGTGCTGCGCTAATAATCCAATCTCTAGTTTTCTTATTATGATGGTATACTACTTCATGCTAATTATATTTTTTTTTATGTTAATCTCTCCCCTTAAAGGTTTGTAAACTCATAGCTTATTTAGTTCGTTTGAGTGCACTAAGAGTTAGCAGTCCTCAAATCCTGCTATAGACATCAAACATTACTTTTTTCAGGCCGCCAATAAACAAAATTGCAGTCTCATGCTACCATTAAAATTTGTTTTCCACTCATATTTTCATCTATTTACGTTAAGTAAATTTTTATGGAGTTTGCATAACTTCGTGTCCACAGTCAATTAAGTAATTTCTTATCACTAACGGTGGAGTTTGCATGCTGACTGCTGATCCATGGCTAAATAACTTCTAGCAAAAATATTGAAAAGTGGAACGGGAAATATCTCTTAATTTTAGCTAGCTGTTACGAACGTATCTAGTTTAAAGCGTTAACTGACCAATTTCATGATCGTCAGAGTTCTCCCTAAATATTAGCCGAGATCAAGTGGATGCTGTGGTTTTTATGTATAGTGAGAAATTCAAACATCAAAGGGTTTCAGAGTATAGTATGTTAACACTATCGCGTTGAAAGCTACCACGCTAGTTGGGTGTTGGTGTATGAGTAAGTGAGAGATAAAGAGCGGGAGAGAGAGAGAGTGAGGTGTACTAGCTCGCTCATTAACGAGAGACAGATAAGTATAATTTAATAGTAGCTGAAGCGTGAGGCATTAACCTAATAGTTCTCGTCTGTGCTGCGTGAAGTTTTTTCTTTTCCTTTTTTTTAAGAAGGTTTCATGGACTCTGTTCTACATATGAGAAAAGTATTCCATGGTTCCAATATCTACAGGGGTTAATAGCTGTTCAGAAGTAATGCCTTTGCAAAAGAGGAAACTTAGTTTCTTGAATGGTGAAAAGAAAATGATATGTTGATTATGATAAGCAAGGAACATATAAATCTCTGAAATAAATTTGGAAACAGGAAATTTTTATTGTTGTTGTCTTTGCAAAAATATGATCGGATTGAGTTTTACGAGCACGAACGTTAGTAAGGTTATCAAATTTTCACTGAATTAAAGACTGGTATTATGTAGTTGTTCAGTTAGCTTTCTGCAAAGTTTTGTTTATTTCTGTAATGCAGGATTTGATAAGTAAAAAAGCAGTGCAGTGCACGGTTTTCAGAAAAACTTTAGAGGGAAGTGGAAGTCAAATAGAAATAACCATACACTGAAAGAAGATAATAGGATACAGAACGGAATAATGTGGTACTCCCTTAGAACAAAGCCGCGATAATTAATTAGAAAAATATGACTGCAGCTGCAAAACGTACACCCCTAAGAATGGAGCCAGCATAAGAGGTATTTACGAAAACCTCATCCTTAAAGAGAATGAAAGAGAAAGGGCACCGACCACTTGAATTTCTCCACTTTTCAGTAGTTTGTTCAAGAATGAGTGAACTGTGACAGAAGATTCCATGTGCATTTGAGAACGATGAATTTATACTGGCAGTCGTTCATTAGCCCAAAGATTTCTAGGTAGTACAGAATTGTATTTTTAAGGAATTTCTGCATTATTTTAAGGAACGAAGTGAGAGAAGTTGGGAAAAAAAATTCTAAGTCTGAATTCTTTGAAAGTGTTCCATCCATTTATGTTTATATTTTTTTATTTTTTTCTATTACTGGTTCTTCGTTTAATTCTTTCATAATTTTTTCGTTTCTTTTGTGATCAAATAGAGTATACTTTGCAGTTTTTCTCATAAACTTCATTTCAGCTGTTATTAATCTTTGTTTGTTTTTTCTTTTATTGTCCAGGTTTCATTTCTATACAATAACACTGGTAGGGCTAATGTATTGTATACTTTTACTCTGGTTTGTTTTTGAGCTAGGTTTGGTTTAAATACAGAGTTAATTACACCTGTTATTTTTAAATATTTTGAAATTTTTACGTTTATATCTTATTCATTTTCATATGTAGTCATACATCCTAGGTAGTTAAATGAATTCATCTGTTCTAAAATCTTGTTATCTATTACTATTTTAGTTCTTGCTGGATCTTGTCCTTTAAAGGCCATAGTTTTTGATTTTTCTGTTGATATTATCATACCATAATCTTTGGCTATCTCATTTAGATCTAAAATAGCTTTCGGTAAGTTATCTTCGGAATTTGTAATTATTATTTGGTCATCGGAAAAGAGAGAGTGTTTAAGTTCACGGTAGGAGAAAGTTTAATACCTTGATGGAAATTTTTATTCCAGTTTATTATTATTTCATTTAGATAAATATTAAAAAGAGTTGCTGAAAGGGAACATTCCTGTTGGACTCCTTGGTGTATCTTTCTCGTATATGATAGCTCATGATTTAATCTTATTTCTATTTGATTGTTTTCTTATATACTTATGATAGCTTTTAGAATATTATTTAGTATTTGTCTTTCTTTTAATATGTTAAATAAAATGCTTCTTTTAACTTTGTCAAACAAAAAATGAAACAAAACCATTAAACGTTAAGGAACCAGAAGTAAACTGCCAATAAACAAATTTTAGGTACGCAGTAATCAGCCGAACTAATGCATAGAATATTTCGTTGATAAGCTGAAGAAAAAAAACCAAAATGTGAGATATATTCAATACGCCCTAGAAATCCTATTGTTGCTTAGGATACAGTGGCGCTCACAAGAATAAATCTGAGATTGTATTTAATGTAGAGTATTTCAATGAGCTTTGTAAATTAAATGAAAGTACCTCTTACAATGATATGTGATTGCAATTAATAACACCACCAAACAGCCTCTTATTCAAACACTAGGAAAACCCACCACTTCCCTACGATTAGATGATATTTTTTAAAAGGCAATTACTTAAAATTTGTTAATTATACAGATTTATTACATATTTTGCTTAATCTATTATATCTTCTTTTAGATAAGTCGAATTGTTGAATTAAATCCTTACTTTACGAAGAAAAGTTATACTATACTAACAAATGAAAGCACATCTGTTAAAAACTGAATAATATTAATATATTCAACCTCCGTTGGAATCAACAATTATGCCTAAATATAACATTATCATATTTGTAAACGTTTCTTGTTACTCAGAATAAAATTCCTCTTTGATTTACAACCGATGCTTTAAGTTACAAACCCCAAATATCTGGGAAGTTAACCTGTGGTTAACTTCCCAGATATTTGGAGTTTGTAACTTAAAGCAGCGATTGTAAAGCAAGGAGGAATTTTATTCAGGTTCCCTAAAATAAAATTCATTTCAACACATTTTATTGTCATGTACTTTTTTTTTCAGAAACAACCTAGCCCGTGCCCGAATATATTATCTTACGATGGAAAGCACATTCTACCGTCATTCACCAAAATATCAGGTACATGAAGAACATGGCTTATTTGGATAATAAATTGAATAAATGCATTCGGAAATTTGATAAATACCTGTTTGATGAAATACATATACGCTATGTTCAAATAAATATTTGCATACTCCATGTTTTAGAAAGAAACATGCTGATATGTATATTATTTTCGCATATGGTCTATTCTGCTATATAAGATAAACCTCGATATATCCTAGATTCACCGATACGTATGTATACAAAAATGCGTAAGAAAACTTCCAGGCAGGAAAATAGCTACCAAAGGATGTCACAAATTGACTTATCCGTTTCTTGTTATTCATGAAAGATTGCATCACCCGAGGGCAGCTATGAACATTATTATCCGATGTAAATCTGAGGCTACCATCTAAGACGAGAAAGTAGAGAAAAAGCGAATGTCGAAACGATCGTCCAGGATTTTAGAGAGTCTAAAGGCTTCGAAGAGCGGTAGAAAGAATACTCCGTAAAATGATTGCATGGTCAGTTTCTGCGGAGAGATAGCTGCATTTAAGGTAAGATTAACCATAGCAATTAAGTGTGTAGACTAAATTAGTGTAAAGAATCGTGACTGGTATTCGGAGAGTTTGAAGTCGGTGGTATGAAATGAAGAATCACAATATATCCCTTTCTAATCGGTTGGCGAGTGTGGGAGTAGCAGAATCCTACGGTAACCTTTATGCATGCGTGCATCATTCCAAGTACGAAATTTCATAGCAAAGGACGGAAAAGAAATCAATGTTGTTTGAGTCCTAATCAAGCACTATCTGGTTAAATCAATTCTAATGCATTCCAAAAGTCAGGAAGCTAAATTGGACAGGCGTGAAATTGATGAATGAAGAGTTAAGGCATGCAATCTGGAAGAAGAAGAAGGTATTACGGAAGCGATATAAGATGGATGATAATAACCAGTTGCTTGAGAACTACAAAGAGCAGACAAGGAATGTTAGTTGCTTGGTAAGAGTAATAAAAGTACAATACGAGCAGCAGTTAGCTAATGACGCTAAAAAATTCAAGGGAGTATTATTTTGATATTGGATGGTGAAAATGGTAGAATGATACATACTGCAGAAGATATAGTTGAGGTATTTAATGAGCAATTCATAAAGATATTTCATTGTTATGAATCATGCAGAACTTAAACACTGGAAAGGGAAGAAGGGGAGGACAGTGCACTGATGGCGATTGAGCAGGAAGTATATTAGGAACGGAATAAAACTGATGTTAATAAGGCTGAAGGCGTGATGACATATAGCCATGTGTTTTGAGGGAATGTTCCAATGAGCTAACGACATCTTTGACGTACCATTTTAATATGAGTATCGCACTGGCAAAATTTCAAAGCAGGTGAAAAGAGGACAATATTATTTCACTTCATAAGGGAGGTGATAAGATTACAGCTTGGAATTACAGGCCAGTTTGGGTGTCTGATGTTCTGTTTAACGTATTAGAGAAGTTAGTCCCGACAAAGATTCGGAATTGGGTTGAAAAAGAACAGCATTCTCTTTGATGATCAGTATGGATTTGCTAGTGGAAGATCGTGTTTTAGCAATCTACTTACTTATTATAACAAAGTGACAAATGCATTGAACAAGGAGGTGGAGGAGATGAGGGATCTAGCAGTAATTGTGGACAGAATAAAGGATGTGTGTTAAACACACACAGAACATGTGTGTTTTTGATTCAAAATTTCTTTTGACTGATCAGTTTGTGTGGAGAATTCCATGAAAGTTGAATGTGATGCTGCTGTAACATTACTTAATAAACAATAACATATTCCACTCTCGAGAGAGAGCGTAATATGTTATTCCTACTGTTCAGCCACTCATCTTCCTGCCTGAAACACGAGAATAACTCCAGTGAGTATGAGATGTGTACCTGTCTTTTACAGTGTATGCTGGCTTTCAAATGTTGTAACACGACTGTATGTGGAACGTTTTAGTATACTAACTATAACGGTAGGTCCAACATTTTTTTTTTTAATGACTGAATCGACGAGTTTTCAAAACCGAACGATCGGCGCCTTTTATCTAACCTGATAGTTCGGTTCATTGAGCATGTATAGATCATGAGCGGATCGTGTTTTTCCACGGAAGTAGATTTATGTGTTTGGATTGCAAAAATTAAACGAGGAACTGAATTTTGCTGCCTACACGCAATGAAGTGATGAGACCATGTTTACAATATTGAAAAAGTGGGACTCAGATACAAGGAACATCAGTAGACACCCTCGTTCAGTTTTCTAAGTGCATTTGAAGTACAATAATGGGCAATGATCACGCTGACTAGAATTTAAGCTATTAAGTCAAACGAAATGCCTGTTATTAATTCTGAAAACTAGGTATATGATAACAAACACAAGCTCCATTACCGGAACAAGGCATTCCTTCCAAAATTGCGTGTTTTTCAATCTGAATATAGATATATGGGAAAGAACTCGCGCAGTTAACATAATACATGGGCCTATTAAGCGAAGAAGGGTTCCATCCAGAAATGCCTATTATTTATTCTGAAAACTCTATTATATATTGGGACAAACACACGCAGTTAACTTAGTACACAGGTTCCATTTAAGGAGCAAGATTTCTCCCTCCAAGAATGGATATTTTTTATTAAAAAAAACTAGATATAAGGGATCATATATCTAGTTACTATAATAAATGGCCGTATTAGACGAAGAAGGGTCTCCTTCCAGAAATATGTTGTTTATTCTAAAAACTAGAGATATAGGAAAGAACACATGCAGTTAATATAATTTATTGACACTAATAGAACAAAAAGGGTTTTCCTTCCAAAAATCCGTTTTCCCAAAATTCTGAAAACTATTTGTGTTGTTATAAACACACGCAGTCTACATAATACACTGGCCCTATTAGATGAAGTGTTTCCTTCCGGAAATGCGTGTTTTGCATTCTGAAAACTAGACATATGGGAAAAACACACGCACTTAACATAGTACATGGGAAGATTAGATGAAGAATGGTTTCCCTTCCAGAAATTGGTGTTTTTCCTTTTGTAAATTAGATATATTAGAGACAACACATGTAGTTAACAAAATGCATGTTTTTATTTCTTCTGAAAACTAGATATATGGGGACGAACACACGTACTTAAGAAAATACATTGGCACCATTGGATGAAGAAGGGTTTCCTTACAGAAATGTTTCTTTTTCATTCTGCTATCTAGACGTATAGTGACGAACACACTCAATCTATATAATAAGACACTGGAATCCATTAGACAAAGTGTTCCTATGCAGAAATCTGTTTCTTCTTTCTGAAAACTAGATATATGGAAAAGACCCCACTTGATAATATAATACATTATCCCGATTAGACGAAGAAGGTTTTGTTTCTTCCAGAATTGCATTTTTCTTTCTCAAAATTACACATATGTGAACAAACATACTACTTACCATAATACACTGATCCTATTAGACGAAGAGAGCCTCCGTAGCTCAGTCGGTATAGACCTGGGTCGGAAAGACCTGGGTTCGATTCCTGTCCATGACACGAGTAACCTTTATTTGGTCTCTTTCAACTAAAGGCAAATAAGCCGGTCTCATACTGATGTTGAGAGTTTTTACACTCGGAAAACTCGGGTGTTTCGTCCTTCAGAACAGGCCAATCGGCCCGTGAACATATACGGATCTACAATCATAAAATACATACTTAATTCCTCATTTGGAGGGCTCAACCAGTCATAAGGTACGGTTGAGGAAAGAGGGGAACCTTACTCGAATAAATAAATAATTAGACAAAGAAGTGTGTTCCTTTCAGAAATGTGCATTTTCCGTTCTGTAATGAAACCAATAAAAGCAGTCAACCTAATACACGACCTTATAACACGAAGAAGGGATTCCTTCAAGAAATTCTTGTTTCTCATCATGAAAACTAGACATATGGGAACAAAGACATGCAATTAACAAAATTCATGGCTACATTAGGCGAAGAAGGATTTTTCTTTTACACAGGTAACATAATATATAACCCTATTATTCGAAGAAAGGTTTCTTCACAGAAATGCCTGTTATTTTTTCTCAAACTAGTCATATGAGAACGAACACCGGCAGTTGTCATAATACGCTGGCTCCATAACAGGAAGAAGAGTTTCCTCCTAAAAATGTGTGCTTTTTTTTTAATTCTGTAAAGTAGACAAATGAAAGAACATACTCAGTTAACATAATACAGTGGATCGATTAGAAGAGGCGCTTTCTGTGAAGAATTGTTTTCATTCTGAAAACTGTACACATGCCAACGAATACACTTCGTTAATCGAGTCCCATTAGGCGAAGAAGGGTTACCTTTCAGAATTGCGTTTATTTCATTTCGAAAATTAGCCATATGGGTACAAACTCGCTTAACATAATACTAGGACCCATAAGATGAAGAGGGTTTCCTTCCAGAAATTCACGATTTTCATTCAGAAAACTACGCACATGCGAAAGATCATACGCAGTTAATATAATACACTGGATTTATTAGACGAAGAAGGTTTTCCGTCCAGAATTGCGCTTTTCTTTCTGAAAACTAGACACATGAGAACGAACACACGGAGTTAACCTAATACCATTGGGTCACATTAGGCCACGAAGAGTTTCCTTTCAGAAATGCGTGTTTTGTTTTCGTTTTGAAAACTAGACATGTGGGTACAAACACACGCAATTGACATAATACAAGGCCCCGTTAGGTGAAAAAATATGTTCCTTCCAGAAATAAGTGCTTTTCACTCTGAAAACTAGATAGATTGAAATTAATACAAGCACTTAACATAATACACTGGTCTCATTAAGCGAAGAAAGGTCTTCAATCCAGAAATCCGTGCTTTCATTCTCAACACTAGCCATATGAGAACGAACATATGCACTTATTTTGACACCCTGGCGTCATTTGCTGAGGATGGATTTCCTTACAGAAATACCTGTTATTCATTCTGAAAACTGGAACATATCGAAACGAACACGCGCATGTAACACAATACAATGTCCCCCATTAGATGAAGAAGCTCTGCCTTCCCGAAATATGTGTTTTTCATTCTAATAACTGGAAATATGGGAACAATCATACGTAGTTAACATTATACATCGGCCTCCATTACACGAAGAAGAGTTTTTTTTCCACGAAATGCGTTACACTAACCCATTAGATGAAGCCGTATTTCCTTCCAGAAATGTATGTTTTTCATTATGGAAACCAAACATATTGGAAAGAGCAGACGCAGTTAACATATTACGATATCTCGATTAGACGAAGAGGCGTTTTCCTTTCAGAAATGCCTTCCTACATTCTGAAAATTAGCCATATTGGAACATATCTAAAATGTGCAGTTAATATTTGGGCGAAAAATGTTTTTTCCCCCCCATAAATGTGTTTTCTTTCTGTAAACTAGACATATGATAACAAACACACTTAGTTCGCATAATATACTGATTCCATTTGGCGAAGAAGGGTTCCCTTCCGGAAATACGTCGATTTCATTCTTTAAACTAGAGACATATGGCAACGCTCACACACACACACACTCAACATCATACACTGGCCCATTAGACGAACAAGAGTTTTCATTCTGAAATCTAGATATATATACTGTATATATATATGAACAAACTCATATAGTTAACAAAATATTTAATCCCATTCTCCAGAAATGCGTTTTTTTTTTTTTTGTTTTTTTTTTTATATTCTGAAGACTAGATATATATGGGAATATATGGGAACAAACACATATCATAACCTAATATATATCCCCAGTAGGCGAAGAAGAATTTCCTTCCAGAAATACATGTATTTCACTTCAGCAAACTAGATATATTGGAATGAACAAAAAACAGTGATTATAATACACTGGTCCAGTTACTCACAGAAGACTGAAAACTTACAGAAGACTTTTGAGAATTCCCTATACCGCTCACGGAACCAATGAAAATGTCCGAAAACTGATTGACTCAATAGATGGGAGAAAAAGGGAAAATATTCTGACAGTCATCAGAAGAAGACAGATGAAATGGTTCGGACATGTGGAGAGGGCTAATGGCATTCCAAAGCAAACCCTAGAAGGAATCGTTCCGAGATCAAGGGTTAGGGGCCGACCTCGATTAAAATGGACTGATAACATCAAAAAATGGACAAATTCCTCCCTTTCTCAACACATCAAGAACAAGAGACCGAGACGACTGGAGGAGGCTAGCAAAGAGTATCACCTACCAGCCATGAATGACTCAACGGTTCATTTAGGACTATGGGGGAAGAAGAAGGTCCAATTACAAGAAGAGTTTCTTCCCAAATCTGCGCATTTTTCTTTCGGAAATCTAGACATATGGAACCGAACACTTGCAAATAACATAATACACTGGTCCGAAACATTGTAGGGTTTCTTCGTGGAAAGCGTTTTCCATTATGAAAACTAGGTATATGGAAAGAAACACACGCAATTAACCTAATGCACATCTCCATTGGGCGAAGAAGGGTTTCCTTCCAAAAAGGTGTGTTTTTCTGCAAACTAGATATACGGGAATGAACATACCCATTTAACATAATATACTGGTCCCATTTCTGGAAAAACTTTTTTCCAGAAATGCGTGTTTATCATTCTGAAAAATAGACATATGGAAGCGAAAACACTCATTTAACATAATACATAGCCCCAGAAGAAGAAGAAGAAGCGTTTTTCATTCTGAAATTAGACTTATATGAACGGACATTCACAGTTAACATAATACACTGGTCCTATTGCTTAAGGTTACTTTTTTCGTAATTCCAATCAAATCATTCCTAAGAAATAATGTCAGGTGCTTTCCAGGAATTATTATAGTGACTTTATGGATTGGCTCCCACAGTCGGATCATCGGATCTCATCCCCATTGACATCTCTTCCGCAATTCGGAATCCTTATGATCGTGACAGGATCCACTATTCTGATTGAATTCCGTGAATGTATCTAGAGTGTGTCCTAAATTCTATTATTACACTTGCGTTTACTAAAACATTTTTTAAATAAATTTAAAAATACAGTTATTATTCTTTCAGTTTTCTGGGATATTTATTTGTGTTCATTTTTCAGCCCCTAGAGGTATTCAGCTTAATGGGTGGATATGTTGGTATCTGGCTGGGAATTTCTCTACTGGCTATATGCGAATTCATAGAAGGTGCCCTAATGGTTTGCTTTTACGCAGCTCGAAGAAAAACGAAATCAAAAAAACGAAAGCGAAAAGACAAACTTTTCCATATTTCCATGGATCAACGCAACATGAAGTCAAAATAACTTTTCTAATAAAGAAATAGCAAAATGTGTTCTTTGTGTGCTTTATTTTAAAATGCAGTATGATTACAGTATGCCATATACCCGATAATACTCTTGGCTTAAACACACACATATATACGTTACTTAATCCTCCCTCTTCTACCTTTCTACGGTGTCAAGGTTTTTTCCAACTATTAACCACAATTGTAAATCGAGGATAAGGTGGTTAGCCCTAAGCCTCTCGGTGTGTTCTATCTCTGTAGATGATGCGTGCGTTCACGGGGCCGGTTTGTCTGTTCTGAGCGACGAAAAATCCGAGTTTCCAGGTGAACTCCTCCCTTTACCTCCGTATGAGACTAACTAATTCACCTTTCGTCGAAAGGGACCAGATAAAAGTTCGTCACATCACTGACGGGAATCGAGCCCAAGTCTTTCCGGTTAAATGGTTCCGTCTATATTAACTGAGCTACGGAGGCTCTTATCTGACGTAAATCTTATATGACTTATAATATTATAAATAAGGTTTTAAAGGAAATAAATGAAAAATGATTATGACATTGATATCCACAGAAATGAATATCATAAAAACCTGTGATATTCATAGGAATATATGATGTATAAAACACATATTACATGTTAAACCTCATTAAAAGTTTGACATTACGACATATGAATTTAATTTTTTTTTTGAATTTTTAAATATAAATTTTAAATAAAACAAAATTCATATACGTGCATTTTTTTATTGATTTCTTGGCTAAAACTTCTAAACTTAACTTCTTATTTTTAAGAGAAATAATGAAAAGTATGTAATGAAGATTTAAGTATGAACATAGAAAATGTATAGATGTCTATTTTAATGTTCATCCACAGATATATATGATTTTACCAAACCACTTTTCAGCTTGCCATTTAAAATAATCATGCAGCACGAATCTATGAAAACACATTTAAACACGCATGACTGTTTTGCTATATCTGCAAATAACAGAACTTCATTCAAATTTGTTAGTCTGGTTTCGGTTTTTGCTAAATCTCAAAACTTATTCAAGATGAATGAAATTCACAACATTTCATCTTAAATGTTTCTTAAAAGAAAGGATTCACAACATCTCTATTTCATTTCTGATCACGGTTACCAGTGTTCTTTGGATGTGTGTGTGTGTGTGTGTGTGTGTGTGTGTGTGTGTGTGTGTGTGTGTGTGTGTGTGTGTGTGTGTGTGTGTGTGTGTGTGTGTGTGTGTGTGTGTGTGTGTGTGTGTGTGTGTGTGTGTGTGCGCGTGCGCGCGCGCGCCGATAGGTACCATTGTGAGCCTCAGTTCCGAATGTTTTGGTTCAGATTCGTGTTCTAATTGATGCCCGGAACACTCCGCATTCAACGTGTCGGCCTATGAATGACGATTTTACATATTATCCTTCGTGGCATCCTGCGATAATGTTCGTTGAGTGGTCCGCTGCGGGTAGCACTTGCAGTTGACTCCCCGCGCTTCCATCTCAGTATGTTATCACTGACTGTTCACTTGGAATGCCCCAATTTTTCAACAATTTGCTGAACAGATAGGCCTGCAAAATGGCATCCTATCACAACCCTCTTTCAAACACGGTCAGTTTGAAAGAGGTGAAAAGTTTCTCTTCTCACACCTATTTCACCAGTACACAGTTGCACTGACTTGGGAGTATCACAATCCTCCAATTTATACTGGCTATATGCACATGACTCGTTACATGGCAGGATGCACCTTGCCCACAGTGATACCCCGCGGATATATACAGTATATATATATGCCTGTGTAGCTCAGTTGATGTGGCGTTTGCACACCACAGCGCTTGACCGCACGAAGGAAGACTTCTTGGTGTCGAATCTAGTCGGCGACGAGAAGAAATTTTTCTAAGCCTTTTTTCGACCGGTTCCCGAGTTAGTCGATCTCTGCCACGGACAAGCGGATTTTCTTGAGTTTCCGGGAGAAACTCAAGAAAATCGACCGTAGAACCCACATTATTTCAGACATTAAATACGAGTGTTAGGGTTAGGAACCACGAGATGGCGGCACTTGTTGAGCTGTCTCTCTTCACTGCGTGCCACTTAATTAGTGATAGCCTTGGGCCAGTTATCTCTGATTGGGTACCAGTGGAGACTGAACTGCCCACTCAGTCTCCAAAGTTAGATAGGGCTAAAAGGCCTCGCCTACTCCCTATATACGGGAATAAAAAGGAGTTAGCTGATTTTATATATATATATATATATATATATATATATATATATATATATATATATATATATATATATATATATATATATATATATATATATATATATATATATATATATAAAATATATATATATATATATATATATATATATATATTAAAATTTGAACTCATCTAGTTTAAGGAGAGTACAGTTACTCAAAGTGCAGCGATAAAAATTATAACTTAAGTAGATGAATAAGTGTACGGTATTGTTATCAAAATTTGATAACAAGCGGTATGCAGGGAGGAGAATGGCTCAACAAGTGCCGCCATCTCGTGGTCCCTAACCCTAGCACAATATATTTAATGTCTGAAACAATGTGGGTTCTACGGTCGATTTTCTTGAGTTTACGGGGCGAAAAACCCGCTTTCCCGTGCTAGAGATCGATTAATTTGGACACGGGTCGAAAAAAGGCTTAGAAAAATTTCCTCTAGTCGGTGACTAGACTCGAATCTAAGTCTTCCTTCGTGCGGTCAAGCGCTGTGGTGTGCAAGCGCCACATCCACTGAGCTACACTGGCACACTTGGTCTAACAAAAGACTTTGATTTAAATTAATTTATATGAAATTAAAGTAATGCGAAACCAGATAACCGAATGAAAGGACTTGCTTTCAATTATTTATCGTCAGCAAACGAAGGACAAAATGAAAAATAAGCTAGTACAGTAATTATAGTGAAAGCGATATGGAGTACATTTATTATTATTTTTACTTGAAACCTTGCACTAGGAGATAGTAGTCCATGAATAGTCACAATGGTATGAACTTTACAAATCCCATCACCTCTTCATACTCACTACTAAAGTAAACTTAACACTTCACTATGTGTTAGATGGCTTTCGAGGATAAAACCAGAACATCTGGAGAAAAATTCAACTCTAAAGGCACAAATTCATAGCATTTAAATCAATGCTGGAGATTAAAACTATTCGGCAAAAAACATACCTGATACTGACTTTCTCCACGTCACGTGGTCCTACTAAAACGATGTATTATTCGAGAATGTCTTTTCCTGTGATTGCTAAATGTGGTCTTGTGTTTATCAGCACTCATTCCATTCTTCCTCTTACGTCCATATTTTTATTATATTATACTTTATTCGATCATTTCTATTTTTATTTATGTAGAGAAATAATACCAAATGTGCTCAATAATGCTCATTATCTGTTAAACTGAGCAATTTATTAACAGTCCTGATGTTAAGTGGCCAACATTTCTAGCAAAAAACAGTCCTAATAACAATGCCAACATATTCATCAATGGTTATTTGCATGTTCATCTTTACAATTCTACCATCATAATGACTGTAATTAAGAAAGAATAATGGTAATTAACTTTAATAACCATATATGTAATGCTGGTTGCTTTTTAGTTATACCGTTAATTATTTATCGGTATATTATCATTTAAAATTTACTTTAGCAGTAGCAATTAATAGTAAGAATAACAATATATCAATAGTTTTCTAATTGTAATAACCATACCATTCTTGATCATAAGTGTAGAGACAATACAGTCTCACGCGTATGATCAAGAATGTCTCTAGACTTATGATCTTTACATTTATATGACATATTAATGTCTAATTATATGCTAGTCATCTATACAACGACTAATATTAGCTCCTTCGCCCAATATACTGAATTCATTCTTAACCAGCTGAGTATTGTATTTATCATGATACAGATTTCCATGCACTTGTGAATCTTTAACACACCTCTTCTATGTAACCTGTGTGAATTCTGTGACCGATTTCTGGACCCCCCCCCCTCCGATATCTCCGCATAAGATCTGCTAAATTACCTTCAAATAAAAAATAAAAAAAAATCCATGGTATATACACTGAGTGTTCAGTTATCAGGAACACCTTCCCATTTTCCAAAATGGAAAGGTGTTCCTAAATAAGTTCATTTTTTCCCCTCATCGAAGGGCATAATGGCGTTGGTTCTTCCATTTTCGCTACGGAGATGCTAATTTACTGAAGGCGATTTGTTTATCTCATATTTCGCCACTTTTTATAAGCGCTTCTTCGAAAGTAGAATGCAAAGATAAGTAGTGGAAACTGCTTGCATACCGATTCCCAAAACTTACGGCTAAAACATATTACATCGTGCTCACTTTGGAAACAAAAAAGTGTTTCAGGATTTCTTTATGTTTACGGCCATTTGTCATCTCTACTTCTAGCATTATTAAAATACGAGATGTTTGAAAATATCTGCAAGTTCCCTTTACGTATTATAGCATTGAGCATATCGACTTATCGTCGTGTATTATATTCACTGTTAAATTCATACTCAGCTGGATATATCAAAGCCATAATTGCAAACTTATTATATTAGCTTCGGTTTTAATTCCCTACTTTTTATGTATATATTTATCGATTTAACTATCCTCCCTAATACAGGATCAAATATAGTTTTATAATATTTAGTTAACGATTTCATTAATAACAATTATTGTTTATATTCAATCTTAATTATTAGCTGATTTTTCGGATCTATATTCTTTTCAATTCTTTTTTTTTTTTTATGTTATATTTCTTTGAAAACTTGACTACTATTTCAAGTAGCTCCAGTTGGAATAGCTACAGTTTTTAATTACTTCTCGGACTGCATTTTATATTTGCGGAGCCTGATCAGATATATCTCATTTTTTATTGATGTCGCTCTCATTAAAATCCAAGCAACAAACTTGTTGGTTTCTCATCATTACCTCTTTCCTCTCCTGACAAGGCTAAATATTCACTTGTACACAATGGTTCTTGATAATATTATAACGTGATATATCCTTAATCTTTCTGCTATTTTAATTAAATTTAGTCCTTTCTACCTTTAGATGGTTTATTTACATGTCTGATTTAAGAAGCTATTTTATTTCAATTATATTGAAAGTAATTATATTTACAACTCCATTCTCTAGTTCGACTGCTGGTAGGTGGGAATTACAACATTGGTGTAAAGAGCTTGAGATCATTGCGGGTTGTGATTACATCCGAAATGACTAACGTTATGGAAGGGGAAATATACTTAACAGCGTATTATATCTGTCAACTACATGTTTTCTTCTGGTCGTTTCTTGCAGATTAAACAGCTAAGTTTCTTTAAGAAAGTCCTGCCACCTCTGAAGGTGAGAAGCCACCTCACCTCTGAAGGTGAGAAGTCAGACTCATACTCCGTATGAGTCTGGCTTCTCACCTTCAGATAAAAAGTCTTATAAAAGGATCTTTGCGTCTCAGATGGAATTCAATTCGAACCCTAGTTTTTCCAGCCAATTTCTTTCTAGTTCAGTAGATAACATTATAATTCCTCAAGATCATCACTATGAAGCCCAGCTTTCAGAAATTCTTACAATGTGTGATTTAATACCTCCATTTCAGACGTATTATATTCTTCAAGTCAGCTTTTAAAGTCGCGATTTTCTTTTTATTTATCGAAACTTCTTGTCTAGCTTTTGTCACAGTCATTTCTTTTCCTTCTAGTCATTTACAGTAACTAACCTCCTATTTGTCTTCAATAGTTTGACTGGATGTATCAGGATAATAAGGTGGTGCGCGCGCGCGCCATCGCCATGAAACTGCCTCCGGTCCTAATGAATTGCTCCAACCCACTAACTGAAGAATCACAATCATGTGCAATCTATTCAAAATTCATTTCCCTTCTATTCTTTCACCATAGCATCTTCACTATCAAATCTTGGCTTTACATTAATAAAATGATTTTATTAATTTATTTGATTTTGCAGTTGCATTGCGTTCAAATATTTTTTAATAACTGCAATATTAAATTATTAAATCCTACTTGTATTAATATCTCACGAAATTCCTTTCTTTTTGACTGCTTAGTAAGTTTTCCGGAGTTGTACCATTGCGCAAGCCAACTTATGCGAGCGCCATTCTTTGGTCTATTCTTAACAGGCTTCCATGCTTCCAACTTCCATGTGCTATTGATAAATTCACTATTCATGAATTTTAATGTTGCTCACAACTAATATCTAACTATTATTAACATTTATTAGAATTCCATAATTAGTGTACGTTTCCCTTAATTATATAATCCGAAATGTTAGCGTAAATAAATTCCACAAAGAAATTTGTGGAATTTATTTACTAACAGTTTACAAATGCGACTGTACACAATTCCATACTAAACTATGACTGAATTATTTTGTCTTAGTTTTCTGCATTTATTTTGATTGTTAAAAGAAACAATGAATTGTAATTATTGTAATTATTATCGTAATAATAAATAAGCATGATTATTTTATATCAAGTAGATAAATATATCTGCCTTGGAAACTTTGGAATTTTGTTAACTGTTTAGTATAAAATAATGACAAATATTTATTATGCTTTTATTTAATAATTTTTAGTGCCAAGATGCCATTTTGGGCTCTTTAATTCGTTAATCCATTCGTATTTCTGATTTTATTTTCATTTGAATAAAAGCACAATTGTAAATTGACACTAGAGAACACGAGAGTACACTTGCATTTTATTTTATACTTATTGCTTGTCAGTAAATGTAGGTATAGAAAATAAATATCTTTACGAAAATAGTACTTATCAGACATTCATCTGTTACTTAAAGGAAATGATATAGTTTGAAACACAACAATCTGTTAAGTGAAGAAATTTATACAGTTTGAAACTTATAACATTAAGATTACACACTAACTTCAATTTTTATGAAGGCGTAACGATATCGTAGCTTTCTGTGTATTTCTGTGATTGCATGGCAAGTTTTCTGAGGCTTTTTGTTGGGGACCGCTGCAGTGGTCTCTTTACATGATCCACTTTATCATCAGTCAAAATGGACGGTCTTCTGAGCAATTCCTATCTGCAACAGATCCAGTTTCCCGAAAATGCTGCACTAATCTCGTTATCGGCGACTTCTCAGGGACTGCTGTACCCGGATATTTCTCACGAAATTCTTTGGAAACACATGCGTAAGAATGATTAGCGAAATTATTTTCCAAAATGAAAACTCGTTGAGGCTGGGAAAAAACATTTAACTTTCAAATGAAGAAAGCTGCACTGAGAACAATCTGTAAACGTCACAGTGAACTCAGAGTCTCCGACAGTTTGTAATAATATGATGGTGGTATCTAGTGGAGTAAGGAATGATTATAACAATTGGTACAAATTCAAACTTTCGGTTTCGTAGCTTTACAATCACCCTGTATAATAAAGAGTGCTTCATAGAGAATACTAATGTTGAAAGTGATATGAAGCTTTTTTTAATTTCAACTTTGATTGAACAGAAAATACAGTTTTGAGTAATAACGACAATAGCAATATCAACGTAGAAGTTGCATATTAAAATTTACATAAATATGCATGCTTGTAATTTATGCCTGTATTTCTATACATCTTTGCCACTGTCCAAGAATCGGAAGTCAAAAGGCTGGAACTAACTTGGGTAATATTGTTCTGTATCATGGATATTCAAATATTTTGAATATTTGAATATCCATTTCTATTTGAATATTCATTTCGAAATATTCAAAAATGGATCTTCGTTTTCAATTCCGTGGTTTTCTAGGCACCAAGAAGATCTTCAACAAGCGATTTGTAATTTTCTGTAATGAAGTAGCTTTTTGTTTACAGCCTTTAATGTTTTTAATCCCTTTCAATTCATATAAAGTTTCATCAAATGCGCTGTCTCTCGTGATTTCACTCAATTGCTTGTCTATGATTTTGTCCTGGCTGATCCTTCAAAATTTATTTTACAAGTGGAAAAACCAGAAACTACCGTATATTAATACTTGGTTAGATAATTCTTAAACCTTGGTCAAGAGACGAGGCTGAGGAATTTTCAAGATCCTAGTAAGAAAAGTGGTGGTCTTACAAAGAGAGATGAAATTGACATTAAAAAACCTTTCGTGCTCGCAGTGAGATTCGAAACCACGACCTATTGATTGGAGAGCAGAAGGGCAGTACACTCGGTCAACTAGAACGATAACTATTGACATTATTTAATAATATTTTTTATAATTTTATATATGCATTAATTCGAAAGGATAATCAAAATGCTCCCGTTGGAACAGACCAGAAATTGATTTTCGGACATGGGGGAAGCAATCTTTATAAGGGACTTTTTTAACTCGAAAGTTAGTCAGTCGCATTTAGATGTATGACTGGATTTTTTTATCCCATAGACCTGTTTTTCTCTCCTAAAAAACGACCACTCAGATCAGATAATACGATCAATTAATAGACAAAAATGCATTACCAGAATCATCCTCCAGCGATGAGCAACAGAAAATTGAACGAATTTCCTTCGAACTTCCTGTTGTTGTTGATGATGATAATATGCGATTACAATAACACTATTTCTGAATTAACCAGTGGTTGATATTGATGCTTCTCCGTCTTGGAAATGCGATGCCTTTGCTATTGTACTTTTTCGAAATTGCTGAAGGACCCAAGAAAAATAAAATCTCAAGAAGGATTAAACTAATTTTAAGTAAACTTAATATTGAAGACTATGAGAGAAATTTGTGGAGCAGATTTTCATAACTTTACGTGAAGGCATTGCATCAATGACGGAAGTAACTCTGCTGTGCCTGATGATGCATACCAGAGGGCTCTATTTCTATTACACGAAGTGAACTTAATTTCTCATTTACATTATTAGGGGTGTGAGAGTGCTTGACCTGGTAATAGCATCTCAGAATTTGACTGTAACGAATATGACCATGTTGCCACCTATTGATGAGAGTGATCATAAGGTCTTGACCTGGGAGTTGGCTAAAGGCGTGGAATTTTCGATTAAGACAGGGTATATGTGGAATTAACGTGCTGGCAAGTATGACAAGCTTAGGAGATTGCTTGGATCAGTGCCATGGCATGTACAACTGCAAGGGATGGACGTCGATAGAGCATGGGAAGTGGTCAAGGAGCATTTACAGGAGGTTATAGCTGATTGTATACCTAGGGTCCGAATAGCAAAACAAGTAGGGGTTAAATGGATGAATAACACCATTAAGCTTGAGCTGCAAAAAAAGAAACAACTGTGGAGAGAATTTAAAGAAAAGGTGACTTGGAGGCCAGAAGGGTAACGCGTGTGCTAAAAAGAGCAAAAGCGGATTATGAAGGGAAACCAGCTATGCAAGCAAAAGAGAATCCAAAACAGTTTTTTCAATATGCTGCAAGCAAGAAAAAACTGTACACGGCAAAATGATTTTTAAGGAATGACGATGGTAAGGAGGTCACTGAATCAGTCGATATAGTGGAGTTACTAAGCATGCACTTTGCAAAAGTATATCATCCAGGTGGTGACATTGAAAACATGAAGGAACCCATTAATTTATATGGGAATTGTGATGAATGCAGTGGAGGTGAATAGTCTATTACAGAACCTTAATGTGAATACATCTGTGGGATTGTATGGTATACCGGCACGGGTCTTGCGTGAAGCAGCTAAGGAATTATCAGTGCCCTTGACCATGTTGTTTAATCTGAGTCTCAAGTCTGGTTTAGTCCCGAAGGTGTGGAAAGAGGGGAAAATAGTTTCACTGCATAAAGGAGGATCCAAGACTATGGTTGCAAATTACCGACCGATCAGCATATCAGGAGTCGTTGTCAAGGTCTTGGAGAAAGTAGTCAAGGGAAAAATACAGGAATGGATTGATGAAAATGAGATACTGTACAGGTGACAGCAGGTCTTTGTGAAGCGTAGATCATGCCTCAGTAACTTGCTCAAGTTTTATTATTATTATTATTGATACCTCCAAGGAGTCCGAAGACTCATCGCGGGAGGACACCTACAACTGCCTCTACACCTAACCTCTACTACGAATCATCTCCATCAACGCCATCTACCGCCCACCTCCAACACCACCACAACTAGTAATTTTTGTCTGTAAATTGAGTGTGTTCTGAAGGGCCGATTTGTATGTATGCGGGATGAAAAACCCGAGTTTCCGGGAGAAAAAACCCTGCTACCTCCGTATGAGATCGGCTAACTCACCTTCGATTGAAATCGACCAGATAAAGATTCCTCCCGTCGCGACGAGAATCGAACTTAGGCCTATTCCAATCGAAGGGCGCAATGTACCGTCGTTCTTCCAATTGCGCTACGGAGGCGCTCAAGTTTTATAACAAGGTGACGGCTGAACTGGATAAGGGTAATGGGTTTACAGTGATACTGCTGGAATTAGCAAAGGCATTTGACAGGATACCACATGGAATTCTAATCCGTAAACTACAACATATGGGAATGGATATAGGGTTGGTGAGATGGATAGGTGGGTGGTTGATGGAGACATATCAAAGAGTAGTTTATTCAGGAGTAGAGTCCAAAAGACGGCCTGTGACTAGTGGTGTGCCTCAGGGCTTTATTCTTGGACCACTGCTGTTTAATCTGTTCATTAACAATATATTGAAGGATCTAAGTGGAACAGTTCATTTGTTCGCTGATGATGTAAAGTTGGGTAGGGCAATAGTTGAATGCAGAAGATGTCAAAATCTTGCAGGATGACTTGGATAGATTGGAGTTCTGGGCTAAGGAGAATGGATGTCAATTTAATGTGACAAAATGTAAGGTTATGCAATCTGGGGTGAAAAGATTTGCAGCAGTATACCACATCGGTGGAACTGTACTCCAGGAGATTGATGAGGCCACGGACTTGGGAGTGTTGGTGGATAGGAGCTAAATCAGCTCATCAACTCACTTGGTTGTTGAAAAATACCTTGACGAGCAGAGACAAGCAAGTTATTGTACCTCTGTACCGAGCCTTGATAAGACCTTATCTCGACTACTGTGCCCAGATTTGGTCACCTCGGTTCCTTCTTAATGGGGGGAGGTGGAGAGGATTCAGAGGCGAGTGACTAAGATGATAGCAGGTCTATGGAATGAACCATATGAGAACAGGTTGAAGATTTGTGGGTTGCAGAAACTAGTTGATAGGCGGAAAAGGGGAGATATGATTGAGACATTGAAATTGCTGAAGTGTTTCTATAGGATTAATTCAGAGGATATTTTTGAGATCAGGACTGGTGGTGGGAGAACTAGGGGACACCTATGGAAGCTGGGAAAGAGTGTGGTTAGCAGGGGTGTTAGAGCTGGGTTCTTTACTTTTAGAATGTAAATGAGTGTAATAAGCTGCCAGAGTCTGTTGTGGGTGCTATGAAGGTGAGCGAGTTCAAGGCAAGGTATGATAGATACTGTGAGAATGTAATCGCATAGTTGTGTGGATATGATGTTTAGGGCCTCCCTCGATGAGTCTAAGGACTCCTTTGAGTAACCCGAAATAATAATAATAATAATTATTATTATTATCTTGTTTCTGTTTAGTAAGTGGCACTGTTATTTAATGGACTCCTTGTGATATATTCATCAAGAGATCTACCTCGCACTATTCTTGCTTTTGTTTATTTATTAAGCACCACTACCGTAGCGCAATTGCAAGAATAACGCGACATTCAACCCTTCAATTGGAAAAGGCCTATGTTTGATTCTCATATTCTTGATGAGAGGAAACTTTATATGGTCTTTTTCAATTGAAGGTGAGTGAGCCGATCTAATATGAAGATCCTGGAAACTCGGATTTATCCTCCCACATACAATATAATCGACCAAGACTTTATACGGGAGTACTTTTCCATTTTTTTTAAATTCTTATCGTCTACAACAGTGTTTCTCAACCTTCAGATATCCCTTCTTAAATTTTCATTATTATCCTTATCAAAATAATAATAAATAAATATATAAAATATATTTCGTTGTAAATGTCTATTTTATTTGAATTTAGATGTACATGTAAACAAAAAATATGATTTATTTTTAATAGAACAAACTTTATAAAGATACTGTAAATTTTTACTTACTTGATATAATTTATCATCAAAGAGAGAAGTGAAATTGCTTATGTTGAGATAACATTTCAGCAACATTTGGCTCTATGGTTGTTAATTTCAATCTCAGATGAGGTTCGACATCTATAATGCGATTCCGCTTCTTCGTCTTAATATCTACTAGGGCCGAAAATCCAACTTCGCACGGATATGAACTTGGAAATAGAAAAATGAACCTTAGAGCTTTATCTGTTAATTCAGGAAATTCATTCTGTATTTGTAGCCAAAATGATGATAACGTATTCTCGCTGTATTTGTTTTTTAGGAAACCATCAGAAGCTAGTTCTAAAAGTTGTTCTTCTTCTATTGACCATATACCCTTAGGCATAAATTTGTTTATATTGAAAGGGTATCTTACCCACTCAATATTAATGTCCAATTCATGGAAATACTTTTCTAGATTCATTTGTAAGCTTTGTAAATGCTGCATGATAGTAATTTTCACATCATCATCAATTTGTTCATTTGAACTTGCGAGCAATTCATGAAGAGATGGAAACGCATCAAATGCTCCATTACTAACCCCCTTTTGCCATAACTTCATTTTTACCAACGTGGCGTTCACTTTATCTGGGACAAGAAATATAGAAATTTCCTTGATTTGTAAAGATAAATTAAGACTATTTAATACAGTAAATATATCTGCCAGGTATGCTAATTGGCTGAGCCATTTCTAAATATGGAAATGCATTTCAATTCAAACTTTTCAACAAGAAAAACTTGTAGTTCATTCCGAAGTTCAAATAAACGAGTAAGGACTTTTCCACGAGAAAGCCAACGAACATCGGTATGGAAAGGTAGTTGTGTATAGTTGCTTCCCCCTGCTTTGCAAAGTTGAGAGAAAAGTCTGGCGTTTAGAGGACGGCCTTTAATATAATTTATGATTTTTACAGTTTCATCAAGAACTTTTTCTTAGGTCTGTAGACATCATGTGTGTATCCAAAGCCTCCCTGTGTATGCAGCAATGTGTCGACTTTGCATCTGGTGCAACAGCTTGAATCCTTGAAACAAGCCCCCTTTTTTTTTGGATCCGACCATGTATTTCACTCCGTCTCTGCTTATTCCAACACAACTTTTCCAATCAAGCTTGTTTTGATGCATAGAGGTATTTATACTGTTGAATATTTCTTCTCCTGTTGTATGTTCTGGCAAGGGTTGGCAATATAAAAGGTCGTCATGAATTTTTTTTATTTTGTTTCGTACCTAACGAACATTAGAACATTTGTAATGTCGTTGGATTCATCTACCTGCAACGCGCATAATAACGCTCTTACATATATCAGATAACAATGTTTGTTTTATATTTTCAACTATTTCAGTGATTCTTCGATGAACAGTACTATTTGAAAGGCAGAGCCGATCAAAAGATCTTTTTTGCATTATCTCCGATCATAATTTCTACTATTATTTTTGCTGCAGGTTTGACCGAAGTTTCACCATTTGTTTCCGCTGCATCACTTTTTGCTATTAATAGCGACGTACGATATGAAGCTTCTAAAGCCTTCATATTTTCAACTCCTGACACGTTCGACATCACTTTTTGAGATTCTTTTAAATTTTTTAGTTTATTTTGAAAAAATTCGACAGGTTTCTCCTTGTATTCATTATATTTCGATTCAAAATGGCGATTTAAATTAGATGGTTTCATGCTTTCATTTTTTAAAGTCTTTCACCACAAATTACACATAATGGAAAAGGTTCTTCTTCATTTCTCGTCCATGAAAATCCACATTTCAAGTAATTTATATCGTACTTACGAAGTTTTCTCATCTTCTTCTTAGTTGGTTCTTTAGAGATGTCAGACGACACAACCTTATTAATTTCACTTGATCCAGATACAATATCAACATTTTCTTGTTGCTGACAGCTACTTGTATCTGCTATGTTCCTCTCTTTTGTGCATTTTAAAAATCCAATCTTTAACCAATGATCCATACTTAAGAATTTGAATGCTAAAAAAAATTACCTTATTAAACGAACAGTCCTTCAACAAATGGCTAGTGAAAGGAGAACTCGAAACAGATAGCAATGGTAGGCTAGTAAAGATAAAGAAGCTATGAAGACGTTCATTTGATTGGTTCGGTATTAACAAAAGATCGCGCTACTAAATGACAAAGGCAAGCCGACAGTTGTGTTGAAATGCTAATTCTCTTCAACCGAATTCCTTATATAATATCTGAAACACATTAACTATATATTTCTTAGTTTTAACACGTTAAACTCAAACAAAAACCATATGCTGCCGGTGCAACATATGGTTTTGCTTGAGTCTGCTATACAGCATTTTATGAGGGGACATGCAATTCATTAGTTAGTGCCGTTTTTATCCTAGTTGTCTCTAATTGCACTGTTTGTTGAGAAACATATTACACAGCCTGCATGTCTCTGTACCTTATTCAGTGATACAATAGGAACGTTTTATGATCTTTAACTTCACGGATACATTAAATTTTATTCCGTTTGTTAATGATGATTTCACGAACCCCCTGAAGACCTTTCACTTACCCCCGGGGGTTCGCGTACCACACTTTGAGAAACACTGCCCTACAAGAAGTTTGATTACCGTTGCTCATTGATATTATTATTATTATTCCTGATACCTCCAAGGAGTCCGAAGACTCATCGCGGGAGGACATAATCTTCATATTTTTACAAACAAATTGTGCACATTATTTTTCTAGGCATTGGTTTGAGAAAAAAATGCAATAGTAAATTTTAATATTAATAAGCAATAGTAAAATTATAACACTTAATTTTCGCCATTTTTGTAACAGTCTATTATTAAAAATTTTAAAACCTTTCAATGCAAGTTATGTTCCGCACCGTAAAATTACCATCACCTGTTTGTGAATGCGCACGAATAGGTGGCGCTAAAGCATGTTTGTACAGCTGACGCAAATGACAAGTGATCCTAGCATGTGTGAACCTGGTGTAGTTATAGTATTACTTACCGGGATGTGGTTGTTGTTAGAGATTTTGCATCTGTTGACAGGTGCTTGCGTTTGCTTTTCTCACTGTTAAAAGTTGACATTTCGTGTAACAAGAAAATGAAAGGAGATGAAAACCATGAAAATACTAGATTTACAACTGTCCACTTGACAAAATTGCTGAAGTTACCTGAGAAGCGTGTCCATCTTAAAAAAAAAAGTGAGAATATTGCTTGTGCGGGTGAAAAAATATATGATGCCGGCACATATTTCGGCAATGCACAAGATTACGTCCGACACTCTGAAAATGTTTCATGTGAACACGACAGTTCACGGAGAGACCTTTCCATTCAAAATAGCGATAGTGAAGCCACAGTACTGTGTTTCATTAAATTGGATCACTTGAGTTATTCATCTAAATTTATTGTCTGTGTAATTGTGATATTTGCCTTTTTTCTTACTTACGGATTCTTTCAGGTAAAATTGTTATTATATCATTTCGATCGTTGTGTATATGTGTGTGTATATATGTATATATATATATATATATATATATATATGTGTGTGTGTGTGTGTGTGTGTTTTATATATATGTGTTTTATATATATATAATACACACATATATATATACAATATATATATATATATATATATGTATGTTGCGTTATGTGTTATATTATGTATATGTTGTGTATATATATATATATATACACACCACGTGTGTATATATATAACACATACTTGGTTTTAATCCTTTTCCCAAGTAAGCAAAACAAGGTTTTGCACATGAAATATATTCACGTCTGAGCTACTTGTTTATAGAGGCTAATGACTTCATATCACTTGCATTAGTATGTATCCCATAATGCAAAGCCCCCCCGTTTTTTCAGGCATGTATAATGCAATACATAATGGGAAGGGCCACTACCCAGACCAGTTTCAACTTTTATTGAGGTCTCTTCAGTGGGAGCCAGACCCCAGGGAGATACCAAGTTGAAGTAATGCAGAAGTCATATATATCACATATGCAAGTAGACAAAAGGTGCTTGACCTTAATAAAAAATCTCTAGATGAGAGAAACATGTAGAAAGTTTTTTACCTTGGATGTAAGATATGTTAAAGATACCAAGAAATTTTATACTTGGTTTTAATCCTTTTCCCAAGTAAGCAAAACAAAGTTTTACACGTGAAATATAATCATGTCTGAGCTACTTGCAGTGGCACACCCAGGGAGGGGGGACAAGGGAACCTGGCTCCCAAAAAAAGAAAAAGGAAATAAACACTAGAAAATTTTCCAAAAATCTTTTCCTCATTGAAATTCATTTTTTCATTTATGTTGTGTCTTCTATTTCTATACTACTTATCATGTATCGGTGATCACTGCAGATGCTCAGTCATAGGTCGTATGAAATGCGTAGTGTGTATTCGTAAATCGTCTACAGAACTCTGGCCACCCCTCCAAGATTAAACCTTGAGTGCTCCCCCCCCCCAAAAAAGATTAAATTCTGAGTGCACCACTGGCTACTTGTATATATGTTTTGTTTACTTGGGAAAAGGATTTTTATTAAGAGGGCCAAGCACCTTATGATATATATATATGTATGTATGTGACTTCTGCATTACTTCAACCTTGGTAACTCTCCAGGATCTGGCTCCCACTGAAGAGACCTCAATAAAGGTCGAAACCAGTCTGAGTAGTGGCCCTTCCCATTATGCATTGCATTATACATGCCTGAAAGGGGGCGTGCTTTGCATTATGGGACACATACTAAGGCAAGTGATATGAAGTCATTAGCCCCTATATACAAGTAGCTCAGACGTGAATATATTTCATGCACAAAACTTTGTTTTGCTTACTTGGGAAAAGGATTAAAACCAAGTATAAAATTTTGTGGTTTCTTTAACGTATATTACATCCAAGGTAAAAAACTTTCTACATGTGTGTGTGTGTGTGTGTAATTTTAGAGCATGCTGGAGTAAAATTCAATATATAACTTCTCATATAATTATTAACTACTGTGTATGAGAACTTATCATATATTGTATTATTAAGTCTTAATAAATATAGTCATCGGCAAAATTCTCAGAATCAATGCTTCAAGTATCATATGTTTTATATATATATATATATATATATATATATATATATATATATATTAAAGAATAAATATTTAATGCCTTAAACCAAGATAAAATATGTAGTTTTAATGAAAATGATACTAGTTTCAGCCTTTTACAGCCTTCTTCAGGTATCCACTAAAGGTAGAACATAATAATAAAAATTGAAGTTACAAAAAATTGAGAATTACAGGCAAAAAATGCAATACATAATTGACACAAAAACGTATTTTTCAAGTTGTTCTAGCTAATGCGCTTTTGTTTGTTGCATGCGAGTTTATAATGTTCTCATGAACGCCACTGCAAAAACAACTGCAGCATGGCTATCAGGGATGTTATAACTCAAATTGCTGTTCAAATGTTCAGGATTTAGGAGGATTTCCCTGGACACCACGATTTTCCTTTCAAACTCATCACTGCAACTGAAAATGTTTTTCCCAGCAAACTGAGTGACTCTGTAGATCATGAGGATTGTATGAGAAAAGAACATGACTGGATAGGGCAGATGCATGTGATCTTTTATAGGAGATGTCTCTCTTATGCTCCTCAATATGAAGTTCAACAGAAGTTCATCCAATCATGTTCTTTTCTCAAACAATCCTCATGATGATCTACAGAGTCACTCAGTTTGCTGGGATAAATCCGAAAACATTTTCTGTTGCAGTGATGAGTTTGAAAGGAAAATCGTGGAGTACAGGGAAATCCTCCTAAATCCTGAGCATTTGAACAGAAATTTGAGTTACAACATCCCTGATAGCAATGCTGCAGTTGTTCAATACTGGCGTTCACAAGAACTTGAAAGCTTGCATGCAACAAACAGTAGTGCATTAGATAGAACAACTTGAAAAATACAACGTTTTTGTGTCAATTATGTATTGCATTTTTTGCCTGTAATTCTCAGTTTTTTGTAACTTCAATTTTTATTACTGTATTCTACCTTTAGTAGATACCTGAAGAAGACTGTAAAAGGCTGAAACTAGTTGTATCATTTACATTAAACTTCATATTTTATCTCAGTTCAAGTCATTAAATATTTATTCTTTAAAATGTACCATTACAACTGAGTAAAAGCTCAGGAATATATATATAAAATCATTTTGACATGTGATCTTATTGCTTATTTTTCAACAACAGAAACTTCATTACAACTAAAAGCAAGTTAGCTGTTCTTATACAAAGGATTTTTCTTCCAGAAACCTGTTTTCATCCCACTGACCAGACGAGCACATGCAATTAACAGCCATATAACACTAGTTAATCCTAGTTTCTTTGACTAATTCCAAACAATAATAACTCTATTTAATTCATGCCTTGTTTTCCAGTGTGTAGTCACAAGGAGGGGGGGGATATTTTCATTCCCCATTTGGTAGTAATTTTGTGCCGTTTACCATATGTTGTTAATGTCATGTCTAGTAGGGGTCTTATAACAATAATTTAACACTAGGTTAGACTATGATAAATTTAGTTTAATCCTTTATCCCAGTGAGAGGAAACAAAGTTTGCACCTGAAAATATCTTCAGGACTGAATATAGTGTGTTGTACTATCTTACCTGGGTAAGTAGTGCAACTCATAGCAAAGGTGGAGCAGGCTACCAACACTCCTATCCCAGTATCTCCCATAATGCAAAACACATCTCCTTGTGGATATGTATACTGTTATGCATTAAGGGATTGGCCACTACCTAGACTAGTTTCGACCTTTATTGAGGTCTCTTCAGTGGGAGTCAGACCCAGAGTTGGAGACATGGGCAGAAGCAGTAGCAAGGTCATCTTTACCTATAGGAGTTGCCAAAAGGTTTGCTACCTTTATTTATTAAATTACTATGGATTTAGAGAAGGATGTTGAAAGTTTATTTTTCACTAGGTTAGACTAGGATAAATTTAGTTTAATCTTTGATCCCAGTGAGAGCAAACAAAGTTTGCACCTGAAAATATCTTCAGGACTGAATATAGTGTTGTACTATCTTACCTGGGTAAGTAGTACAACACCAGGCAACTCAGCAAAGGTGGAGCAAGCTACCAACACTCCTATCCCAGTATCTCCCATAATGCAAAACACATCTCCTTGTGGATATGTATACTGTTATGCATTAAGGAATTGGCCACTACCCTCACGGCCCGGTGAGGGGCTTTGTCGGTGAATGCTTTTCTTCGGAATATGAGTGGTTCTGCTTGGTGGTGGTGGTGGGTGAAAGGCCATCACTGCATGGAGCCGATGCTGAGATGGACGGTCTTTCACTCACAATTGAGTGGCCTAGGGATCGTCCAAATTTTTAGAGATGGCTTTACTTATTCAAGAAGACTTGAATAAATTGAGTGATTGGGAAAGCAAATGGGGATGTGAGTTCAATGTTGCAAAATGTAAGGTTTTAAAATTTGGAAAAGAAAGATGGGATGCAGAATTTATGCTTGGTGAGAATATATTGTTGGAGGTAGAGGAAATAAGAGATCTTGGGGATGATAGTGGATAAGGATCTAAAATTTAGGGGACTTTAAAATTTGGAAAAGAAAGATGGGATGAAGAATTTATGCTTGGTGAGAATATATTGTTGGAGGTAGAGGAAATAAGAGATCTGGGGGTGATAGTGGATAAGGATCTAAAATTTAGGGGACACATCGCCAAAATTGTGAAGACAACACAAAGACTTCTGGAAATGATGCAGAGGACACTGACGTGTAGAAGTAGGGAGATTCTTGTTCTGTTGTATAAGGCTTTGATTAGGCCACACATGGACTATTGTGCCCAGATTTGGTCACCAGGTTTTCAGAAGGATGAAGAGATGTTGGAAAGGGTTCAAAGGCGACTGACTAAGGTAGTTTCTGACCTCTGGAATGTTGAGTATGAGAAAAGATTGAGGAGAAGATGTAATTTGCAGAGTCTGGTGGAGAGAAGGAAGAGGGGGAGATATGATAGAGACCTACAAGTTGGTAAGGGATTGTTATAAGATCAATGGTGGAGAAGTTCTACAGAGAATAGTGGGAGATCAAGGGAGAACCAGAGGTCATCCCTGGAAACTGTATAAAGAGGTTGTGAGTAGGGGAGTGAGAGGCAGGTTTTTTCATGCAGGGTTGTGAATGATTGGAATGCCTTGCCTGAGAGTGTGATGTCTGCAAGGAGTTTGAGTGTGTTTAAGACACGGTATGATGAGATATGTGTGCAATAAAAGGACCTCCCAGATGAGTCTTTGACTCCATGAGGTCTTGGGAAATAATAATAATAATGTCTAAACTAGTCTGGGTAGTGGCCAATCCCTTAATGCATAACAGTATACATATCCACAAGTAGATGTGTTTGCATTATGGGAGATACTGGGATAGGAGTGTTGGTAGCTTGCTCCACGTTTGCTATGAGTTGCCTGATGTTGTACTACTTACCCATGTAAGATAGTACAACACTATATTCAGTCCTGAAGATATTTTCAGGTGCGAACTTTGTTTCCTCTCACTGGGATAAAGACTTAAACTAAATGTATCATGATAATTTAACAATATAAGTACCTGCATGAGCATCTAACAACACTTATTTATCATTTAGAAGCATTATTATTATGTGGCACTTCCACGGACTCGTTGCAGGAGGGTACAGAAATGTGCACTCTCCTACTTAATTCTCCAACAACAACAACACACAATGCCATCTACCTGCCACCACCATCACCAATAGTTTTTTTTTTCCTGCAAATTGTATGCCTGTTCTGTCTCTTGACCAGTTTGACTATATGTGGGATGGAAAGACAGTTTTTGGAGGGGGGGGGGGGACCCTGCTACCTTCATATGAGATCAGCTAACTCACCATCATTTGAAAAATCCCACATGAAGAGTCCTCTCATCATGATGGGAATCAAACTCAATTCCAATTGAAGGATGCAATGTTCCATTGTTCTTCAAGTTGTGCTGTTGAGGTGCCTTATTGATCTAATAAGATCAATGAGGCACCTTGATACTTCAGAGTGCATACTATATAATCGTTTACATAAAATTAAAGGAGATAAGTATTTTCAGTTTATTAGAACAAAGCTGATTTTTATGATTTGTATATTTAATAATTTTGAGAGAATGTGCTAAGGAACTGACAATGCCCTTGACCTGGCTTTTCAATGAGTTGTGTATGGCGGAGCAATATCAAAGAAGCAGAAGGTTACAAGTGGGGTTCCACAGGGCTCAGTACTGGGACCTATATTGTTTAACCTTTATATCAATGACATTGCCAGTGGATTGCAAGGGGATATTCAGTTGTTTGCGGATGATGCGAAGCTGGGAAGGATTATTAGTAATAGTGCAGATGTGGTAGCCCTGCAAGAGGATTTAAATAAGCTAGATAGATGGGTGGGCAAATGAATGGGGATGTCGGTTTAATGCAGCAAAATGTAAGGTCTTGAGGTTTGGGGAACATCGATGGGATGCTGCATACTGTATGGGAGGAGTTATACTGGAGGAAGTAGGGGAGACAAGAGATCTGGGGTTGATGATTGATAGAAACCTGAAGTTTAGGGGGCATATTGCAAAGGTGAAGGTAACACAGAGGATTGCTGCAATTATGAGAAGGACACTGACCTGCAGAGATAAGAGGGTTATCATTCCATTGTATAAGTCTCTGATCAGACCGCACTTGAACTATTGTTCTCAGATTTGGTCCCCAGGATTTGAAGGGGATAAATTAACTGTGGAAAGGATACAAAGACAGATGACAAAGATGGTTTCAGGACTGTACAAGGATAGTTATGAGGATCGGCTGTGAGAATGTGGACTGCAAAGTTTGGTGGATAGAAGAAGGAGAGGTGATATGATTGAGACTTTTAAACTGTTGAGAGGTGGTTACAGGGTTGACACTGGGGAGTTCTTTCGCTTGGTTGAACAGCAGGAAGGAGTGATGACAAGAGGCCATCCTTGGAAGTTACAAAAGGAAACGGTGAGCAAGAGGGTGAGGAGTGGTTTCTTTGCATGGAGGGTGGTTGAACCATGAAATGCATTGCCTGATGGAGTGGTGAGAGCGAGAACGGTCAATGAGGTTAAGGAGTGGTATGATAGACTTTGTGTTTCTCATGGTGGGGGACCTCCCCTCGATGTCTTGATAGACTTTGTGTTTCTTAGGAAGGACTTCCCATGATGAGTCTTTTGACTCCATGGAGGCCTGAATAATAATAATAATGATAATTTAGGGAAGTATGGATGGCCAGTGTCCATCTCTTCTTCTTCTTGAAAAACATTTAATACATTATCTGATATGTCAGGATCATTTTGGTAGTTTAGTTTACTTTCAGTTGATGCAGAAGTATTAATTTTTTCTATGGGATGTCTAGTGGTTTATCTTTAGGTGAGATTCTTGACAAGCGGATTCTCATCAAATGAGATCAATTTTGGAGTTGTTTCAGAAGTGAAACTGTAGGTGTTATGGATGCACTCCATGGAGAAGCACTCATGATCATAAGGTTCAGATATGGGGAAATTATCAGATGGTGGAATAGGCATACAGGTTTGAGGTTGCATCTAAAGAAAATCCCATTCTAATATCACTCCTCTAAAAGGGTTTAGTGCGATTTATGAGGTGTAACTGTAATTGGTATTCCACCCATTGCTGTTGCACTGAATAATTTTTCTGAGCATTGCTGATATGATGTTTCCACAAGGGATATTACCAGGTCATAGTTTTTTAACTGTTCCAGGAGATCCTGTCAGTTCTTCTAAACCCTTTTGAATAAAGAAAGAGTGAAATTTCACTATTGCCTTTTCACCTGTTGCATGGATGATGAGAAAAACTGGTGCATCTATACTGCTGTCACATGTCTTTTGTTTTTTACTTCTGTAATCAAGTGATATATATCTATGGTATCAGTAGTTGGGTCCTTGTGAGGGCTCTTGAAAAATTTGAGGATGAAAAATGCATACTCAAAGGATTTTTTCTTTGGTTGAAGAGTTCCTCACCCATCACAGAGCCATACATGAGCAGCCACTCACTTGTAAGCAATGACTGTGCTTGGGAGAGAAACTCCAGAACTACCTAGGATGCTATACCAGCACCACAGCCTTGGCCCTGAGTCCTAACTATGAGGATAGGATTCATTGATGATTTTCCTGATGCTGTCTCAGGCTTTGGCATAAGCAGTGAGAGAAGGCAGAATTCTTGATGATAGCCAGTTGTGGTATGCTTGGTTCTTCGTTGTACAGCTTTGGCACATCTTTTGGAGAACCAAGGCTTACTTAGGTGGATGGGAATTTAATGTGGAATGAGAAATATATTCTTCCATTCCAGAGAAGATTATCCCAGTGATGCAATGGCTGCATATGTTTGGATCATCCCATTTGGTGTTCTTATAATGCCAGATGACTCTTGGTTGAAAATAGCTATCTGGGTGTTTCTCATTGGGGTGGGTTGGTGAGATTAGCACAAGGTTCTGGTCTGAATTACCCAAGAGAGATATAACCTTCACAGTACATTTGCAGCAATCGCTAGTGTTACGTCATTGTTTTCTCTATATTATACCTTTTTCTACCTCTAAATAGCCTGCTTTCTAATCTACTGTTGTGCCCTTAAAATATTAATTCAGTACTGTTTCCTTTTCGGATATTGGCAAAATTTATTTTATGCTGCGCCAGCCAATATCCTATAACAGAAGAGACTCTTGCTCAGGGAAACTAGTCCAAATTCAAAAGGGATACATACAATTATTTATCTTACGCTAGTGCTGTGCAGATTCAGTTAGCAGTCGTGACCTGAATCTCACTTAAGCAATAATATCTAATTCCTCCCTGCCAAAAGGTTCTATTTCGTAAGTGGTGGTTTGAATTCGTAATCAGGCATAAACTCGGGTATAAGGTACAAAACATGTTTATTGGAAAAGCATAAAACATTTAAAGTTAAGAAAATTCAAATACTCAATAGAACAAAACTCACTCTAAGTTAAGGTTCATACTAAATCACAACAATGAATTGGAGTAAGCTAAATCCTTCAATTACGAAAAGATAAGATTAAATGTAAGCATAACACTACTAGGATATAACTCCTTTCACAGGTTATTCATAGAACACGCATTGAACACTTTCATTAATACTCTATCAATAATTATCTTAATTCTAAATTTCATATTAGTCAGGCCTAGCCATTCTCAATCAAAATACTGCCTATCAACAATTCTTCTTTGTTCCACAGGGTCTTTACTAATTCAATCGAATTCTCACTTAAAAGTTCTCTATTAGTGTCCTTAGTTTACAGTATACACAAATTTCTTTTTCTTCTAAGCGATTTTTAACATAGAATGAAATTCTTTACATTACCGGATTCTTTCTGATTTCATGACACCATCTCATGTAGATCTGGATTACCTTACTGTATAGTTATCGGTCGTCTTTGCACCTGGCGATGCACTACGGTTTTCTTTGAATCATTTCCGGACTGTAGCGTGCTGTCTACCGCTCCACAGGAAATTTTCTCCGTTCTCCTCAATAGGACTTTATTCAAAGGCTCAATTCTGCATAGGCTGTCGTAACATGATCAGCTTCGCTTGGAAATCCTCGAGCATTCTCAAGAATAGCCCTCGTCGTTCGACATCGCTATAATTGATAATCGACCCACCGCTCTTTCATGAATCCCCTGACAAACCTCCTAAAACTGGAATCCAGGAACTGAAGAAGAAAAAAAACCTAATATCGCGTGCATCGTCTTTTATTCACCCTTTCGGGCACCCTCTATTTGATGTGTTTTTTACCCACAATCATTCATGTCTCTTGGGTGATCCTACACTCTCCCTAATCTGTTAGGTTACCCTATTCCAGGTAGACGTTCTGACGTCACTTTCCGCATAGGTACTGCCTCCATCGCTACGCTCAACTCGTACAGATTGTACACGATTATTCCAGATTACTATTTATTATCTTTCTGGAAATTTCGTAATGTACTGGACAGCTTAATGGGATTTACAAATAACTTAGCAATTCCCTTACATAATTCTTACTATTGTGACACAAAATTCTCTGCTTCTCATTTCAGTTATACAGGAATAAATTTCAATATATGGCACATATGGACTACACATTATCACATAACATAAAGAAATTTTTCATAATTATTAGCTGATGTGCAGGTATCTCCTTAATTAGTAATATTTATCATGTTAAATTCTGAATGAATGATTTCTTTGCAAGATTCCTTCACTCAGGATCCAACACTAATGAGGAAGTGGTCCAGTGTTTTTGAGGAAGAGTGGTTAGGATTATCTGGTACTGTGGTGTGTGCATGTGAACTATTTATGTAAAGTCATTTTTGATGGCAAATGTCTCATCTTCTCTACTTGCTTGTCTGTACAGTTGGAGAAGAAAGAGACATCAGCTTGCAAAAAAAAGTTAGTTCAGATGGTTGGAGACATTGGGAGAATAATATACACACTGCATATGAATTGACAGAGTAAGGCAGAGAGATTTTCAACCACAGTAGATCATAGTTGGGAGATTATAAGTTTAATTCTCTCTGGCATGGTATGTTGGGGTGAATGCTATCCTTTAGCCGAAAAGAGTTGAGTGTTTGGAGAGACCGAAATTTGGGTTTCTGTCAGGAAAAGCAAGTGGGATTCTGCACGTTGGAGATGGAAGTGAATACTGTTCAGGTCAGAGCTGAGACCACCTATATTTTGTAAAGTGGACCTGGAAGTCTATGGGGGTTTGTTGTTGGCCAAGTGGATCACACATGTTCCCTATGTTTTGTTGCCACTTTGCCATTTTTCTTCTAGTTGTTGGCAAAGTTATCATTCTTGTTCATTCATGCTGACTGACAGAAGGGTGGATTGGGCTTGTATACATGACTGGAAAGGGAACTGACTTTGAGGTTGTTAACAGCTGCTATTAGCTCTAATGAGTTTGTCATAGGCTATTTTCACAAGGCATGAAAGTAGTTCCAAAGCAGTGGCATCTTGTGATATTTCTGCAATGAGAACCAGATATTTTCATTAGTTTGGTGATGTCTTCCTTCAGTGTATTGTCGCATTCAATGTGGAAGTTTAGGATGCAGCATTATTCCATCATCTCTATCAGTTATTGCCCTTCCCAGTTTTGCATAATCAGCAAACAACTGACTACCCCTTCCTCCAGATCATTCCTTATATAAGATGATGTAATAAACAATATAGTCATATAGATTACTTACCTAAAAATATTGATTTGTAATTGAGCAGTTATTATTATCCAAGACCACATGGAGGCAAAGACTCATCTAGGAGGTCCTTTTATCATACACATTGCTCATCATACCATGCTTTAAACATACTCAAATTCTCTGCAGACACCACACTCTCAGGCAAGGCATTCCAGTCATTCACAACTCTGCATGAAAAAAACCTACTTCTCACTCCTTATACAGTTTCCAGGGATGACCTCTGGTTCTTCCCTGATCTCCCACTATTTTCTGTAGAACTTCTCCAGCATTGAACCTATAACAACCCCTTAATAACTTGTAGGTCTATGTAGAAAGTTTTTTACCTTGGGTATATACAATGTTAAAGATACCAAGCAATTTTATAAGCTAGGTTTTAATCCTTTTTCCCAAGTAAGCAAACAGACAAGTAAGTCAAGTTTGCGCCTGAAAATAGTTAAAGTCTGAAGAACTCGTGGTAAAGGTGGAGTAAGATCCAATCACTTTCCTTAATATTTTCACCTAATGCAAAGCACATCCCCTTGCAGAAATGTATGATGTTATGCATTGAAGGCAGGGGCCACTACCCAGACCGGTTTTGACCTTTATTGAGGTCTCATCAGTGGGAGCCAGACTCAAAATATGCCAAGGTTGAATTAATGCAGAGCTTATAAATTTTACCTAAACAAGTTGCCAGGTACCTTGACCTTATTAAATAAAATTTACCTTTTTGCCTTTAATGCATAGCATCATACATCTCTGCAAGGGGATGTGCTTTGCATTAGGGGAAAATACTAAGGAAAGTGATCGGAGCTTACTCCACCTTTACCACGAGTTGACTCAGACTTGAACTATGTCCGGGCACAAACTTGACTGACTTGTCTGTTTGCTTACTTGGGAAAAAGGATTAAAACCTAACTTATAAAATTGCTTGGTATCTTTAACAACTTGTAGGTCTCTATCATATCTCCTCTCTTCCTCCTGTCCACCAGACTCTGCAAGTTGCATCTTCTCAATCTTTCCTCATACTCGACATTCCAGAGGTTAGAAACTACCTTAGTCAGTTGCCTCTGGACCCTTTCCAACATCTCTTCATCCTGAAAACCAGGTGACCAAATCTGGGCACAGTAGTCCATGTGTGGCTAATCAAAGCCATAAGTCCAAAGTCAGTGGATAACCAAAGTTATCCAGTGACAGATTTCTTTTGTGATAGAGAGAGAAAACTGTAATATTTTTCCAGACACAAGTAAATATTCACTTTAAAGCTGCTCAGATTCTACATATAGCTACATATTTATCTTCTAATCTGACTTATTCTAACTTTATATCTTTAGATTCTTTTTCTTTTAGATAAGGAAAATGATGTTCTTTCCATTCACCATTATTTCTTTAGGTCTCTAATGCTAGGTTGAACGAGATAGGTGAGAGAACATCTTGACAAAGTTCAGATTTTATTTCAAAATTTGATGACTATTCCCATAGAAAATGCACCTTGCAAAGGAAATTACATAGTTGTATCATATTTATATACACATGTAGTATTCTAAGAAATCTCATTGCTTATTTCTTAGTTCATTTTGATGTATACTGTTGTATGGCTGTTTTAGCAATTTAAAATACACAATTTATAGTAACTTACGCCTTTGAACCCTACAGCCAGAAAACTGGCCTAATGCATATACCTAAAAGGTCAATTTTCATGTCTGACCATCTACCAGCATTACATACAGAGTCAATAAAGTAATCAGAAAGAGGAGAGGAGATACTTGCTACAGTTCATATTAATCATATCTCTATGCAGCCTGAAGGACCTGTTGGTACAGTTATGATACTGAAAGGTGGAAAACTGGATTCAAAGGATTGAAACATATACAAAGTGCTCATGGTTATTTTTTAATGAGTTTGTTTAGATTTTTTTTTTTTTTTCTGCAGGAACTAATATTTCGCTTGGATGGATTTAAACCATTTGGCATGTATTTAACTCTAGTCCAGTTTTCGTTTTATGTTATTCTTTCCTTCTTGGAAAGACATCTCAAGAAAGATTACCAAAGACGGTAAGTGGATTATTATTACTATTAGTACTGTTATTTGTTCTTCATGGGAGATCTGCTTCTACAATTACAATATGTCATACTTTTTCTTCTGTTAGCATAATAAGGATTAGATACTGCCTGTAATTCATGCTGGTTTTTTTTTATTATTATTATTTTATTTTGTGATATGCTGTTTACCTATTACACAACACTGATAAAATAAACTTTGGGCTTGATTCAAATTAACAAGAATATAACTACTTTATGATCTGTCATGAAAATTTCATTCTTTTAAACTTCATCTTCAGAGTGCTTTGTACTCTGTAGATAAATCAACAGAATAGTCAAGAACTAAAGTCTTAGCAAGCACTTTAGGGCTAAAGATAGCAGCAGCCTATGCCAGTCAGCTAAAGTCTAAAGATTATACTTGTTTATACTTGCTGATATTAGAGAGTGTCTCATTGCTACTTCTGTGGGAGGGGACCTTTTGGATTTATGTTTTTCAACCCTGTGTATAAAAAAAAAAAAAAAAAAAGTGCTCAAGCCATGAATAATAAAACAATAATAAAACAATGGTATGTTGTTTTATTATTAGGGAGACTCTGCCCCCCCCTGGAGCCTATGCCACCCCCCCCCCCCCCGAGTTCCTTGCTGGTAAGCCAGTTCTCCTTCAGTTTTGATGACTCGAGACCTGAAACAACAATGTGTTTGTCTCATGAAGGCAAACACATTGTTGGACATTTTAAAACAACGAAGAGACAAAAAATGTGACATAAAAACGTTTCAAATTTTGGCTTATCTTTTTATATATATGTAGAATAGATTATTACGTGACACCTACAAGGAGTCCAAAGACTCATCAAGGGAAGGCACCTACTCTACAACTCTATCTCCACTACTCAATCCACCAACTACAGCGAACCACAACTACCATCATCATCTACATCAGTGGTTCCCAACCTTTTTCCACTTGTGTACCCCTAAACCCATTTCTATAAATTGTACTCTTTGTTTTTAAAATAGCTGTTTTAAACTTAACATTTATTATTCCGTAACTAACATTTTGCATTTTGTTTACTTTACTTGTTTTTACACCATTACTGATTATTTTTCATGTAACCCTGAACGGCCCAGACATACCCCTGGGGTGGGGGTACACGCCGGGCCGTACCACTGGTTGGGAACCGATGATCTACACCAACACCATCTACTGCCCACCACCACTAGTATTTTCACAGACAATCACAAACATCCATGCCCACAGCAGGATTCGAGCCAATCAGACTGGCATATCATTGTATTTCTGATATTCTTCAAGTGCAAGCTGAGTCTTAGAAATAAGGATATCTGATGAGTCAAGATTATCAGTGAAGGAATTGCCTTCATAAATAAAATTTCTTCACAGTCTTTTTATTATAAAATTTCATTAAAAGAAAAAAAAACTGTGAGAAATCAGTTTCCTATGAGACTGCACGAGGAATATTCACTAATATTTATAGCTTTTTTTGTTGAACTGAAGCAGCGTTGCAGTTTTTTTTTTTCCTTTAAATTTAAAGGATATATACCATCTTAAAATGAAGCAGTGAAGAAATTTTCTTTTGTTTGGTATAATTATCAGTATCAATTATTCAAAATAAATAATGTTTTCTAATTATTTATGGGATAATTTTCTATATAATGCCCATAGCAATTATTCTAACAAAAGTTGTTCATGTGACAGAAAATAATAAACTCATTCCGTTGAGGTCTAATGCAAAAAAGAATGTTTTCCAGTTTTCTTTGACAGCATGATTTATGTTTGTCCTGTTGCTTGCGACAGTCGGCAATAGAGCAGACATTTCTATTTTATTACTGATATTCATTTTTTCAACATGATCCATTGGGCTAGGGCTATGTTTCTTGTTGATATTATTATTATTATTTCGGGCGACTCCAGGAGTCCTTAGACTCATCGAGGGAGGCCCTAAACATCATGTCCACACAACTATGCAATTACATTCTCACAGTATCTATCATACCTTGTCTTGAACTTGTTCACCGTCATAACATCCACAACAGACTCTGGCAGCTTATTCCACTCATTCCACCATGAAAACCCATATATAACTTTCACATTTCATGTTTCAAGAAAAGTGTGCACTTTGATCATGATGAATGAAATGCTCAGTAATTATAATAATATAAGATATGATTGCTTACTGGGTATTACTATCTATTGTTCACAATTGTTATTATTTTTAAATAATTAACACTGCAGTCATTCAAAACATTTTATACTTTTTAAAATTGTTTGTTATAAATTTTTGGTAGCAGTTCTGGGTTGAAATTTTTGGATATATTACCAGAAACTGGGCAATAAGACTTTTAAAGTAGTCCATAGTTCTGTTTTCAATAAAACATTCAGGAATGCGAGCGCGCACACACACACACACACACACACACACAAAGAGGAACTGGAAGCTACAATCCTAGTGAAAACAAATAAAAAAAATTATCCTGGGTGTTATGTCTAAAGGTTGTAGAAGGGCCTTAATTCTCAGTTACTTTAAAAAATGTTAGAAAAAATTCATATTTTTGAAGGGGAAAACTATATCCTCTGCAGAAAACTATTCCTTAATACCAATGGTTAAGCTTTTTGCTGACTAACAACACTGTGGCAACAACTGAAACACTTCATTTTTTCATTTAATAAGTCTTACAACAGCAGCACAGGTCCCAAGAGAGTAGAAAGAAAGAAAGAAGGCAAAATTGTTCCACTGCATGAAAGTCGTGATAAGTAAATTATATTTGCCAAGAAATTATAATCATATAAGATTCTTGGTTAATCCTTTTTCCAAGTGCAAAAAGTTTGTTTTAATGATGAGACAAAAGTTGAAACCCATCTGGGTAGTGACCCTTCTATAATGCATAGTATTATGCACTTCCGAAAGAAAGCATTCTTTGCATTATGGGATACTAAGGAAATTGATGTGAAATCATCAGGCCTGTATATACAAATAGCCTTGTTGTGAAGATACTTCACACACAAATTTTGTTTGCCTACACTTGAATAAATTTCTTAGCAATAGTTTATTATTATTAACATCTGATCTCTATGGAGCTAGAGACTCATCATGGGAGGTACACACTATCACACACAAAGCTCATCTAACCATGCCTTAAACTGATTCAGTGTGTCTACATTCACAACACACTCAGGCAGTGCATTCCACTCAACAACCACACACTATGCAAAGAACCTTGTCTTCACTCCTATGCTCACACCCTCCTTAGTTTCCAGGGATAGCCTCTTATTCTACCTCCCTCTCCCATTCTATGAAAAATTTCTTTCATGTCAACCTGATAACAATCCCTGACTAACTTATGTCTCGATCATATCCCCCCTACTCCTACTATTCATGAGGCTTTGCAGTTTACATTCTTTCAGTCTATCTGCATACTCCACATTCCAAAGACCACTGACCACTTTCGTGAATTGTCTCTGGACCCTTTCTTATATATCCTCATCACCACCATGAAAACCCAGTGAACAAATCTGAGCACAATAACCCATATGAGGCCTTATACAATGGAATCATAACCTCTCTTTCTGCATGTCGGAGTCCTCCACATCATTGCCATTTTCCAATGTGATGACATCACAACTTGCAACGTGGCCCCTGAATTTCAAGTCCTTGTCCACCACTACCATTCCCAGATATCTCATCTCCTCTACCTCCTTTAAAGTTTCCCAGTCAAGTATATACTTTGCATCATTGCTTACCAAAGTTCAAAACCATACACTTTGCAACATTGAACTGATAGTTCTGCTTATCTGCCCATTCATACAATCTTAACCTATCTATCTCTTCAGACTCGACTACATCCCAGACCATCCCATACACCCATTCAGTACTACTTCCAACATCGGTTTCCTTGTCTACCCTGACTCCTCCCTCCTGGTCCCCTGTCCATCTTGCATTCTCATTCTATCATTATCACTCACAGTACTGCTGTTCTCATTTACAATAACTTCAGTCTCACCAGTTCCTCTCTCTTGATCTTTTGCTTCACTTCTTACTTCTTTCACTCTCTTGCTCACATCACTTGTTCCTTCTTGCAGCAACAATCTAACTGATTCACACTAAATCCATTCAAATACAACCTGTCACTTTTGTACATTTCCATTTTTCCTTCATTCCACACATTGACAAATTCCACTCCCTTCTCTTCGCACAGCTCTGCCAACATACTATTCATGATCCTTGTTCTTTGTCTCAACTCACTATTATCATATCTAGGCAACACCCCGACCACTCTTCCAGCCACACTGTTATCTTTCACTCTTCTCAACAATCTACTGATATCCATTCTTATATGCTCTTGATGTCCATACAAGTCCATACATTTGCTTTGTAATTGAGTGAAAAAACTTTCTACAACTATTGTTGTAGTTCACTACTATCATTATATAACAGTGGGGAAATTTCAGTAATGGAAGTGGTCGCATGCAGTTATTCAGTAACTGCATATAGTGCTCATGCATATTGTGCTTTAGTTTTGAAATGTTTTACTGTGTGGTGCAAAAATTAATTTAAATCCTTCATCATGTTAAAAAGAAAGTTTTTCTCACAATTAAAAAACATTGAGACTCATAAACAAGATGAAAAATGGCTCTGCATTGTTAACTTCAGTGAAATAGTGTAATGTCAAAGAACAAACATTTCATGTCTTTATAAAAAATGAAGCTAAAACAATCAAATTTAGTCCATTTACCAATTTTTATTGGTGTGGAAATTGTCAAAGATACAATGATACAAAAATCATTCACAAAATTACTACACACAGAATAATGAAGAGGTTCAAGAAGTTGAAGGAATAAATGATTACATGTAGCCTAAGTGAATTAAGACTGATTATAGGCGCTAAAATTTCAGCTGAAGAAGCAGTTCTTGAATGGTTTAATTTACACAGTGGTTTGAACAGCATAAGCATTAATTGTACTTGACATGAAATTATATTCTCATTTCCATCCTGATTTAATCTATCAAGTTGCTATGTACTAGGGCAAATTTGATGCACAGGCAACTATCTCTTTATGCATGTGGCCTAGTTGTGAAGATATTTCATGTGCAAACTTTTTTACCTGTGCTTGGCTTAAATAAGAATGAAAACAAGAACATAATTTATTGTCAGGTTTGTTTCCCTGTGGGGACACTTACTGCAGCAAAGATATATTATTTGTATTACACCCACACCTGTAAAATACATGACCACCTAATCCCTGTAGACAATTTGTATTTTTGTATCATGTCTTTTTAATTTGAATCCCACCAATAGATACATTATTGCTGTAGTAGTCTGAGTTAGATAATCCAAAAAGCCTGATCTGGCAACCTAACACGGAACTTTTTCATGCCATATGTTTAGATTCATTAGATGATAAAAACCACAAGGCATTTATCATCTAAAAATATTCATAAACCTCCATGCTTCAGTGAGATTCAAGCTTACAATCTGTTGGAGAACAGAGATGCTATTTACTTATACTTACTGGCTATTTGGCCAACCAGGTTGACAATATAGATTCTCTTAATAATTAGTTATTGTATTTTTCTGCAACTATGGATTTGTTTATTTCAGTTCTGCATCATTTGGAGCAGGACGCTTAAATTAGAGCCTATAGTGTCATTCATTAGATGATAAAAACCAAGGCATTTATCATCTAAAAATATTCGTAAACCTCCATGCTTCAGTGAGATTCAAACTTACAATCTTTTGGAGAACAGAGATGCTATTTACTTATACTTATTGGATATTTGGCCAACCATGTTCACAGTATAGATTCTCTTAATAATTAGTTGGTGTATTTTTTCTGTAACTATGCCATTCTTTTCTTTCAGTTCTGCATTATTTGGAGTATGACGTGCTTAAAGTCAAAGCCTATAGTGTCATTCTTTTCTTTCTGAACTTCTAAATGTAATTCTGTAAAAAGAATTACATTTAAAAATTAGTACTTATCATTAACTTACATGGCATATATTGTAATTTGTTTGAGATGCTAATACTATCTAAATAGATAATCTTGAACTGCATGAACATGATATTTGTATGTTATAAATGTGGACAATTTCATAAGTAAAGATTTACGTATATTTGGTACAATATGTATAATTTTTTTTCCTCCTCAATAGGATTCCCTTTCATACATATGCTTTACTAGGTATATTGACTGTTGGCACAATGGGTCTATCTAATTCATCAGTGGGATATTTAAATTATCCAACCCAAGTAGTATTTAAATGTTGCAAGTTAATTCCAGTTCTAATTGGAGGCATTGTTATTCAGGGTATGTTTGTTGTGATTACTTTTTTTTTTTTTTCATTTTGTCATGCATTCTCTTAATTTTGTAAGAACAAAATAATGACTCTCTCAGTAAATATCTGTAAATTGACAGCAAAAAAAAAAAAAAAACTTTTAGTCATGGTGATCACTTGCACTATGTCTTTATGCATTTTATTAATAATCATCATCATCATCATCACCAGATTCCTAATATGTACCATCAGAGGGTATGCAGGATAATTATGATAATACAACATGAAAAACTTACATCACCACTAACTTCCTATATACAATTTTCCTCCAAATCAATCTGTTACCTATCGAGACTCCAACATTATCAGATGTTATATTTTTGTCTTCTAAGTCGATTTTTACTGTATCTGTCCACTTATACCTTATTCTTCCTCTGGGTCTTTTTCCTGCCAACTTGGCAGAAAACACTTGTTTGGTAATCTTTATTCTCCCATTCTGTTTAAGTGACCATCCTGAGATTAGCTCTGCTAACACATTCCTGGACGTTAACAATGTTAAGTTCTTTCATAATATCCTCGTTTTTAATATGATATTGTCATTGATGCCATCTCTTCATGCCCCTAATCTTTCTCAGGACTCTCATATCTGTCATATAATAAATGGTCTCTAGTATTTGGTTAAGTGTTTCATTTTTAACCCAGCTCTTGGATCCATAAGTTAAACTTGGTTTGAACACTATCTTGTATACAGCTAGTGTTATGACTAATTTCTTTCTTATTCCATATAAATTTATTCAACTGACTTCCTACCATACCAGCTTTACTAATTCTGTTGTCTATTCCCTATTTAATTGCCATCTTCACTAAAAAATGTGTCTAAATAGCTGAAATGTTTAACTTGTTCTGTAGGTTCACCATTCAGGATACAGTTGGAGTTTTCAGTGTTTCTGCCTATTTTCATTGTCTTTGTCTTTTTTATTGCTGATTTTCATACCAAATTCTTACAACAGTTATTCAGTTTAGTCAGGGAATCTTTCTTATTATTCAGGCTTCCATGGAGTCACAAGACTCATTGTTGGAGGCCCACCATAGAAAACACAAAGTATCATACCACACCTTGAACCCATTGACCATTTGTGTTCTCACCACTCTACAGGCAATACATTCCATGGTTCAACCACCCTCCATGCAAAGAAACCACTCCTTATCCTTTTGCTTGCAACTTCCTTTTGTAACGTCTAGGGGTAGCCCTTTGTCCTCGCTCCTTACCTTGTTCCACCAAACAAAAGAACTCCCCAGTGTCAGCCCTGTAATTACCTTTTTAACATTTTAAAACTCTTTCCACAGTTAACTGATCCCCTTCAAATCCTGGGGACCAAATTTGAGCACAGTAGTCCAAGTGTGGTCTGATCAGAGCTTTATACAATGGAATGACAACTCTTTTATATCTACAGGTCGGCATCCTTCTCAGTATTTCAGTAATCCTCTGGGTTACCTTCACTACCTTTGCAGTTTCCCTGAATTTATGGTTTTTATCAATCATCACCCCCAGATCCCTTGTCTCTCCACTTCCTCCTGTACATTTCTCCAATAGAGTATGCAGCCTCCCAGCGATGTATCCCAGTCTTCAAGACTTTACATTTAACTGAATTAAACTGAAATCCTCATTCATTTACCCATCTGTTCAGTTTATTCATATCCTCTGGCTGGTCTACCACATCTGTACCATTTCTAATAACCCTTCCCAGCTTCACATCATCTGCAGACAACTGAATATCCCCTTGCAATCTATTGACAATGTCATTGATATGAAGGATAAAAATATAGGTCCCACTACTGAGCCCTGTAGGATCCCACTTGTAACCTTTTGCTTCCTTGATACCACTCCCCTATACACAACTCTCTGATACCAGATAGCCAATCCCTAATCTAGTTCACTAACCTGACATCTAAACCAATGTGCTGCAACATAAATATCAGTTTATCCTGTGGTACCCTGTCAATGTCTTTGTAAAATAATAAATAAATAATAATAAAAAAAGGCTGAATATGCCTTTCCCTCATCAACTGCTCTTGTCACTTTATTATAAAAGACAGTCATATTACTAAAACAAGAGTGTCACTTAACAAATCCATGCTGACTCTCACAGATATTTCCCACATCTGCCAAATGCTATAAATGATCCCTCACTAATTTCTCTAAAGTCTTTACAACTACTGATGAAATACAAACTGGTCTATAGTTTGACACTTCCAGTGTGCTATCAACCTTATGCAATGGCACTATCTTATCTTCCTTCCACTCCTTGGGCACATTTCCCATGACCAAACTTTCATTGAAAAGCTAAGTCAATGGAGCTGTCAGTTTTTTAGCACATACTCTCAAAATGTGGTGAAATCCTGCTATGGAATCTTGCAGACTTGTACTGGCTTTATTGAGAAGTATAACATCATCTGCAAAAAGTAAAGAGCTAAGATTAACATCACCAATTTTGATATCAGATTTAATGCCACTTTCCTTTATAAGTGATTTCTGTAGATAATGAATAACAGTGGAGATAATGTGCACCCTTGTCACACACCTGATTTTAACTCCAACCATCTTACCTCACCTGATTTTACCTCAAGTATAGATATGTATTCCTGACTGCTTTCCTGTTGAGAGTTTTCTACCATCATGCTGACACTGCTTGTTTCATTTAGCAGTCTTTCAGAGTAATTACTCCAGATATCTAGAATATTATTATTATTATTATTATTATTACGGGCAACTCCAGGGAGTCATTAGACTCATCGAGGGAGGCCCCAAATCATTTTCATCACAACTATTCGACATTCATACAGTATCTATCATACCTCGCCTTAAACTCATTCACTGTCACAGCATCCACCACAGACTCAGGGAGCGCATTCCACTCATTCACTACTCTAAAAGTAAAGAACCCAGCTCTAACACCTTTACTAACAACACTTTTGCCCAGTTTCCATGGATGTCCCCTAGTCCTCCCACAACCAGCCCTGTTCTCAAAAATATCTTCTGAATTAATTTTATAGAAACCCTTCAGTAATTTGAATGTCTCAATCATATCTCCCCTCCTCCGCCTATCAACCAATTTTTGCAACCCACAAATCCTCAACCTGTTCTCATACGGTTCATTCCACAGACCTGCTATCATCTTGGTCACTCGCCTCTGGATCCTCTCTACCTCCTCCCCATCAAGAAGAAACCTAGGTGACCAAATCTGAGCACAGTAGTCGAGATGAGGTCTTATCAAGGCTCGATACAGAGGAACAATAACCTGCTTGTCTCTGCTTGTCAACGTATTCTTCAGCAACCAAGTGATTTGATGAGCTGATTTGGCCACTTTTGCAATGTGTCCCCTAAATTTCAATTCCTTATCCACCAAAACTCCTAAATCTCGTGCCTCATCAATTTCCTGGAGCACGGTTCCACCAATGCAGTAAACTGCCTCCCATCTTTTCACCCCAAAATGTATAACCTTACATTTTGCCACATTAAATTGACATCCATTCTCCCTAGCCCAGACCTCCAATCTATCCAAATCATCCTGCAAAATTTTGACATCATCTGCATTCACTATTGCCCTACCCAACTTCGCATCATCCGCAAACAAATGAACTGTTCCTCTCAGATCCTTTCCTATATCATTTATGAACAAATTAAACAGCAGTGGTCCAAGAACAGATCCTTGTGGTACACCACTAGTCACAGGCCGTCTAGTGGACTCTACTCCTGAGTAAACCACTCTCTGATATCTCTCCGTCAACCACCCTCCTATCCATCTCACCAACCCTATGTCCATTCCCATATGCTGCAATTTACTGATTAGAATTCCATGTGGTATCCTGTCAAAGGCCTTAGCAAGGTCCAGCAGAATCACTGTAAACCCATTACCCTTATCCAGTTCAGCCGTCACTGTGTTATAATACGTGAGCAAGTTACTGAGGCATGACCTACCCTTCACAAAACCATGCTGTCCCCGATACAGTATCCCATTTTCTTCTATCCAATCTTGTATTTTCCTCTTGACTATTTTCTCTAAGACCTTGATAATGATTCCTGTTATGCTGATTGGCCGGTAATTTTCAACAGCAGCCTTGGAACCACCTTTGTGCAGTGGAACTATTTTCCCCTCTTTCCACCCCCTTGGGACTGACCCAGTCCTGAGGCTCAAATTAAACATAATGGTCAAGGGCACTGACAATTCTTTGGCCGCTTCACGTACGACACGAGCTGGTATACCATCCAATCCCACAGATGTATTGACATTGAGGTTCTGTAATAGACTAGTTACCTCTACCTCATTCATCACAATTCCAGTATAAGCTGTTGGTTCCTCCATTTCCGCAAAGCCACCACCTGGATGATATACTCTTGCAAAGTGCTCGCTCAGTAATTCCACAACATCGACTGATTCAGTTACCTCCCTACCCTCAGCATTTTTTAAGATCATTCTACCATGAGCATTTTTCCTTTTACTTGCAACATATTGAAAAAACTGTTTGGGATTCTCTTTAGCCTGCATGGCCAATTTCCTTTCGTAATCTGCTTTTGCTTTTCTTACCACCCTTGTTACCATCCTGGCCTGAGCTTTATACTGTTCATGCACCTGATGGTCACCCTTCTCCTTAAATTCCCTCCACAATTGTTTCTTTTTTTGCAGCTCAAGCTTAATAGTGTTATTCATCCATTTAACCCCTACCTGATTTATTATTCGGACTCTTGGTATACAGTCAACCATTGCCTCCTGCAAACCGTTCTTAACCACCTCCCATGCACCATCAACATCCAGCCCTTGCAGTTTTACATGCCATGGCATTGAGCCAAGCACACACCTAAGCTTGTCATACTTACCAGCCCGGTAATTCCACATATACTCTGTCTTAATTGTAAATTCGACTCCTTTAGCCACCTCCCAAGTCATGACCTTATGGTCACTCTCACCAATTGGTGGCAACATGGTCATGTTCGTTACAGCTACATTCTCAGTTGCAATTACTAGGTCCAGCACTCTCTGCCCCCTGGTATTTTCCAATACATGTTGCCGTAGATAGTTGTCCCTTAATAACTGCATAAAATCCAATTCCTTCCTCCCATGTGCCCTCTCCTCTTTCCAGTCAATGTTACCATAATTGAAATCACCCATAATAATTACCCTCCTTCCATTCATTTCTTCTATTTGCTTATGCATACTATTCCCACCATCCACTCCATCACCCGGTCTATAGCAGCACCCAATTGTATATTTTGTTCTGCTAGATTGTATCTCACACCAAACAGCCTCAAATGTGCTTTTTTCCCCATCCTGCAGTTCAAATTCTATACTCCTTGGCTGAAGCTCATCAGCTATCATCAATAACACTCCTCCCCCCTTTTTATTCACCCTGTCACTCCTGAACACGCTATACCCATCGCATTCAATCCCACTAGCTTTATCATCCTCTGTCAGCCATGTTTCACTAATACCGACAACCTGTGGCCTGGAAGTGCCAACCATGGCCAAAAACTCTTCCTTCTTGTTCCTAATACTCCTGGCATTAGTGTACATGAATCGCAGAAGCCCATTTGTCCCATCCCTACTTTGATTCCTTATACTAATTATCCCATTCTGATTTGTTGTCCGTCGTACTCGCCCGGGCATAATATACTCATTCATACACTTAACTGCCCCCCCTAAAGTCTGCATATCTACTCCCCCCCCTCTTAATAAATCTAGTTTCCCTGAGTCTGTACATCCACTTCCACATCATTCATCAACACTCTTTCAAGTCTCCGTACACCAACTCCATTCAAATGTAACCCATCCATCTTATATAAGTCCTTTCGCCCATCGAACTCATTCCACACATCCACAAATTCCACACCACTCTCCATGCATAACCCACGCATAAAGTCATTGGCAATTATGGCCCTCCTTCTAAACACTTCGCTGTCATACCGCGGTAAGATACTCACCATCCTAACTCTCTCACTCTTCTCTTTTGCTACCTCAAACAACTCCCTCACATCCTCTATCATTTCCATTTTGTCCTCTTTCAAATCATTCGTTCCTGCCACTATTATCATCTCTTTCACCCTCTGTTTTTGCAGTCAATATATTCGCTGACGTCCTTTATGTTCGCACCCGGCTGGTATGACTTCGTTAAACTCTCAATTATTACGCCTCTTAATAGCGAATCCCCATACAGCACTCGCTCCTTCATTTTATTGACGTTTACGTACATTCTATTTTTTGCCGTCACAGACTTCCGCCGGTTATTTGTCGGTACGTTCAACACACATTTTTGCATACGCTCCAGTTGTCGTTTGGCTCTGTGTATCGCGCCATGTAAACGGGCAATTTCGCTACTCGCATTTATCTCACCATTTTCATTATCGATCAAATCATCCATTCCTTCGGTGTTTCTACCTTCATTTACACTTTCAGCGACGCTCTCACACATATCTGGCACTACCACGCAATTCTCTAGTACACCGCCATTTTCTACATTCTGACTACCGTTAACGATATCAGTCTCGATACACGAAACACGCTTGAAGTCCTCATTCTCTTTACACTTTCTACACATATTAACTCCACTATCACTTTCTAACCAGACTCCTACCGCTCTTCGCAAGGCATACATCTCACAGACAGCACATTGCATAAATTCTTTTACATCAAAACTCTTAAGCAAGCATGGCGACCTGGCCGCCATTTTTTTCTTTATCGGTGCCATGTGTACGCTATCTTTTCTTAAAAATAATAATTAAAATAACAGAAAACACGCAAAAATTGCACAGACACACCAAGAATCAAAAAGCAAACAATACTACTTAAAATTCTGGTAAAATATCTAATGTTAACACAAAATAATACTGATCTTTCCAGGAGCTCTCGACGACGATCTAATCCGTGCGACACCAAGCGACCAAATGAAATATCTTTATCTTCAGTTTTCATGTCACCTTCATCATCTCTGATTCCTTTTACAATACTCTTTTCTCCATTCTAAGCTTTTTCAATAGCCTTCAGAACATTTTGCAACCTTCCTGATATCTATTTTCTATGTTCTTACCCAAGTCTTTACATGACTTTTGTTTAGCTAGTTTCCTACATTTTTCTCTGTATTCTGTAAGAGCACGAACTGACTTGCCACGAACTTTCCATATGCTTTCTTCTTCTTCTTTTCCTTCACTGCCTCTTTTAACTTCCTGAGTCCACCATGGAGTTCTGATCTTTCTTTCCAACTTCCCTCTCTTTCTGCCTGATCAATCAATGTTTTCTTCAGGGGTTTGCCACTGAATCCCTAAGGCTTGATTCTTGTTTTCAAATTCTTTCGTTTTTTCTTCAATGATGTTTTTGTATTTAAGTTCTACAGTTCACCTCTGAAAGCTGCTCAACCTTGATTCGTTTGAAAACTTTCTTACACACTCTTCTTTTCAATATAATATTCAATTTTATCCTACTCAAAACTAAATGGTGATCACTTCCTATTTCAATTCTCTGTATACTTGTGTCCTGAACCAGTGAGAAAACATCGTCAAAACATGGAATGTTCATTCCATGAACATTCTGCCACTATTTTTATTTGTAGCTGCAGAATGACGAGTAATAAAAGAGGAGTGAAGTGAACAACAATATTTTTTTATTGCTTCCACCTTCCTTTGCTGTTTTGTCAGATTTGAAGTGAATATGTGTTATCCACATGACCACATTTCAACCATTTGCTTGTTGTTTACTGATTTTTATCATTGAAGGTGTTCCTCCTTCAACCAAGGTTCAGTATATCTTCAGAAGTGCTAAGTAATACTTGGACAAAGTATGCTGTGAGTTAACCCCAGTATTTATATATTTTTCAACAATCGCACGATGGTAAGATAAAAGCAAGCCGACAATTGAGTTGAAATGCTAACTCTTTTCAACCAAATTCCAATAATATGTGAAACTGCCATAACAACATTCACTATATATCGGTATATATTTCTTAGTTTTTAACATGTTTACAAATTTTTACACATTCGGTTGAATGTTATTGCTGCTTTGCGGTGAGCGAACTCACACATATCTAATTAATAACAATAGTTTTTAGTTAGATACTGTGTTTGCCAGTGCAACATATGGTTTTGCTTGAGTCTATACAGCATAGTTTCTGTATGAGGGGACATGTGATTCTTTAATTAGTGTTGTTTTTATCCAATTGTCTCTAATTGCACTATTTGTTGAGATATATATTACATAGACTGCTGATACCTTATTCACTGACATAATAAAAGTACTTGTTTTTCTTGCCTCTGCAAGAAAAACAAGTACTTTTATTATGTCAGCGAATAATAAAATCCTGCAGTAAACAAGCACGTTTTCCCCAATAGTGGCTATTGGGAAAAACGTGTTGTTTACTGCAGGAGCAAGTTACTATCGCCCTTCTCTGAACGTGTTTCAGCTTTTTTTCATTTGCGAGGTATATGTGAAACTTTAATTTTTATTATTTATTATTTATACGGCTATTTTAGCCTGTTTTCGTTTAGGAGTGTCCCTTATTTTAAATACATTGGCTTTTTACTCTATACAGAATGAGGGAACATGTGATTCATTAATTAGTGTTGTTTTATCCCAGTTTTCTCTAATTGCACTATTTGTTGAGAAATATATTACACAGACTGCTGGTACCATATTAACTGACATAATAAAAGTACTTGTTTTTCTTGCCTCTGCAGTATAGTGGCTATTGGGGAGGGCGTGTTGTTTACTGCAGGAGCAAGTTACTATCTTGAGTAAAAAGCCAATCAGGGACACTCCTAAATGAAAACAGGTTAAAATAGCCGTATAAATAATAGCTTTTTAAGAGGAGTAGCATGGGAATTTTCCCAGAAATAATACCTATCTTTTTAATTTTTTTTTCAAAAAGTAAAATCTGTGCAATTTCTTATCTGTGACTGGAATAAGAAATTGCATTGACATAATTGAAAAGGTACACGATTTCTTCAATACCCCAAAGAGACAGGACGTCCTTGTTGACAACATTGATAAATATACACCAGATACTAAGAGACAGAAACTACACCACGTTTGCCTGACTAGGTGGGTGGAACGCCATCATCATGGCCATGGTGGAATTATATGATGCAGTGATTCATAGTCTTGAAACAATCATTTCTTGGGAAGACAGAGACTCGTCCTCTAATGCAAAACTTTTGAATAATTCATTGTGTGAATTTAGTTTTATAATATCTTTATTTAGCTTGCAAAAAATATTTGTGTACACCTTACCATTATCTAAAATAATGCAAAAATCTGACAGTGACCTCTTAATTGTCCTAAATTTTGTTGATGATATTGTAGCTCAATTAAATACCATTCGTGAAACACCAGATTCTTCATTTAAAGATATTTATATGATAAAGCATGTATAAAAGCCAATAATTTTAATATTGACATTAAAAAGCCAAGGACTACATCAAAACAAACATTAAGGTCCAATGTTCCAGCCGATTCTGTAGAAGAGTATTTCAGGAGAACTATTTTCATTCCATTTATTGACCAAATATTGACTCAACTTCAGGAACGTTTCACTCGGCACCACAACATTTAAAAATTTTTTTTTTTCTTCTACCAAATGGAAAAGATGCTCCAACAGCAAGTGCAATGGAAGATTTTCATCAGTTGTGTGAATTTTATGCCGGTGATTTGCCTTATACAAATCCAGCAATTTTGAATGCCGAATTCAAGTTGTGGTATAGGAAATTTGAAAAACCGTTTGCATTAGCTCCATGCAAAAATGCCTTTGATGCAGTTTCAAAGTGTGACAAAATGATATATCCTAACATCTATAACTTATTAAAAATATTTGCAATGCTTCTGGTAACAACATGCGTCAGTGAAACGTCATTTTCTAACTTACGCCTTTTAAAAACCTATTTAAGATCTATCATGACACAATCACGATTGAACAGACTGACTTTGGTGTATATACACAGAGAGATTAATGTAACTACGACTGAAATAATTCAAGCATTTTGTGAAAAGAAAACTGGATTTTATTCTTTAAATAAATTTTTATAGTCACCTAATGAATTTTATTGAATGAAAATGAAATTTAATGAATTTTAGTTGAATGGATAAAAATATTTTTATCCATTCAACTCCCCCCCTCCCAAGATTAAATCCTGGGTGCGCCACTGATTCTGAAAATTGGATTAGATGCTAATAAGGCTGTGAGAATGCATAACAGTTAGCCATGCCCATGGCCTGGTTATTTAATGAAAGTCTTACAGTGGGTAAGGTTCCTAAGGAGTAGAAAGAAAGCAAAATATTACCATTCCAACACCTTGACTACAACAGCAGTATACAGACCAGTCTGTTATAATGCTGTTGTAGTCAAAGTGTTGGAGGGATTGGTAGGAATAGAATACAAGATTGGATTGATGGACATAGTATTCTTTATGATGATCCGCATGGATTTTTAAAGGATAGGTCTTGTTTTATCAATTTACTTGCATTTTATGATAAAGTAACGAGTGTGTTTGATAAGGGAGATTCACATACAGTGATATTCTTGAACTTTGCAAAAGCGTTTGATAGATTACCACATGATAAGTTAGTGCAAACTGCAGAGGATGGGATAGTACATTGGTTAAATGAATTGGTGATTGGCTCTTTGAATGATACTAGGAAGTTGTGAGAGTGAAAGTATGATGGAGCAGTGTTTCAAAAAAAAAAAAAGAAAGGTAACCATTGACATGCCCCAGGGTTCTGTTCTTGGGACCCTGATGTTTCACTTATTTTTAAATGATAATCAAGTGGTGGACTGACTGGGATCTTCAGTTGTTTGCTGATGATGCAAAGTTGGGGAGAATTATAAGTGGCACTGCTGATGTTAATTCCCTTCAGGAAAATTTTAATAGACTTTTGACTTGGACAGAGGAGTTTGGTTATAATTTTAATATTAATTAGTGCAAGGTGTTGCATTTTGGAGTGCAGAAATATAAGGCTGTGTACTATATTAAGTTTAAGGAGTAGATTTTTTACATGGAGAATTGTCTGCGAATGGAATGCATTACCGGAATATGTTAAAAATGCAGGAAGTGTTAAGGATTTTAAGATTTAGTATGACGAATATGTTGTTATCTGAATGAACCTCCCATTGAAAGAAATTTGACTCATCAGTGTGTTTTCACAAATGTGTGCAAACCATAGCTTGTCAACTACCAGCTGGAATGTATGATTTAGCTCAAGGCAATAGCACAGACATGTCCAAATATGCACAATCACATGGCTCATATGTTCAATATTATGAAGCCATTCCAGGAATTTATTTGATTACATTTTTTGCTACTCTATAAGCTCTCAAAATTTTTACTCTAACTTACTTGACAACCTGCTCAACACCTCAGAATGTATTTGCAAAGTGACACTTTGACATTATTGTGAGTTTGATGTTTTGCACTTCACATTTCAGATTGGCATCTTTAATTTATTTGACTTCACTATGCACTGTTTTGTGCATAGCGAAGTCAAATACTTCATGGAATACTTTGAAAAACATCTCTTCACTAACCAACCTCCTTACCTCTCCACGTGGTTTTTGCTCTGCTTGATGATATGTTTTATTTGGCCAGAGGAATTTAGATATATTTTTAGTCAAAATGAACAGCCCTTTTTCCTAGGTTTAAATTTATTTATGTTAACAAATGAAAATAATAGTCCTGATTCATGATACCCTTGTAAAGTGGGAAGACAACTAGCTCTCTTCGCTTTCCTGTTTATAGGAAATCTACATTTCCTGTTAGAAATTTTTGATAGATATTTCAAATTTTTTGTTCAAGATGGTGCCTTGAATCTTCAAGGTTCAATGCATCATCCTTAATAAAAATTGAAATTATCAAAACCCTTGCCCACAAGAGCACATCTGCTGTTCTCTCAGACAAGAACTACAATATATTAAGATAACATGATATTCAAAATATAACAGATTTTGAACAACTTGCTTTGCTACTAATAGCACTTCAGATATTAAGAATATCTTTCACATATCAAGGTATCTTGGAATAGATCTCCAAGTTTGAAAAACAATTTGATTTCAGATGGCCCACAAGCCAGTAAATAGATCTTCAATGATCATCCTGCAGTTAAAGATATATTTTCTCTGTTATGAAACCCAGATTTTACCAGATTTCTTGCTATCTCTTGTTAGAATTGGCTGTACTGCCAATTCTAACAAGCTTGCTTTATACTAGGCGCAGGATCCTTTAGAACAGATAAGCTATTTCAAAAGGCACTATTTATTCCAAGAATGCCATGAAGACCTGCAATGAGTCAAATTTGAATTGCAGCAATTGCTTAAAAATTCAAAATTTTGGGAAATGGTGACTTTTAACTGCTAATATAGATCTCTTAAATATTTTTTTCTCCAAATATGTATTTGTCATTTTTTGTGTAAGTATATATTTAAATATGCTTTTTGTGTGTTTATTTTTACATTTGTATACCTAGTGAACCTTGCACTCAATTGGCTGTATTTACCTTGTATTTTGATTTCCTAATGGTCATATATGCTCAAAGTAATAAACATAATACAATTTTGTAATGTTTTCATTTTCATTCTTGCTTCATGTAATTGTTCTTTGGTTGCATGTTTGCTCTGATGTGATAATATACTCATTAAAAAAAAATAACATAAAAATACATTTTTGTTTTTATCTTCCATAATTTATTTGTATAGTCAGTTCATTATCTGTTTGTGACAAATAAGCTTTCTCCAGATTTTGAGATGGAAATATGTTTAAATGAACATTTTGTTGGATATCCTCTGGTTTGAAAATTGCATTTTCAAACCACATTTCAAGAATGTAAGCTTTCTTCATGCAAAGATTTCTTGAAAATTAATGGTTCTCTCTCTCTTTCTCTCTCTCACATCCCTTCCCAAATTTAATTTTGCCATTTCGGCAGTTGCACTTATCATTTTGTGCACATCACATTTTTGGTGGAGCTTTTATGTGCAGGAGACCTACACTTCCTGATTATTTTTGAAATTTTGTTAAAAATGGCACATCAAATTTTCTTTGATGTTGGAGATCCAGATTGCTTGTCATTATTAACATCTTCTTTACCTTGAGAAAAAAAAGTTATATTATTATGTATTATTTTCTTGACCTCCATGGAATCACAGGATTCATTGTGGGAGGTCGATGCTAGTCAATACAAAGTATCGTACCACTCCTTAAACTCATCTGTTGTTTGCACTTTCACCACCCTCTCAGGCAATGTATTCCAAGCTCCTACCAATCTCCATGCAAAAGTCTTTTTACCTTTTTGCTCACTACTTCCTTTTGCAACTTCCAGAGATGGCCCCTTGTCATTGTTCCTCCCCCTTTTTCTACCACATCAAAAAATCTCCCTGGTGTTAATCTGTTAATAACCCTTCAACAGCTTAAATTTCCCAATTATGTCTCCCCTTGGTGTTATATCCACCAAACTCTACAATCTAAATATCCTCATAATCAGCATTGTACAGTCATAATATAATTTTTGTTTTCCATATCTGCACCCTCTCCAAGGTCAGCATTGTACAGTCATAATATAAATTTTGTTATCCATATCTGTACCCTCTCCAAGGTTACTTCATCTCCTTCAAATCCCAATGACCAGATCTCAACACAGAAATACAGATATAGTCTGATCAAAGCTTTATACACTGGACCACTACCCTTTTTATTTCTTGTGGTTAATGGTCTCCTCAATATTGCAGTAGTTTTCTGAATTAACTTTACAATCTTTGCAACATGTCCTCTAAACTTCAAATTTCTGTCTACAATAACCCCAAGATTTCTTGCTTCCTCCATTTCTTCCAGTATAACTCCAAGTGAGTATGAAGTATCCCATCTGTGGATCCCAAATTTTAAAACTTTGTTTAGTTTATTTGCATTAATCTTACCTCCCTTCATTTACCCACCTTATTCAAATCTTCTTGAGCCAAAACATCAGACTATTAATAATTACCCTCTCAGGCTTCGTATTATCTGTAAACATCTAAATATCTCCCGGAATATCTTTTACATAAAGATTGAACAGTAATTGTCCCAGTTCTGAATGCTGTGGAATTTTACTTGTAACCTTCCTCCTCCCTGATACTGCTCCTTCATATGCAACTCTGATATCTGTCAGAAAGCCAATTACCAATCCAGTTCATCTGATATTCTAACCCATATGTTGCAACTTTGTATATGGCACCCTGTCAAATACCTTTGTAAACTCCAAAAAAAAATGACTGTGTATTCCTTACTCTCATCCACTGCCCTTGTTATGCTCCATTTCTTCCACTAAAACAAGAGCAACCCTTATCCTGGCATGCATAAATAATACTGCCATCATCTGCCCAATTCTGTATAAGAGTTTTTACCAATTTCTCCAAAATCTTAATAACTACAGAAGAAAATGGGGATATCAAACAGGCCTATAGTTTGATATCCCCATTCTACCACCACTTTTATGCAATAATTGTCCTGTTGAAAGACTTTCATTAAACATCCAGGTTAATGGCACAGTAAATTTCACAGCATATTCTCTTAAAACATGGGCAAAAATCCATCAGTCCCCTGCCTTACTGACATTTAGCGTACTCAGTATTCAGAATACATCCTCTTCATTCACTTCTAACACTTCAGGAATAAAGCCTGCTGTATCAGGATGGATCATTTCAATAAAATGATCATTAATGGCTCAACTACATCATCCATATTGGTCACCCGAGTCCCATCTCCATCCAGCAAGGTAATCCATTCACAATCATCATTCCTCCTATTCACCACAAAGTGGAAAAAAACTCCATTGGATTCTCCTCTCATATTCTAATTTTTCTTTCCTAACAATACTACACCTAAACCTCTTTATAGATACATTCCTAAAAATTACGTGTAAATAGAATTCACGTAAAAAGAACTAATGACTCCATAGAAAAAGTGAAGATTGGTTCCTAACCTGAAATATAAGCAAAAAAATGAAAAAAACAAACACCAAATTCGTTAGGATCATAAGATTTTTATTTACATTTCATGGAGAACACACATACATATAATAAAGTTTAATAACTTTAAAAAAAAAAAAACATGTTCATTTCAGTTGTTTGCTAAGGATTCTATAAAAAAAAATTGTTATTCGTTATCAGTTTCTGACAATAAACGCAAAAGCTTTAGTTTTTATGAGACTGTAATATCACTAGAACTACTAGATATGGTATTATCGTCATTGACTTCTGCCTCAACTTGTGGAATTCTTCTTATGTCTTGAACAAAAGTACCACTGGTTGATTCAGTAGTTTTAGGCATGAACTCCGTTATTAATCGCTGTGTTGATGCTTTAGATAAGTCGCGATATAATTCTCTGTATGAAGATATTAACAACTTAAGCTCACGTGAAAACTTCCCTGCGCATTCTTCATTTGGATCATGTTAGGAAAAATAACTGCCTAAATTACTGGCCAGTTTAAGACCTTCTTTAATTATATCAGCAGTAAAAGTAGGATTATCTTGATCATTACCTTGATCTTTATCTTGACCATTTTGGTTGGCGCTGGTGTCGCCGTAGCACGTGGCGGTGAATTTGAGCTGTGCAGAAGAAAGTGATTTTTAATCAGTGAATAGTCTGTTTTTTTTCCCGTTTTTCTGTGTTTTTGAGCACTAAATTGTTTCTCTGAATACGAGTGTACTTCAGTGGTGGTTTTTTGGAAGTTAATTGCTGTCGCGATATAATATATTTTGGAATCAAATGCATAACAGTGGAAGACAAAACAAAACTAAGTTTTCATTACTGTATTTAGTTATATTTAATTTATTTAATTATATTTAGTACTTAAATGTTTTTTTGCTTGTAATTGTTTACTTTTTTTCTTATTTATTTAACGGAATTTATTAATTGAATAATTATTAAAGATTACGCTACTTGGCAGTAAGGAATGATGGCGGATTCAGCAGCAGTCGCAAGTGGCGTATCGCCAAGTCCTCTGCCATTTAAGAACTCAATTATAAGCAATATCATAAGGGATTTTGTGACATGCAGTACTTGCGGCATGTATGCGTCTCGGGAATTAGATATGTGGCTTGTGAAAGAGAGCATAGAGCATATGTGCGCAAAATGCAGGCAGTTAGAGGAAATAAGTGCATCAGAAATATCGATATCCGACTTTGTTGCTCCAGGAACGGGGAATGAATGTAGGAAGACAAGTAGTATGATAGGAGAGAATGAAAAAAAGATATATATAAATGAGAAAATAATAGTTGATAGTGTGGAAGGTGTGAGTGACTGTGAAAGTTTAGGAGATGGTTTTGTTTGGGAAAGTTAATTTAGATTAAGAGTGACTGACCTGCAGAGGGAGATAGATGAGTTGAAAGAGGAGGTGGAATGTCTTGTGAATGAGAGCAGAAGTATGAAAGATAAGATTAGGAGAATGGAAGAGATAAATGCAAGGTGAATCAGAGTAGGAGAGAGAGAGAGAGAGAATTTAGGGAGTGTGAGTGAGAGGTATGGGGGGTGCTAGAAGAGGAGAGAATGGAAACAGTAGGAGAGACGGAATAAGAGAGAGATATGGAAGTGCTAGAAGAGGAGAAAATGGAAACAGTAGGAGAGAAGGAATGAGAGAGATGTATGGGAGTGCTAGAAGAGGAGAGAATGGAAACAGTTGGAGAGAGAGGTATGGGAATGCTAGAAGAGAGAATAGCAGTAGAGGAGAGGGAATGAGAGAGACCTATGGGAATGAAAGAAGAGGAGAGAATGGAAACAATAGGAGAGGGAATGGTAAGAGGTATAATGTATGGTGACTCAATGATCTGTGGTGTTCAAGATAGGATGCGTGAGGAGTGTTTGCCAGGAGGAACAATAGAAAGGGTGGCTATGGCAATTAAGAGAGGTGAAAGGGTGGATGAGATGATTGTGATGGTAGGAACGAATGACTTGAGTGGTAATGTAAGTCGGGCAGCAAGAGATATGAGATTTTTGCTTGAGACTGTACGGAAGAAGACAGAGAGAGGGAAACTAGTGTGCATGTTGCCTAGGTATGATAATGATGAGCTCAGCAGAAGAGCGGTGATATTGAATGGCATAATAGCGAGAATGTGTGACAAGAGAGGACTGGTATATGTGGATGCTTGGAGTGCATTTGAGGAAAGAGAGGAATTGTATGTGAGAGACCGTTTACATTTGAATGAGGAAGGACGTAGGCATCTGGAGAGATTGCTGTTCTGAACGAGTCGGTGTGTCCCAGGGAGGATGATAGCAGGGGCGGCCTCTTGTGGGAATGGATACGTGGGAAAAGGGAGACGATGTCAGGTAATACTGAGCCCAGTGGAGTCTAGAAGGGATAATGCTGGGTATAGAAAGAATGGCATTTATATGCTTTATACTAATACACTATGTCCTCTAAGAGTGGAGGCTTTGGAAGGAAGTGAGACAAATAATTTTGAGAGCGTATGGTGTGAGGTAGAGGTAGGCAAGACAGGATATTTAGTGGGGTGTTACTACAGACCTAGGAGCATAGAGGATGGGGACCAGGAGATGTTTAGACAGTTAAGTTTGTCAAGTGCAAGAAGAATGATTGTTGTGGGAGATTTTAACTACAGTAGTATAAATTGGAGAGAGGAAGATGCATGTAGCAATAGGGGAATGGAATTTCTAGAATTCTTGAGGGACAAATGTCTTAGGCAACATGTAACAGAGGGAACAAGAGGTTCAAGAGTTTTGGATTTGGTTATAGCATCAAGAGTTGATAATAACTGAGATGACATCTCTTCCACCAGTTGGAGAGAGTGACCATATGGTTTTGACTTGGAAAATGAATAGACATGCAGGAGTATCAAAGAGACGGGAACTTATGTGGAATTATAATGCAGGTGATTATAATAGTCTTAGACATCAACTTCAGGAAGTTTCATGGAGGGAGGAATTGGAAGGCCGGGATATCATTAGTGCATGGGAAATTGTGAAAGAATATTTGTTAGCAATAGTAAGTTATATACCACGAGTGAAGAAGAGGACACAATTTGGAGTAAAGTGGATGACAAACGATATTAAACAGAAATTGCATGCGAAAAAGAAGCTATGGAAGAGATATAAGGAGACAGGTGAAGAGAAGATACATGAAGAATATAAGACACAGGCCAGAAGAGCGACTAGTGTGGTAAGGAAAGCAAAACTAGAATATGAGAGGAGATTGGCCCTAAGATCCAAAGAAAATCCTAGGGTATTTTTTAGCTATGTGGCCAGTAGGAGGAGAAATGACTGTGGAAGAATGATATTGCGAGATAAAAATGGGAATAGAGTAACTGATGCAGAGGACATAGTGGAATTGTTCAATGAACACTTTATTGGAGTATTTCATCCTAGAGGAGTCAGTTTTAATGCTAAAGGGACAGGGCTGGTTCGAGGTTTAGAGGTACAGGAGGAGAGTGTGTTTCAGATACTGAGTACTCTGGATGTCAGTAAAGCTTTGGGACTAGATGGTATTTCACCACGAGTTTTGAGAAAATGTGCTAGGGAACTGACAGTGCCTTTAACCTGGCTTTTCAATGAAAGTCTGGCTTTGCAAAGGTGCCCAGTCATCAGTAGTTGTTAAGATCTTGGAGAAAGTAGTGAGGAACCGTATACAGCATTGGGCAGATGAGGGTAATGTTATCTGTGAGAGTCAACATGGATTTGTGAAAGGGCACTCTTGTTTTAGCAATATGCTAGCCTTTTATAATAAAGTTACAAGAACATATACTGCAATTTTCTTAGACATAGCAAAGGCATTTGACAGGGTGCCACATGATAAGCTGATATTTAAGTTGCAGCACATGGGTCTGGATGTCAGATTGGTTAACTGGATTCAGGATTGGCTCTGATAGGTATCAGAGAGTTGTATATGGTGGAGCAGTTTCAAGGAGGCAGAGGGGTTACAAGTGGGGTCCCACAGGGCTCAGTACTAGGATCTATATTGTTTAACCTTTATATCAATGACATTGCAAGGGGATATTCAGTTGTTTGCGGATGATGCGAAGCTGGGAAGGATTATTAGTAATAGTGCAGATGTGGTAGCCCTGCAAGAGGATTTAAATAAGCTAGATAGATGGGCAAATGAATGGGGATGTCGGTTTAATGCAGCAAAATGTAAGGTCTTGAGGTTTGGGGAACATTGATGGGATGCTGCATACTGTATGGGAGGAGTTATACTGGAGGAAGTAGGGGAGACAAGAGATCTGGGGTTGATGATTGATAGAAACCTGAAGTTTATGGGGCATATTGCAAAGGTGAAGGTAACACAGAGGATTGCTGCAATTATGAGAAGGACACTGACCTGCAGAGATAAGAGGGTTATCATTCCATTGTATAAGTCTCTGATCAGACCGCACTTGAACTATTGTTCTCAGATTTGGTCCCCAGGATTTGAAGGGGATAAATTAACTGTGGAAAGGATACAAAGAGACAGATGACAAAGATGGTTTCAGGACTGTACAAGGATAGTTATGAGGATCGGCTGTGAGAATGTGGACTGCAAAGTTTGGTGGATAGAAGAAGGAGAGGTGATATGATTGAGACTTTTAAACTGTTGAGAGGTGGTTACAGGGTTGACACTGGGGAGTTCTTTCGCTTGGTTGAACAGCAGGAAGGAGTGATGACAAGAGGCTATCCCTGGAAGTTACGAAAGGAAACTGTGAGCAAGAGGGTAAGGAGTGGTTTTTTTTCTTTGCGTGGAGGGTGGTTGAACCGTGGAATGCATTGCCTGATGGAGTGGTGAGAGCGAGAACAGTCAATGAGTTTAAAGAGTGGTATGATAGGCTTTGTGTTTCTTAGGGGGGACCTCCCACGATGAGTCTTTTGACTCCATGGAGGCCTGAATAATAATAATAATTATCATTAACTTCTTTGCTTTCAGGAGTCTCAGAAACAATCTGCACTATTTCGTCTTCACTAAGAGGTTTATCAATTAGCAGTCCTTTGATATCTGCCGCCGATGTAAGATCATCGCTAATTTTACATGCCAAACTTATTATATTGGGGAATTCTGCAGTATGATTGAAGGGAATAGGAGCATTCTCACATATGCAGGCCAAATAGCTTAAAGTATTCGAACTCTTAAAGTATTCGAACAAAATAGGAGTGTTATGCGATCCTTTGCTGCTTTGAACCCACCAACAGTTTTCTGCATTTTTGATACGCAAGTTCTGTTTGGCATTTTTTTTCCAGAAGAGGCTGGTTTCATCCATATTCCAAACTTGTTCACGAGTATAATCTCCATCTTCAATTATTTCAGCAAGTTTTTGTGGAAATGCTTTAGCAGCTGTTTCATTAGCAGAAGCCATTTCACCTTTAATTTTTATATTATGAAGAGCATGTCTTTTAATAAACTTAGCCAGCCAACCATTGCTTGCATGAAATTCATATTTTTTCCTCAATTGAGATGAAGTATCTGGCTGCAGTTTTTTAATCTGTTCATAAAATGTCAATGCTGATTGCTTGATGGAATTTCCGTCAACTAGTATTCTTTTTGTATGTTATCTTCTATCAACATCACTAAAACTTTTTCGGCCTTTTCCAGAACATACTGCTTTTCTAATAACCTCTTCATTTTTCTTTATAGACCTGATAGTTGATTCACAGACTCCAAAATGCTTACCCACAGCTTTCGCACACCTTCCCAGTTTGAAGACAGTCTAAAATTTGAATTTTTATATCCAAGGAAATGGCTTTCCTTTTTTTTTTTTTTCTTTTTTTGGTTATCAGCAACATCTTGTGAGGGCTGGATTAAAATCTTCGGTTAATGAAATAAAAGTTTGAAAATTACATATAGCTTACCATTTATTATTTCTTTGCAAAATTATTAATTTTATAATGCGATTTTTATTTTGATTTCACTTAAAAAGTGCGGTAACTGTGTTGTCTACTCAAACACCAAATTCAAACTGCTAAGAACTGCTTTTTTATGTGCAGTCAGCTATGTAATTCGGGGAATTTCCAATAAATGAAATTCGTAAGAATTTAGAATTTTCTTAATTGAAACAAGAATGCAATTCTACAAAATTCTCAGAATTTTCTTGAATTACGGATTTTTTCCTAACTTAGACTTTAAGTTGGTCATGTAAAAGTGAATAAAAATCGTTTAAAAAAATTTTTTTTGAAATCCCAATTTGCATAAAAGAAATTCGCATAAAAAGTGGTTTAGGTGTTGTCACTTTCCTAGCTCAGGCTAGGAAAGTGACAACACTCTATTCCTCACAACTGTTCTCCACCTCTTCTCTATATTATGTGTCTTCCATAATCGCTTTCATCTGCAATTCCTGTTTAATTTCTGTAGTCATCTATTTGACTTCCAACTTCATCATTAAAAAAAATGGTGAAATTTGACATCAAAAATGAGGCCTGAACATCATGCCATCTTTATAACATGTTTAACATTTCATTACCTGTGAAATCTCCCTTTCTCCCTCCCCAGCATGTCCTAATCATTTTTTTTAAATTTTTTTTTTAATGCAGCGGAATTGTTATACCCTAACTTAAAAATGTGAAAATTTCAGTTATCATGATGTAACAAGAAAAAAAAAAAAAAAAAAAAAAAGGGGGAATTTTATTACAGTTGTGATATGATAAAATAAGGTTAAGCAAAGAAGATTAGTCATAGGATTTTGTATGTGAGAAGCTAGTTTTTACACATGAAATAAGAGATTAAAGATTCCAGCTAATTCTTAGAAAATTTTGGGAAGGGGATTAATTTAGTATAGATGATATAGAGGTTAGCATAAACAAAAACCAAAGCTCAAGGTCATAATTCCCGAATTGAGACTTCATCACGTGTCAGTCGCGTGCACGCAGACCACATGATGTTTTGGCAGAAAATCGCCACTCTAATTGGTCAGTGAAATCGACTCCAGTAAGGGGGGAAGAAAAGAAATTGAAGAAGGTGCCAGTAGGGGTCGTCATATAAAAGGGTTAGGAACCCAACCCAACCAAGAAGCTTTTTTTCCTCAGAGTTTTCTTCACGAGTCTTCGTATAGGTCTCATGCAGTTTTCCTGAGTGACGGGTTAGGAGTTTTCTTCGTCCGACACAATAAGGAAACAAAGTGCAGGATTTCGATTCTGTGTTCCTATTATAAGAAATGAGGATGCCGTTTAGTTAAAAAGAGAGAAGATAATGTCAGTGTGTTTCATCGTCCAGTGATCATAACGAAAAAGAAAATTCTATAAAGAAGTCAGTGCCCACGTGGTGAATTTCACAACCATAGAATAGATGATCCTATGTATATCCTTGATTGAAGAATGTAAGATAAAGATTGTGAAAGCCCACCTTTGCCAAAAGAACTTAGGAGTGATAAGTTATAGAAGAGTTTGTCCTAGGAAGGTAAAATATCGGAAAAAGGTAGAGACCAGTGTAGAAGACCCAAGTCAAAAGTTACTGTAAAATCTCGTGTCAATTCAAATCATATGTAACTGTAGTCATTGTTCAATTACTGAACAGTAGAAAGGATTAATGAGAATTATACTAGGACTTCAGTACATGTCATACTAGAATAAAAATGAGCTTGTTACTATTAATTAATACGTATTCATGTGCCTAGAGATTTATGCATGTACATTGTAATTTAATTAAGAGAGTTTTAAAGGTCAAAAGTGTGTATTAGCTCAGCGAAAGGATAATTTTAATCCATATTGTCTTAGTGAGAAAATTAGAGTAACTGATTATATATGTCCTAGAAAATACAGAATTATGGCGTGATCAAACCAGTAAGGGGTTAGACAAAGGATCAACTAGTTCTAGGATTATGCATGTTTGTGTGTATAGAATCTGTTATGGCAATATGATCACAATTCTCATGTAGGGTCTTAACCTAATACTTGTGTTTAGCTAGTGAAAATTTGTATTATGTATTCTTAGTATTGAATTGAGTTTTATTTGATAAAGAATGAATTGTCCCATGTTTAAGAGTTCAATAAACTTTTGTTCATTGAAAATACAGTTGTCTGAGATTGCCGCTCAATGCACCACTTGTAACAACATACGAACCTAATCACGCAGGGGGGGGGATATTTTGTTAAGTTACAAGATAAAGTTCACAACTGCATATTAGTTTCACACTCAGACATATTTTGGTAATTGCTCCTTGTTTTTGAATTTTATATCTTAAACTAAATGTCCTGAAAGGCACAGTATGAAATAAATATTTAGGGAGGAGAAGAAGCTTGAATATTTGTATTTGGGTGATATCTCGTATATAAATAAGATTTGGACAAAGACAAGTAGAGTTTCAAATGTAAGGATAGTTGAAAGCCCAATAATTGTAAATTAGAACACAACAGAATTACTAACACTATGTATTCAAATTAAGTGGATATTGAATCCGACATTCATAACACCTTTATACTGATCAGAAATTGATGTAGAATATAAATTTCAAACTGTTTAAGCAGGACTAAAATCAGTCATGTTATCTTATTGCTGGACTCTGTGTTTTTTTACTGCACAAATTAGAGTATAACACAAAATGTTAAAATACAATATAGAAAATTTGAAATTCTGTTATGGATTTCAAATTACATTGTAATTTGGTTTCACATATAAATACAACCAAATATACATGCTAGACAATTTTGTGCCTATTTCCTTTCAGCCGAGAAAAGTTGCCAACAGCGTGTATCAGCTATTTTGTTTGCGTTCGCACATTTTTTGTCCACTATTGCCTGCTGTATCATCATGATTAGAATTGCCTAAATTTCTTCGAGCTTTTTGTTTGATGATCAATTGATTCGACATGTTGTGGATGAAACAAATAGATATGCGAGGGGTCGTCGTGGTAAAGAAAAGACTTCTTGGTATGACACAAATCCAAATGAAATCAGAGTATTTTTGGCTGTTGTACTTTTGCAAAGTATAGTAAGAAAACCAGAATACCATCATTATTGGACAAAAAAAATCCATTATTTTATACACCAATTTTTCCTGATTGTATGAGTGGGAAACACTTCGAGGCCATAAAACAATTTCTACATTTTTCATATGATGATGAATTTAATCCAGCAAATCACCCTTGCCCAAAACTCAACATAATCTGGCCAATTTATGAAGATTTGAATAGAAAATTTGGCAATTCGATTACACCAGAGAAATTGGTGACTATTTACCAAAAAAATCTAGCAGTAAGATGGATTCACTTGATTTTCGCCTCAAAGTAATCGAACTCTCCATTGAAAAATATAAAAGTACAAGCATTTCAAAAAGTGGACGTCCACTGAGATTATGGGGTATCCTATCTGCACGACCTTTTCTTAGTTAACCTTTTTTTGCAAAAAGAGACATTTTTTGTTTTTTTTTCCAAGATTTGTTAATGTTCTTTTGTGCATAAAGAAAATAAAGAATAAAAAAATTGGCAGAAACTGACCGCTTTCTGATTTTTAATTGGTGCATTAAGGGGTTAACCTGCTCAGTAATTGTGAGCCTTCAGGGAATCTGAATATTCTTCCAGAAATAGCCATGAAAGTGGTCCAGGCATGGAGTTACACCAGTCATCCTGAATTCTTCCCCACCATATATTGCCTTTGATATTCTTCCCATCATCACCATCTTATTCTTGTCACCAGCTTCATTTCCTGTCTCATGTACTCTAATTCATGTAATAATTTCTATGGGGTATCCTATCAAATACCTTTGCAGAGTCCAGCAGTAACTTGTTGAAGCCATTTCCTTTATCCAGCTCAGCTCTCACTTTCTGATGGAAAGTATTCATATTCTTACTCACCTATTCTTGAATTCTGGCCTCTCTTTTCTAATGTCCTGACCATTACTCGTGAGATACTGATTTGTCAAAACTGCAAATTAAGAAGAGGTTATAACTGATATAAAAAGGAGAAAAGTTATATAAAATGTATAGGATTCAAACCAGGAAAACAATTATAGTAAGGAAGAATAAAATGGGAGTATTTCCTTCTGTTGGAACAGGTTTTATTCTAGAGAAGGAAATAGGTTAAAGGAAAAATGTACATGGCAGAATGATTTTAAAGAATGCCGATGGTAGGGAGGTAACTGAATCAGTTGATATAGTTGAGTTACTGAGTGAGCACTTTGCAAGTATATATCAACCAGGTGGTGATATTGCAGAAATAAATAAACCAGTAGATTATACGGGAATTGTGGTGAATGAAGTGGAGGTGAGTAGTCTATTGCATAACCTCAATGTCAATACATCCGTGGGATTGGATGGTAAACCAGCTCGTGTCTTACGAGAAGCAGCTAAAGAATTGTCAGTACCCTTGACCATTTTGTTTAATTTGAGTCTCAGGTCTGGGTTAGTCCCAAGGGGGGTGGAAAGAGGGGAAAATAGTTCCACTGCATAAAGGTGGTTCCAAGACTGTTGTTGTAAATTACCGACTGATTAGCATATTAGAAATCATTGTCACGGTCTTAGAGAAATTAGTCAAGAAAAGAATACAGGATTGGATAGATGAAAATGGGATATTGTATGGGGGACAACATGGTTTTGTGAAGGGCAGATCATGCCTCAGTAACTTGCTCATGTTTTATAACACAGTGACAGCTGAACTGGATAGGGTAATGGGTTTACAGTGATACTACTGGACCTTGCCAAAGCCTTTGACAGGATACCACATGGAACCCTAACCAGTAAACTGGAGCAGATGGGGATAGATATAGGGTTGGTGAGATGGATAGGAGGGTGGTTTAAGGAGAGATACCAGAGAGTGGTTTATTCAGGAGTGGAATCTAAAAGACAGCTTGTGACTAGTGGTGTGCTGCAGGGCTCTGTTCTTGGACCACTGCTTTTCAGTTTGTTCATCAATGATATAGGAAAGGATTTGAGAGGAAGTGTTCACTTGTTTGCTGATGATGCAAAGTTGGATAGAGCAATTGTGAGTGCACAGGATGTCAAAATTTTACAGGATGATTTGATTAGTTTGGAGGACTGGGCTAGGAAAAATGGATGTCAATTTAATGTGGCAAAGTGTAAGATTATGCACTTTCTGGTGAAAAGATATAGCAGCAGTATACCACATTGGTGGAACCATACTCCAGGAGATTGATGAGGCCAGGGATTTGGGAGTGTTGGTGGATAGGGAATTGAAGTTTAGGGGGCACATTGCAAAAGTGACTAAATCAGCTCATCAAATCACTTGGCTTCTGAAAAATACTTTAACATGCAGAGACAAACAAGTTGTTGTTCCTCTGTATCGAGCCTTGATAAGACCCCATCTGGACTACTGTGCCCAGTTATGGGTACCAGGGTTTCTTTGTGATGGGGAGGAAGTGAAGAGGATCCAGAGACGAGTGACCAAGATGATAGCAGGTCTGTGGAATGAACCTTATGAGAATAGGTTGAAGATTTGTGGGTTGCAGAGATTGGGCAATAGGCAAAGGAGGGGTGATATGATTGAGACATTCAAATTACTGAAGGGTTTCTATAAGATTGATCCAGAAGATATTTTTGAAAATATGACTGGTTGTGGGAGGACTAGAGGCCATGCATGGAAGTTGGGCAAGAGCGTGGTTGACAAGGGTGTTAGAGCTAGGTTTTTTACTTGGAGAGTGGTAAATGAGTGGAATAAGCTTCCAGAGTCTGTTGTGGGTGCTACACCCACAACAGACTCTGTGCTACAGATATACGACCGTGAATGAGTTCAAGGCAAGGTATGATAGATACTGTGTGAATGTCGAATAGTTGATCTTGACATGATGTTAGGGCCTCCCTCGATGAGTCTGTCGACTCCTTGGAGTTGCCCAGAACAATAATAATAATAATAAAACACATTTAATACTGAAACTAACAAGCAATTCAAAAAGGCAGCTTATAAGGCAAATACAGCAATTAATTAACCAATAACAGCAAGTGCCATGTACTAGAAGGATCATATAAAATAAATCCTTTCTGATATTCATATATCAGTCAATATATCAGTCTGATATTCACATATCAGTCATTCAAGAATTCAGGAATTCTATGCATTTTTTTGAAAATATCCAGAATTCTTGGTAAATGATCTTGATTGACTGAATGTGTGATGAGCAGAGCTTTGATCCCCATACAAGCTTCTAATGTTTCAGTCAGCTTTGATATCATTTCTCTGTTCACCAACATGGCTGATTCTATTTGCCTTCTGTATGATTGTTTCCCTCTGGGTGTTGTGAAGATATTCAAATTTGCTATACAGTCTGGATATTTTAGCTGAAAAAGACGAGATCTATGAATAGATTTAAGCTACTGTCCATGGGTAGCCTTCTGTCCCCACCCTTGGCTAATTATTATTTAAATCATGTAGAAGATACTTTGTTCTCAGCCATTCATTGGTTTGCTATGAATGGCTGAGAACAAAGGTGACCGGAAGTAGATTATACATTTGACATTTAGCCTCATTCTGAGATTGAACTAACCACCTTTCTATATCAAGTCAACAGCTTGCATCCACTTGTTTAGTTCACCATAGAACTAGGTGTTTGTCTTTCATAGACATCATAGTTACCTGCACAAAATACATTGTCAACTAGTGTTTATCGAAAACCTACCATTACTGGCAGATATACTGTATATATATATATATATCAAAGTTCTGCTGATCATACTTTCCAAAAAAATTAGTTGTCAAATCCTTAATTAATAGAGCAGATAAGCTTAAGGGTCAAAGCTGTATAACTGAGAGGAGACCTCCACATAGCCTTTAAAGGAATGCGGAGAACCGACCAGGGCTTCTGACCTAATGTCCAATCCTCACCTTCTCGTGGTGCACCCTGTTGGGTATCTACTTTGATACTGAACGAACGAGGATGGGCTGGCAATTTGGGATTTAGCCGACCAAATTGTATTCTTATTGGTTAAACCAAAATAAAAAATGATGGTACAACATGACAAAATTTCATGCCGGCTGGGGCGTCGCCCGGTTAAACAAGGCCCCCGTTGTTTTCGCCAGGGAACCAGGGCAAACAGCGAAAAGTCAGCTACTGGAACAAATCTGAAAACAAACCTCAACTCAACATCACCAGAGTTAAAGATCGGTACTATCAATGTAAGAAGCCTGAATGGCAAAGAAATGGAGCTAGCTGAGGAATTAGATAAGTACCAGATCGACATAATAGGGGTGACTGAAACAAAAAAGACCAAAACTGGTGAGATCTTTCTGAGCAATAAATACAAAATGTTATATTCAGGCAATGACAATCAAGGAAAAGAAGGAGTAGCCATAGTATTCAACACAAAATACAAGGCTAATCTTCTTCAATAACAGGCAGTCTCAAGTAGAGTAATGTGGACAAATATGAGAATGGGAAACTGGACAATGAGACTTATTTGTACCTATGGTCCCACAGAAGGTTCTACTAAGGTAGAAGTGGAGGAATTTTTTGAGACTTTAGAAAAAGCAACTGACACAATGAAAAAGGAAAAGTTGGTCCTTGTTGGGGATCTAAATAGTAGAGTAGGAAATGATTGTGAGACATACAAAAATATTTTGGGAAAATTTGGAGAAAAGAGCAAAGCTAATAATAATGGCAAATATCTGTTGGATTTCTGCTCAGGACATGGACTGGTTATTACTAACACCATGTTCCAACATAAAAATGTGCACAAATTCACATGGAGAGAAGAGGCTAGGAATAAGAAAAGTCTCATTGACTATGTTATTGTTGATAGTGATGTTTTCTCCCTGGTGCAGGACACCAGAGTGTACAGAGGATTTGAAATTGGAAGTGATCACTATTTAGTCGTGAGCAGGATAAAATTGAATTTCATATTGAAAAGAATAACATGTAAGAAAGTTTTAAAGTGAATAAAAATTGAGCAGCTCTCAGATGTGAATTGTAGACTAAAATACAGAAATATTATTGAAAAGAAAATGAAAGAGTTTGAGAACAGGAATCAAACCTTGGAGATTCAGTGGCAAACTCTGAAGGAAACATTGATTCTGCCAGAGAGGCATGTGGTGAGGTTGTGTGCAAGGATAAAAAAATCAGAACTCCCTGGTGGACACAGGAAGTTAAAGAGGCAGTGAAGGAAAAGAAGAAAGCATATCAAAAGTTCCTGGCAAATAAGTCAGCTTTTACTCTTACCGAATACAGAGACAAATGTAAGAAAGCTAAACAGTGTGTAAAACTAGCTAAACAAAAGTCATGGGAGGACTTTGGCAAGAATATAGAAAATTAATATCAAGAAGGTGGCAAAATATTCTGGTGGTTGTTGAAGAAGCTTAGGAATGGAGGAAAGAGTGCTGTAAAAGGAATTAGAGATGATAAAGGTGAAATGAAAACAGGAGAAAAAGATATCCTTGAAGTATGGGGTAATTACTTTGAAAAACTGCTAAATGAAACAAGTAGTGATGACAGCACAGTGATAAAAAAACACTGACCAGACATGCAGTCAGGAATACATATCCATACTTGAAGTAGAAAAAGCCATCAAATGCTTGAAATGTGGAAAGGCAGCAGGAGTAGATGATATTCGACCAGAAATGCTGAAGTATGGTGGTATAAGAGTCTTACAGTGGCTGCACTGCATAGTTCAGAAAGCCTGGACAGAGGGACGAATTCCCGATGATTGGAGTAGAGCTCTCATAGTACCCGTATATAAAAAGGGAAATAAAACTGAATGTGAGAATTACAGAGGTATTTCCCTACTGAGTGTTCCTGGCAAGATCTATGCAAGTATACTTGAGAAACGGTTGAGAAGAATTGTGGAAGAAAAGCTTGGTGAAGAACAAGCTGGATTCAGGCCAAATAGAGGCTGTCAGGATCAGATCTTCACTTTACGACAAATAGTCGAGAAAGCATGGGAATATAACAAAGATCTGTATTTAAGTTTTGTTGATCTGGAAAAGGCATATGACAAGGTGCCAAGAGAGAAGCTATTCAATACGCTGCAGTTATATGGTGTCAATGGGGCATTATATCAAGCAATACTTAGTCTTTATTTGAGTTGTGAGTCAGCAGTTAGAATTGAAGGAAGTACAGGAAGATAGTTTAATGTTAAATCTGGTGTGAGACAAGGATGTTCATTATCCCCTCTGTTATTTATTATCTATATGGATCACATTATGAAGGAATGTGGTATTAAACCTGATATAAAAATTGGAGATGTTAATGTCAGCTCTTTGCTTTATGCGGATGATGTTATACTTCTAAATAAATCTGCTATAAGTCTGCAAGATTCCTTGACTAAATTGAATAGCTGTTGTAATAGATATGGTATGAAGGTCAGCAATAAAAAGACAAAGACAATGAAAATAGGCAGAATCATTGAAAATGTCAACTGTGTTGTGAATTGAGAACCTGTGGAACAAGTAAAACATTTCAGCTACTTAGGCACAATTTTTACTGAAGATAGTAAACTAAATATAGAAATAGACAACAGAATCAGCAAAGCTGGTATCGTGGGAAGTCGATTAAATAAATTCATATGGAATAAGAAAGAAATTAGTCGGAACACTAAATTAGCTGTATACAAGACTGTGTTCAAACCAATTTTAACTTATGGATCTGAGAGCTGGGTCAGAAGTAAAACACTTGACCAAAGACTAGAGACCGCAGATATGAGAGTCCTGAGAAAGATTAGAGGCGTGAACAGATGGCATCAATGGCAATATCATATTAAAAATGAGGATATTAGGAAAGAACTTGACATTGTCAGCATCCAGGAATGCGTTAGCAGAGCTAATCTCAGATGGTATGGTCACTTAAATAGAATGGGAGAGGGAAGATTAGCAAAACAAGTGTTCTCTGCCAGGTTGGCAGGAAAACGACCCAGAGGAAGACCAAGATATAGGTGGATTGATACGGTACAAAGTGCCTTAGACGATAGAAATATAAGATCTGATAATGTTGGAGTCTTGACAAGTAGCAGACTGATTTGGAGGAAAATTGTAGATAGGAAGTTAGTAATGATGTAATTTTTTCATGTAGTACTGTCATATCCTGTACACCCCTTGAGGGTACATGGCAGGAATTTGATGATGATGATGATGTGTTTCTTCATTCTTGCAGAAGAGCTCACTATCAAGACTTTAATGGAATCATTTGGCTACAACAATTGTCAGTTGTAGCCAACCGACAATTGTTTTTTGAGCCTATGGGCAGAATCTTAAAGTTGAGACATTTTTAAGCTTGTGGGCAGAATCTTAAAGTTTTACCTGATTGCCTCCTCTCCCCCCTAGAATTTTTGGAAATTTTTATCCTGTGTTAATATTAGAAATGATTTATTTATTTTATGTGATCCTTCCATTGCCTTATATTTCACACTGATGTACTGTTCATTTTTAGTTTCAGTATGAATTTGTATTAATTTCATTAATCATTTATTGTATTTATTGTATATAACATGTTTTCTCTCTCTCTCGATTAAAATATAATTTGTATTCTGAAACATGTATACAGTAAATCGTAGTTGTACCCTGGCTACTGTTTAGCAATTTAGTAGTTGACTTATACTGCAAACCCTACTTCTCAGTTACTAACTGAATCATTACTGTATCATTCGCAGATAGCTGGTTTGCATATGAGTTGCATGCTAAGTTAACTAATGAGTGGTTGAATATCATGAGATTCACCATACATATATTTTACTTTTTTGCAACAGTGGTAAGGAATAATGATTATATAATTGATACTAGATCAAATGACAGCCAGTATTTCTTTTATGAGTGTAGAAACTTTTCCTTTCCAGGCAAAAAATTTGGAGTGTTGGATTTTTTAGCTGCTATTTGCATGAGCTTGGGATTAGCATTTTTTACACTGGCTGACAGTCAGGTATCACCTAGCTTTAACCCCATGGGTAAGGGTTTATACTATATTTTCCTTTTTTAATATATTAACAGTCCTTTCATTTTTCTAATCATTAATAACTCAAATTAAGTGGAAAGTGAAATTTGGATAATTTCACTTTCCACTTTTTGCTGATTCCTTGATCTACTTAAATTATTGTTTTGTAAACTGTTTACAAAAAAAAAAAAAAATCTGTTTAAAATATTACTTGGTGATTTGTGAATGTCTAGGAATTTTTTCATATCACTATAATGTAAATTGACTGGTGGATATTAACATTAAGTCTCTCTCTCTCCTCCCCCCCCTCCTTCCCTCCCCTATTGTATATGCATAGCTTTCTCCAAGGAATGTGTCCTCTAAAGATACTTTTAATAAATACAGTATGAGATATTTTTTGAAAATGTCTTGATTCTGTTATATATATTATGTTATACAAAAAAAAAAAATAAATAAAAATACGCTACATTGTTTTGAAAAGAAATTAAAATGAAATATTCGAGAAAGACGGAAACAAATTGTCAGAAATTACCAAACAATAAAAATACTCTAATGTAATTTTTTTTTCTATTTTCATTTAAATTTTATATTGTCATTAGACCTCTGTGGAATTGGACTCATCAAAAAATCCTCAGTTATATTATATACATAATGCTCATCAAACTGTGCATTCCATTCCCACTAATCCTTGTGCAAAAAACTTGCTTATACAACTTTCACAGGTGGCATTTTGTTCAGCACCTGTGTATTTCTACTGTATGAAAAGTCTTTACTACATTCTTCTATGCTGGGCTGTGTGGTGATGGGTTGACCCCTATGATGAGTCCTTGAAGTTGGCACATAATAAATATAATCTGTTAATAGACTGACCCCCCCTTAACAAATTTATATATCCATCATATTATCCCTTCCTATCCACTAGACTCTTCAGATGGGATATCCTCCATCATATCCAACATTCCAGTACCTTACACTACCTTAATTACTCTTCATCAGACCATTTCCAAAATTTCTTCATTTCAAACACCATCTGTGATGTGTTTGAAATGAAGACCACCCTCAGAATACTGCTGACACATTTGGTTTTGTGCATCTAAATGCTCTCCAAGAATGTTATCAAAAAGGGGGAAATTCTATTAATTGAGAACCTTCTTCTCTCTTACAGATTCATTCCATCATTCTCTCATAGATATTGTTTTTTGCTTTGTGTTCCTTTTGTAGGTATTTTAATGGGCTGTTTTCTGCCCAAACTGACCACATATCATTCTTTCACTTTTTTTCCAAGGCTATATGAATATGAGAAGCTCTGGAAAGTTCTGATAAACAACTAGAACAAAATGATATTAAAGCAACTGATATAACAAAAAAAAGAACACAGTCGTAGCAGAGTTATGAAGGTAACTTATGTTGTTATATTCTTATCCTTGTATCTTCTTTCTTGAAGTTGTATCAGTTGCTTTAATCTCATTTTGTTTTAGGTGTTTATCAGAAATTTCCAGCTTCCCTTCATATATATACCATTCAGCTTCAAACCTGTAACTAATTTCTCTTCCTTCTACTTATTCTACACCTGTGGAATAGAAAAAGATTTTATTGTATAAAATGATCAGCCCATGTATGAATTAGTGTCATGATTGCCTGATTTTCTTCAGGATGAAGATATTTTGGAAAGGTTTAGATAAGAAGAAAGCAGTGTCATGTCTCTGGAATGCTAGGTAGAACAGATCAAGAGAATGCATCTTTCAAACTGTGGTTGACATGAGAAGGAGACTGAGAGGATAAGATTAAAAATAAATTAGCAAAACGATTTTTTCATAGAGTAAAAGTAGGCATAGACTAAGAGACTATTTCATTATCACCAATAATATTTATGCATGTTGATTAATACCAGAAGCATCAATAATAAACACGATGAATTTTAGCTTTCGTAAATGATATGGAAAAATAATTTCTTCATTAGAAATTATGTTTAATGAAGAAATTATTTCTTCATTAGAAACAAATGAAGAAATTTGTTTCTAATGAGAAGGAGTCATTAGTTGAGACCTGGCTAACAGAAGCTGGATATTCTTGCGGATAAACTTATACATTGGTTACATGATTTTAAATTTTTTCAGGAAATGACAATGTATACTAAAATATTAATTAAAAAACTTTAATCAATACCTTCCTATATTTTGGCAAAGTTACCAATCTTCTGGGAACAAAACTATAATATGTGCACGCAGGCACTAACTGTCCTACTATGACCAAAGCTAACATCAGGATATCCGAACAGAAAGACTACATACGGTTTCACCAATACAGCCACTCAGGACTTGCTGACCATGCACTAGATACCCACCACAGAATACACTGGAAGAAAGCCATTTTACTACACTGCAGCAAATATAAGTATGAAAGGTTATTCCTGGAATCAGCCTCAGCTCTAAAAAACTTCCCAAACCTCAACAAATTTGTGTGCTTGAGACTGCTCCAAATTTGGGAGGCTTGCATCTTAAGAACATCTGCCTAACAGCCAAGACAACCCAATTTAGCCAACTAGGGGCACTTCTAGGACCAACTTCAGTTGCCTTCTTCAGCCTCATTTGCTTGTTGTTAGTGCCAAGTAAATATCATAGTTTCATGTTCCTAGAAGATGGCAATGTAACATTGCCGAAATATAGGAAGGTACTGAGTAAAGTTTTTTAATTAATATTTTAGTATACGTTGTCATTTCCTGAAAAAAATAAAGAAGCTGGATATCTTAGGTATAGTGATGTGATGCGAGATTGCCATTTCAATTTCCTGTGACCTGCAATCTGTAAAAAAAAAAAAAAAAGATAAGTTTCGATATTAATTGGTAATGATATGTTATAGCTTTAGTGTAATTTTAGTCTTGTTTTGTTGTTAATGAGTGCGGTGTGTTTGCATTTCAAAGTTAATCGATTTTAAGTGCCTTTTCAAAATAACAGTTAACAATGGCAGTAAGAACAAGGACATCCAGATGCATGCCATGAAAGTCAAGTGTGTTGAGTGGTTTATATTTTACCAAGATGGCTCATTGCTGGGAATGTAATATGTATGCATGGACAGATGTGTGGTGCAAGTGTGTTTGTTGTGAGATTAAACAAGAGAAGTGAGAGAGTAAGGGTCTGTAGAAAATGTGATATGTTAATGGATTGCGGTGAGCTGAATGAAATTCGGAAACCAGAAGTGAAGAATACTAGGCAAAAGTAGTGATGGATGTAAGACTAAGAATGATAGCCAGATGAGTGAACATGAGAATATGAGTGTGAAGAATGTGATTGTGAAAATAATACATGAAAAAAAATAAAAATAAAAAGCAGTGGATGAAAGTCAGAATACAATTAAAAATTGTGATGTAACACCTGATGGCATTGAGAGTGAGATTAAATGTGACACGGTTGAAAGTGTCAAATGAGAGAATAGTTTGACTGATTTAAAAAATGAAGAGTTAGCTGCAGTGAGGGAGATAGCTCAGTTGCACGGAGTTGCTACATAGGGTGAAGCGGCAGCTGGAGTGGTTACAAAAATGTCTACCGAGTGGATCAGCTAATAATAAAAAGAAAGAAGTGTGATATTAAAAAAATGAGGGCATGATCAGGAGAGAAAGAAAAATTAAGGAGCGAGTGTTATGTGGCAATTAAATCTAAAAGGTGATAAGAGTTTGACAAAATCGTGTTTTCCTGGTGAGAAAATTAATGATGTTAGTGGCTATTAGAGCACAAAAGTAGAGTGAAAGAAGTGATAGTAGTGGCTGGAATGAATGATTTAAAAGGAAAAAAGTATGGCATGAGAGAGAGGACTTTAAAGAATTACTGGAAGTAGCAAAAGAAAAGAGTGAGAGAGTTAAGATGGTGAGTGTTGTCATGGTATGACAGAGTAGAGCTGAGAAGGAGAGCTATTATGGCTCTCCTTCTCAGCTCTACTGATTTGATGCATAAGTTATGAGGAGAAGTGGTGTGGAGTTTGTGGTTGTGTGGAGTTGAGTTTGAGCAAGAAGAATGGTTTCAATCTGAATGGATTTAGTGTTCAGAGACTGGAAAAATTGTTCTTGAATGAAGTAAAGGTGGATGTGCAGAATCATGGAAACTAGAGCTTTTGTGTGTGTGGGTGGGGCTGTTGAGTGGATATGCAGACATCAGTGAGATAGTTGAGTGTAAGAATGTGTATAATATGCCTGCGTTAGTACCAAGGATAACAAACCAGAATGGGATAGTTATAAGGTGTCAAGATAGAGATGGGACTAGTGGGAATTTGCACTTTATGTACACTAATGCCATGAGTATTAGGAACAAGCAGGAAGAATTTTCGGCCTTGGTTGGCTCATCCAGGCAGGAGGTTATTGGCATTAGTGAGACATGGCTAACATAAGATGATATACCCTGATTGTCTGATTTTTCCTTGTAATAGGTTAGCATTAGTACTTTAGTTGGTGTAAGATGATGTTCCACTCCGTCCTATAGTAGATTGCAGATTTTCCCCCACATATCTAAAATTTTCGATTAAGACAAAGTATATGTGGAATTACCGTGCTGGCAAGTATGACAAGCTTAGGAGATTGCTTGGTTCGGTGCCATGCCATGTAAAACTGCAAGGGCTGGATGTCGATAGAGCATGGGAAGTGGTCAAGGAACATTTACAGGAAGTTAGGCCTGATTGTATACCTAGGGTCTGAATAGTAAAACAAGTAGGGGTTAAATGGATGAATAACACCATTACGCTTGAGCTGCAAAAAAAGAAACAACTGTGGAGGAAATTTAAAGAAAGGGGTGACCTGCAGGCACACGAATGGTATAAAGTGCAGGCCAGAAGGGTAACAAGTGTGGTAAAAAAAAAGCAAAAGCGGATTATGAAAGGAAACTAGCTATGCAAGCTAAAGAGAATCAAAAACAGTTCTTTCAATATGCTGCAAGCAAGACTGCACACAGCAAAATGATTTTAAGGAATGACGATGGTAAGGAAGTCACTGAATCAGTCGATATAGTGAAGTTACTGAGCGAGCACTTTGCAAAAGTATATCATCCAGGTGGTGACATTGAAAAAATGAAGGAACCATTAGTTTATACGGGAATAGTGATGAATGAAGTGGAGGTGACTAGTCTATTACAGAACCTTAATGTGAACACATCAGTGGGATTGGATGGTATACCGGCACGGGTCTTGCGTGAAGCGGCTAAAGAATTATCAGTGCCCTTGACCATGTTGTTTAATCCGAGTCTCGGATCTGGTTTAGTCCCGAAGGTGTGGAAAGAGGGGAAAATAGTTTCACTGCATAAAGGAGGATCCAAGACTACGGTTGCAAATTACCGACCGATCAGCATATCAGGAGTCGTTGTCAAGGTCTTGGAGAAAGTAGTCAAGGGAAAAATATAGGAATGGATTGATGAAAATGAGATACTGTGCAGGTGACAGCATGGCTTTGTAACTCAGTAACTTGCTCAAGTTTTATAACACAGTGACGGCTGAACTGGATAAGGGTAATGGGTTTATAGTGATACTGCTGGACCTGACTAAGGCCTTTGACAGGATACCACATGGAATTCTATTCCGTAAACTGCAACATGTGGGAATGGATATAGGGTTGGCAAGATGGATAGGTGTGTGGGTTGATGGAGAGATAACAGAGAGTAGTTTATTCAGGAGTAGAGTCCAAGAAACGGCCTGTGACTAGTGGTGTGCAACAGGGTTCTGTTCTTGGACCACTGCTGTTTAATTTATTCATTTATGATATAGGGAAGGATCTAAGAGGAACAGTTCATTTGTTCGCTGATGACGCAAAGTTGGGTAGCGCAATAGTTGAATGCAGAAGATGTCAAAATCTTGTAAGATGATTTGGATAGATTGAAGTTCTGGGCTAAGGAGAATGGATTATTATTATTATTATTATTTCGGCGACTCCAGTAGTCCTTAGACTCATCGAGGGAGCCCTAAACATCATGTCCACACAACTATGCGATTACATTCTCACAGCATCTATCATACCTTGTCTTGAACTCGTTCACCGTCATAGCACCCACAACAGACTCTGGCAGCTTATTCCACTCATTTACTACTCTAAAAGTAAAAACCCAGCTCTAACATCCCCTGCTAACCACACTCTTGCCCAGCTTCCATAGGTGTCCCCTAGTTCTCCCACCACCAGTTTTGATCTCAAAAATATCCTCTGAATTAATCCTATAGAATCCCTTTAGCAATTTGAATGTCTCAATCATATCTCCCCTCCTCCGCCTGTCAACTAGTTTCTGCAACCCACAGATCTTCAACCTGTTCTCATATGATTCATTCCATAGACCTGTTATCATCTTAGTCACTCGCCTCTGGATCCTTTCCACCTCCTCCCCATCAAGAAGGAACTGAGGTGACCAAATCTGGGCACAGTAGTCGAGATGAGGTCTTATCAAGGCTCAGTACAGAGGTACAATAACTTGCTTGTCTCTGCTCGTCAAGGTATTTTTCAACAACCAAGTGAGTTGATGAGCTGATTTAGCTACTTTTGCAATGTGCCCCCTAAACTTCATCTCCCTTTCCACCAACACTCCCAAGTCCCTGGCCTCATCAATCTCTTGGAGTACAGTTCCACCAATGTGGTATACTGCTGCTAATCTTTTCACCCCAAAATGCATAACCTTACATTTTGTCACATTAAATTGACATCCATTCTCCTTAGCTCAGAACTCCAATCTATCTAAGTCATCCTGCAAGACTTTGACATCTTCTGCATTCACTATTGCTCTACTCAACTTTGCATCATCAGCGAACAAATGAATTGTTCCACTTTGATCCTTCCCTATATCGTTAATGAACAGATTAAACAGCAGTGGTCCAAGAACAGAACCCTGCGGCACACCACTAGTCACAGGGCGTCTTTTGGACTCTACTCCTGAATAAACTACTCTTTGATATCTCTCCATCAACCAACCACCTATCCATCTCACCAATGCTATATCCATTCCCATATGTTCTAGTTTACGGATTAGTATTCCATGTGGTATCCTGTCAAACGCCTTTGCCAGGTCCAGCAGTCACTGTAAACCCATTTCCCTTATCCAGTTCAGCCGTCACCTTGTTATAAAACATGAGCAAGTTACTGAAGCATGATCCACCCTTCACAAAGCCATGCAGTCCCCTGTACAGTATTTGTTTTCATCAATCCATTCCTGTATTCTTCCCTTGACTACTTTCTCTAAGACCTTGACAACGACTCCTGATATGCTGATCGGTCGGTAATTTGCAACCGTAGTCTTGGATCCTCCTTTATGCAGTGAAACCGTTTTCCCCTCTTCCACACCTTTGGGACTAAACCAGACCTGAGACTCAGATTAAACAACATGGTCATGGGCACTGATAATTCTTTAGCCGCTTCACGCAAGACCCGTGCCAGTATACCATCCAATCCCACTGATGTGTTCACATTAAGGTTCTGTAATAGACTAGTCACCTCCACTTCATTCATCACTATTCCCGTATAAACTAATGGTTCCTTCATTTTTTCAATGTCACCACCTGGATGATATGCTTTTGCAAAGTGCGTGCTCAGTAACTCCACTATATCGACTGATTCAGTGACCTCCTTACCATCGTCATTCCTTAAAATCATTTTGCCGTGTACAGTTTTTTGCTTGCTTGCAGCATATTGAAAGAATCATTTGGGATTCTCTTTTGCTTGCAAAGCTAGTTTCCTTTCATAATCCGCTTTTGCTTTTTTACCACATTCGTAACCTTTCTGGCCTGCACTTTATACCGTTCGTGTGCCTGCAGGTCACCCATTTCTTTAAATTCCCTCCACAGTTGTTTCTTTTTTTGCAGCTCAAGCTTAATGGTGTTATTCATCCATTTAACCCCTACTTATTTTACTATTCGGACCCTAGGTATACAATCAGCCATTACCTCCTGTAAATGCTCCTTGACCACTTCCCATGCTCTATCAACGTCCAGCCCTTGCTGTTGTACATGCCATTGCACTGATCCAAGCAATCTCCTAAGCTTGTCATACTTGCCAGCACGGTAATTCCACATATACCCTGTCTTAATCGAAAATTCCACACCTTTAGCCACTTCCCAGGTCAAGACCTTATGATAACTCTCACCAATAGGTGGCAACATAGTCATATTCATTACAGTCAAATTCTCAGATGCTATTACCAGGTCAAGCACTCTCACACCCCTAGTATTTTCAATTAAATGCTGTCTCAGATAGTTATCCCTTAATAATTGAATAAAATCCTTTTCCTTCCTCACATGTGTCCTCTCCTCCTTCCAATCAGTGTTACCATAGTTGAAATCCCCCATAATAATTACCCTCCTTCCACTCATTTCATCAATTTCCCTATGCATACTATCTCCACCATCTATTCCATCACCTGGTCTATAGCAGCACCCAACTGTATATTTTATTCTTCCAGTCTCAATCTCACACCAAATAGCCTCAAATGAGCTCCTTTCACTATCCTGCGATACAACTTCAATTCTCCTTGGCTGCAGTTCATCAGCTATCATCAATAATACCCCTCCCCCCATTTTATTCTCTCTGTCCCTCCTAAACACACTATAACCTACACATTCTATCCCACTAACTATATCTTCTTCCGTCAGCCATGTTTCACTAATGCCAATAACCTGTGACCAGGAAGAGCCAATCAAGGCCAAAAATTCTTCCTTCTTGTTCCTAATACTCCTGGCATTAGTATACATGAAATGCAGTGATCCCTTAGTCCCATCCCTATATTGATGCGTTATTCTAAATGACCCATTCCCATTTTTGTCCTTAGTGCTGGCTCGGGTACATTATATACATTCTTACACTCATCTGTCTCACTGATGTCTGCATATCCATTCCCCCCCCCCCCTCCTTGGTCGTTCTAGTTTCCCTGGTTTTGCACATCCATTTTCACTTCATTCAGCAACACTCTTTCCAGTCTCCACACACCAAGTCCATTCAAATGCAGGCCATCCATCTTGTATAAGTCCTTTCGCCCTTCAAACTCATTCCACACGTCCACGAATTCCACACCACACTGTCTGCATAACCTATGCATAATGTCATTTGCGATTATGGCCCTCCTCCTAAACTCCTCTCTGTCATACCGCGGCAACAGACTAACCATTCTAACTCTGTCACTCTTTTCTTTCGCTACCTTTAACAATACTTTCAAGTCCTCTCTCATAAAAAATTTATCACCTTTCAATTCATTCGTACCTGCCACATTTATTAATTCTTTCACCTTCTGTTTTTGCACTCTAATACTCTCAATTACATCCTTAAATTTCGCACCCGGTAAGTATGATTTAGTTACACTGCCATCTATCACACCTCTTAATAACGAGTCACCATACAACACTCTTTCCTTCATTTCAGAAACTCTCTCATTCTTGCACTGTTTTTTTATGTTAGCCGAATCACTTTGGAAAGAGTTTTGCAGGTGCTCTAATTGCCGCTGCACATTTTGTATCACTGCACGCAACCTAGCGATCTCACTTCCTACAAATAATTCCTCATTATTTTTATCATTTAAACCATTTTCTCTCTCAGTATGGTTGCTTTCACTCTTTCTTAGATCACCGCTCTCATTGCCATCTTGTACATCGCAATTCTCTATCAAGCCACTATTTTCACTCACATTCTGGCAATTCTGGCTTTCTTCAACCATAACTATCTCACTACCTGACACATACTTCAACTCCTCACTTTGCTTACACTTTCTGCACATTCTCCCACCACTATCACTTTCAATCCAAATTCCAGCCTCATTCGGGAATGCATACATTCCACACACATCACATTGGACAAACTCTCTCACATTATAGTTTTTGAACAATGCTGTCGTATTTTTGGACGCCATTATCTTACTTCGCATTGGCGCCATATTCAAATCTATGAAACATAACGTTACATACTAAATTAAATAATGTAATTCACACCAAAATCCCACAGACACAACAAGCTACCAAAATTAGGATGTTATTATGGATGTTATGGATGTTGATTTAATTAATATGGATGTTAATTTAATATGACAAAATGTAAGGTTATGCATTTTGTGGTGAAAAGATTAGCAGCAGTATACCACATTGGTGGAACTGTACTCCAGGAGATTGATGAGGCCAGGGACTTAGGGGTGTTGGTGGAAAGGGAGATGAAGTTTAGGGGGCACATTGCAAAAGTGGCTAAATCAGCTCATCAACTCACTTGGTTGTTGAAAAATACTTTGACGAGCAGAGACAAGCAAGTTATTGTTCCTCTGTACCGAGCCTTGATAAGACCTAATCTCGACTACTGTGCCCAGATTTGGTCACCTAGGTTTCTTCTTGATGGGGGTGGAGAGGATCCAGAGGCGAGTGACCAAGATGATAGCAGGTCTATGGAATGAACCTTATGAGAACAGGTTGAAGATTTGTGGGTTGCAGAAATTGGTTGATAGGCAGAAAAGGGGAGATGTGATTGAGACATTCAAATTGCTGAAGTGTTTCTATAGGATTAATTCAGAGGATATTTTTGAGATCAGGACTGGTGGTGGGAGAACTAGGGGACATCTATGGAAGCTTGGAAAGAGTGTGGTTAGTAAGGGTGTTAGAGCTGGGTTCTTTACTTTTAGAGTGGTAAATGAGTGGAATAAGCTGCCAGAGTCTGTTGTGGGTGCTATGACAGTGAGTGAGTTCAAGGCAAGGTATGATAGATACTGTAAGAATGTCGAACAGTTGTGTATACATGATGTTTAGGGCCTCCCTTGATGAGTCTAAGGACTCCCTGGAATCGCCCGTAATAATATCTACTAGCCAAACACCTGGCCAGAAGATGATATAGTTAGTGGGATGGAATGTGAATGATATAGTGTGTTCAGGAAAGATAGAGAGAGAAAAGAATTGGGGAAGGAGGAGTATTGATGAAATCCAATAGAAGTTCACCTGCAGGATATTGAAAATGGCACATTTGAGGCTATCTGGTATGAGATTGAGGCCAGCAGAACAAAATATATAGTTGAGTGCTGCTATAGACCAGATGATGGAGATCATATGCATCGGCAAATAGATTCAATGGATGGAGGACAGGTAATTATTATGGGGGGATTTCAACTATGGTCACATTGATTGGAAGGAAGAGAGGACACATAGGAGGAAGGAAATGGATTTTATGGAGTTACTAAGGGATAATTACCTGAGAGCTCGATCTAGTAATTGCATCTGAAAAATTTGTCTATGATGAATATGACTACATTGCCACTAATTATTGAGAGTGATCATATATTTTCACCTGACAGGTGGCTAAATGTGTGGAATTTTCAGTTAAGACAGGGTATATGTGAAATTACCAGGCGGGTAAGTATGACAAGGTTAGGAGATTGCTTGGATCAGTGGCATGGCATGTATAACTGCAAGGGCTGGATGTTGATAGGACATGGGAGGTGGTAACGGAATGTTTGAGGGAGGTAATGGCTGACTGCATACCTAGAGTCAGGAGAGTAAATCAAGTGAGAGTTAAATGGATGAATAACACCACTAAGCTGGAGCTGCAAAAAAAGAAACAATTGTGGAGGGAATTTAAGGAGAAAGGTGACCTGCAGGCAGGGGTGTGCCAGTAGTGTCCAGTGCCTGTGTGCAAAACTTTAGTCGGCGCCCATATACCCAATAGTACGCCAGTAGTGTGTCCGGCACCTGTGTACAAAACTTTAGTTGGCACCCCCCACCCAATAAAAAAATCACTTTAAAACGTTTTTTTTTTTTCAATATTTCCTCCTCTTTGGCGCCTTTACTATCCTGGCACCTGTGTGTGTGTGTCGCACACATTGCACATGTGACCAGCGTGCCCCTGCCTGCAGCCACATGAATAGTACAAAGCACAGGTAACTAGTGTGGTAAGAAGAGCAAAAGAGATTACAAAAGGAAGTTAGCAATGTAGGCTAAAGAGAATCCCGAACAGTTTTTTTGATATGCTGCAAGTAAAAGAAAAAATGTATATAGCAGAATGATTTTAAGGAATGCCGATGTGGGAAGGTAACTGAATCAATCAAAATAGTAGAATTACTAAGTGAACACTTTACAAGAGTATATCATCCAGGCAGGATATTGCAGGAATGAGGGAAGTGATGGCTTATATGGGAACTGAGGTGAATAGCATATTACAGAACATTAATGTGAATACATCTGTGGGATTCGATGGTATACCAGCTCGTGAAGTGGCAAAGGAATTGGCAGTGTCCTTGACCGTATTGTTTAATCTAAATCTCAGCTCTGGGTTAGTCCCGAGGGCATGGAAAGAGGGGAAAATAGTTTCATTGCATTAAGGAGACTCCAAGACTGCTGTAGCAAATAACTGACTGATCAGCATATCAGGAGTCGTCGTCAAGGTATTGGAGAAGTTGGTCAAAAGCAAAATACAGCAATGGATAGATGGAAATGGGAGGGGGGCAGCATGGTTTTGGGAAGGATAGATCATGCCTCAGTAACTTGCTCACTTTTTATAATACAGTGACAGCTGAATTGGATAAGGGTAATGGATTTACAGTGATACTGCTGGACTTTGCAAGGGTCTTTTACAGGATATCACATGGAATTCTAATCAGTAAACTGCAGCACATGGGAATGGATATAGGATTGGTGAGATGGATAGGTGGGTGGTTGATGGAGATATATCAAAGAGTAGTTTATTCAGGAGTGGAGTCCAAAAGAAGGCCTGTGACTAGTGGCATGCTGCAGGATTCTATTCTTGGACCACCGCTATTTAATTTGTTTATTAATGATATAGGAAAGGATATGAGAGGAACTGTTCAGTTATTTGCCGATGATGCAAAGTTGGATCATCGGCAAATAGTTAATACTGTACTTCCCTGAAAATAAGACCGGGTCTTATATTAATTTTTGCTCCAAAAGATGCATTAGGGCTTATTTTAAGGGTATGTCTTATTTTTTCATCTACAACAGTCTACATTTATTAATTTATTCATGTACAAAAATTATGAAGATTCATATTAGACACAACCACATCTGTTCATTATCAAGTACGCACATTATTCGTGCGTTGTGCCTGTACTCTGATTGGTCATTCGGCAGTAAGTCTTGAGTTCATCTGTTTACATAGGCATTTGCCTCTCATCCAAAGGCACCCGCTTGGGTATTTACAAATACTTAATTATAATTTATATTATCATTTATTTTAAGTATTAATGTCAATAATATTATATATTTATATTTAATTATATATTAATATTATTATTTTATAATTCAATACGTCCGTCGTGTGTTGCGACGGACATACTAAATACATCTGTCTGATTGACGATCTTAACTTGGGCTTATTTTTGGAGTAGGGCTTATATTATGAGCATCCTGAAAAATCATGCTAGGGCTTATTTTCGGGGAAACACGGTACACATGATGTCAAAATTTTGCAGGATGATTTGGATAGATTGGCAGACTGGGCTAAGGAGAATGGATGTCAGTTTAATGTGGCCAAGTGTAAGGTTATGCATTTTGGAGTGAAAAGATTATCAGCAGTATACCACATTGGTGGAACCACACTCCAGGAAATTGATGAAGTCATAGACTTGGGAGTGTTAGTGGATAGGGAGTTAAAGTTTAGGGGATCAGATCACTTGGTTACTGAAGAATACTTTGACGAGAAACAAGCAGGTTATTGTTCCTCTTTATCGAGCCTTAATAGGATCCTCTCCCCCATTTTGACTACTGTACACAGATCTAGGTGATGATAGGGAGGAATTAGAGAGGATCCAGAGCTGAGTGACCAAGATAGTAGTAGGTCAATGAAATGAACCTTACGAGAACAGGTTGAAGATTTGCGGGTTACAGAAACTGATTGATAGGCAGAAAAGGAGTGATATAATTGAGACATTCAAATTACGGAGAGGTTTTTACAAGATTAATTCAGAGGAAATTTTTCAGAATAGGTGTGGTTGTGGGAGAACTAGGGGCCATCCATGGAAACTGAGCAAGAGTGTAGTTAGCATGGGTGTTAGAACTAGGTTTTTTAATTGGAGAGTGGTGAATGAATGGAATAAGCTGCCAGAGTCTGTTTTTGAGTGCCATGGCTATGAAGGAATTCAAAGCAAAGTATGATAGATACTGTGGAAATGCTGAATAGTTCTTGACATGATGTTTAGGGCCTCCCTCGATGAGTCTAAGGACTCCTTGGAGTTGCCTGTAACGATAATAATAATTTAAAACGGAAAAAAAGGAAAGCAATTGCTGGAATGCAAGAGTTGAAGAATGACATGATTAAGATGAGTAATGAAAATAAACATATGATGGATACGAATGGAAGAGTGCAACAGAATAAAAAGAAAGATAAGTAGCAAATGACTCAAAAATAGCACTAATTGGGGATTCTGTTATAAAAGGTATGGTGGATGAGATGGTACATAAGATATGTTTTCCAGGAGGTAGAATGAACAGGGTGATTGAGACACTACATTGAGAAGTAAGCATGCAAGTAAATTAGTGGTTGTAGTTGGGACCAATGATTTGGTTGGGCATAGGAAGAACATAAGATTGGATATTAGTAAATTATTTGAGGATAGTCAAAGACAAGATTGTAGTAGGAAGGGTAGTTTGTGTATTGCCCAGGTATAACAATGATGAGTTGTGGAAGAGAGCAAAGATCTTGAATGGAATGTTAGTGGAAATGGGTGAAGAGAAAGAAGTGCAGTTTGTGAATGTGTGAGACAAGTCTGAGGGATGAATGGAACTGTATAAGAGTGATGGATTGCATCTTGAATGGTTTGGGAGTGAGTCAGTTTGCTGCTGGAGGGAAGTATGAGTGATGCAAACAAGGTATCACTGGAAGGTCAAAGATGAATGTGAATGAGCAGGAGAGTGGACTAGGTGAGAAAGATGTGGTTGTGAATGGAAAAGAGAATGTGATAACAGGAAAGTGGAGTGGGCCAGGGAGGTTAGGGGGACACGGTGTAAGTAGAATGGATTCTCGAAATAGTAATGAATGCACATATGGGGATGGTCAATGTAGGAATGAAATGGCCAGGAATGCATGGCAGTTGAGTCTGGGAGCAAAAGATGAGCAGACAGGAGTGGGTGAGGAGGTCACAGACTGGGGACAGAATGAGTACTGGCTGTAGACCAAGATATGAATTATGTTCATTAACGAATGCCAGGAGTGTCAGACATAAGGAAGATCAACTTGTCGCATTCATTCAGTTTATATGCCCAGAAAATAGTTGGAATAAGTGAAACATGGTTGGATGAGAATGACATCTTGATGGGAATGGAAATAGAGGGATATGAGATTTTTCATGACGATAGGAAAGGCAAAAAGGGAGGGGGGAAGTGTTGGTGATGATTGCAGGGGAATTAAGCTCATGCAAGGTTTGAGATACAAGGAGGAAAAAGTGGAATGGTTTTGAAATGTGAAGTGGAGGTTGATGAGATATTTGATGGGGTGTTGGAATGGAGACAAAGAAATGTATAGGCAACCTAGCTTAGCTTAGTGAGCAAGCAGAGGGTAATCGTTATGGGTGATTTCAACTATGGCAATATTGATTGAAATGAAGAGATAGTATCAAGGAATAAGAAGACTGAATTTCTTGAATTCTTAAGGGACAAAAATCTTAGACAGTATGTAATAGAGGCACATGAGAGTCCTAGATCTAGTTATATCATCAGTTTCCCCATTTGGAGAGAATGATGATGAAGTGAACACGTGGGTTGCAGCTAGTCACATGAGAACTTCTATAAAGAAGAGATATATGTGGAACTACAAGGCTTCTCATACTCCACTTTTGCTGCTCTTACCAAAGGTAAAAAGGCTAAACAGGGTAGGAGTAAAATGGATGAAATCTGGATGAAGAAGGCACTGTGGAGGCAACATAAGATGAATGTTGAAGGACGAATGAGTACAAGGAGCAGGCCTGGAAGGTGTCTCAGTTGGTAAGAGCAGCAAAAGTGGAATATGAGAAGAAATTAGCTCATCAAGCTAAGAAGCATCCTAGTGAGCTCTTTTGATATGTGGCAGGTAGAAGGAAGAATGACTATAGGAAGATGATGCTAGTTGATGACACTGGTAGATTGGTAACCAATGTGGAAATATAGTTGAATTAGGCAATGATCAGTTTATCTGTATTTCATCCTGAAGGCAACATCAGGAGAAGCTGGAGGATAGAATGTATGGCAGAGGAGGGACTAATGTGAATGAGCAAGAAGCATATGAGGAATTAAATAAACTTTGAAGTTAATACGGCACTAAGATTTGACAATATGTCAGCACGTGTCTTGAGGGAATGCCCTACAGAATTAATGACACCTTTGGACAACTAGTTAACATGAGTTTTGCAACAGGATGAGTTCCAAAGGAGTGGAAAGTGGGAAAAATTATTCTGCTACACAAGGGGGGGGGGGTAGGATAAGACTAAGGTTTCAAATTATAAGGTAATCTGTGTCTCTGGGGTTGTTAAAGTATTAGAGAGGTTGGTGAGGACTAGGATTCAGAAGCAGATTGATAATAGCAGTATTCTTGATGATGGTCAACATGGCAATGTTAACCATTGGTGTTTCTTAGGGGAAAATCACATTTCAGCAATCTGCTGACGTATTACAACAATATGACAAACACTCAATAAAGGATATGCATATATGGTGGTGGTGTGCTTGGATTTTTCAAGGGTTGTCACATGACAAGCTGTTAGCTAAATTGAAACAGATGGCATTAGATAACAGACTAGTAAGTTGGATAGCTGATTGGCTGCCAGACAGGTATTAGAAGGTTGTATATGGAAGCGTGTATCTCATAAGAGGAAGGGCACTAGTGAAGTGCCACAGGGATCTGTTTTGGGACTATTATTGTTTTACTTGTACATTAATGACATTGGAACTGGGTTAACTGGAGATGTGCATCTGTTTGCCAATGATGCAAAGTTGGGAAGGGTTATGAGAAGTAGAACAATAGAGAAATAAAGCAGAGCAGAAATTTTGAAGGAGGTGGAGGAGATGAGAGAACTGGGAGTGATGGTGAACAGAGACTTGAAGTTTAGGGGAATTGTTAAAATTGTAAGAACATCCCAATGGATTATGGCAATAATGAGGTGGACATTGACATGCAGAGAAGATTGTTACCAGATTAATGTAAAGAAGATATTTCATACAGTAGATAGCGGCAAGGGTAGAACTAGAGGCCATCAATGGAAGCTGTATAAGAAGGGTGTGAGCATGGGAGTGAGAAGTAGGTTCTTTGCATGGAGAATGATTAGTGAATGGAATGTATTGCCTGAAAGTGTGGTGAGTGTGTGAAAACTGTGAATAGATTCAAAGCATGGATCAATAATCTTTTGGCGTGAGAGTACAGATCTCCCACAATGAGTCCTTTTGACTCCATGGAGGTCAGATAATAATAATAGTAAAAAAAAAAAAATAATAATAGCGCAAGGGAGGACAGGTGAAATGAAAAACAATTTAGGGATATTGCTAACAATTGCAGAGGAATTAAATCTTTGAGAGAGAAAAGTGAGGCCGAAGTGTTTGTGAATGAAGAGAGGTTGTATGAGTACCATTTTACTCCAATGGTACTCATACATCCAATATGAGTACCACTCATATTGGATGTATGAGTACATCCAATATGAGTGGTCAGAGAAATGGTGAAGTTGGGATAGACAAGGAGAGTGGAAATTGAAAACATTAATGGCTATGTATATAGGGATAGTCAGTAGGAATGAGATGGCTTGGGATGCAAAGGGAGTAGTTGAGTATGAATAGATAGCCAGAGCTATAGCTTGGAATGAGAAGTTAAGCAGAAGGGAGATAAGTGATACTTGAGGACTTATCAAGAAGTATTTAACAGTAGTAATATCTAAATATATTCCAAAAGGATAAATAAGGTAGGTGTAAAATGGATGAGTGATGAGATTAAGCATGCAATCTCAAAGAAGACATTGTGGTAGCAGCAAGATGAATAATGATAATAATCAATTGTATGAAGAGTACAAAGAATGGGCTAGGAAGGTGACTTGATTAGTAAGGACAGCAAAAGTATAATCTAAGCAGAAATTAATATATTGACTATGGTGCTGAGATATAATCACTTCATTTCTGAAGAGGTATTTGAAAAGATCCAGTAGAGGTAATCAAGATGATGTCTCTCCTGTGGAATTGTACATATGAGACAGATTAAGGAAATGCAGTCTTCAGAGTTTGAGTAATAGATGGAGGAGAGTAGATGTGATAGAAACATCCAAGTTGGTAAGGGGATCTTACAGTATAGACACAAGGGACATTTTATGTTGGATGGGGAAGCACTTTGAATTATCCCTGGAAGTAATGGTGTAATTAGCATGTAAGGTCCAGATTCTTCTCATGGCATTGTAATAAGCTGGGTAGTGATATTACACTAGGGATAATAGTCTGATGCTTTAAAATATAGCAGATGTTATATTTTATTGATGTGTTAGGTACATATCTCATGGAAATAATTTCTTTTTATTGTGCTACAGAAGCAATAATATAGCATATGCCCTTTGGTTTGAATTCCCAGCATGTGATGAATCTTTATAAAGGCTTCACAGGTGAATATGAACTGTCTGTTTCATACAACAGTTGCAGAACCTAGAACATTTAGCAGATTATGAACATATGATTAATTGTCCTATCCTAGTAAAAATTAGGTTTAGGAAAATTACTTGGGAGAATAAGTCATTTTAGCCTAGAATGGGAAATGAGATCTGTAGTGAAAGAACTTTTACTTCACACCTTAGAGAGGGGTGCAGAGACTGATAACAAAATGATATCAGGACTGTACAATGTTGATTATGAGGATAGACTGAAGACATGTAGACTGTGGAGCTTGGTAAATACTCGATTTTCAAAACATCTCTCTTTTGCCTTCAAGCATGCCTGAAGTATGTGAGGCCACATATCAATGGTGACATGCACAATATCCAACTGAAATGCTGTCATTGCTCACTCCAAATCCATCTTCAGGTTGGTGACATCCCAGCATCATTTCTTGCAAGCTACTCTCTGAAGTTCTGACCACAATTTGAAGTTCAACATGCTTTCACAGCCCTCATAAGCTGTTGTGTCCTAATGCAGCATGGTCGATCAGTACTTTGGTGGTCAGATACATCTTGTGTATCATTATAAAACTTAACAATCCGTCCGATATGCAAAGATCTTACTGATTCCAAGTGTTTTAGAATGTTGGAAATAACAAGTTGCATTCTAACCTTGTTAGAAGTACTATTACAGCTACATGGTTCTCATAATCTCCCCACTGCATGTTAACCCATATAGCTAGATCCCCCCCCCCCCCACTGATAAACACACAAATGTTGGCTGCTCACAGTGCCAGTAATGGAACTATGCTTATGCAATTCTGTGGGCAGCTTGGAAGTTGTAACAGTATTTATGGCAAATGAGAGAGGGGGGAATATACAAATCAATATCGACTTTCTTTTATTGCATTCCCTAAAAAAAAAAAAAAAATAATAATAAAAAAAAGTTTCTTCTGTTGATATTTGTCTTTTAAAAATGAAAATTATTCGAAAGTCCTAAAAGTTAATTTTTTTTCCTAATTTTGACTTAATTCATTTTAATGGTAATGATATAAGCATAACACTGTGGGAACAAAATAGATATGATTATTATTAAGTAGAAGCCTACAGCTGTTACTTTGAATGTGGGTGGTTTAAAATGACTGTCCTAAGTTTTTGGTAAATTAATGCAGCTATTCTTGTTGACATTCAGGAAGTGTTTCATTGCTAATATTGGCACTCTGAAAGTAGCCAAATTTTGTGTGGAGGGGGTGTGTGTGTGTGTGCAGTTAATATCCATAATGATATGTATCTTTTCATCTCCCATACTAAGCTAAGTTTGTGGGCACTTTATATACATCTGGATTTTTGAGAAGTTTGACCTTAAAAAACTGGATAAGGGTTGATAGTTTGACACGGATTTAAAAAGTGTGTAAATATTATTTGTTTAGTACTTTGGCTGTCTCTCCAACTTTAAAAAAAGTTATACAAGAATGTTATTATATTATAACCAGAGCTGTTAAGAATTGTGCTAATATCATATGAATCAAACAGAACATAACAAAAAAAAACATAATCTTTTCATTTCCCCTATCACACAAATAATGCTTTCATAAATGCACAAAAGGAAATGGTTTGTAAATTATTTTAAAAAGTTATGCCTTGACTCAAAGAAATTAACAAACTAAAAACCTAAAGTCAAACTATCCTAGATATATTGTGGACTCCATAAATTTACAAATCCAATACCTCCTTTAAAAAAACAAATAAAGTAATAAAAAATCTGTTCATTTCAAACTTATATTAAAATAACTAGTCTTAAAAATTCCAGACATTATTGATTAACTTTCATATTACATATGTTTCCTAATGTAATCAGGGATGTGATATCAGAGACATTGATTTGAATCAACTTCCCCTTTCTGCAACATTTTGAACTATTCATTTCATTGTACATGCATAACTTGTATGTATAATGAACTATTCATTTCATTGTACATCATACAAGTTATTTTATATGGAAAGGAAAATTATACGAGCCAGATGAGACTGTAGTTGTCTCACATACATACACACACAAAACTTATCAATTTAGTCACTCAGTTTGTAGAAAGAAGATTCAAAGCCCTCATACATGGCCTAGCTACATTATTTTATTTTTATATATATAATATGAATGTGTCATACACACAAACACATATACATAGGTGTATATATGTCATACATGAGAAGTCTCGAAAGAGAGAGAGAAAGAAGAAAAGTATTTCTTCATGTGTTGTTTCTAAAACAAAGAGCTGGAGGTTGTACAATAACCACTGACACACAGATACAGGAGATTTAATAAGAGATTTGATTTACTAAAGTGTTATGAAACCCCTTGTGTGTATGTTTCAGTGGTTTTGTTTCACTGTCAGAACTGCCATTAATAAGCTGGGATTGTATTATTAGGAAAATGGTTTGGGAAAAATTGTTACAAAGAACAAAGGAAGTCAGAATGATAGAAGAAAATGAGAAGTGTTTAATAAGTTTGGTACTGAACCATGTGTGAATACTGACCAGCAGGTGACAGTGTTCATACGAGATTAGTTCTAGAAGTGAGGAAAAAGTGGTGGCCAGTTCATTGGAGGAGCATCTATAGAAATACCTATAGAAAAGACATAATGCAGAAAAAAACAGTCTGAGAAAATGATTGGAGTAAAGGGGGGAGGGGAAGTCATAGCTCTCCTCTGCTTACAATCGAGAGTTTTCAATTTGATCACCATCCCCAAATGTTCAAACAGTGCTATAAAGTCCATTGGATTTGTGATTTATAAAGTGCTAGCAGTTAAGCAGAAGATAAGTATTTCTTGAAATTTCTTGTATAAAGACCACATAATTCTAAGATTAAAAAATAAAAAATATTACTAGTTGTACACTTCTTTACCTCAGAAGGATTTTTAGATATTATTATTATTATCCTCGACAGAGTCAGAAGCTCTGCAATTCGGGAAGCCCTCAATACTCAACCGCTGCTTCTCCGTGTTGAGAGATCACAGTTACGCTGGTATGGGCACCTGGTCAGAATGCCACAAGAGAGGCTCCCTCAGCAGGCCCTCTTTGCCAAGCCAGAGGGTGGGAGGCCACGTGGAAGGCCAAGGACTCACTGGATAGATTATATCCAAAACCTTGGGTCGACACGTTTGGGAATCCCACCAGAACACCTGAGCTTGGTGGCAGAGGATCGTGACCATTGGAAGTTCCTCTTGCAGCTGTTGCCCCCACAACCCATTTAGGAAGAGTGGGCCTTGAAGATGTATGTGTGTATGTATTATTATCATTATTAACATCTGACCTCCATGCAGTCAAAGACTCCTCATGGGAGGTACACACTATTGCACATAATGCTCATCCAACTGTACCTTAATTTGCTATTTATGTTTTCTCATTCTGTCCTTGTACTTCACATTCCAAAGACCACTGACAACCTTTGTGAATCTTCTCTGAATCCTTTCCAACATATCCTCATCACCATGAAAACCTGACCACCAGATCTGTGCACAATAATCCACATGAAGCCTGATAAAGACCTTATACAGTGGCATCATAATCTCTTTATTTCTGTATGTCAGGTCTTCTACATCATTGCCATTATCTGATGTGAGATCTTCACAACTTGTGTGGTCCCTGAATTTCAGGTCCTTGTCCACCACTCCCAGATCTCTCATTTCCTCCTTTAAAGTTTTTCCCACCAAGTGTATATTTCACATCCCATCATTGCTTACCAAATTTCCAAACCTTACACTTTTCATCATTGAACTGATAGTTCCACTTACCTGCCCATTCATGCAATCTATTCAAGTCCTTCTGCAAGGCCATAACATCTGCATTGCTCTCCCCAATTTTGCATCATCTGCAAACAGCTGCATATCACTAGTTAAACCCATCCCAATGTGATCCTTCAAGTGTTATGACAAGATAATAAGTTAAATGATGAGACCTCTGTTATATTTTCAAGCCATCATGAATCAACAGTTGAAAAATGGTTTCATGATGGCATATGTACTTAGCTGGAAAGGTTGTTTCACAATAGTGTGCATGATATCCAAGGTCTATATGCATCATATATTTGATGAACAGTGACAAGACTTAGTGTGAGATGGTATTTTAGTTTTTATTACATTGAGTAGGTTATGACAAAGTGGCTATGGTCTGTATGTCATTTCTGTTTTCTGCTAAACTGCAGGATGACCATCATTGGTTGTATGAAAAGCTATTCTGGATTTATTTTATTTCTTCTTTTCCACATTTTTAACATGTTCTAACATGTGAATCTCTCCAGTTCATCTTGTTTGTCCTGCATAACAATATGCTGCATGGACAACAGATTTTATAAAACACCTGTTCTCTTAAGGGATGGTTCAGGTGGTTTAAGAAGAATTCAAAAATCTTGAGATCTTACTTAGTGGTGTAAAATCTAAAATTTTGTCATGTTGAAGTATTTTAGAAATTTTGTCCATTACATGTGAGATATAAAGAAAAATTACTGCACCATCGTATTCTTGCTTATTTATCATTACCTGGGGGGTTTTTGATCATCTGATGCTTACATTCATTTTGAAATTGGGTTTGGCTGAGGTATTGAAGTTCTCAATGCCTCTGTGTTGCCAGAGATGTTATATAGATTTAGTATCATCTCCACATACAAGAGTTTCAAGACCTATAACATGATAGCACTATGTTTAGGCAAGTGATTAGAAGTGAAATGACAAGTGATTTCTTGTCGTTTCTAGAGCAGTTGGAGGCTATGCTCAAACGATAGAAGTACAGTAAAACTTCAATTCTGTGGTAATTGGGGGGAATGCTAGAGCCTGGATAATTGAAAAATATGGTTAATCCAAATTACATTTTATTGTGTTAAATATGTAAAAAAACTTATAAAAACATAAGATAAACATTCACATAGTATGTAAATACAAAACTGAACTTTTTTAAACTTATTCAGAAAGAAAGTCCATGATTTTTGTTTGTTTTCTTTGTAGCATTATTTTTTGTTTTATTTTTCTTTGTAGCATTATTTTTTGTTTTATTTTTCTTTTATATCCATGAATTTGTAAAACTTTAATGTAATCAACATCATCTTGACTTTCCATGAATTTAAGTAATGTTTCTGCAGCTGTTAGGGCTTCATTACAACTTATTTTGTAAGCTGGTTGTAGTTCCTCATCATCATCATCATCATCCTCGTTGAGAGAAACACTTGATCCTGCCATCGGCATCGCTTTTTGCACACTTTGGATTATGTCATCATCAGCCATATTGTTTTGTATCCTGCTCCATTTTTGTCAATGTTTAACTACTCATTAATATTTTCCTCATCAAATCTTTACATCCATCAATATTTTGAATTGATTTTGGAATGTCAGAGTCGATTTCTACACTGTTGTTTGAGTCTACCACTTCTAAATTATTTTCAGTGATCACAAAGTTATTGTGCAATATTTTTGGATGATTTTTCAATTGTTTCACTGTTAACTTCTGTCCAGGCTATAGAAATTTTATAGATAACATCTTTAATTGTTTGGGGAGGGGGGGGGGTTCCAAAATTAAAGAGGATTTTTCTCTTCTATAATAAAGTCTAACATCAGAGTTTTTCTATACAATCATTTCATGGTCTCAATCACATCTTGGTTCATAGGTTGAACTAGTGATGTTATGTTGGCAGAAGATAAATGGCAACAATTTCACCATTTTCTGAAGAAAGAGCAGCACAGAATTGTCCATCTCTACTTATCTTGTATTCTGATGAATTTTTTTTTCTTGTGCATTGAACATATGAGTGGGCACTGCTCGCCAATAAAGTCCTGTTTCATTAGCTTTGTAAATTTGTGATTGTACAAGAGTCTTCTCTTTAATAAACATTAAAGAAAAGGCAATCCTGTATTATCCACACTCAGCTTTTCATTTTTTTTTTCTTATATTTCTGACTTCCTTATACTATGCCTCTCACTTTAAATCATTTTAACCAACCAAAAGAAAATTTAAATGTCCTGGGTATGTCTAATTTTTCAAAAAAATATTTTGACTTACTTAAAATCAGCGGTCCTAATATTGGAGTTCCTTCCGCTCTTTGTTGTAGAAACCACTTTATCGTTACAACCTTTTAGTTGTTCATTTGTAGCCCCTTTTGGGCAATTTTCTTTGTGAAGTGCAAGCAAATATATCACATTTGGAAAAAAATTTGTGTATCTTGGGTTGGTTTTTAATTATGTCCCATGCAGTTTGCTGGCCAATCCCAAATTCAGCTGCAAGTGTTGAAATACTTTCATCTATTTTACATCTTTTAATAATCTCCAATTTATTTCTACTCTTTAAATCATTTAAGCCAACCAAAAGAAAATTTAAATGATCTGGGTATGTCTAATTTTTGAAAAAAATATTTCATCATCATCATCAAATTCCTGCCATGTACCCTCAAGGGATATACAGGATATGATAGTACTACATGAAAAATTTACATCATTACTAACTTCCTATCTACAATTTTTCCTCCAAATCAGCCTGTTACTTGTCAAGACTCCAACATTATCAGATCTTATATTTCTATCATCCAAGACACTTTGTACCATATCAATCCACCTATATCTAGGTCTTCCTCTGGGTCGTTTTCCTGCCAACCTGGCAGAGAACACTTGTTTTGTTAATCTTTCCTTGCCCGTTCTGTTTAAGTGACCATACCACCTGAGATTAGCTCTGCTAACGCATTCCTGGATGCTGATAATGTCAAGTTCTTTCCTAATATCCTCGTTTTTAATATGATATTGCCATTGATGCCATCTGTTCACGCCACTAATATTTCTCAGGACTCTCATATTTGCAGTCTCTAGTCTTTGGTCAAGTGTTTTACTTCTGACCCAGCTCTCAGATCCATAAGTTAAAACTGGTTTGAAAACTGTCTTGTATACAGCTAATTTAGTATTCCGACTAATTTCTCTCTTATTCCATATGAATTTATTCAGTCGACTTCCTACCATACCAGCTTTGTTGATTCTGTTGTCTATTTCCATATTTAATTTACCATCTTCACTAAAAATCATGCCTAAGTAGCTAAAATGTTTTACTTGTTCCACAAGTTCTCCATTCACAATGCAGTTGACATTTTTAACAATTTTACCTATTTTCATTGACTTTGTCTTTTTAATGCTGACCTTCATACCATATCTATTACAACAGTTATTCAATTTAGTCAGGGAATCTTGCAGACTTGTAGCGGATTTATTTAGAAGTATAACATCATCTGCATAAAGCAAAGAGCTGACATTAACATCTCCAATTTTGATATCAAGTTTAATACCACTTTCCTTCATAATGCGATCCATATAGATAATGAATAACAAAAGGGATAAAGTACATCCTTGTCTAACACCAGATTTAACATTAAACCATCTTCTTGTACTTCCTTCAATTCTAACTTCTGACTTAGAACTCAAATAAAGACTAAGTATTGCTTGATATAATGCCCCCATTGACGCCATATAACTGTAGCATATTGAATAGCTTCTCTCTTGGCACCTTGTCATATGCCTTTTCTAGATCGACAAAACTTATTTCTAAATAACTTAGGGAATTGAAACAACGTAGATCCAAATATAAATTAAATTATATTTTAATAGATATTTCCGATATTTCGGCAATGTCACATTGCCATTTTCTAAAGGAACTTACAAAAAGGCAGGTGCACTCAGGCAATAACAATACAGTAACTGAGAATGAAGATTTGAAGTTATCGTTCTCCTAGAAGTCCTGATGGTGCCCTCTGGAGGGCTAAGTAGGCGTTCTTGGCCGTTGGGCTGAAGGTCTGCTGATGTATGCCTCCCAAATTTGGGGCAGTCGCATACAACCAAATTTGTTGAGGTTTGGAGAGTTTCTTAAGGCAGAGGCTGATTCCATAAATAATCTTTAGAATTTATATTTGCTCCGGTGTATTATTGTTGCTTTCTTCCACCGTATTCTGTGGTGAGTATCCAGAGCATGGTCTGCAAGACCAGAATGGCTATACTTGTAAAACCGGATGTAGTCCTTGTGTTCAGAAATTCTGATATTCGCTGTCCTGCCTGTTTGGCCAAAGTACGACAGTTTACAACTGTCGTACTTCCTTAGTTCAGTGTTAAGTGCTATGTCGTTAGAACAGATTAGTTTAGCCCTGTTGTATAGTGTTTTTACCACTCCATATTGTTGTGAGGGGGGTGGGGAATTGTTGGTGGATGTATCTGCCTGTATGGGTGGGTTTTCTGTAAACTGAGAAAACCAAAGTTCCATCAGGCTGGCGGGTGACTAGTGTGTCTAGGAAAGGGAGACAGTTGTTTTCCTCTTTTTCCAGGGTGAACTTGATTCTGGCGTGTTGGTTGTTTAAGTGTGTAAGGAAGGAGAGGAGTGTTTCAGAGCCAACTCACAAATTAGAAAACTTCACAGGCTCCTTAAGAAAGTCACTTCTTGGCTTGTAGAAGTTACCAACAGATTAAAACCATTTAACTCTACCCCCCCCCCCCCCCGTATTTACGGACTCCCAAAAATACATAACGAAAATGTGCCATTACGTCCCATAGTGGATGGCATTGATTCCCCCACATACAAATTAGCTAAACATTTGGCCAAAGAGCTCACACACTATACTGGCAACACATCATCACACATAAAAAACTCAGTCCACTTCAAAGCCAGCATAGAAAACCTTACACTCCAACATACTGACATAATGGTCAGCTTCGACGTCTCCTCCTTATTCACAAATGTCCCACTCAAGGAAACTTTAGAGCTTATCCAAGCTAAATTTTCCCCCGATATCTCAGCCCTATTTCAGTTCACAATGAACTCAGGCTATTTCGTTTGGCAGGGAAAATTCTACAAACAAATAGAGTGGACAGCCATGGGCTCACCACTCTCACCACCCTTGGCCAATTTCTTTATGGAGACCTTTGAGGAAAAAGCCTTAGCCTCTGCCCCACAAAAACCAACCATATGGCTTCGCTACGTTGATGATGTGTTTGCTATTTGGCCACATGGCTCTGAAACACTCCTCTCCTTCCTTACACACTTAAACAACCAACACGCCAGAATCAAGTTCACCCTGGAAAAAGAGGAAAACAACTGCCTCCCTTTCCTAGACACACTAGTCACCCGCCAGCCTGATGGAACTTTGGTTTTCTCAGTTTACAGAAAACCCACCCATACAGGCAGATACATCCACCAACAATCCCCCCCCCCCTCACAACAATATGGAGTGGTAAAAACACTATACAACAGGGCTAAACTAATCTGTTCTAACGACATAGCCCTTAACACTGAACTAAATCACATCCTCAACACTTTCTCAGCCAATGGCTACCCCCCCAAAAAAATCCAAAAAATATTAAAACCTACAAACCACAGCCCCCCTCCACAAAAAAGATTACTCTAAATCCATCACCATTCCCTACATCCGAGGCACCTCAGAAAAAATTACCAAAATTCTAAAAAAACATGACCTCACCTCCTGTTACAGGCCTTACAGAAAATTGGCATCCCTTATCCGCTCTACCAAAGACCAACCACTTCCCCTAGACCTACCTGGTGTATACCAGGTCCCTTGCAGTTGTAAACTGTCGTACTTTGGCCAAACAGGCAGGACAGCGAATATCAGAATTTCTGAACACAAGGACTACATCCGGTTTTACAAGTATAGCCATTCTGGTCTTGCAGACCATGCTCTGGATACTCGCCACAGAATACGGTGGAAGAAAGCAACAATAATACACCGGAGCAAATATAAATTCGAAAGTTATTTATGGAATCAGCCTCTGCCCTAAGAAACTCTCCAAACCTCAACAAATTTGGTTGTATGCGACTGCCCCAAATTTGGGAGGCATACATCAGCAGACCTTCAGCCCAACGGCCAAGAACGCCTACTTAGCCCTCCAGAGGGCACCATCAGGACTTCTAGGAGAACGATAGCTTCAAATCTTCATTCTCAGTTACTGTAATGTTATTGAGTGAGTGCACCAGCCTTTTTGTAAGTTCCTTTAGAAAATGGCAATGTGACATTGCCGAAATATCGGAAATATCTATTAAAATATAATTTAATTTATATTCGGATCTACGTTGTTTCAATTCCCTAAGTTATTTAGAAATGCATAACCAACGTATAAGCCTGTCTAAGAGAATCGACAAAACTTAAATACAGATCTTTGTTATATTCCCATGATTTTTCAACTATTTGTCGTAAAGTGAAGATCTGATCCTGACGGCCTCTATTTGGCCTGAATCCAGCTTGTTCTTCACCAAGCTTTTCTTCCACAATTCTTCTCAACCGTTTCTCAAGTATACTTGCATAAATCTTACCAGGCACACTCAGTAGGGAAATGCCTTTGTAATTCTCACATTCAGTTTTATTTCCCTTTTTATATATGGGTACTATGAGAGCTTTACTCCAATCATCGGGAATTCGTCCTTCTGTCCAGGACTTCTGAACTATGCAGCGCAGCCACTGTAAGACTTTTATACCACCATACTTCAGCATTTCTGGTCGAATATCATCTACTCCTGCTGCCTTTCCACATTTCTACTTCAAGTATGAATATGTTTTCCTGACTGTATGCCTGTTGAGTGTGTTTTACCAGTTGAATGCTATCACTGCTTGTTTTGTTTCATTTAGCAATTTTTCAAAGTAATTCCTCCATACTTCAAGGATATCTTTTTCTCCCATTTTCATGTCACCTTTATCATCTCTTAAGTCCTCTTACAGCACTCTTTCCTCCATTTCTAAGCTTCTTCAACAGCCTCCAGAATATTTTGCCACCTTCTTAATATTTATTTTTTATGTTCTTGCCGAAGTCCTCCCATCACTTTTTTTGTTTAGCTAGTTTTACACAGTGTTTAGGTTTTTCTTACATTTGTCTCTTTATTCTCTAAGAGCACAAGCTGACTTATTTGTCAGGAATTTTTGATATGCTTTCTTCTTTTCCTTCACTGCCTCTTTTACTTTCTGTGTCCACCATGGAGTTCTGATTTTTCTATCCTTGCAGAAAACCTCATTACATACCTTTCTGGCTAAATCAATCAGGGTTTCTTCAAGGCTTGCCACTGAATCTCCAAGGTTTGGCTTCTGTTCTCACAAACTGTTTCATTTTTTCTTCAATAATCTTTGTCTATTTTAGTCTACGGTTCACATCTGAGAGCTGCTCAACTTTTATCCGCTTTAAAACTTTCTTACATGTTATTCTTTTCAATATGAAATTCAATTTTATCCTGCTCAAGACTAAATAGTGATCACTTCCAATTTCAAATCCTCTGTACACTCTGGTGTCCTGCGCCAGGGAGAAAACATCACTATCAACAATAACATATTCAATGAGACTTTTCTTATTCCTTGCCTCTTCTCTCCATGTGAATTTGTGCACATTTTTATGTTGGAACATTGTGTTAGTAATAACCAGTCCATGTCCTGAACAGAAATCCAACAGGTATTTGCCATTATTATTAGCTTTGCTCTTTTCTCCAAATTTTCCCAAAATGTTTTTATATGTCTGACAATCATTTCCTACTCTGCTATTTAGATCCCCAACAAGGATCAACTTTTCCTTTTTCATTGTGTCAGTTACTTTCTCTAAAGCCTCGAAAAATTCCTCCACTTCTACCTTAGTGTGGAACCTTAGGCACAAACAAGTCTCATTGTCCAGTTCCCCATTCTGATATTTGCCCACATCACTCTACTTGAGACTGCCTGCCAATCAGGAAGATTACCCTCGTATTTAGTGTTGAATACTATGGTTACTCCTTCTTTTCCTTGATTGTCATTGCCTGAATATAACATTTTGTATTTATTGCTCAGAAAGATCTCACCAGTTTTTGTCTTTTTTGTTTTAGTCATCCTTATTATGTCGATCAGGTACTTATCTAAATCCTCAGCTAGCTCCATTTCTTTGCCATTCAGGCTTCTTATATTGATAGTACTGATCTTTAACTCTGATGTTAAGTTGTGGTGTGTTTTCAGATTTGTTCCAGTAGCTGACTTTTTGCTGTTTGTTCTAGTTCCCTGGCAAAAACAACAGGGACCTTGCTTAACCGGGCAACGCCCCAGCCTGCATGAAATTTTTTCATATTGTACCATCATTTTGTATTTTGGTTTAAGCCACAATAAGAATACAATTTGGTCGGCTAAATCCCAAATTGCCAGCCCACCCTTGTCTGTTCAACACAACAGTGTGCACCACGAGAAGGTGAGGATTGGACGTTAGGTCAAAAGCCATGGTCAGTTCTCTGCATTCCTTTAAAAGCTATGTGGAGGTCTCCTCTCAGTTATATAGCTTTGACCCTTAAACATCCCCCCCCCCCAAAAAAAAATATATTTTTGCCTTGCTTAAAACAATCTTTTTCTCTTTCCCAACATTTTAGGGAATGAAATGCTAGATAAATTTGGTTACATAAGAGAAGCATACAAATAAGCTTTCATAATGTTTAACAGACATAAGAGTGATTAAATTTATAATACACTTGACTGCACTGCACACTCTATCAGCAAACATTGAAAGTTTTTGAGTTGATTATGCTGTAAATTAAAGATGTCAAGAAGAAATTATATTCTTGGTTTAATCCTTTATCCAAGTGTAAACAATGTTTGCGCATAAAGTATCTTCACGACTGAGCCACTTGTATATAGTGACTAATGACTTCACATAACTTTCCTTAGTATCCAATAATGCAAAGTGCACACACACCCTTTCAGATGTGTATAATGCTATGCATTATGGAAAGGGCCACTACCAGTTTCGACCTTCATTGAGGTCTTATCCATGGGAGCCAGACCCAGAAGAGATACCAAGGTTGAATTAATGCAGAAGTCATATAGAATTTTAAAAGAAATTTGTATGTACTACACAGATCATGGTTAATCCGACCCAGTGGATAATCACCTTTTTTTTTTTTTTCTGCATGTGGAATGAAAGAAGATGAGAAGTTGATTTGGTGAGTTTGGAGCTGAACCTGTATGCTTGTGTCATAGTGTTTTAATTATTTCTTCTTTTGTGAGCTGTAGTGATGGTAAAATGTAGCATGGCAGTATCTTCCAGCATTGGTAGATACTGCCATGTTTCCAGAATATGTTCATTTTATGTGTTATGTGGATGATATTTTCAACAGAAACAGCTAGAAGAATTAAGTTAAGGGGATAATAAATCCCTCATTATTTTAAAGCCAGATACGAAACTCAGAGATCAAAATCTAAGAGTTTCATGCCGAAGAACTATCGGCGAGTCCAGGCGTAAGTCATCACCTGGGTAGACAACACTAGGGCAACTCATTGCAAAGGTGGAGCAAGCTCTGTCGCTATCCTTAATATTTTCTCATAATGTAAAACGCAGCTCCTAGGAGATGTATGACTGTTTTACATTAATAGGAGAGGTCACTACCCAGACCGCGTTTTACATTATGAGAAAATATTAAGGTTAGTGGCGGCACTCGCTCCACCTTTGCAATGAGTTGCCCTAGTGTTGTACTACCCAGGTGATAACTTACGCCTGGACTCGCCGATAGTTCTTCAGCATGAAACTCTTAGATTTCGATCTCCGAGTTTCGTATCCGGCTTTAAAATAATGAGGGATTTATTATTCCCTTAACTTAATTTACGCCACCGGAAAAATAGCCTCTTGGCTCTTTAACTAGAAGAATTATCCACCTGGACAGTCTTTTTTTTAATATTTATCCCATAAATGATAGGCAGAAGAACCTATAGCACATCAGTGTTGTGTTTTAGGTGCCATTGAAGATTAAGAAAGAAGAAATCTATTGACATTTATCTTGTAGAGTTGGTAGCTGTTGGGAAATAATTCACAAGGAAGGCAAGGCTGTTTCAGGAGACAGAGATAGCAGGCTCTTGTGTTAACAGGCCTGACAGAATGTGGAAAAATTATATTTGCTAGTTCATTGGAGCAGCAACCATAGAAAAGACCGAGCTGAAACAGTGCATCTGTGAGATAGATGTTGAAGGTGAGGATCATATGCAAGCCAAATTGCTCTCTTCTGGACAGTATTCTAAAGATGGGCAGATTCGGGATTTGTATAGAGTTAGTAGCTGGGTATGTTAAAAATAGCATCTTGAGCAGTAAATAATGCCTGGTTTTTTAGAAGTCAAGGCTATTTATTGAAAGGCTATTAATGTGATATGTTTATGCCAAGCGAGGCAAGAAATAAATGTCAGTTTATGGCAAGAGATCTAATCCTGTTTGGTGATTTGTATATTATTGAGGGTAAGAGAAGGTGAACTGAGATTTCTTTTGTGAGAGAAAAGGTAAGCCTGCATTTTGGTGGCATTGAAGCTGACTAGATTATCCTTGCCCATTGAAGGATGGTATTAGTGTTGAGGTATTGGTTGCAGATGACTTGAAGCATGGATTGTCTGAGAACTCAATTGTTTGTTGACTGTGTAGGATGAGTGGAGATACTGTCAGCCTACACCCCATGTCTAAATTTCCACTGTTAAACTTGAAAACAACACTAATCCAACATGGAGAAGAGGAATCAAGTTCAGCTATACTTATCTCAAAATAGATATATATAAGCACAAAACATTCCAGACAGTGACAAATAAGAAAGAATATAAAGGTGCCATAAACTTTCCTTGTATCCAGTATGTAATGAACAGAATTTCTAAAATATTTCAATATGATACAAAAGTAGGATTTGCCCTGCTCTGCAAGATTTTCTGACTTTTACATCCTCCTCAACCATTCCTTAAGAAACCAGGTGTTTATAAAATCCACTTTTCATGCTGCATATGTTGTGTAGGACAAATAGATGATCCACAGAGTTCTACATGTTAAAGATATGCACTTTGGGCAGGAAATGGAATTTTCACATATGGAGCATAACTGCTTTGTCAGAAAATTCAGGAGCACTTCAGAAATGCTGCACATGCCTGTTCAGTGCATTAAAAACCAATGATCTGTTTATGATAAATCTGGCCATTGTTCATCAGAAATATCACACACATACACCTTGGATATGATGCACATTGTTTTGGAATGTGATAGTTCCAGCTAAGTATATATGTGATCAGGTGTCCATTTTAAACTATCTTTCATCCAGTCATTCGATTCCCATTGGCTTTGATATAGTAAAGGGCTGTTGTTGTTTAATTTATATTTAAAAAAATCTCTCAAAAAAAAAAAGTGTATGGAAAGGTATGTTAAATTAGCATAGAAATGAGAGAAGCATAGAACTGAGAGTTTTTTTTAAAAAAATCTTAGGATCATGTGGTCCTTATACTTGGAATTCTTGTGAATTTTAAAATAACTACGGAAATCTCAGAGAAGAGAAGTATTGTTTATAATGAAAAAGAATACAAATTATGCATTTTTGCCAGGATAGGCTGGATGTGAATGTCAGTCCAAGATGTGAAAACTGATCTTGGTTGACAAAATGGAATATTATCAAATTGAGGCAGAGTGACACATTGTCTTTCTTAAGGAAAGTAAGACAGGATTTTCTGTTTTGGTAGCATTAAAATTCACTAAATTATCTTCACTTCATTTTGAGAATAGCAAGGAGATTGGCACTTAAGGGATTGCCTTATAGATCTTGAATCATTTGAGAACTACCAGGTTTGGTGAATGAAGAGAAATAATGTGGTTTACTGTCATCAACAAAGCTATCAATAAATTATGATGTTTGTGGGAGAAGATCATTGATGTGTATTGATGAGAAAAAACTATCCACCATAACACGTGCAGTGAATTACCAGAGAGGAAGCTGGCAGTCTGCTCACAAACGGAAGGAGGGAGACCATAGGATAGCAGTTTGGTAAGAAGGCATGATACAAGACTGATTGCACCAAAAATGCCTTAACTGTAAAATCATAATTTACTGTTAATATTCTATTTTACTAATTAAGTGACAGTAGAAAAATTTTTAACTAATAATTTTAAAATTAAAAAACATGTCAATTTTACAGGTGTAATGCTCATTTCAGCAGCACTTGCTTCAGATGCTATAATAGGTAATGTGCAAGAAAAAGTGATAAAGCAGTATTCTGCCTCAGTTAATGAAGTGGTAAGTATGAAATGTATTGTTAAACCATTATTCTAAATTCAGTCATCATTATTGTCATCAGACCTCCATAGTCGCTCACTGTGGAAAGACTCATGTGCAAAATTCTTCAAACTGTCTTAAACTTTTTCACTGTTTTCACTTGCCACTCTCAGGCAATACATTCTACTTATCAGCCACTCTCCATGCAAAAAACCTTCTCGTTTTTTTTGCATGGAGAGTGGCTGATACACTCCCTTGCTCACACCTCTTATGTAAATTCCAGGCTGGCCTTTTGTTCTATCCTTGTTCTCTCTTATTCTCTCTTATTCCTATTTTACTCTTGTTCTGTCATCAATTCTTGTTCTATGAAACATCTCCTTTGCATTGATGACTTAAAGTTGAAGAGTAAAGTCATATGATTATGACTTAAAGTTAAAGAGTAAAAACTCTTCAACTTTAAGTCATAATGATATCACCTTTCTTTCTCCTATTTACAGGCACTGCAGATGGCACTTCTTCAATCTCTCTGCATATAGAGACCTTATTACTCATCTCTGGACTCCCACACACCCAAACAAAAAAATTCCATCTCCTCAAAACCCAGGTGACTCAATCTGCAATCTTTACATAACAGACCACTACTTATCCTCATAGAGTATAATGCTTCTCAATACAGTTCTGGATCCCTCTCCTTACCAACTTCTAACACCTTAATCACAACCTCAGATATGCAGATTTCCTCATAATTTGAAGCCTCAGTTTTATCACCCTCTTGTGTGAAGTGGAATAACATTGCACTCCTAACTTCTTCCACTATGGGACTCATCTGATGTGATAAATCTGATATAGTGTTATGACATGTGAATCATGTCCTAGCAAGTGCATCAAGGCTTCCATCAACTTACATTAAAACATGAAGTGATATGTCAAAATCCAGCTTCCTTATTAACTTGAAGTTCATTTAATTCCTCATATACATCCTGTTCAGTCAACATTCCCTCCTAGCTGAAGTTCCATGTGATATCACCATTACAAAGATAAAATGCCTTGATGAATTGTTCATTAAATGCTTCAACTATATCTTTTCAGTGGTTACCAGTCTGCTATTTTCATAGACTAATATCATTCTTTCATAATCATTCTTTCCTCTGCTGTCCACATATCAAAAAAAAAATCTTTTTTTTTTTTTGATATGTGGACTATTCACCTATTCTGAAAATATCACTACTATGAACAAAAAGAACTTTTCTTTTATGTTTTTCATGTGAACTTATACACATCTCGTTGTATAAGTTTCATGTGAACTTATACACATTTTGAATTGCTAAGTGACTAGTTCATGCCATGAACATAAGTGCAGATAAAAATAATAATAATAATAATCTGCAGGACATATGTTCCTTTAAGGCCCACAACCTACCCAGATTAGCTTTTGTAGCATTAATTTTGGAATAAGATGGTGACTCTTTTGCCTAAATCTATATTTAGGCAAAGGACAGGGATGAAAAACCAGAGGTTTTTGCAAGGGAAAAACCTTGCCACCTCCAAAGAGACTGGCTAACTTGCTTTCATTTGAAAAGCCATGATAATGGTTTTATAATGTACTAGATGGAATTTGAACCCAGATCTTTTTAGCCAAATGGCTTCATTGAAACAGACTCTGTAGTCGGTTTCAATGAAGTCAGAGCTACAAGGCTCTCAACAGCAGGTACTTACTATCATTATTAGTTTTGCTCTTTTCTGAAAATTTTCTCATGACATCGTGAATATATGTTTTCTATGGTTAATATTGGATTTCATGTATAAAGATGACATAGCTAATTTAGACGAGAAAAAATACTGGATTGGTTCTTCAGTGTCTACCAGTTTATATACTTTTTATACACTTTGGGAGAGTTTGTTAGGTGATAAATGTGGCATTTACATTTACTGTGTGCAAGCTAACTATAATGGGTGATGGGTATTGTGGAGAACATCTTTGCTCTCTCTTTCCCCCCCCTCGACCAACAGGATGCAAGTTCAAATCGCACTGTGGCATGGATGTTTATGAGGATAAAAAATTATCCTGATTTCTATCACTGAATTTGAGACCACTATCAGCTTACTTATGAAGGTCTTGAAATTCCTTGAAAACGTTACATGTCTGTTCTCTAGAACAGAGTTTTTGGATTATATAATCCTTAATCCCACCCATGGTATGAAATTTATGACAGGTTTATAATCTTTTGTGAGTTGGTGTTGACATAAAAAAAAATTCTCACAACACTTGTATATTTCCTTCCCCCCCCCCTCCCCAAAAAAAAGTTACCATATTTTTCCATGCCCCATGTATAATACGAACCCTACTTTTTCGAATTCAAAATTAAGAAATCAATATTTTAAACATAAAACAGAACTCATTTGATATTTTTTTAAATATTCATAGTATATTTAGTAATTAGGTAATATTTTTAAGATACATACTAAAAATTATGCATCACTTTCAGTTCTGGGCATATCGTTTTTTTTATTTTTGGACATTTTTATGGGCTAGTGCTCAAAATATTGTTAATGTATTAACTTACCCTGCCAACAAGTTGCAGACATATGAATGCTTTCAGAGTTTTGATTGGTTTATTCAGAATCAGTCGTTAATGACATCAATTGACAGAGTTAACAAAGGCTAGTGATTAGTGGAGGCCTGTTCATGGAGACAAGGTACCGGCAGTTTTGCCACGGCAGCCGCAGATCTCTCAACCGATTACCCTCTGTGTAAGACAACCCCCAATTTTCGGTCTAAAAATTTTAGAAAACAGTATCATCTTATACACGGAAAAATACGGTATTTTGGGAAAAAACCGTAATAAGTCATCAATTAATTTCGATTATGAACATTTAAATAAATCCACAAAATTTTCTGGCACGATAAAACCTGATGAAGTTAGGTCTTCTTAAAAATACAGAAAAGCAAGACGATAAAAATTAGGCCTGTTATACATAGCATTCTAATTTGGGATTAAAAAATAAAAATAAATAAAAAAACTGTTGATAGGAACCTGAGAAGCATAGGACACTGATGTCGCCTAAATATTTGTTGAAAACTGGTTCTGTATTAAGCAAATAGTAACTAGATAGCAGATATGGATTGATCTGCTATCAATGCAACATGGGATTCTTTTTGATATATCCCATAAATCCGTTTATCGAGCTACTTGTGAACTGCATGGTCTGTGATCTATCTTTTACATTGTACACAGAGGACTACAGTTTAGAGCTTATAAAATTCAGTTGATGCAGAAGTATCTGCATCACCTGCTCCTCATCCCCCACACACACACAATTGCTCTAGTTTTCCTGATTTTGCACTTGCATTCTCTCACAAAGAATGCTTTTTCCATACATCTTGTTCCAAGTCTATTGAAGTGCAATCCATCAGTCCTATAAATTCTTTGTCCATTAAGTTCACACCACATCCACAAACTGCACACTATTTCTCCTGCTCAACCTACATATTGTAACCCTTCTTCTTGATTTGTTCTTCTCATACTGTGGCAATAGACTTTAATTCTGCTATTTTACTCTTCCTTCTCACTTATGGTAATCTTTCATAACCTCTCTCACCCCCCCCCCACACTTGTCACATTTTAGATAATTCATACCTTCCAAAACTATCAATTCTTTTACTTTCTTCTCTTTGCATTCTAAATAGCATCATTAATATCTTTAATCTTTACATCAGGAAAACGTTTTATATTTATATATACTCTCATCCAGTTCCCCAATCGTAAAATTACCATATAATACTGTCTCCTTACTTTCTCAATTTTCTTTGTTACTCTCCTCCCTCTCCCGTCTCCTTCCTTTTTCTGCAGTACCATTTAACTAATGCTTCTCTACACACTATAGTTTATACTTTGTCCTTTGAAAGATTTCATACGTGCGCTATTTCTGTCAGTAAGGCCACCTTGCCATTCTTCTCCATTTCCACCCCCACCACTTTTATGTAATCCTTTCCAGCCATTCCTATTTCTTTAACAGCATTTATGATTTTCATCTTTTCCAATTTTATTTTATTACTTTCATGAAATAATCAGTTTTCTTCACTCATAGCTAATTATGTTCAAGCTTTGAGTGGTCATGTTAAATTAAGTAACTCTTAATTATTGCAAACTTTATCATGCATATTGTTATATCCAATTAAAGTACTGTAGAAATCTTCACTTGTCATTGTTTCTTGAGAAAGAATAAAGTTTCACTTTTTCAAATTCCAAAGAACTTAACAGTTGCGAGCTTTTTTGGCAAAATTCCTGTTTCAGTCCCTGTATCTTGAGTACCTTATTTATTTAGTAAATTATGTACATATAAAAAGTGATAAGAGAATAAACAAGCAGAACTAAAAGCAGAAAAGTCAACATAGTTTAACAGATTCAAAATCCATAATAAAGCTTCAGATTTAATATCATTAAATCTGAAGTTTTATTATAGATTTAACACAAGGAAGATCAGCTAAATTGCCCAGTCACAGTTTAATAGTCAATCCATTTGCAGAGCACCTTTTTACATCTCCTGTCACATCTTCATCTGGTTAAGTGCAGTCCATAGATGTTTTGGAAGGTGAAAGCCGTATAGTCTGGTAGTTTGATCAGAAGTAATGACATGTAAATCCGAGGTATGTTCCTGCTTGAGTTTCCAGGCTTGAGTATCCCATGACACTTTGCCACACTTACTGATGTGGCTGAAAGTAGTAGCATGTGATGTGCATCTGTATTTAGTTGGCTATGGTATGTGCTAAGTATGTTTTATATCATCATGCATATCAAGGATTTAGGCCTAGCATGACCTTCTGGCCTTAGAAGTCATCGTGAATCGTTTAAGAGGACGTCCTGGTTTTCTTTTTCCTAATGGCTTGTATTTTAAGGCTTGTTTTGGTAATCTTTCTGTTTTCATTCTTTGAATGTGTTCCATCCATTTATGTTTATATTTTTTCTATTACTGGTTCTTGGTTTAATTCTTTCATAATTTCTTAATTTCTTTTGTGATCAAATAGGGTATACTTTGCAGTTTTTCTCATAAACTTCATTTCTGCTGTTGTTAATCTTTGTTTGTCTTTTTGTTTTATTGTCCAGATTTCGTTTCCATACATTAAGACTGGTAGGGCTAATGTATTGTATACTTTTAGTCTGGTTTGTTTTTGAACTAGGCTTAGTTTAAATATAAAGTTAATTACACCTGTTATTTTTAAATATTTTGCAATTTTTACGTTTATATCTTTTTAATTTTCATATGTGATCGTACATCCTAGTTAGTTAAATGAATTCACCTGTTCTAAGATCTTGTTATCTATTACTATTTTAGTTCTTGCTGGATCTTGTCCTTTAAAGGCCATAGTTTTTGATTTTTATGTTGATATTATCATACCATAATCTTTAGATATCTCATTTAGATCTAAAATAGCTTTCTGTAGTTCATCTTCAGAATTTGTAATTATTATTTGGTCGTCAGCAAAGAGGAGAGTGTTTAAGTTTACTGTAGGAGAAAGTTTCATTCCTTGATGTAAATTTTTATTCCATTTTATCATTTCATTTAAGTAGATATTAAAAAGAGTTGCTGAGAGGGGACATCCCTGTCAGACCCCTTGGTTTATGATAGACTCTCTTGTATATGATAGCTCGTGATTTAATCTTATTTGTATTTGATTATTTTCATATTTACTTGTGATAACTTTTAGGATATTATTTGGTATTTGTCTTTCTTTTAATATGTTAAATAATATGTTTCTTTTAACATTGTCAAATGCTTTTTCAAAGTCAATAAATGCAATGTGTTTCTAAATTGTATTCTCTTTTCTCTATTATTAATTTTAGGCAAAAGGCTGGGTCTATACATGATCGTCCTTTTCTAAATCCATTCTGTACTTCTAAAATAAAGTTTTTGGAATATTTCATTAGTTTGCTATTTAAGATTCTGCTATATATTTTGTAACAGGAATTTAGTATACTGATACCTCTATAGTTTTTAGGGTCATCTCTATTACCTTTTTTAAAGATAGGAATCACAATTGCTTTTTTCCATTCTATTGGGGGGATACCAGTTGAATAAATTTTATTTAAAATTAATAAGAGTCTTTCTTTGAATCTAGTTCCTGCATATTTATATAGTTCTGAACCTAGTTTATCTTCTCCAGGTGATTTTCCGTTTCTTGTTTCTTTCAGGCTGATTTCTAATTCTTCTTTAGTTATTTCCTTTTCATTTTCATTAATTGTTTGCCAGTTATCTTTAAAATATTTGTCTGTCCACAATTCTGTGTAGTAATTTAGAAATTCTTCTCATTTCAATTCAGTGTTTAATTTTATGTTTTCTTTGGTATCTGCATTTAAGTGTTTCAAAATTTTATATACATTGGGTCTTATTTTATATAAATCATGTTCTAAATTAGAAACAAATTTGTTCCATGATTCTCTGTCTTTTTCTGACTTCTCTTTTAGCTATGGCTCTTATTCTTTTATATTCTATTTCATCTTCTAATCTTTTACTGCTTAACCATTTGTGATAGGCTTCTTTTTTCTTTTTGATTATTTCTTTCATTGTATCATCCCAGATCTTCAGTTTTTTCCTTTTATTGAATTTTTTGGTCTTTGCTAAGCTTTCATTTGCTGCTGCATTTAGTATCGTTTTTATATTAAGCCATTCTATTTCTATTTCTTCATTTTGTTTTTTGTCTAGATATTTGTTAATTCTTTGTTCATATAGCCATTGTACATTTATGTCATTCAATAGTCTAGTTTTATTAACAAATGTTTCAATTTTTCTTTCTGTTCTTGTTACTTGTAGCCATTTAGGTGGTAATCTTAATTTTATTTTAACAAGGAAGTGGTCACTGCTTATTTCATATCCTCTGTGAACTCTAACATCTAGTGAAAATTTTGATGTCTTTTCATTTAGTATAAAGTAATCTAATATTGATTTCCATCCTCTTGCTGCCCAAGTATATATTTATGTATGTCTTTATGTTTATAGAAGGAATTCATTATTTTTAGGTTATTATAAACTACAAAGTCAATCAATTTTTTACCATTCCTGTTTAGAGTATGTTCTCCATGTATTCCTATATTATTATTAATTTTCATGTTTCCAATTCTTTCATTTAAGTCTCCTGCTAAAATTACATAATCATTTTTATTTTATTATATATGTTTTGTAGCTGATTATAAAAATCAATATTATCTTGTTCTCTTCCCTCTTCTTGGGCATATAAACCAATTATTGTTAAATAGCTTCTATCTATTTTTATTCTAGCTTCTATTATTCTTTCATTTCATAATTTATAATGTTTTAACTGTTTTGAAAGGGAATTATGAATCCAAATCATAACACCTGCTTGTGCTCTTTGGTCTCTGTCAACTCCATTGTATATCACATTAAAATTTTCAGTTCTCATGGTTCCTTTTAATTTCTTTTTTGTTTCAGTTATTACTGCTATTTTAAACTTTCTTTCATTTAATAATTGGTCTAATTCTATTTCTTTATATGCTATTCCTCTTACATTCCAGTTTGCTATGTGTATTATATTTTGTCGTTTCCATTTTTGTTTTACCTTTTCCATTCCAGGGTCGTTTCCTATAGATTCAATCTGATTATCTTTTTCTGTCAGCTTACTAGTAGAATTATGTTCTCCATGTCAGGAGACTAGCCTGACGATGGAATAGTTCAGTGGTAGGGCTGCTATACCTTAAGGCTTCTGAACTAGCCTTCTTCCGAATTTAAGCCCATAGGAGGAATAGGGTATATTGAAGGGAGAAAGAGTAGATTATAGAAGAATTACAGTAAGGTTTATAGAGAGGGCATAGTTGTAAGGCCAGAAATGAAAAGAAGACCCCATGGCCCTCGAGTACTCTAATAGCATAGGGGTCATAAAATAAGAAGAGTTGGCTAATAAGGCCTTATAGGAAAGATTAAAGTAAGTGGATCTTCCTCAAAGTAGTAGAAGGAGAGGAGATAGATCCAGCTAGGGGTCCATGGGAGTGCCGCTTCCCTTACAATCAAGATGATTGCCCTCTCATGGCCCTGTTGGTCCATGAGTCCTTATTCAGTATATTCGGACCATCCCACCATATACATGTTTTATATATATATATATATATAACACAAGAGAACGAAAAGGAAACCAAAATATGTTTTAAGGAATTTGTATTTACTTTTTTTTATATATATATAGAAGATTTGTATTTTTTTCTTCAGCCATCATTTTTGGTGGGTTGTGAGCTAATACTGTAGTAATCATAGAAGTAACCTTATTTGCAGGAAGTATAACATTTAAAAGTGGCAATGGATTAGGATTCATTTCAGAAATCTGGAGTGTTATCCAAATTATAGATGTTTAGGTTTTTAAAGTTTAGGATTTATTGTGTGCTGCAGCTTGTAAAAGAGCATCATTCTGTAATTCTTTCTTTTACGGTTACACGGTGATCAGCACTCATATTTGTAGATTTAGGGACTCAAAAACACACGTGTTGAACAGATTATTTTATTAATTACAAATAAAATAAAACTTGACGTTTCGACCTCTATATCGAGGTCATCATCGGAAGAATACAACTGTATGCAGAACCAAGCTACATGCTCATGCTTTCTATACCAGTAAACTAAATCTACGTAGTTAATAATTCTTTTTTCTAGCCTGACCTCTAGTGATAGAAAAGAAAAACAAATGAATAAAAAAAAAATAATAAAATAAAATAAAATAAAATAAAAATAAAAAATAAAAAATAATAATAAATAAATAAAAAAATAAAAAAAATAAAAAAAAATATATATATATACATTATAAATAGATAAATGCAACTACAATAAACTGTTAGAGTCCTCATGTATTAATATTCTGGATAGTTACAAAATGATTTCTTTCAGTTGCTATTGAATGTTCTAAACACTTCACCAAGTCATCAGGTTGTCTTCTTGTAGTGGGAATTTTTCTAATGCTATTTTAGGATGTTATACAGGTTGTAGATGGGTCCTCCACATTCTTGAAATGGTGAGGCCATCGTCAAGTTTTATTTTATTAAGGTCGAAACGTCAAGTTTTATTTTATTTGTAATTAATAAAATAATCTGTTCAACACGTGTGTTTTTGAGTCACTAAATCTACAAATATCATTCTGTAATAGTGACATGGAGACCAGACTCTTAAAGGATTATAATGAATGACATCATCAGAAAGTACTTTTTGGTTTGCTGGAGGATTAATCACTTTCCTCATTGCTGTTCAGTCTTGTATGGATAGATTAGCTGGTTTATTGAAGATGAAAAGCAAAAGATTGCTGTTTGTAGGTTGGATATTTTTAGACTTGTTTGTGTTGGATAACTATGGCTCTTCCCTAAATATTCTGTCAGTCTAATGTTCAGTTTTATGGATCATAAAACTGAATATGCTTTGCCAATTGATTTTGTGGTTAGCTTGATGGGCACATTTTTATCTTACATTAGCTACTTAGGTGGCACCTTTTAGAATTGTCAGTTATTGTTTAATTAGCTTTATAAATGTACTGAAGATGCCTGTGATACACAGGTGAAAATTATACTAATAAATAATATTTTACGTGAGTTATTCCGTTATTATAATTTTGAATTCATATGTCTGCTCATGATATTTCCTTATTAAAACATATTTTGAGATTTTACGTAGAGTCTACTTCCAAATAATGTGCTTAGATATAGTAAAGTATTGGTAAAGAAGGCTAAATGCATTAACAGAATAATATTCCTAAAGTGTTGTAAATGGCTCGGATTATTCCTACCTGCTGTAAAATAAAAGAAGTTTTTAGGTTCCAAAGAGCTCATCAGATCTATTTAAAAGCTGGTAGGTCTCTTTTAAATTATCAGCTGCATGAAGCTAAAAAATCTGTAGCCTTCTTAAATAGAGAAATTGTGGACATCAAGAATGCTCTAGAATCTGTTTTAACAGCTGAAACTTTTAACACTATTTCACGCATATCTTTGAATTCTTACTTAAAGGTTTTTTAATGATTCTCGTGATAAGTTAAAGCACAAGTTTGAATCACTGGTGAGTCAATGTTAATGATACAGATAAAGTAGTTATCACTGTTTCCGACCGTCCACTAACAGACAGTGAACTTTTTGTTTTATCAAAAGGACATGATTTCACCGTTATGCTGAATAAGGTACCCCGATGGATTTTTTTCATAACATGAAAAAAATCCATCGGGATTTTTTTCATGGGAAAAGACAGAGGTATTCGATCCTTATCCCAAAAAACAGCCAACAGGTTACGTTTTGAATGTACGAAAATTCTTTTTAATGTCAAGCCTCCTCGTCCTAATCTATCTTACTCTGAATTTAAAGCACTGAAATCACTGAAGAATAACAATAATTTAATTATTACGAAAGCTGACAAAGGGAAGGCTGTAGTTATTCAAGATAGAAAGGAATATGAGAGAAAAATGTCTCTATTACTCTGCGACTATTCAACTTATAGGCCCCTTACATCGGATCCTACCGGGAGTCAATTGAAGAGACTTAATTCTCTTATAGATAATGTATCTACATGGGATGAAGATCAAAAGAAAAAACATAAAACCTTCTTCGATCGTCCACCTAGATTGTATGGTCTTCCGAAAGTTCATAAACCAGGTATTCCATTGAGGCCAGTTGTAGATTGTATAGGTTGTCCCACTTATAAAATTTCAAAATTTTTATCAAATTTATTCACTTCTTCAACTAGAAGAACTGATACTTATATAAAAAATACTTTGGATTTCAAAAATAAAATTTCAGATCTTTATTTGGACGTTTCGGATATTATGATCAGTTTAGATGTTGTTTCATTATTTACCAATGTTCCTTTATCTGAGAGCATTGAATTACTGCAACAAGAATTTCCTTCAGACATTGTAAAAATATTTGATTTTGTAATACATTCTGGTTATTTTTCCTTTAAAAACAAGTTGTATCAACAAACGAAGGAACAGCAATGGGCAGTCCTCTTTCTCCAACTTCTTTATGGTTATTTTTCCTTTAAAAACAAGTTGTATCAACAAACGAAGGAACAGCAATGGGCAGTCCTCTTTCTCCAACTTCTTTATGGTTATTTTTCCTTTAAAAACAAGTTGTATCAACAAACGAAGGAACAGCAATGGGCAGTCCTCTTTCTCCAATTTCTTCAACTCCACTTTGAACAACGTATTTTTGACAACATTTCTCCCAGACCTATTCATTGGTTCAGATATGTCGATGACATTTTTGCTATCTGGAATGGCTCTTCTGATGAACTTCAACATTTCTCTCTAAGTTAAATGCACTTCATCCAAAGATCCAGTTCACCCTAGAAGTAGAATCGTATAAGCAGTTAGCCTTTTTAGATCTTTGAATTCTTTGCCAATCAGATGGTAACCTACATTTCTCAGTCTATAGAAAGAAGACTCGTACAGGCCATTATATCCATGCTGAATCTCATCACCATCCCAGTCAAAAGGCAGGAACTATTAAAACACTGGTTCATCGGGCCCACTCCTTTTGTTCTTCTGTTACAAAATGAACTACAATATATTATTTCCTCCTTTTTATTTAACGGATATAAGAATTCCTTCATCAAAAGAGCTTTGAGTAGTTTTAATATGTCTTCCTCTTCAAATACAGAAGAAATAACACGCATTCCTATCCCTTATGTGCAAGGCATTAGTGAACGTATAGTAAAAGTTTTAAAACCACTGAATATTTTTGTTGCCTTTCGACCTTTCAGAAAAATCTCCACCTTTCTCACTTCTCCAAAGGACAAGCTTCCACATCTTAGTTATCCAGATTCCTTGCTCTTGTGGATTATCTTATTTCGGACAAACAGGAAGATCTGCCTCTATTCGGCTAGAAGAATGCCAATCTTATATTCAATACCTTTGAACCTGAACAGTCTGAACTTGCAGAACATGCCATCATCACTAGACATAGAGTTAATTGGAACAAGACAAGAGTCCTTCACAAAAGTCTGTTCCTCATGGAACAGCTTACTCACGGTATTTCCTTATTAAAACATATTCTCAGCTAAATTGCCAGTCATAGTTTAATATTAAGTCCCTCTAAGCCAAATGGTGTCACACCGTATTACTAAAATACTCTGGATGAGAGACGTCGAACATTTTTCAACTTGGTTATACTATAAATTAAAGATGCCAAGAAATTATATTCTTGGTGAAAAAATTATATCCTTTATCCAAGTGCAAACCAGCAAAGTTTGCACGTGAAGTAACTTCTCGACTGGCCAACTCACATCACTTGCCTTAGTATTGATATTATTATTAGTATAATGCATAGTATTATACATGTCCATAAGGATATGTGCTTTGCATTATGGGATACTAAGGCAAATGATGTTAAGTCATTAACCTCTATATACGAGTTGTCCAGTCATAAACTTACTTCACACGTAAACTTTGTTTGCTTGCACTTGAATAAAGGTTTAAACCAAGAATATAATTTCTTCACATCTTTAATTTATAGTATAACCAAGTTGAAAAACTTTCAACATATATCTCCAATCCAGAATATTTTAGTAATAAAGTGTGACACCTTTTTGGCTGCTTGTATATGGAAATATGACTTCTGCATTACTTCAACCTTGGTATTGTCGTGACGACCCTTTTCCGTGTCGTGTTCTAAATCTATCTAGTTTCAAGTCACTTTTATGAATAATACAACTAATTACGAAATGATCACCGATCCAAAAGTAGGGAAATTTATATTTATACTGCGCCACCCTATTCTTAGATTAGTCTATATAGATAGTAAGATCAGTTCTAAATTAAGTTAGCAGTCATCTTATTAGGCCAAATCATCTATTATCATTTTTTACTTGGGGTTCCCGCAAGATTCGAATGTTTATGAACGGTGCAATAATAAGGAATTCAGGCAAACACAATATTTAGATCAACAAAATAAAACATTTAATATATGATATGGTTAACAAATACAAGAACTCTATTTTAAAATGGAACTATACAATTAACTTAACACATCTTCTTAGGTCACTGACGCTAATTCAATGTTCTAACTTTCATATACTATTCACAGTCTCAAAAACACAAATCTTCTTATCTCAAGTTAATATAACAATTTCACATTTAATCAGTCTTCACAAATCTATCAGCTCAATGTTTATATTCACAGCAGGCAATAAACTACGTAAGCTATATTCCAAGCAAATATATTTCCGGACCTTGAGCATCGGAGATATATTACAGTTAATGTTAGAATAGAGAAACTTATACAACTACTCTTACCAGACAATTTCTTCAATACATCAAATTATTGAGAGAGCACTTATGAATTAACTTAATTAACATTAGCGGAACACACATAACAAATATTCTCCATAGTTTAAACTGTATTACTGTAAGTCGCACTTCACTATTCCAAACAACAGTAATTAGGTACTAATATCTTTTCCTGTTCACTTTTCTCCAAGTAATCAATATAACCTTTTCCTAGGGCAACATAGAATTTAATCGTAATCCAGATTAACTAGAACTAATCAGAATTTTCGCATTGACTGTCCAGTTTCCTTTTATCTGATTACGACATCAACCTTTCTTCATAACAACAGCAGATTTCGCTTATAACATTAAACTTTATGTTTCACTACTTATAGGTTCACTTCCGAACACTATACTCATAAATTTCTGCCCTCAGGATTTTATAATCTTGGTTCCGCAAAACTCTCTCCTCACTTGCTTAATAATAATTCTTCTCTCCTCCCTGTCTTATCTATGACCTTCCTTCTCTTTCTGCTTTCTCTCTCTCTAATCTATATATGACCTTCACTCCCACCTTACGTTCGAACGCCACGCTCTACTCCACTCGTGGTTGTTTACGCGTGCGTCTCCATGGCAACAGACTAGGCGTAAACATTTCGCCAATGTAATGTATGCTCTATTACTGCTACATGAGCGATTACATAACATTAAATATTTCACAAATAAGAACAATATAATATTTAAGCTATTTCTTCAACTTTTTGATTACGTATACAGTTAAATATAAAATAACACTTTACGTTACACCATATATATTTAGTTATACAAGATTCTATACATTTTATTATTTTATAAGTTAATAATAGGTCAGGTTTTAAATAAATATTTAATTAGTAATTCTTAATTGAAGAATAATAAACAATTTTATATAAACCATGATTAATATTTAATAAGCAATGTTAAATGTGAATGAAAAATAATAAATTACATAACATAGCTTCATTCACAATTTAACAGTATCACTTCTGTATTTGGATAAAGAATTAAACCCCCAAGAATATAATTTCTTGGCATCTTTAATTTATAGTATAACCAAATGGAAAAACTTTCAACATAATGTACTATTAGTGCTGATAGATGATATTAATGAAGTTGTAGTGTAGATGGTGGGTTGTATGGAGTGCCTTCTAAGTCCTTGGAGGTGTCACATAATAGTAGTAATAATTATAATGGTTTTCAGTATTTGTATCAGTATTGTTATGTAATGTTTTCTATCTTCATACCTTGTTGGCTCCCAGGGATATTTCCTTTTTAGAAACTAGCAAATTTTTATTTTAACTGCGCCAGCCAGTTTCCTATAACAGGAATATAATTCATGTTCAGGGAAATATTCCTAGGTCTACAGGCATATACCTTAATGTAGAATTCACACTCGAGTATATAGATCTTGGTACCTTGCAGTCGTGACCTAAGATCTAGTCTCAAACATATTTATCTAAACTCCTTCCCGCTATTGGTTCTATTTTCACAAGTGGTAGCTCGACACCTCGAAATCAGGCATGACTCTAGTTTAAGTAACAAAACATGTTTATTAATACTAAAAGACAAGTACATAAATTATGCATCCAATTATTAAGACTTCTAAGTTCCTAGCTAAGTGAATATCTTATGCTGAGCTAGACAAACAGTTCAATACTAATCAAACTCTCTTACATAAGCTGACATGCTAAATCACATAATACTAATGGAAAACAAAACAATGTCACATTCAAATTAAATCCTTTCATCCTGTTACTCTAAAACAGATAATTCACAACTCATTTCTTTCTTAGTTAAATTTGTTCAACTTAACAAAAGATTCTCACTACTTCAATCATATACAAATTGGAAATTTATCCTATACAATTCTTTGTTTAATAGAATTGGCTGTATTAATTACTTTATTCTATCAAAGTTCTCTAAAATGTCCTCATTTGCTTTATCAAGACAAATTCTATCTTCTAACAATTCCAAGACATAAAACAAAAGGATCTCTATATTACCAAGTCCTTCCAAAGGTCTATTAACAACCACATGTTGCTCGGGTCATCCTTCGTCTTTGCTATCGCTGGGTCAGGCCTCGTAACTAAGTTGTTCCTCTCACTGCTACCGGATACAATCTGGTTATGGCTGGAACTATGGGTTTTCTCCGCTCCCTCGGGTGGGTCATCCAGCGGTTGGCACGATTCTGCATGAGCTATTGATTCTCGTACTGCTCTCCATGGAATACTTCTCAGCGCTATCAGGAATACAGCCCACTGTCTGACGACATAGCACCCCAGCTCTTCCTATCTCCGATCACTCATCGAGAGTCCTCGATATCAAAATCCCGGAAAGACAAAAAGGAGAGAGCTTGCAACTTGGTGCGTGCTGCCTTATATATTCCTTTTCAGTGCCCTCTTTCTCTGTATTCTTTTTCTGCATGATCCTTAACTTTGCCCTTAGGTGATCTTTTGCTTTCCCCCTTGCTACTACGTGTTGTTTTCGAGGAAAGTGCACTTATGTCAGCTTCCCCATAAGCAGCAGCCTTCGGCATTACGGTAAGCACGTGTGGTCCAGATGTGACCTGCGATCTATTAGTCATTGCCTGTCTGGTGACTTACAATATTTTGGTAGCTTAATAAGAAATAAAATAAGCTAATATTTCCTTTACATATAATGCTAATCTGACATAATTCCTGATCTTAGCTTTCCATCTGACAATAAATATTTCCAACACATTACACATACTGATATACACTTTCACATACAACAAACTAGGTGTTTCTCACCTTCCACTGGTAAGCAGGCATTATGCAATGTTTTTTATATTTTTGTTAAACTTTCATGTTAGATTCCTGAATGAATAACTTGTCAAGAAGTTCTACATTCAGGGTCTAACAGTATACAGGTTCTAAATATGAATTAATAGTTTTTGGAAATTCAAAAACTTTTATAATAATAATAATAATTTTATAATAATAAACATAATATTAAGACTTATGAAAAGACTACCAGTATGTAAATGTTGTCAGAAGTGAGTGTGTGTGTATATACTGTATATATCAGCATATAAGTCGACTCTCAAATACTACCGAAAACCCCTCGAAATCATGTGTCGTCTTATACGGCAAGTATAAAAAGGGAAGCTTAATTTCTTGGATGAACATTTAGGCAGTGACAATATATCGTTATATAAGAAAATAGGCAGGGTTTATAAACAAATCAGTTTATAAACTTTTTTATTTTACATAAATTTTACATTCATTTTTCGTTACATAAATTTATTTAAAATATTATAATAGATGTAAGTCTTAAAAAACAATAATTATTAACCTCAATTTTCATGTTAATTTTCTTCATCATCTGTTGAAAATAGTTCTTCAGATTCATTGTTTAAATGATCGTCATATGGATCCCAGTTCGAATCCGGTGAATTGATTTCATTTTCATCATCATCAGTTCCCACAACAGATCATCTCCCGTACCATCAATAAGATTAGAGATACCACACTTTTTAAATGATTTTATTACAATCTCTACTTTTACTTTATTCCATGCTTTCAGCATAAAATTGCACAACATATCAAGTGATGCAGCGTGCATAGATCCACTGTTTGTAAATGATTTTTCACCAGTCAATATCCAATTGTTCCACTCTTCTCGCATGTGATCTTTAAATGGTTTGTTCAAGCCGATGTCTAGTGGTTCCAATATAGAAGTTAAACCACTTGGTATAACAGCAATTTTTGTGTTATTTTTTTTCTAGAAGACTTTTAGTATTCTCAGTTAAATGACTATGAAACATATCCCATACTAATAAACTGCATTTCTTCATTATACTGCCTGGTCGCGTGTTCCACACATTATTTATCCATAATTTCACACCATTTTCGTCCATCCATCCTTTTTCATGAAAATGTACAAAAACACCTGAAGGAAATTTTATCTTATGTTTAGTTTTGAAGATGATCATTGGTTTTAACTTGGTTCCATCAGGCCAAACATGACAACACAACTGTAAACCTTGTATTTTCATGACCTGTACTTTGAACTAGCACACTCTTACTACCTTTAGACTCCACTGTTTTATTACTTATCATATCAAAGCTCATAGGAGTTTCATCCATATTTCCAATATTTGACAATAGGAATTTATGTTCTTGTCTCAACTGAATAATAAATTTATGGAAACTGATAAGTTTGTGGTCAAGATCTGCTGGTAGTTTTTGAGCAATTTTAATTTTTTGTTATATTACCAGATTTTGTCTGTTCATAAAACAATTACACCATCCTGAAGTAGCTTGAAATTCTATACTTTCATCTGGATTCAATCTTGACCATTTTAGTACATATGCTCTAATCATATTTCTTGTACTATTCTGCCTTTGTTCGAATATTCATTCTGCAACATGATTTTCCAGTTGCGGCCATCAGGTGATCCCCATTCTCATCGCACATTTTTTCTTTGGCAATTTTTTTAAAATATCTTCTTTCTTCCTCCATTCTCTTACCATCTTCTTGGTTATGTCAAACTTTCTTGCAGCAGCACAGTTATTAGTTTCCTTTACCATTTCAATTATCTTTATTGTCCGCGCAGTTAGCCTAGTGGCTTTGCGCTTCGCAACCATATGCCTCGGGAAGGAGTGTCCTAGGTTCGATTCTCGTCAACGACGTGAGGAGCTCAAGGATCTTCCTCAGCCATAGCCAAGTTAGCCAGTCTTGGGCGTGGACAGCAGGGTTTTTCTGCCAGTTTATCTGGTGTTTTTCATCCTGCAAGCAGGCAAACTGGTCCGAGGACACACACGGACTACAGTCAGGAATATTGACCCAGCCATAGGTCTGATTCATCAGCCTATGCCAGTTCCAGAGCCCAGATAAAACTTGGGGGGACTAGATGGTACCGTGAATGCCCATATAAAGGGGGAACACTGTATCATCACACAGAATTTATTTATATAATTACCTTTATTTTAAATCGAGCTTCATACTTTCTTTGTTTTGTTGCTGGTTCCATGATTTTAAATTATAACAATTTTAATAATCCTAAAATTTAAAAAAAAATGCAATTAATAATTAATTAAAATCGGGGCTAATCACTTTTAATTAGGGTGATTTGCATAAATACTAAATCTATGCTATGCAAAAAAATAACTGATATGCATAGATATAAAAATAACGGATATAACAATAATACCTAATGTTGCATTAATACAAGAAAAAAGAAATTGGGGGGGGGGGGGGGGTCATATACAATGGATATAAACTTAAAACCAAAAAATTGCCTAAAATTTAGGGCTTGTCTTATACGCTGACATATACGGTATATCCTGCAGTAATAATTAGAATAGCATTTGGCTCACTTGATCCATCAAACCACCTTTAATCTATTTCTTATACTTCTTACACATCTCATTAGCATTATTGCTGCTAGAAATAAATTGTTCCAACTATAGTGTCTATTTATTTATGCAGCTTCAGTTGTACAGAAAAAATTGTCTGTAAATTGCATATTCAAATGGATAAGTATGCATACCAATGACAATTTCTTCATCAAATATTATTCACTCTTTGTGGATTGACTTGAAAAGTTAGTATCATTTGAAAATCTGTTAAAATGATTATTATTAAAAAAATAAATAAATGGCTTAAAATTGTTTCCATTTGAAAAACAAAAAAATTACTTATTTGCACTTTTATGAAATGAAGTGGAAATATATGTACAATGTGTGTGTGTGTATTCCCATGAATCAACACCTACAAAAATTGTAATTTTGTCTTCTATGATAAATCCCACCTACAAAAGGAGGAGGTAGATCTATAGCACATTAGTACTTTAACACGATGTTAGTACTTTAACATAACACTTTCCAAGTACTACTTCAGTCATTAAAGAGATTGGTTTTTTCATGCTGCACAGTAAAAATGAAAATCGTCATCTACTACTTAAAATCGTTTGCAATCATCATGTAAGATTGAAACCCACAGCTTATATATTGAAGAAGCTAACCACTCAGCCAACCAAGTTGGCAGCGCGCACACATATATATACATACATATTCTGCATGTAGCTTTCAGTATTGAAACCACATTATGATATAACTAAAGAATTTTTAATAAAAATAAGCAATTAAAACCCGACAAGTTTTGTAAGTCATAAGACTTACATCATCATCAGGGGTACTGGTACAGAAAAGTTTTACACAATGCAATAAAAATCGAGGCATAATTTTGCATCAAGTATGGCTATCTTAAAAAATTTAACTGCTACGAACCTAGGATATATAACATGCATAATACCACTGAACATGATAGCAACAACTGGCAATGTTCCAATAAGTATACAGTAACGAATTTACCATTTATTCTGTTATCAATTATACGTAACAGTTGTGAAGTTATTGAAACATCTGATATGTGTAATTAATTGTCAATAGGCTTTTGTTGTGTAAACCTTTTATGTATACCAGTACTCCTGATGATGTAAGTCCTATGACTTACAAAACTTGTCAGGTTTTAATTGCTTATTTTTATTAAACTCTTCAGTTACAGTTACATCATAATGTAACTGAACTGCCAAACCAACATTTGCATATACATAGATACATATTGTCTACCACTGTGTGTGCGTGCACGTGCATGCGTGTGTAGACATTGTACATACTTCGAATTTATAGCTAATGATATAATAAATGTGGTGCAATATTTGGGAGTTCAGGATTGTGCTCTTTTCTAAATGTCAGCCTTCCTATTATGGTATTTTTTAGTTCTTTTTATTTGAATTTTTGAAAACATTTTATATTAATATTCATAAATATTCAACATTTACAACTTTATCAGTTGTTACCTGTGATTATATTACTTTAGTTTTAATGAAAGTGAAGAAGCATTTGTTAGCCATTCAAAAATGTGAATTTGATAAATATACTTCGAACCATAGTTAACTCAGAAAATCTCTTAAATTAGATTATCTTCCTAAATGTTGTCACTTAGGAAGATAATCTAATGTAGCCATTAAATCCAACAATATACTAGTTAGTCAACATATGTTCAAGAAAAAGTTGCAAGATTCAAGTTGGAACCTTGATAGAATCTTGAAATTTAAAGGACAGAATCTTCCAGGAAGTATATATATTAATATTTGACTCTGAATGACTAAAATTTTTGAGCATCTTAAAGTACAGTGGAAAAGGATACTGTGTGCCAAGACGCATTCCAGTTTGCACCAGAAATAGTTGAGTATTAATGCTGGCCTGGTTGGTCGAGTGGTTAGCTTATCTGCTCTCCAGCCAAAAGACTGCAGGTTTGAATCCCGCCGTGGGCATGGATGTTTGCGATTGTCTGTGAAAGTGGTGGTGGATTGCAGTAGATGCTATTGGTGGATTTGAGTGGTGGAGACAGAGAGCTGTGGAGTAGACATCCTCCCTCAATGAGTCTTTGGACTCCCTGGAGGTGTTATGTAATAATAATAATAATTGATTGAAACATTCTGCCTCTAGTAGCCATAGTGAAAAAGTTTGTGCTCTACATTGTTGATGTAGATATTGTTATAGAATAATGAATTTACATTCATAGGTGTAAAATTGGAAGCATGCAAGTGAGACACTTCATGTTAAGATAAGCTTATGCAAGTCATGTCATGAGTAAGTCTGACTCGTATAAGATGTTAAAGAAAGGTCAGAGGCATTAGCGATGCATAAAGCAGCTGTCCAGTAAACCACAGGACATATGAAAATATTAAAAGAAATTTGGTTTGTTCAGATGGTTTTCTTAAAAGCACTATTAACTATCAACTGATAGCTTAAGAGTTTAGGTAAAGAAACAGTAAGGCTAATTATTGGACAGAATTGGAATATATCACAAAGATGTTACCTTAGATTTTGAACAATGAACAACAGTTTCTAGCACCAAAGAGGTATCACCTACCTTGTGATGACTTTGAGCTCTTTCTAAACCTGAACAATTTTGTGACAGATTCGAGGGCACTGAAGAAATACTCTTAAAGAATGGTAAACTAAACTTCTAAAACAATTGCAAGAGGAATTCAACAAAAAGATTTGAGCACATTTATCATTGTATTACTTGTGTTACTTTAGAATTTGAGGTAAAGGAGTTATTTTTTTAAGTAATTGCTTTTTTTTTTTTCAATTCTGTTGTACTTTTGTAAATATTTTAAGAAAGATTAAAATGAAAAAGCATGTTCATTTTATGTACAGTAAGATCATTTTTAAATATATTTGCAGATATTCTATTCATACTTAATAGGATTCTTCTACATTTTAATAGTGCTTATAGTTCTTGGGCAATTAATACCTGCTTTCACATTTTGTGCAAAAGTGAGTGATTTTATCGTATTCATAATTTAAATTTATAAAGCTTTAATTATTGATAGTTTTACTAGTCAAGATTAGAACTTTGAAAAAAAAATGCTGCTTATAGAGGAGTATTTATATATACTCTATAAATAGTTTATATATTTATATATACTGTATTATTATTATTTAGAAAATATCCAGTCTTGCTGCCTTAATGATATACACAGTACTTAGTATTCGAACAACACTCTCTTAATGTACCCCTAAACCTTCAGCTTTTCCCATCCCCCCCTTCCAGGAATAAAACACACTTCTTCAGTATGAAATGAAGTAATCAATAAACAGCTGCACTATATCATCTCCACTGGTTAGTCAATCCCCATTTTCATCTAACTTTGTCATTCTTTCACAATTATTTCTCCTTCAACTGGCCACATAACAAAATGTTAGATCTGAAATGGGCACCCTCACTTATAATGAAGTCACCCATCCAGAATCTAACAGAATATGCCCCACTAAGAGAGCATACTTGTCGTTTCAGCAATTAAGTTCATGTCATAGAAGAATTAATATCATGATCAATAAGATGAAAGAAATATTTTAGTATTAGTTTTGCCAGATCTAAATTAGAATTGTAAATGTAAAATAATCAAAGAGTATATGTAAAAATAATTACTAGCGATTTATAACTACACATGCAAGAATGTCAGTACACTGCCTAAGAAAACAAAGGTCACTCAAATGCCACCATAATATTGTAAGCGCCCGTGGGTGCTAGTTCGTGGAAAATATCTAGAGGCATGCGCTCCCGAAAATGGAAAGGCCCGTATGGCGGTGCGATGAGGTCACCCAGCCGGGGACGAATCGAAGGGCAGAATATGCAAAATCTAACTCGAAAAGAGGGTGCTGGAAAGGGAGAATATATGCAGCAACACAGGTCTGGATCACCCCCCCATTTGTTTGTTCTGGTTTTCTCTCCATGTGCTCCTCAGTGGTCAACGATGTCCAACTCCTACGTTCCCAGAGTTAACTACCGTAAGTCCCGGCAAGGCATCACTGCAGAGTACGGCAGATAAAATTGCGGGCCATCAGCAAAGAAAGTGCACCAATGTAGTTTTTGAAGAAGCGAGCGCCAGACTCGAAGAATACACATGATTTCCACGTGGCAGCAAACCTTGAACAACAACATTTTCCACTACGAAGGAAGGACTGAAGGAACCCCGAAAACCTGTGCAGTGTAGATAAGTACTTTACACATTCTTTGTCCCTTAAACATTAGGATGATTGTGAACGGAAGAAATTTTGTGTTTCAGAATGAAAATTGAACTTTGAAGATTAAGCAGATTATAGAACATTTTAAATCTCATTAAGCTGACTGTCCGAGAATCGTGAATTTGTTAAGAACCAATGTTTTAACCCATACGAAAAGGAAACAAGATGTGTTTGTGCCTAACGAGCACCTGATCAACTGTATATAGCATTTTAAACAATTGAAGGAAACATTCTATGTAATGAGAAATTTGTATATTTAAGGTATGAGAGAGTGAGTGAGATCTTAGATGATTTTAACTTAGTATTGCTTACATAATATCTACGTCTTGTATTACTTATGAGTTAATTCAACATGTTCCATTGTTTCATATGTGTGTGATCTGACCATGTAGACTGACTTTTACCACTCATAAAAATTACGAACCTGTTAATCTGTATATGCACATGGGGATACCCAAAGTAAGCTAAGAAGGAAGGGCTACGACTGCAAGATTAGAAACACCTACGGCCTCTGATTTAGTTGTAACCACATTAGTGGCATCTAATTTATGTATCCCTCCCTAGGTTAAGATATACTCTGTACCTAAGCTCAAGCTGGTGCAGTATATAAATTCATTTGAGATAAAAAGGGGATGCCTCACACAAGTTAGAGAGTAGGTAATCTAAGGGCCCTACATAGTATTTGATAGACAAAGTTTAGAAAAATTTTCAGGAAGAGAATTAGAGTGAAGAGCCATGAATGAACAACACACGTGGTATAAGAACAAAATAATAAAGGAGAACAAAAAAATGAAATATAACAATGGCACAGACGACAGGATGTATTTGCTCCGTGAAAGGGAAAGAATTTAATCAGATACAGTGAGTTGGTGTCAGTTGCATCCGAAGAACAAAAAAAAAAATCTTTTGGAAGGGAAATTTTAAATTTTGTAGTGTAAGCTGAAAAGGATAAGTATGTCTCTCCCAACTAGTACAGAGCTAAGTGATCCAGAATTTTTTAGAAGCATTAATCCCCAGCATATTTTTCCTCAGTTTTTGGGAGAAGAAACCGACAATATGAGGGCCTTTTTGAGTACATTGCAGAACTTAGAAGGATAGGGCGATGGAGTGACTTCCAGTTGCTTATACAGCTTCGCAGTAAGTTAACTGGAAGGGCAAAAAGCTTTTTCTACTCCTCGCCCCTCCTGAAAGAGACATTGGATTACCAGAGATTCAAAGGGATCCTTATTTCCCAATTTGCCAAGGCCAAGAACATAGCACCTAATCTCTGGAAACTCCAGAAGATGAACCAGAAGGAAAAGGAAGGCATCCCAGAATATTACAACAGGTTGCTCTCTTTTGCAAACACGCTGAGTGTACCTGATGATGAAAAACGCCATCTAGATTGGGCTGTTTTTCAACACTTCAGAATCGGTCTGAGACAGGGAGGCAGCCTTTGCAAAGGGAATAACAAATCTGAAAGAATGTTATGATGCTGTTATTGAAAGAAAACAACTGCTTGGGAACATCTGTCCCTCAGTTGCTATAAGCCACGTGAATGCTGTAAGAAATAATGGAGAGGATGATAGGAGCCCAAGTCTAACAAACGAAGGAATAGCAAAGAAGGAAAAATGTCAGAGGATGCAAGGGAGTACTGGAGAAAATGAAACTGAAACAGTCTGCAGTGTCACTGTCGATGCCTGTAAATTTGGTGAAGCCTGCTCCTTGGTCAGGCAAGAGGTCGAGAGATTACAACAGCCTCTTATGGTACTACTCGATTCTGTCGTCAGTCTGTTAACTCTACATCGTTCCAGTGACCAGAAGCCTCCTGAGTTACAAGAGAGTAAGATTACTAATCTCATTCATAAGGAAGTAGAGAAATTACAACAACTGCTGCTGGACAGAATGGAATCCCTAATGGAAAAACTAACGGAATTGTCGGCCAAATGTGGATCGAACTCTCCTTTGTCTTCGGCGGAGAGGTTAAAAGAGGCTACCGTCAAGAGATTCCCAGGTGTTATAGTTGTAACAGATTAGGACACTTGGCCTGAGACTGTTTTATAACACTGGAATCCTCAAGAACCAAGTACCAACCTCAAACTACGTCTCACGTTTGTGCCAGACCAATTGATAATGAGGATCAACAGGGCAAGGAACAGTTCTCTGGAAAAACAACTAATGCAAGGGTCTGCAGAAGGAATCTTAACGTACTGCTCGACACCGGCTCTCGAGTTATCCCTAATCTCTGAGAATTGTCTCAAGGAACTGGGGGCCTGTGTGAGTGAGAGAGCTAAAAGAATGAGAAATCCAGTCAGATTATTGGGATTATCTTCCCTCACAACTCATGCCACAAGATATGTTAGACTAAGGATTGAGCTACTTGGGTTAAATCTGCATGCATGGCATAACCTCCTAATTCTACCTGGGAACTCATTGTCTCGAGCGGGATTAATTCTAGGAGAGGATTTCCTTAGGCAGCATGGCTTCTCATGAGATTACCCAAGAGAGAGAGCATTCAGTTCTGAGGAAAAGGAAATAATACTGTAAGAAATCAGAAACAAGGAAATCAAAGAGAAGGCGAAGAATCCTCGTCCAACAGATCGGAAAGTAAGGAGGTTATAGAACTCGAGAAAAGGAAGGAAGGGCACATAGCTAACATCCAGCCGGAATCAAATATTGCCGAGGTCAGGGAAAGGAATGAAAAACCGGAAACTAGTAAAGATCAAGGAAAAGAAGCAAAGAAGAATGATCTAACTAGAGATGAGTGCGCTGGTCTGAATAAGCAGGATGTGAAGAATAAAACCAACCATGTGTATCAAGCAACGGTTGAAGGCCCAGACAAAATGGCAGGGTCATATCAAGGAGGGAAACTGAGGAAGAAAATTCATCGCAGCAGAGTACGCAGATAAAATTGCGGGCCATCGGCAAAGAAAGTGCACCAATGTAGTTCTTGAAGAAGTGGGCATCAGACTCGAAGAATGCACGTGATTGCCACGTGGCAGCACACCTTGAACAACAAAATTTTCCACTACAAAGGAAGGACTGAAGGAACCCCGAAAACCTGTGCAGTGTAGATAAGTACTTTACACGTTCTTTGCCCCTTAAACATTAGGATGATTGTGAACGGAAGGAATTTTGTGTTTCAGAATGAAAATTGAACTTTGAAGATTAAGCAGATTATAGAACATTTTAAATCTCATTAAGCTGACTGTCCGAGAATCGTGAATTTGTTAAGAACCAATGTTTTAACCCATACGAAAAGGAAACAAGATGTGTTTGTGCCTAACAAGCACCTGATCAACTGTATATAGCATTTTAACCAATTGAAGGAAACATTCTATGTAATGAGAAATTTGTATATTTAAGGTATGAGAGAGTGAGTGAGATCTTAGATGATTTTAACTTAGTATTGCTTACATAATATCTACGTCTTGTATTACTTATGAGTTAATTCAATATGTTCCATTGTTTCATATGTGTGTGATCTGACCATGTAGACTGACTTTTACCACTCATAAAAATTACGAACCTGTTAATCTGTATATGCACGCAGGGATACCCAAAGTAAGCTAAGAAGGAAGGGCTACAACTGCAAGAATAGAACACCTACGGCCTCTGATTTAGTTGTAACCACATTAGTGGCATCTAATTTATGTGGCCCTCCCTAGGTTAAGATATACTCTGTACCTAAGCTCAAGCTGGCGCAGTATATAAATTCGCCTGGGATAAAAAGGGATGCATCACACAAGTTAGAGAGTAGGTAATCTAAGGGCCCTACACAGTATTTGATAGACAAAGTTTAGAAAAATTTTCAGGAAGAGAATTAGAGCGAAGATCCACAAACGAACAACACACGTGATATAAGAACAAAATAACAAAGGAGAACAAAAAAAAATGAAATATAACAATGGCACAGATGACAGGATGCATTTGATCCGTGAAAAGGAAAGAATTTAATCACAGGCAAGGAATAAGAAAAGTCTTATTCACTATGTTTTTGTTGATAGTGATGTTTTCTCCCTGGTGCAGGACACGAGAGTGTACAAAGAATTTGAAATTGGAAGTGATCACCATTTATTCTTGAGCAGAATAAAATTGAATTTCACATTGAAAAGAAGAACATGTAAGAAAGTTTTAAAATGAATAAAAGTTGAGCAGCTCTCAGATGTGAACTGTAGACTAAATATACAAAGATTATTGAAGAAAAAATGAAAGAGTTTGAGAACAGGAACCAAACCTTGAAGAAAACCCTGATTGATTCAGCCAGAGGGGCATGTGGTGAGGTTGTCTGCAAGGATAGAAAAATCAGAACTCCTCTGTGGGCACAGGAAGTTCAAGAGGCAGTGAAGGAAAAGAAGAAAGCATATCAAAAGTTCCTGTCAAATAAGTCACCTTGTGCTCTTAGAGAATACACAGACAAATGTAAGAAAGCAAAACACTGTGTAAAACTAGCTAAACAAAAGTCATGGGAGGACTTTGCCAAGAACATAGAAAATAAATATCAAGAAGGTGGTAAGATATTCTGGAGTTTGTTGAAGAGGCTTAGAAATGGAAGAAAGAGTGCTGTAAAAGGAATTAGAGATGATAAAGGTGACATGAAAATGGGGGGGAAAGATATCCTTGAAGTATTGAGTAATTACTTCGAAAAATTACTGAATGAAACAAGCAGTGATAGCACAGTGGTAAAAAAACACTCAACAGGCATACATTCATGAATACATATCCATACTTGTAGAAAGTAGAAAAAGCCATCAACGGCGTGAAATGTGGAAAGGCAGCAGGAGTAGATGATATTCGACCAGAAATGCTGAAGTATGGTGGTATAAAAGTCTTACAGTGACTGCACTGCATAGTTCAGAAAGCCTGGACAGAGGGACGAATTCCAGATGATTGGAGTAGAGCTCTAATAGTACCCATATATAAAAAGGGAAATAAAACTGAATGTGAGAATTACATAGGTATTTCCCTACTGAGTGTTCCTGGCAAGATTTATGCAAGTATACTTGAGAAACAGTTGAGAAGAATTGTGGAAGAAAAGCTTAGTGAAGAACAAGCTGGATTCAGGCCAAATAGAGGCTGTCAGGATCAGATCTTCGCTTTACGACAAATTGTTGAGAAAGCATGGGAATATAACAAAGATCTGTATTTAAGTTTTGTTGATCTGGAAAAGGCATATGACTAGGCGCCAAGAGAGAAGCCATTCAATACGCTACAGTTATATGGTGTCAATGGGACATTATATCAAGCAATACTTAGTCTTTATTTGAGTTGTATGTCAGCAGTTAGAATTGAAGGAAGTGCAGGAAGATGGTTTAATGTTAAATCTGGTGTGAGACAAGGATGTAAATTCTCCCCCCTGTTATTCATTATCTATATGGATCATGTTATGAAGGAAAGTGGTATTAAACATTATCGGAATTGGAGATGTTAATGTCAGCTCTTTGCTTTATGCGGACGATGTTATACTTCTAAATAAATCCGCTACAAGTTTGCAAGATTCCCTGACTAAATTGAATAATTGTTGTAATAGATATGGTATGAAGGTCAGCATTATAAAGACAAAGTCAATGAAAATAGGTAAAATTGTTAAAAATGTCAACTGTGTTGTGAACGGGGAACCTGTGGAACAAGTAAATCATTTCAGCTACTTAGGCACGATTTTTAGTGAAGATGGTAAATTAAATATGGAAATAGACAACAGAATCAACAAAGCTGGTATGGTAGGAAGTCAATTGAATAAATTCATATGGAATAAGAGAGAAATTAGTCAGATCACTAAATTAGCTGTATACAAGGCAGTGTTCAAATCAGTTTTAACTTATCGATCTGAGAGCTGGGTCAGAAGTAAAACACTTGACCAAAGACTAGAGACTGCAGATATGAGTGTTCTGAGAAAGATTAGAGTCATGAACAGATGGCATCAATGGCAATATGATATTAAAAACGAGGATATTAGGAAAGAAACTGACGTTGTCAGCATCCAGGAATGCGTTAGCAGAGCTAATCTCAGGTGGTATGGTCACTTAAACAGAATGGGCGAGGAAATATTAGCAAAACAAGTGTTCTCTGCCAGGTTGGCAGGAAAACAACCCAGAGGAAGACAGAGATATAGGAGAATTGATACTGTACAAATTGCCTTAGATAATAGAAATATAAGATCTGATAATGTTGGAGTCTTGACAAATAACAGACTGATTTGGAGGAAAATTGTAGATAGGAAGTTAGTAATGATGTAAATGTTTCATATAGTACTATCATATCCTGTACAACCTTGAGGGTATATGTCAGGAATTTGATGATGATGATGATGATGATGAAGTTTAGAAAAATTTTCAGGAAGAGAATTTTGAGCGAAGGGCCACGAACGAACAACACCTGTGGTATAAGAACAAAATAAGAAAAGAGAACAAAAAAATGAAATATAACAAATATAAGTCCTTTAGGATTTTCCTTGAATTTCAGGGCTAATCCCTTCTTGTATTCCAGTTTTGTCTTCCTTATTATACTAGTCATGTTTCTGGCTTGAGTCTCGTATTCCTTATGCAACTACTCTCTACCTCTCTCCCTTTATACTTTTTCCAAACTTCATTTACACCAAAATGTGTTATATTTTCTTTTTGATTTGAATGCAACTTAGCACTGCTGCTAATAAATATTTCTTCATTAGCTCTCATGCATTGATGATCTCTCATTTCCAATTTTTCATTCCATGGACCTATCCCAAGCTGATTTCTAAGATTATTATCACCTGCCTTATAATTGCACATAATTTTTTTTTCCTCTGTATTCCTGGTCTATAGCATCATATCACTAAATATCCTGTACTGTCCACTTCTCCCTCACACCATACACTCTCAAAGCCATTAGGAGTATTTACTTCCAGATTCTCCACTCTTGAGAGGACACAACTCATAACTTCACCACCAGTCCATTTACTTTTCTTTTCTTGCTGAAATATTCAGTATACCTCCTCTACTTCTATTCATGTCAGGACATCCTCTTTTGTCAACCATGTTTCACCAACAATCTTTGGACATTATAAAAACACCGAGAGGAAAAAAATACATTCCTCAAAACTATCTGTAGTCTCCAATTTTTGATCAAGTATTTTATTTCTAACCAAGCTCTCAGATCCATTTTGACTAATTTCTCTCTTACTCCATATTTATTCAGTTGACTTCCTACTATACCAGCTTTGCTAATTCTGTTATATATTTTCATATTTAATTGCCATCTCCTTAAAAACTGTGTCTAAATAGTTGAAATGTTTTACTTGTTCTATACCTTCTCCATTCAGGGTGCCAATGATGTTTCTTCCCCTCCTATTTTCATTGTCTTTTTATTTGGTGGCATTTATTCAGTTTAGTCAGAGAATCCTGAAAACTTGAACTGGATTTATTTAGAAGTATAATATCCTCTGAATAAAGTAAATAACTGAGATTAACACCTCCAATTTTGGTATCTGGTTTAATATTACTTGCTTTCCTTCATAATCTGATCCATGTAGATGATGAATAACAGTGGAGATAACGTGCACCCTTGTTTCACACCTGGTTTAACATCAAATCATCTTCCTCTCCCCTCCTTTAATTTGAACTGCTGACTTACCACTCGGATCTAGATTATGGATTGCTCTATATAATGTCCCATTTACATCAATAGCTCTAGTGTTTTAAATAGCCATTTTTCTTGGCAAAAAGTCATATGTCTTTTCCAGATCTACAAAACTTAAATTATAGATCCTTGTTATATTCCCATGGTTTCTCAACTATTTGTTTAAAAGTGAAAATCTTCTCCTGAAAACCTGTATTTGGCCCGAACCCAGCTGGTTCTTCTCCAAGCTTCCCTTCCACCATTTTAGTTATCATTTTTTCAAATATATTTTCATAAATCTTACCAGAAATACTGATTAGGGAAGTTTCCTCTATAATTTTCTCATATTCAGTTTTATTTCCATTTTTATAATTGGTACTATGAGACATCGACTCCGGTTATCTGGAATTCAATCCTCTGATCAGGCCTTCTGAATTATATAGAGTAGTCACAGTGAACATTTATACTTCCATATTTGATGATTGAATATCATCTACTCCAGCTTCCTTTTCACATTTCAGGTTGTTGATAGCTCTTGTTCTACTTCAAGTATTTATGTATTCTGCTGAGTGTTTTCTACCACCATGCTGTCACTGCTTATTTTGTTTAGCAACCTTCCCAAGTAATTACTCCAGACATTTTTATCTTCAGTTTTCATGTCATCTTTATCATCTCTGATTCCTTTTACAGTACTCTTTCCTCTTACCACCTTCATTATATTTATTTTCTATGTTCTTACCAAAGTCTTTCCATGACTTTTTGTTTAGCTAGTTTTACAGTGCTTCACTTTCTTACATTTTTTTCTGTGTTATCTATGAGAACAAGTTGACTTATGAGAAACTTTCATTATGCGTTCTTATTTACCTTTACTGTCTCTTTAACTTCCTTAGTCCATCATGGAGTTAAAATTTTTCTATCTTTGCAGACAACCTCACCACATGTCTCTCTGAATTGAATCAGTGAATGTTCTCTCCAGGGTTTGTCACTGAATCTCCAAAGTTTGGTTCTTGTTTTTCACACTCTTATAAAAGTAAAAATCTATAAATGAACAGTCTGACTAATATTAACTTAATGCACCTGAAAGAAGAGTAGAAACATCAAAAATACAACAGATGCACAATAATTTAAATGAAAACATTAAGAAAAATAGTTAAACTAAATTTGATAAAATGAAAAGATTCATAAAGAATCTTGGTTACAACAATAAATGAATGGATAAAAAAGATGATCACAATGGAATAAACATATTAATAGAATAGATTCCAAAAAGAATAATTAAGAAACTAGAAACTAAATGCATAGACCATTTGGCAGATCAAAAAAAAAAAAAAAAAAAAGTGGATAGATTTTCTGCAATGATGTGTTGCAAATGCAACATGCTTAAAGTGAAAAGATTATTTTAGTTATAATTATCTTTATTGAGGAGTAAATTTCTGCCATTCTTTTCCTTAAAATTGACTGATTCCTGTTAATATTCCTTCATCTTGGAAAATTTTCTTTCAAATTGACTCCTGTCATTATCATGGTGTTCTTATTCAAATAATACCTAATTGATTCATTTCATTCCTTGGGATCAAGTACTGGAGAAACTTGTATAGTCACTCTTGACATTTCATTGACATGTGTGTTTCATCTTTTGCAAACCATGATGCTAGTTTTTCATCTTATTGTTTACTACATTTATTAGTGAATGGTTTCCTCATTACAGTTCACTGCCATTGCTGGAGCATCCCTGAGTCCTGTACCTTTGCTCTTCCTCCATTCATCTGGTGTACTTCATTATGCTGAATCTCAGACACACAGCTCCTAACACTAAATAAATTCCAAATTTGCCCAATTTTAGAATGCTGTTCTCATATGTGAGATGCTTCATCAAAACCTTCCTAAACATGCTATCCAGAAGAGTGTAGTTCATAATACGCTCTTCTGGACAGACCCGCTCTATGTTTTCTTATGTATTCTGTTTTTTGCTGCCTTGTGCCTTTTCTATAATTTTTTTTGGTTACTTTTCATTCATTTTCTCCTAAGATTGTAAAAACACAATACAACTCCTGTCCAACATCTATACACAAGTTCATCCTTTCTAACATTGTTTCCAAGTACTGTACTATAATCTCCAGCTGTTCAAAAAATGTGTCAGCATGTTCCTTCTTTCTTCTTTACCACTTGCCCAAAGCAGTCACTATAGTTCTTTCTTTCATTCTTTTCTCAAAGCCATTCAGCTTTCAGTAAGTATTAATTATTATTATGTTTATAATTTTTTCTTAGAAATTTAGTAGAACTTTGAAATTTCAAAGTCTGTTATAAAGTTTTAACATAATGCTATTGATATAAAAAAAATATTTCTTTTAATAACTACTGTTATTCATAACAGTACTATGTGACAGATATACTACACCTTTATGGTAATAGTTCTACAAGTTGGTTATTCAGATTGACATTGTGGCACAGCATATATTACTGAAAAAGTACTGCATGCAACAAAGCAGTTTGTAATACTTTGAACATGACATGTTTTGGAAGAAAGTGTCTAAGAGCAAGAACCTTACTTGTGTTTAATTTGAATAAAAAAAAAATAATAATTGTTTGTTGCTTTGTGCAGTTATTTAAATTTTCTTAAAAATATTTGGTGCAGTTATCATAGTAGCTAATGTTAAATTTAGTATAATTGCTTTTTCATGAATTATTTTGTGTATCATTTTCTAGCATCCATTGCAGACTTATGGATATGGAGCCCTGTTCTCAATCTCAGGATACTGTGGAATTCAAGTGATTTTAATCCTAATCAGAACATATGGAGTGTTTATAACTGTTACGGTAACGACATGCAGAAAAGCAGTCACTATAGCTCTTTCTTTCATTCTTTTCTCAAAGCCATTCAGCTTTCAGTAAGTATTAATTATTATTATGTTTATAATTTTTTCTTAGAAATTTAGAACTTTGAGATTTCAAAGTCTGTTATAAAGTTTTAACATAATGCTATTGGTTCTCACTTTTTTTGTATATCTGACCCACTTACAAAATGTTGAGAGGTATGCACATCAATGCTACATATAGGCAAGAAGGAAGGAGGAATCTATTAACATGTTTTTTTGATCAGCTGTTGATTGTCTGTAAGGGAAGGCACACTGAAGGAGGCTGTTCCTGAAATGAAAGAGGAGGCAAAGAACACGTGGAAAGGCTTATGTGTTAGCTGTACATTTAAATACTTCAAATATATCAGGGAGAAAGTCTGACTATTTGCTGGTATTATATCCAGCATCTTCAGAGCATAAAAACAGTTTGTCACAGTACACGAAACAACAATCTGGTATAACAATGAGGCTAGTTTAAACAATTACAATGGACAACACAAAGACTAAAGTCCTAATTAGGTGCCATCTATGTTGGAAAAAAATAAAGAAAAAAAAAAAAAGAGAGAGAAAGTAAATATTAATTAGGTCGTAAGATGACTGTCTCCCAAATTTTCGGTAAATTTTTACAGCCATACTTGTTGAGGTTTATGTTTCAAAACTTCTGATTCCACAAACAATCTCTCTGACATATAACGACTTCTGTGTAGCCCTTTTGTTTTTTTTTTTCAAAATGATCCTGTGTGCAGGGGTATCTAAGGCATGGTCTGCTAGACCAAACTTGCCATAACAACAGGCTGGATGGATTTTTTATGTTCACTGAGGCAGATGTCCACAGTTCTTCCTGTCTGTCCATAGTAAAGCTCGATCACATGAACAGGTCACTTCATAGACTCCTGGATGTGATAAAGAAGAGATTCTATCCTTGGGTGAATGGATGAGAATTGCCAATTTGACATAAGGTTTAAATACAGTGCATAGCTGTTTTATTAAGCACTATAGATATGTTTTCAGGTGTGCCCTGAATGTATGGGATGGCAGTTGTGTGGTAGACAGTAGGGGGGGGGGGATTTCCAGGGAGCATTTAGTATTTTTTCTATCCTATGGGGATTATAGCCATTGGCTAAGAAGGTGTGACGTAAGTGGGTTTAGCAGTGAGAGCATTGTCATTGGAACAAATAGCTCTAGCTCTGTGGGTTAGTGTTTTTAGAATACCATATTGTTGAAATGGGTGATGGTGTGACTGTTTGTGCAATATCTCCCTGTATGTGTGGGTTTTCTATAAACTGAAAAAAGATAAGAAACCATATGGAAGACGTGATTAGCGTATCCAGGAAGGGCAGACAGTCGTTAGCTTCCATTTCCATTATAAAGTGGGTTTTTGGGTGTTGGCTATTTAAATGTGCTAAGAATGTGGCCAAATAACAAACACATCATGAACACAGTGTAGCCATAGCACTAGTTTGAGAGTGGCTGTATTTGATAATAGCTAGCTTTTCCAAGTGTTCTATGTAGAAATTGGCTAAGGGAAAACCCTTTGTCCCATCTAATTGTTTGCATATTTTCCCTTTCCATGTAAAATAACCTGCATGTATTGTGAATTTAAATACTTCAAATATATCAGGGAGAAAGGTCTGACTAGTAAATCAAGAGTTTCAATTAACAGTACATTTGTGAATAGTGAAGTGATATCAAAACTCACCATTATGTCCGAACATTTTAAGGTATGGTTTTCTAAAATACTTCTTAGGTAGACAGAATTTTTAAGAAAGGGGGAAGAATTGATTGTGAGAGTGACTAGTAGTTTAGCTAAATGTTTAGCAAGTTTGTATGTGGGACTGTTTATACTATCCACAATAGGGCATAGAGGTGTACCTTGTTTGTAAATTTTAGGTGCTCCATATATTCTGGGTGTTTTAACATGGAAGAGCTTGAGTTTGTTAACTGTTTCTTTAGGCCAGGAAGTGACTCTTTTCAATAATTTGCACACTTTGTTCTTTTGCTAATTGGTGGGATCCCAATCTATAATTTGGTATGTCGACTGATCTTGTAGATGGTTGATCAAATGCTGAATTCCACAGATACTATTATTAAATTATATCTCCATAGTCTAGGGACTCATTATGGGAGATCACTCTACACAAAACCTATCATCTGCACACATCTACCACCCACTACATGGTATTTTTGTTAAATGTATGATTTCTCCGGCTGATATGTTTATTTTGTGGGAAGAAAAACTCAAAAGTTTCTGGAGTAAAACATTCTAAAATCTCATGACACTAGTTAATTCAGCATCAGTTGAAAATTTTCATATAAAGAATCAAAGGAACCATTTCCTATCATTCTTCCGAGCACACTATGGAGGTAAGGAATTGTGAGATACAAGAGGCCTGAGGAAACTCAAGTGAACATGTATAGCATGAATCACAGAACAAAAAAAGATCCAAAGGAAGACCATAATAAACATAGGCTAATGCAATTAGAAATGCTTTAGAAGACTGAAAAGTGAGAAATTATTAAATTAGATACTTTTTTTTATATCGCTTTCACACACAAGAGGCTGCACATTCTACAGCAAACCAATGCCATATTATGTGAATAGGGATTAAGAAAAAAGCAATATGTTGATATTTTTTTTTTGAAGAGTTGGAGGTTGTAGTCTTTGGGGAATACTTCATGGGAAAGGCTGTCACAAAACAGAGGTAGGTGGAATGAAAGATGAATGGGAGTAGCAGATTCAGTGAATCTGCAATTCAACTTCACACATCAGCAACTGCATAATCCCCACCTGGATGATGCATCCTTATAAAGTGATTGCTTAGTAACTCAATTATTACAGCTTCTATCACCTTTTTGCCATTGGCATTTATTAATTGTATCCACCCATAATCATTCTTCCTCTTGTTCATTATATAGCAAAAAAATTCTTTTGGATTTACTTTGATCTTCTTAGATAATTTTTGCTCATAATCTGATTTAGTCTTTCTTACCATACTGATTGCTCTTCTTTCATGCACTTTGTGCTGCTCATGAGAGTATGTTTCTTTACATTCCCTTCAGTGTTTTTGCAGCTCTTGTTTTCTATCATTACTCATCTACTTAAACCACTTGGTTTATCCTCCTGACTTTGGATATGCAGTCCGATACTGCTTCTCTCAAATAATCCACCACTTCCCATGCACCACTGACATTCTTCTTTTGCAGTCTCTTACACCACAGCAATGCTCCAAGCTATCTCCTGTTATAATTACCAGCTTTATAGTTCAACATAAACCCTCTCTTGACTGAGAGCTCCATGTTTAGCAGTCTTCCATATATATGCTGATACTGTTACCAGATTGCACTCTCAAACCCCTTGTCTCCCCCCTCCCTCAATGACATACTGTTTCAGGTAATTATCCTTGCACCAGATAGCCTCAAATAAATTTCTCTCAGACATAAAATCCTCCTTAACATCTATTTTTGTTGAAGTTCTGCTATCATCAGCAATACCACTCCTTCTGTCCTATTACTTCTATTCTCCCTGAAAATGCAATATCTCTTACATTCTGTTCTTGTAATTGTTTCATTTGCTGTCAACCAGGTGCCAGTAATTTTTAGCCAAGTCAAGCTTACCAAGTGACAAAAAATCTTCTCCTTTATTTCTAATACCATGCATCCATTTCAGTATCCCCTTGGATCTACAGTCACCCTTGTATAATGCCATTATCAGCCCATGTGGATTTGAAACCAAACTTGTATAACTGCGCATAACTGTGTAAACAAAAACAGGCTAAAATAGCCGTTAATTATATTAATATTGTATAACTACATTTGGCATTGCACAATCATTTCTGTATACACTCATTTATTCCAGGGCTAGCTGAATCCACACTTGACTGCACCCATTCCAGTACTTCTGCCCTGATTTTGCACTTCTGGCCCCTCACTGAACAACACTCTCTCCAAACATCTAACTCTAAAACCACTCTGATGGTCCTTTAGGCATATACAAGCCCATTATTCCATCAAATTCACTCCATACATCCATAAACTGCATTCCATTCCTCTTGCACAATCTTCTTGACTCTCTTGCTAATTGACTAATTAGCAATTGTGTCCCTTCTTCTCAATTCATTCCTGTCAAACTTGAGGCAACAGACTCACAATCTTTTTCTCATTCTCCTCTTTTGCTTCTATCAGCAACTCTTTCACATCTTCTCTCATTGCATATTTCTCACCTTTCACATCCTTCATGCCTGCCAAAACAGTTAGCTCTTTTCCTTCTGTAAACTAACATCCTTGATTTTCACACCCGAGAACACATACTTTAATGATTTTCATTAATTAGAACTCTTATCATCAAATCTCCATACAATACTTCTACTTACTCCCAGTTTTATGCTCTTTAATATTTTTCCTATTCACTTTTTCTTTCATCTTTCCTCCTGCTGTGCCACATTCCAATTGTTTCTCAAGCTCGCTTTTTTTTTTTCGTATTTTGTCCTGTAAAGCAGTGTTTCCCAAACTTCTGGATGTCAGGGCCGGCCCCCTTTGTAAAAATTAAAATATTTCACGCCCCCCCCCCCTCGAAAAAAAATCATAATAGAGACATATATTATTATAATATTTATTGTATTTATATTCAATGCAAAACATACACAGCGAATATTGCAAAAATCTAATGCACATATTACATTTTTTGCCTCTTACCGTTTGGTTCTGAAGACAATGCAGGCTGTTCTGGTAAAATATGAAATACTGTACTTTTTTTTTTTTTTTTTTGAGTCTGTTTCTGCTTCTCCTGATTGTTCGCAGGATTTTTTTTTTTTTTAATCAGTCACTTATCCATCTAAGGGTTAAATTTTTTAACGTAGAATAGATCAAATAATAGCACCACTTACCGATACTGGCACACCATAGACCTAACAACATGAAATTAGTGAATATTACCTGAATAAAGGACTCCCTGGACCAGGGAGTCCCTTATTCAGGTAATTTTCACTAATTCAGGTAATTTTTCTCTTTTGTGACTTTTCTTCCTTTATGATAATTAAGCCTAATGCGAAACAGACAGCATTGACAGGTTATTAAGAAGTGCATATGATTGGCGCGGTAACTGAAAGATAAAAGCATAGCTGACAATTGAGTTGAAATGCTAACTCTCTTCAACCGAATTCCATATGTGAAACTGCCATAATATTCATTATATATATATATTACTTAGTTTTAACATGTTTACAATTTTAGCACATTCGGTTGAATTTTATTGCTGCCTTGGGAAATCGAACTCACACACGTCTAATTAATAACAATAGTTTTTAGTTAGATACTGTGTTTGCCCATGCAACATATGGTTTTGTTTCAGTCTATATAGCATAGTTTCTGTATGAGGGGGACATGTGATTCATTAATTAGTGTGTTTTTATCCCTGTTGCCTCTAATTGCACTATTTCTTGAGAAATATATTACACAGACTGCTCATACCTTATTCACTGGCATAATAAAAGTACTTGTTTTAATTGCCTCTGCAGTATAGTGGCTGTTAGGGAGGGCATGTTGTTTACCACTGCAAGCGAGTTACCATCTCTCCACATGAACTTGTTTAAGCTTTTTTTCATGTGTGAAGTATATGGGAAACTTTTATTGGTAACAGAAAACTAGCGCGGATGACAGTGATAATATAAAACGAGTTTTGATATGTATATAAAGTCAATATCAACAGTCCCGATTACGAATGCGTGATGAAAGGGACAGGAAGATTTGGAGCTTCCCCGGAGAGCATTCGAAGTAAATACAATTAACCACTGCTTTGAAATGAAACATATGAATAAGCAATATTTACTAATATTCATTAAGCGCCGAAATACGCAGGAAGCAAAGTTTGTGAACCAACACCAATGTGTGAATTTTTCCATTAAAATATAAAAAATAACAAAAAAGAAATAATAAATAATAAAAGTTAAATACGTTTCTTTTAAAATAAAAAAAATCTACTTAGTCTTAAAACATTTTAAATTTGTTTTCATTATTTCACGGCCCCCTCAACAAAACCTATGGCCCCCAAGGGGGCTGTGGCCCACAGTTTGGGAAGCGCTGCTGTAAAGGACTGCATAAACATGGAATTCATGTTTATAATTTGTCATTTAATGCACAATGAATAAGTAAAGTAGATATGATGCAGTTATGCATGGAATATAGATTTTCATAATATTCCAAGGCCATTGTAAGATTTGTACTGATATTTCTTGGTCAACAAGCAACCTTATGTATATATTATATTGAACAAGAAATTATATTTTCATTCATGTTTTACCATGAAGATGCTTCAAGCCCAAATATAAAAGTTTGTGCCTAAAATATCTTTGCAATTAAGCTACATGCATGTAGAGAGCAGATGATTGCACATCAAACTACTGTTTATATCTTGTAATGCACAAAACTCCTTTTACAGAGCATTAAGTTTTATTTATTTTTTTTAACCCAGCTCTAGAGACCAAATGTGGAACTTTTTCAAGCTTCAAGATTCCAATAAGCAGGATGATGGTGTCACACTGTGTGATGCTATACATCATGGAGAGCATTTGCTTCCCAGACTAGTTTTGACCTTTGAGGTCTCAATAGTGAGAGTTATCTCAATGACAGAAGTCATGTTTCTCATATACAAATTAAGAAAATGGCTTATCACCATTATGTGTGTTATGAGATACATTATAAAAGATAATTCACATACTGCCTTGTTTTCTTGTGCTTGAGTAAAAAATGTGGATGAAAATGAAATTTTTTTTTTCAAGTATAATATATTTTCTAGCTTAATGAAAAAAAATTACCATAAGCATTCATCAGCCAATCATAACCTAGGGAGTCAGTCTCAGCAAATTGGTGTTACAATAAATATAATACTTATGTGATATGCTGATTGAACTTGTGTATTTGCATTGTCATATCTGTGTTTTATAAATAGCAAAAACAGAATTACAGGTCTTTATGACATGATAGTCTCTGTCTATCATAAGTCCTTGTTGCATATTGAATTACTAGACTATTTATCCAGTCTTATGGAAATAGTTTTAATTTTTAGTAAAGTTCATACTTGAAAATTAGGTTTTTGTTTAAGATGTATAATAGTATCTCTACATGTAGGAGTTTATTTTATAATATATGTTTTTTTTTTTTAATCTTTTATCAAATTTAGATACATATGGTCTGGCATCATTGTCTTTCTGGGCATTTACCTGAATGTACTTGGTAAACAGAAATCACTTAATTTTCCATTCTACTTCCTGAAGCAAAAATTAAGGCAGTGTTTAAAACTATTTGGACTCTTGAAACAATACCAAATGCCTCCTAGTCATGTGTAATTAAGTCACTCAAATCTGGATACTGTATGAAGTAACCAGTTATTTAATCACAACAGAAAATATTTGAGATATGTACATTGACTTCCTCTTTTCCCTGTGTCTGTAGGGCAGTACTGGAGTGATCAAAACAGTGATTATACAGATATTGTAGGTTTAACTGTAATTCAAATTTGTGATTTATTATGAAAGTTTATATTTTTGTATATTCTAAAAATACTATGGTCTAAAATTCTTATATAAATGCAATATAATCTTACTGATATGAAAGCAGTATCGAAGTATAATGATGTGTATGAATTTTCATATATATTATTTATAAAAGTATGCGTAATTTGTGACAATTTATTCACATTTTTTTTTTTTTTCCATATTTTAATATAATACCCATTCACTGAGCTCTTTTGGCAGAAAGATAAAGTGATGAGTAGAATCGAACTGCATTAAGTTTCATTGCGTGTCGATTTTTTTTAATCAAGTAGTCAAAACTTTGTTAAATACACTAGTTAGCACATGCTTCTCGGGCATTCCCTCAAGGATTGAATGTGGTATTTCATTCCTAAGTGAGCTGACATGTTTGAGGACTTCATTCTTCTTCAGAATGATACATTTCAAAATATCGTTCTTGTATAGAGATGAAATTTCAGTAAATTCCATTCAGTGTGGGAAGAATTGTTTTATTTCATCACAAGTCATTCTGCCAACAAAAATAGTGGAAATATAACAGTGGAGGAAAAAATAACAAATCTCAGACATAAGATTGAAAATCACTGCACATATGGCCAAATATATATTACATTTCTTATAATTGTGTACATATAGTTTTAATATTTCATTTCTGTGAGAACTCTCATGTCTGTAATATATATATATATATACACACATTTATGATATTTGTAAAGCTGTGTAAATCCAATGTATGTCAAAAATTAGAGCAAAGTTTATGAAATCAACCTGTTTTTGACTTATGTACTGTAAATGTATAATTTGGTATTGGCAAAGTTAGGTTAAAAAAGTTGAAATGATTTGACAAATTTTAATAAAATAATAATCTAATGCATTTTTTTACCTAGAATTCTTCTAGCTCTATTCTGTCAACCAACAATTAACTTAGTGGATACCAACGATTTTCATACTTGTGGATGGCAAGAACATGGCAGACAGCTGTTGCCATTTGTGGTCAATTTTCTGTCTTACAGTTAAAGGCCTAAATTTCCAGGAAGAGGGGGGGGGGGAGACTTACCTACACCAGAGAAAAACTAACTTGGGAAATATAATAATTTTAGTTTAATCCTTTATCCAAGTGTGAGCAAACAAAGTTTGCACCTGAAAGTATCTTCAGGACTGGGTTAAGGTGGTACAACACCAGGGCAACTCGTTGCAAAGGTGGAGCAAGCTACCAACACTCCTATCTCAGTATCTCCTATAATGCAAAACACATCTCCTTGTGGATATGTCTAATGTTATGCATTAAGGGAAGGGCCACTACCCAGATTAGTTTCGACCTTTATTGAGGTCTCTTCAGTGGGAGCCAGGCCCAAGTGGAGATATCAGGCAGAAGCATTAGCAGGTCATCGCTACCTATAGGAAATGCCAATTGGTGTGCCACCCTTTTTTAATAATTTACTCTGGATTTAGAGAAAGATGTTGAAGGTTTATTTTTCACTTGGTTAGAGTATAATAAATTTAGTTTAATCCTTTATCCAAGTGTGAGCAAACAAAGTTTGCACCTGAAAGTATCTTCAGGACTGGGTTAAGGTGGTACAACACTTGTTTGCTCACACTTGGATAAAGGATTAAACTAAATTTATTATACTCTAACCAAGTGAAAAATAAACCTTCAACATCTTTCTCTAAATCCAGAGTAAATTATTAAAAAAGGGTGGCACACCAATTGGCATTTCCTATAGGTAGCGATGACCTGCTAATGCTTCTGCCTGATATCTCCACTTGGGCCTGGCTCCCACTGAAGAGACCTCAATAAAGGTCGAAACTAATCTGGGTAGTGGCCCTTCCCTTAATGCATAACATTAGACATATCCACAAGGAGATGTGTTTTGCATTATAGGAGATACTGAGATAGGAGTGTTGGTAGCTTGCTCCACCTTTGCAACGAGTTGCCCTGGTGTTGTACCGCCTTAACCCAGTCCTGAAGATACTTTCAGGTGCAAACTTTGTTTGCTCACACTTGGATAAAGGATTAAACTAAATTTATTATACTCTAACCAAGTGAAAAATAAACCTTCAATAACTTGGGAAGTGGCAAAAAAAAAACAAAAAAAACTGGGTTCCTTTAGTTCAGCAATTACAAGCAAAATTTTTAAACTTCTTTGGTATGTTTTTCTGACATTTGAGCATTATGGAAACATCAACTGTTAAGGATTGCTATTCAAATTTTCTGTCTGTGTAGTCCACAAGGGCAATAAATTTCCCTTATCCACTCTATTGTCACTTTATTCTAAAAAGTAAGCAAATTATTGGAGGCCTGAAATGGCTTGAAAAAGTTCTGTTTTGTTTCTGGTGCAGGGTTTCTGGACAATGTATAAAATGTAAAAAAATTATGAAAATTAATTTAAAATAGAATCAAAAATCCTTAGCCCATTCACAGTACTAATGTACTATAGGCTTACAACCTATCGTCAGTGGGAATCACATAAAAAAAATTACTAAGGCAAGACCTACCCTTCATAAAACCATGTTGACCCTTATTAAGTATCACATTCCTATCCACTCAGTCCTGAATTTTGTCTGTTACCAATTTCTTCAATATCTTAACTACCACTTCTAAGATACTGATTGGTCTATAATTTGCTAGTTCTATCTTAGAACCTCTTTATGCAGTGAGACTGTTTCCCATGGCACTTTCCCCATACTAAGGCTTGAATTAAATAGCTTACTCAGAGGAGCTGATAATTCCCTTGTACAATCTCATCATGCATGAGTCAATATATGATCTGGTCCCATGACCATGATCTGAAATTCACCTCCTTCTCAGTACCCACAAAATAGTTTTATATACTACAGTTTATCTTGACATATAGTTCATTTTTAAATTAAATATAAAATGAACTTTAATTACTTCAAAACTTTTTAAATCAGTAATTGCAGTATTTTAATTCCTATTCTAACCTGGCAGGTTGAGTTCAAATCCCATCTACAATGGAATTGAACACTGATGGCATTCAATGTTTGAATGTCTTCAGCAGTAGGTAAATTTTATAGTCTAGTATGAGACAACTATACTGTCATTTAAGAGGCTTGTAAGTAGCTTTAAAATTTCCATCTTTGGTCTCTAGAGCAGGGTTTCCAGATTATTGAATCTTTATCCCACTTATAATCCTTATAAGTTTACAACCCTTTGTGGTGAGATTCAAAAAAAAAAAAAAATATATATATATAATTCTTCTGCACAATTAAATGGTCAGTAAAACTAGACACTGAGATTTAAGACATTAAAAAAATTGTATGCACGTTTATTTAACATAGTTAAATATGTATGACGATGAACAGAAAAAAAAATTTCATTTGATAAGATACCATTATTATTATTTTAAATTTTCTTACAAAATCAGTAGCTTGTAATTTATTTTATTTGCATTAGCCCATAGTCAACACTTAAAATTAGCACTTCAGTGCAGTGCACATTTGAAAGGGCATTCTAAAACCTCAAGTATAATTATATCAAAATGCTTATCACTGAATTATATTATATTTCAAATGACCAGCAAAGATGATGATAAAAGTCTGAAGAAATATTTGAAGAAGAGTAGTAATAAAATGAAAAAGGATTGTATACAAACAGGAGTCCATCCACAGGCATTTGAATTATTAAGAATATTTGATAATTTTAAGTAAAAAAAAATTAATGCATAGTTAAATGCTATGTATGGTCTGTACGGTGCAGAAACTTGGACCTTTAAGACAACATCAATTTTAAAAAAATCGAAGCCTTTCAGATGTGGTTATACAGATGAATGTTAAAAATCCCATGGACAACAAAAACACCCAATCAAGAAGTTCTGGAATGAATGGGGAAATCACATGGACTTTTAGATACCATAAAAAGAAAAACAAAACTGCAAGTCTTGGTCACCTATTTTGTAATACTTCAATTGATTATAAAAGGGAAGATAAATGGAAGAAGAGGACAAAGAAGATGAAGAAAATCTTGGCTAGCAGATATCAGACAGTCGACTGGCATGAGCTCTGAGAGACTGTTCAGAGTGGCTGAGGATTGCTCAAAATTCACCAAGCTGGTCACCAACCTCTGATGGGAGATGGCACTCAAACAAAAAAAAAAAAAACTGTTTGATGAATACATAACATCTAATATGTAATTAACTGGTTCTATAGTATTCAACACTAAATACGAGGCTAATCTTCTAGAATGGCAGGTAATATCAAGTAGAGTGATGTGGGCAAATATCAGAATGGGGAACTGGACAATGAGACTTATTTGTGCCTATGGTTACACAGAAGGTTCTACTATGGTAGGAGTGGAGGATTTAGATAAAGCAACCAACACAATATAAAAAGAAATGTTGGTCTGTGTTGGAGATCTAAATAGCAGAGTACAAAATGATTGTCAGACATACAAAAATATTTTGGAGAAAAGAGCAAAGCTAATAATAATGGCAAATACCTGTTAGATTTCTGCTCAGGACATGGACTGTTTATTACTAACACCATGTCTTGAGCAGGATAAAATTGAAGAACATGTAAGAAACTTTTAAAGCGAATAAAAGTTAAGTAGCTCTCAGATGTGAACTGTAGACTAAAATACACAAAAATGAAAGAGTTTGAGAACAGGAACCAAATCTTGGAGATTGAGTGGCAAGCTCTGAAGAAAACACTGATTAATGCATCCAGAGAGGCATGTGGTGAGGTTGTCTGCAAGGATAGAAAAATCAGAACTACAAGGTGGACATAGGAAGTTAAAGAGGATTTAAGGAAAAGAAGAAAGCATATCAAACATTCCTGGCAAATAAGTCAGCTTGTGTTCTTAGAGAATACAGAGACAAATGTAAGAAAGCTAAATAGTGTGTAAAACTAGCTAAATAAAAGCCATGGGAAGACTTTGGTAAGAACATAGAAAATAAATATCAAGTAGGTGGCAAGATATTCTGAAGGTTGTTGAAAAAGCTCAGAAATGTAGGAAAGAGTTATTTTAAAGGAATTCATCTTCATCAAATTCCTGCCATGTACCCTCAAGGGGTGTACAGGATATGATAGTACAACATGAAAAAATTCCATCATTACTAACTTCCTATCTACAATTTTCCTCCAAATCAGTCTGTTACCTGTCAAGACTCCAACATTATCAGATCTTATATTTCTATCGTCTAAGGCACTTTGTACCATATCAATCCACCTATATCTTGTTCTTCCTCTGGGTCATTTTCCTGCCAACCTGGCAGAGAACAGTTGTTTTGCTAATCTTTTCTTTCCCATTCTATTTAAGTGACCATACCACCTGAGATTAGCTGTGCTAACGCATTCCTGAATGCTGACAATGTCAAGTTCTTTATTATATCCTTGTTTTTTAATATGATATTGCCATTGATGCCATCTGTTCACACCTCTAATCTTTCTCAGGACTCTCATATCTGCAGTCTCTAGTCTTTAGTCAAGTGTTTTACTTCTGACCCAGCTCTCAGATCCATAAGTTAAAACTGGTTTGAACACTGTCTTGTATACAGCTAATTTAGTGTTCCGACTAATTTCTCTCTTATTCCATATGAATTTATTCAATTGACTTCCCACCATACCAGCTTTGCTGATTGTGTTGTCTATTTCTATATTTAATTTATGATCTTCACTAAAAATCGTGCCTAAGTAGCTGAAATGTTTTACTTGTTCCACAGGTTCTCCATTCACAACACAGTTGACATTTTCAATGATTCTGCCTATTTTCATTCTCTTTGTCTTTTTATTGCTGACCTTCATACCATATTTATTACAACAGTTGTTCAATTTAGTCAGAGAATCTTGCAGACTTGTAATGGATTTATTTAGAAGTATAACATCATCCGCATAAAGCAAAGAACTGACATTAACATCTCCAATTTTGATATCATGCTTAATACCACTTTCCTTCATAATGTGATCCATATAGATAATGAATAACAGAGGGGATAATGTACATCCTTGTCTCACACCAGATTTAACATTAAACCATCTTCCTGTACTTCCTTCAATTCTAACTGCTGACTTATAACTCAAATAAAGACTAAATATTGCTTGATATAATGCCCCATTGACACCATATAACTGTAGTGTATTGAATAGTTTCTCTCTTGGCACCTTGTCATATGCCTTTTCCAAATCGATAAAACTTAAATACAGATCTCTGTTATATTCCCATGCTTTTTTCACTGTCTGTCGTAAAGTGAAGATCTGATCCTGACAGCCTCTATTTGGCCTGAATCCAGCTTGTTCTTCACCAAGCTTTTCTTCCACAATTCTTCTCAACGGTTTCTCAAGTATACTTGCATAAATCTTGCCAGGAACACTCAGTAGGGAAATACCTCTGTAATTCTCACATTCAGTTTTATTTCCCTTTTTATATATGGGTACTATAAGAGCTCGACTCCAATCATCGGGAATTCGTCCCTCTGTCCAGGCTTTCCGAACTATGTAGTGCAGCCACTGTAAGACTCTTATACCACCATACTTCAGCATTTCTAGTCGAATATCATCTATTCCTGCTGCCTTTCCACATTTTAAGCCTTTGATGGCTTTTTTACTACTTCAAGTATGGATATGTATTCCTGACTGCATGCCTGGTCAGTGTTTTTTACCACTGTGCTGTCATCACTGCTTGTTTTGTTTCATTTAGCAGTTTTTCAAAGAAATTACTCCATACTTCAAGGATATCTTTTTCTTCCATTTTCATGTCACCTTTATCATCTCTAACTCCTTTTACAGTATTCCTAAGCTTCTTCAACAACCTCCAGAATATTTTACACCTCCTTGATATTTATTTTCTATATTCTTGCAAAATATAAACAAAAATCCACCCATAACTTTTGTTTAGCTAGTTTTAGACATTGTTTAGCATTCTTGCATTTGTCTCTGTATTCTCTAAGAGCACAAGCTGACTTATTTGCCAGGAACTTTTGATATGCTTTCTTCTTTTCCTTCACTGCCTCTTTAACTTCCTGTGTCCACCATGGAGTTCTAATTTTTCTATCCTTACAGACAACCTCACCACAAGCCTCTCTAGCTGAGTCAATCAGGGCTTTCTCAGCTTGCCACTGAATCTCCAAGGTTTGATTCCTGTTCTCAAACTCTTTCATTTTTTCTTCAATAATCTTTGTGTATTTTAGTCTACAGTTCACATCTGAGAGCTACTCAACTTTTATTCACTTTAAAACTTTCTTACATGTTATTCTTTTCAATATGAAATTCAATTTTATCCTGCTTAAGACTAAATAGTGATCACTTCCAATTTCAAATCTTCTGTACACTCTGGTGTCCTGCACCAGGGAGAAAACATCACTATCAACAATAACATTGTCAATGAGACTTTTCTTATTCCTTGCCTTTTCTCTCCATGTGAATTTGTGCACATTTTTATGTTGGAACATGGTGTTAGTAATAACCAGTCCATGTCTTGAACAGAAATCTAACAGATATTTGCCATTATTATTAACTTTGCTCTTTTCTCCAAATTTTCCCAAAATATTTTTGTATGTCTCACAATCATTTCCTACTCTGCTATTTAGATCCCCAACAAGGACCAACTTTTCCTTTTTCATTGTGTCAGTTGCTTTTTCTAAAGCATGCATCAAAAAATTCCTCCACTTCTACCTTAGTAGAACCTTCTGTGGGACCATAGGCACAAATAAGTCTCATTGTCCAGTTCCCCATTCTCATATTTGCCCACATTACTCTACTTGAGACTGGCTGCCATTCAAGAAGATTAGCCTCATATTTTGTGTTGAATACTATGGCTACTCCTTTTCCTTGATTGTCATTGCCTGAATATAACATTTTGTATTTATTGCTCAGAAAGATCTCACTAGTTTTTGTCTTTTTTGTTTCAGTCACTCCTATTATGTCGATCTGGTACTTATCTAATTCCTCAGCTAGCTCCATTTCTTTGCCATTCAGGCTTCTTATGTTGATAGTACCGAGCTTTAACTCTGGTGATGTTGAGTTGGGGTGTGTTTTCAGATTTGTTCCAGTAGCTGACTTTTCGCTGTTCGCCCTGGTTTCCTGGCGAAAATAATGGGGGGCCTTGTTTAACGGGGCAACGCTTCAGCCAGCATGATATTTTGTCATGTTATACCATCATTTTTTATTTTGCTTTAACCAATAAGAATACAATTTGGTCAGCTAAATCCCAAATTGCCAGCCCATCCTCGTTCGTTCAGTATCAAATTAGATACCCAACAGGGCGCATCATGAGAAGGTGAGGATTGGACATTAGGTCAGAAGCCCTGGTTGGTTCTCCACATTCCTTTAAAGGCTATGTGGAGGTCTCCTCTCGGTTATACAGCTTTGACCCTTAAAAAGGAATTAGGGATGATAAAAGTGGCATGAAAACTGGAGATAAAGATATCCTTGATGTATGGAGTAATTACTTTGAAAACTTGCTAAATGAAAACGAGCAGTGATGAGAGCACAGGTAAAAAAAAAAAAAACACTCAACACGCATGCAATCAGGAATACATATTCATACTTAAAGTAGAAAAAGCTGTCAAAAGCCTAAAATGTGGAAAGGCAGCTGGAGTAGATAATATTCAACCAGAAATGCTCAAGTATGGAGGTATAAAAGTCTTACAGTGGCTGCACTGCATAGGTCAGAAGGCCTGGACAGAGGGACGAATTCCAGATGATTGAAGTAGAGCTCTCATAGTACCCATTATACAAAAAGGGAAATAAAACAAAGTCATTTTGCTTGTTATTGTAGAAATTATGCCGATAAGAAAAAAACAAACTGTTCAAACAACTCTTGATAAAAAAAATTGCAATAAATTAATGTAGGTACAAGTATTAAACATTTACTTTGCATTCTTTTTTTATCTTTCCTAAAAGAGTACCATATAAAACGAATTATTAATACATTAATTGATCATGGACAAATTGTAATTTTTACCATTATTTATTAGATTTGATTAACACGGTAACATCGAGGGATTAATTAACCGCGATAATCGAGGGATACATGTAGTTTAATTTACTGTTGTAGATCGTAGACCTTTGGTTATGATCAAACGTAGAGAGAGAATGGTTGGAAAGATTTCCAACCATTTTCTCCACTTTGTCTTTCTCATTCACTCAAGTATATCATACTAAAACGTTTTCAGCAAATAAACCTCAAGAAATTATTGGCAATTTGGTGCTGTGTATAAAATTTGAGACTGAATTTTATGAGTAGGTAAAAATATTCATATAAATATGTACAATTTTGAATAGCTCATGAGTAAAGTGACTGATAGTAATTGAGAAACTTGCACATAAACAACATTTTTCTCATCGTGATTCAATCTTTTATCATAGAATTTTTTTTATATAAAAATATGGATATCTGAAAGAGTAATGCTATGCATCAGGCATTGACATATTCTATTCTTTCATCAAGTTATTAAGCATTGCAATCTATACTTTTGTGTATATAGTGTAGCTGATCTTCAGTTACCTCTCCCACACATCCCCTTTTTTTATATATATATATCAATCCTACACGAGTGTCAAGTCCTATAACATGATGGCCATGTGTGAGTGAAAGAAAAGAAAAACAGTATGGAAAGACCATCCCAAATGACAGAGGTATGCTAAAAATGAAAAGGATGAGTTCGTAAATGTTTTGAGCTGAGCCACATATGGATGTTGACCAGCAGTTGCACTGTTTGTACAGGATTGGAGAAATGGTCCAGTTCAGTAGAGCAGCATTCATGGAAATACCTATATAAAAGACAATGAGAAAATGGAGCAGCTATAGGAAAACAGTTTGGAGGAAGTCAAGAGAGGAGTCACCTGTTACACAATCACTCTTCTGGATACAGTCAGGCTTGAGGGATGTTTTCAGTGTGCTAACCAAAATGTTGAAACAGTATTCTAAGGTTGAACGTATATAGTGTTAGGAGTTGAGCAGAAGAGAAATTTTGTTTAGAATGAAAAAAAGAACACTTTGCTTTTCAAGGCAAAAGAAGCTGTCAACATGATGTGCTTATGCCAGGAAAGTCAACTCAAGGAGAAAACTGATCTTGTTTGACAGGCAGAATGTTATCAAAAGTGAAGCATGGTCTTTCTTCTGGGAAATATTCTTTTGTTATCATTTAAATACGCTAGAATATTTCACCTCACTTGAGAATGAGAAGAAGACATGATTAAGGCATTGACCATAAAGAATCTTAAAGCCTATGTTGTCTGAGCACTACTTATGATTTGTAAAGGAAGAAGAAAAATGGAGTGTATTGTCATCAACAAAGCTATGAATAGGAATGGATATTACAGAGAGAAAACATCAATTATATATATATGAGTAAGTGAAAGCACAAAGCCATGGGATACGCCGGGAAAAAAATAAATCGGACAAGGGGAACCATCCAGTATGACATGCAGTGAGCAAGAAAAGAGGGACGAGAGACTAAGATGGTGGCTTATAAGGTAATTTCAATAAAATAGTAACTTGGTTTCTATTTTAAAGTTATTCACTAGTTTGACAATGTGCAGTTCTTAATCTTGATCCCAAAGTTATTCTAACAACTCTTAAGCTTTGAATCCCATATAAATTAATATGGTAATAATCCTTGTTTTTAATTGTAAGTGGAGGTTTCTGTGGTTTAGAAGTTCACATGGTATATTCTGGTAATTGGACCACATTTTTTTTTAATAAGCTATATAAAACAATGAATTAATAAAAGACCCGATAAGTTTCATAAGTCGTTTGACTTACATCTCCAGGGACAAAAGGTAACAGAAAGTTAAAACAACAAAAAAGAGATTAACAGTTCATACTATACAGTTGTAGCCATCTGACTATTCATAAAATTAAAAATCAGAATGTAGATTCAAAGCAGTGCTGGGTTTAAACAATGCTGGATGATGCCATGTTCGTAATGTCCGAGGTCTGACTGAGGTATATTTTTTTATCAAAGCTGACCAAACTTGGTGGAGAATTAAACCTTGATTTTTATTGCATTGTGTTGGTATTTTAAGCATGTTTGCAGCTTCTTTAAATTTCCTTATGTAACAGTTTTTTTTCTATGTATGACATGTTTGTATTCTGCCATAGTACATTGTGGCTGGTGGAGGTGGTATGGAAAGCTAGACCTGATTTTTGTTCTGGTGTTCGTTCATGCGAATTTCCCCAGATCTTCCTGTCTGTTCTATGTAGCTGATGCCGCAAGAACAATAAATTTTGTAAACACCTGTTTTTTTTTTTTTATAGAAGGATGGTTGAGGAGGTTTCGGGGGATGTAGAAATCTTGAAATTTTTTCCAGCGGCAGAAAGGCTACTTTGATGTTATATTTGTTAAGTAATTTGGCCATCTTGTCTGTAAAATTTTTGATATATGGAAGTGTGATAGCGTTTTTGAAATATTGTTTCTGAGAGATGCGTGGAGGATTTTTTTGATAGTCTTGGTTTCATAACCATTCTTTTGAAAGATTGTTAGATATTCTAATTCTTCGTTTGTCTGTGCTGGAAATATTATACGCTCTGTCCCTTAGGGTTTTTATTGTACCTATTTTTTGTGAAGAGTGGTGGTGTGAGGCCGCATTAAGAAATCTTCCTGTGTTGATGGGTTTTCTATATCTATATATTGAGGAAAAGTTTATTATCCTTTTCATTTTAGAAAAAGAACTTAGAAAACTGCCTTTTCTAGACATTCTATTAGAAGTCAATGAAAAGGATAATAAACTTTCTTTCTCAATATATAAAAAACCCACCAACACAGGAAGATTTCTTAATGCAGCCTCACACCACCACCCTTCGCAAAAAATAGTATAATAAAAACCCTAAGGGACAGAGTGTATAACATCTCCAGCACAGAGAAATGAAGAATTAGAATATCTAACACAAATCTTTCAAAAGAATGGTTATGAAACCAAGACTATCAAAAAAATCCTCCACACACCACCTACAAGCATCTCTCAGAAACAAGATTTCAAAAACGCTATCATGCTTCCATATATCAAAAATTTTACAGACAAGATGGCCAAATTACTTAACAAATATAACATCAAAGTAGCCTTTCTGCCGCTGGAAAAAATTGAGATTTCTACATCCCCCGAAACCTCCTCACCATCCTTTAAAAAAACCAGTTGTTTACAAAATTTATTGTTCTTGCGGCATCTGCCACATAGGACAGACAGGAAGATCTGGGGAAATTCACATGAACGAACACCAAAAGGATGTACAAAACAGAAGAGAACAAAAATCAGGTCTAGCTTTCCCCACCTCCACCAGCCACAATGTACTATGGCAGAATACAAACATGCTTAAAATACCAACACAATACAATGAAAATCAAGGATTAATTCTCCCCCAAGTTTGGTCAGCTTTAATAAAAAAAATATACCTCAGACATTATGAACATGAACAACAGAACGTGGCATCATCCAGCATTGTTTAAACTCAGCACTGCTTTGAATCTGCATTCTGATTTTTAATTTTATGAATAGTCAGATGGCTACAACTGTATAGTATGAACTGTTAATCTCTTTTTTTTGTTGTTTTAACTTTCAGTTACCTTTTACCCCTGAAGATGTAAGTCAAACAACTTATGAAGCTTGTCGGGTCTTTTATTAATTCATTATGTTTTATATAGCTTATTAAAAAAATGTGGTCCAATTACTGGAATATACCATGTGAAATCCTTGTTTTATTTAAACAAAGAAAATTTTCAGGTAAAGTTATTTTCCTGTTCTTTATTTCATAAATGGTACATTTCTGAATTTGTGGAATGTATCTGAATAAACAATTCAGTTGTCTTATTCTACAATTATATATGCACAGTCATCACATTTATACAGTACCATATGTTTTATATAGCTTATTAAAAAAATGTGGTCCAATTACTGGAATATACCATGTGAAATCCTTGTTTTATTTAAACAAGGAAAATTTTTAGGTAATATCCTGTTCTTTATTTCATAAATGGTACATTTCTCAATTTGTGGAATGTATCTGAATAAACAATTCAGTCTTCTTATTCTACAATTATATATTTAGTAATCATATATACACAGTCATCACATTTATACAATACCAAATAGGATATCAACTCTTGTTTGTCAGCATTCTTACTGCAAATCGAACCACCATGGAAAAGCTGTTAAAGAAATGAAAAATATTTAGATACAAACTATAAAAGGGGAAGAATTTCTTTGTGGCAATGAATAATCCTTGGTTTTACATACAAACACCAATCTGCTTAAAATACAATGTATTCTTCCATATATCTCTCACAGTTGTGAATATTAAAATCTCAAGATAGATGTACTTAAATAATTAGTATATATGACGATAAAACACTTAAGTTCTAGTGACACTGAAATGGATTACCAATCATGTAATGTTTATGAGAGGCAGCATTTTTGGTCATATTGTATTGAGGTCATATTATAACAATATGGCACATAATGATTCATGTGACACATTAGACCAGTGGTCTCCAAACTTTTTTTTTGATCGTGTACCCCCAAGACAGAAAAAATAAATAGCGCATACCCCCTATTGATTGAGCAAAAATTTATTGTAATAAGTATTATAAAGAGGAAATATGCCTTGTCTCATCATATAATTAAAAACGCTAGATATTTTTACACATTATTTTTATTATTAACAGCTTACAAACATATTTATTACAATAAATAAGAGATTTACTTCCTAGTTTTAAAAAACATGACAGCTTTGTCATGGACGATTATGTGTGCAAAGTCCTCAATGTGCACTACTCACAAATTTACGTTTACAGGATCTTTATAATGTCTTTATCTATATTAGATATATGTTTAATTGATAAAAGTAATATTCTTTATCTTTAATTAATTACTTAATTTTTTTCCTATCAATATAAAACTTTTTTTGACTTACCCCTACATATCGACTCGCATACCACACTTTGGAGATCAATGCATTAGACAACTACCAAAATCATAAGGTTATTAACGACAAAAATTTTTTTAGTAAATTAGCTCTCTTTTTCCCCATAATACTAGAGAACTGTTGATAATTTTTTTTTTTTCGTGTGAATCCCACTCCCAAAAGGCTATAAAACCTATTATGCATCAGTAATGTGGATGCTTAAGATTATTGAGAGAACTCAGCACTGAGACTAAGTAACTTTTTTTAAAGCTCCTTCAGACCCTTAATAAACAGGGCAATAATATGTTACTTAACAATCAAAATTCATCTAGTATCTTGATGAATGAGGCAATTCCACTAACAAATATTAGATGTCCTAAAATGACATTTACCAGCTATCTTACTTTGAACAAATAACAAAGTTGGCTTTCATTTGCATGAAAGATTACATGGTCTTATGCAATATGCTGTATCTATCAACAATGGATTCAACAGCACAAAATGATTAAGCCCTTTCATAAAAGCCACTTTAATAGTCTAGTATTTCTTCGTTCTTTGAGTCTTTTTAGAGTTATGAAGCTCTGTTCCACAAACTAAATTTAAACAAGAACGACCTACCATGGGCTTTCTGAATTTCGGGAAGTAATTCTGTTAAAACAACCAACATAACTATTCATTTTTTTTTTTTGAATGAGGATATCCTGAGAAGGATAGAAAAGTGAAGCAGGGGAGAAAGAGTGCTACTGATAATAGCAAGGGAATTTGTTCCCACAAGGAAGATATGAAAAGGAGAAATAATGACAATAGTTTTGAGAAAGTCAGGTGGAGAGATTTATATTTAGCTATAGGCCAAGGACTGGAGTGTAATGATGAAGAAATATATAAGCAACTTGCATTAGTGAACAAGGGAAGGGTAACTGATTATGGCAGTACAGCTTGGAATGAAAAGAGAGAATTTGGGAATAAGGAAAATGAATTTTCCTTATTCCCAAATTAGGAAAATTTGGAAATAAGAACTTATTGGTAAGATCTGATGACTCGTCAACTAGGATGGAAAAACTACTATTTTTCAGTTTATCACACAATACCTCGATGTCATTTGACATATCATGGAGACGTCGACTTATCGTAATGTTTGAAAGTGGAATATTTTCAATTTCTCGTACTGCATCTTGTCCCAGCATTTTACCCACTATAATTTTACATGCTGGCATTATTAGGTTCTCGCCAACTGTGTGACTTTTCCTTTTCAGTGCAATAATTTCTGCTACCAAATAACTTGCTTCCTGAGCCTTTTCACTGACACTGAATTTATTCATAAAAACAGCACTGTTTCTTTCGAGATTGCAATAGCGTTTCAAAATAATCGTGATTTTTCGTGAAATGCCTTTTCAATTTTGCTGGAGCCATTGCTGTATTTGAAAGTTGTTTGCCACAGACAAGACACAGTGGAAGAGGACAATCTGGATCTCCAGTCAATGTAAAGCCCATTGATAAGTAATTTTCATTGTAAAGACGAACCTTTTTTGTATTAGTTTTTGTATTTTAAAATTCGGTATGAGATTCTAATTCTTCATCAGTAGCCTCTTCAGAATGTCTGGATTTTTTCTCTTCAAAAATTTCCACATTTTAACAGTTAGAAATTCTATAAAATAAAAAATGCAAAAAAGATGATAAATCAAAATTAGACTAATAAAACTGAAGCACAAAACATTTTTCCTTTATGTTTTGTGCTTCAGTTTTATTAGTCTAATTTTGATTTATATGGGAAAAAAGAAATACATGGGGAAAACAGGGGGGGGGAGCGGAACAACTCCAGTACACGGTGATCGTTGTTTACATCGTGCAAAGCACTTATGTAACCTTATTCATAACTATCGATATATCGAATTCAAAGTGTGAATATATTTTCACGTAGGTTAGCTAACAGTGGTTGCCACGTAACTCAAATGAAATTGGTCTTGAAACAATAAAAATACTTAATACACTTCAATTTGGTGATAATGAACACCTGGGCTAGCCACACAACTTCTACGAGGAAATGATATACGTGGAATTAGAGCTGGTGATTATGAGAGGCTTAGGAAATAGCATGGAGCTATAGCACAGAAAGGAGTTAAGCAGAAAAGAAATAAATGCTGCTTGGGAACTGACAAAAGAGATACTTAACAGCATTAATGTTTAAATGAATTTCAAAGAAGGCACTTTAGAGGCAGCACAAGGTGAATAATGGTAATCAGTTACAAAAAAAAAGTATAAAGAACAGGCTAGGAGAGTGACTCAGTAAGGACAGTAAAAGTGCAGTACAAGCAGCAATTAGTAAATCAAAATAAACCTTCGGAAATTTTTTTTTGCTATGTGGTAAGAAGAATGATTATGGCATGTTAATGGATGAAAGTTGTAGAGGACATACATGAAGTATTCAGTGAGTAGTTCATTGTGGTGTTTCATCCTCAGTGTGAAGAATGAAAAGAGAGAAGACTTACTGCTGAGCGAGCAAGAGGCAATTATTTATCATATGATGGTAAAATACAGCGAGAAACATAACACACCAATGTAACAGATGTATGACAACTAGACCACCTCCACGTGGTGCACCCTGGATAACGTCAACTAGTCTACAGTGAAGATTGTGCCGAACTTCCCCTCTAGGGCACCTGGCCAAAAAAGCAAGAAGCACATTTCATTCTACTTCATGACATCACCATCCATGTAAGACATGTTCCACAAAGTTACCATCAATCTCGACAAGTAAAACAATAGTCTTGTAACGAGTCCCAAAGGAGTGGAAAGAAGATAAAATCGTTCCACTTCACAAAGGTGGTGATAAGGCTAGAAATTATAGGCCAATATGTATATCTAGAGTTGTAGTTAAGGTATTGGCGGTTGGTGAAAGATATGATACAAATGTAGGATGATAACAGCAGTATTCTCTGTACTTGTTAGCATGGGTTTGTTAAAGGGAAGTCATTTTTTTTTTTTTTTACCAACTTATGTACTATAACAAGATAAATGCAGTGGTATACTTTGATGGATTGCAACACTACAAGTTGGTAACTGAACTGGAGCAGATGGGATTGGATGATAGATAAGTGAAATGGATAGGCAACTGACTCTCAGGTATCAACAAGCACATATGGGGAATGCAGCATCCTAGAGGAAAAAAGTCACATGGTGTGCTAGAGTCGACTGTTTTGGAACCATTATTTTGTTTGTATATATATATTAATGATACTGGGATGGGTTTAACTGGTGATACCAACTGTTTGCAGATGATACAAAACTGAGTCACGTGATGAGGAATCAAGCAGGAGGACCTGAACAGATTGTATGAGTAGCTAACACTATGGAACTGTCAATTCAATGTTGCAAAGTGTAAAGTTCTGAAGTTTGGTTGGCAACATCAGGATGCAAAGTATACTCTTGATGGGGAAATTCTGGAGGAAGTTGAGGAGACGAGACCTTGGAGTGGTGGTGGACAAGGATCTGAAGTTCAGAGGCCATATTGCACAAGTCAGATTATGGCAATGATGTAGAGCTTAACATACAGAAATTCTGGTTCCATTGTAGAAGGCCTCATGGATTATTGTGCACAGATTTGGTCCCCTGGTTTTCAATGGTGATGAGGATACAGTGGAGAGAGTCCGGAGAAGACTAAAGGTTTTTGGGATATGAAGACAAATTGCAGGAATTCAGTTTGCAAGGCCTTGAAAATAGGAGGAAGTGAGGAGATATATTTAAGAAATTTTAATTAAACATTATCAAACCAGAATGGCAAGTGCAATGCACTGCCTGACACTGTGGTGAAAGCAGACATCGAATGGTGAGTTTAAAGCACCATTCGATGGGCTTTGTAACTGTGTATACCTCCCACGATGAGTTTGTTTCACCTCCATGGAGGTCTGGTATTAATAATAATTATAGTGCAAAGTTCACTACAGTGAATTTCTGGGTTATTACAGGATAACCATGATAATATTAATTACAAAGGCATGGTATTTTTTTTCCCATACATTGGCAATGCATCAAGAAAAACAGCCAAAATATTAAAAGGCAATCAACATCAGAACAGCCTTGAAACCAGTAAACACCTTACAAAGCTTTCTACACTCACCTAAAGAAAAAGTCCCGTTTTATAAACATCTGGGTATATACAAGATTCCATGCTCTTGTGGAAAGATAAACATAGGTCAGACTGGGAGAAGTTTCGAAATCCACAACAAAGAACATATAGATAATTTGAAAACAAACAGGAAGGAAAAAAGTCTCCTCAAAGAACATTACACGGTAAGTTTGCAAGTATCCTCCATGTCGTATTTAGAAGAGAATTGCTTTGTAAGGTTGTTTAAGGAGTCCTCCAAGGTCGTTTGCCTAAAAGGCATACTAAACAGAAATCAAGGAATGATCCTTCATGACATCTGGAAGTTAATTAACATGTGTAACATTAAAGATTATCCTATGCCAGCAATCACATACAGAGTTTATACACCAGTGGATAGACTGCACATAACATGCCCAATAATACTCTTGATTAGACTATCATTCCAGTCTTTTAAACTTAGATATTAACTGTTGTTGTAAATCATTTAATTATTTTTATTTATGTTAAGCTCCCTCTCAATGATGCTGTTAGCCTTGATGTTTCAACCTTCATATTAAGGTCATCATCTGGAGTATATACAAATATACAAGGAAAAGCTGAGTTACATTTCACACAGTAAGCTAAAGAAACAATGATCGTGAGCTTCTTATCAACATGTAGAAGAAACATCATCATCAAATTCCTGCCATGTACCCTCAAGGGGTGTACAGGATATGACAGTACTACATGAAAAAATTACATCATTACTAACTTCCTATCTACAATTTTCCTCCAAATCAGTCTGTTACTTGTCAAGACTCCAACATTATCAGATCTTATATTTCTATCGTCTAAGGCACTTTGTACCGTATCAATCCACCTATATCTTGGTCTTCCTCTGGGTCGTTTTCCTGCCAACCTGGCAGAGAACACTTGTTTTGCTAATCTTTCCTCTCCCATTCTATTTAAGTGACCATACCATCTGAGATTAGCTCTGCTAACGCATTCCTGGATGCTGACAATGTCAAGTTCTTTCCTAATATCCTCATTTTTAATATGATATTGCCATTGATACCATCTGTTCACGCCTCTAATCTTTCTCAGGACTCTCATATCTGCGGTCTCTAGTCTTTGGTCAAGTGTTTTACTTCTGACCCAGCTCTCAGATCCATAAGTTAAAATTGGTTTGAACACAGTCTTGTATACAGCTAATTTAGTGTTCCGACTAATTTCTTTCTTATTCCATATGAATTTATTCAATTGACTTCCCACGATACCAGCTTTGCTGATTCTGTTGTCTATTTCTATATTTAGTTTACCATCTTCAGTAAAAATTGTGCCTAAGTAGCTGAAATGTTTTACTTGTTCCACAGGTTCTCCATTCATAACACAGTTGACATTTTCAATGATTCTGCCTATTTTCATTGTCTTTGTCTTTTTATTGCTGACCTTCATACCATATGTATTACAACAGCTATTCAATTTAGTCAGAGAATCTTGCAGACTTGTAGCAGATTTATTTAGAAGTATAACATCATCCGCATAAAGCAAAGAGCTGACATTAACATCTCCAATTTTGATATCAGGTTTAATACCACATTCCTTCATAATGTGATCCATATAGATAATGAATAACAGAGGGGATAATGTACATCCTTGTCTCACACCAGATTTAACATTAAACCATCTTCCTGTACTTCCTTCAATTCTAACTGCTGACTCACAACTCAAATAAAGACTAAGTATTGCTTGATATAATGCCCCATTGACACCATATAACTGCAGCGTATTGAATAGCTTCTCTCTTGGCACCTTGTCATATGCCTTTTCCAAATCGACAAAACTTAAATACAGATCTTTGTTATATTCCCATGCTTTCTCGACTATTTGTCGTAAAGTGAAGATCTGATCCTGCCAGCCTCTATTTGGCCTGAATCCAGCTTTTCTTCCACAATTCTTCTCAACCGTTTCTCAAGTATACTTGCATAGATCTTGCCAGGAACACTCAGTAGGGAAATACCTCTGTAATTCTCACATTCAGTTTTATTTCCCTTTTTATATATGGGTACTATGAGAGCACTACTCCAATCATCGGGAATTCGTCCCTCTGTCCAGGCTTTCTGAACTATGCAGTGCAGCCACTGTAAGACTCTTATACCACCATACTTCAGTATTTCTGGTCGAATATCATCTACTCCTGCTGCCTTTCCACATTTCAAGTCTTTGATGGCTTTTTCTACTTCAAGTATGGATATGTATTCCTGACTGCATGCCTGGTCAGTGTTTTTTATCACTGTGCTGTCATCACTGCTTGTTTCATTTAGCAGTTTTTCAAAGTAATTACTCCATACTTCAAGGATATCTTTTTCTCCTTTTTTCATTTCACCTTTATCATCTCTAATTCCTTTTACAGCACTCTTTCCTCCATTCCTAAGTTTCTTCAACAACCTCCAGAATATTTTGCCACCTTCTTGATATTTATTTTCTATATTCTTGCCAAAGTCCTCCCATGACTTTTGTTTAGCTAGTTTTACACACTGTTTAGCTTTCTTACATTTGTCTCTGTATTCTGTAAGAGTAAAAGCTGACTTATTTGCCAGGAACTTTTGATATGCTTTCTTCTTTTCCTTCACTGCCTCTTTAACTTCCTGTGTCCACCAGGGAGTTCTGATTTTTTTATCTTTGCACACAACCTCACCACATGCCTCTCTGGCAGAATCAATCAATGTTTTCTTCAGAGTTTGCCACTGAATCTCCAAGGTTTGATTCCTGTTCTCAAACTCTTTCATTTTCTTTTCAATAATATTTCTGTATTTTAGTCTACGGTTTACATCTGAGAGCTGCTCAACTTTTATTCGCTTTAAAACTTTCTTACATGTTATTCTTTTCAATATGAAATTCAATTTTATCCTGCTCAAGACTAAATAGTGATCACTTCCAATTTCAAATCCTCTGTACACTCTGGTGTCCTGCACCAGGGAGAAAACATCACTATCAACAATAACATAGTCAATGAGACTTTTCTTATTCCTAGCCTCTTCTCTCCATGTGAATTTGTGCACATTTTTATGTTGGAACATGGTGTTAGTAATAACCAGTCCATGTCCTGAGCAGAAATCCAACAGATATTTGCCATTATTATTAGCTTTGCTCTTTTCTCCAAATTTTCCCAAAATATTTTTGTATGTCTCACAATCATTTCCTACTCTACTATTTAGATCCCCAACAAGGACCAACTTTTCCTTTTTCATTGTGTCAGTTGCTTTTTCTAAAGCCTCAAAAAATTCCTCCACTTCTACCTTAGTAGAACCTTCTGTGGGACCATAGGCACAAATAAGTCTCATTGTCCACTTCCCCATTCTCATATTTGCCCACATTACTCTACTTGAGACTGACTGCCATTCAAGAAGATTAGCCTCGTATTTTGTGTTGAATACTATGGCTACTCCTTCTTTTCCTTGATTGTTATTGCCTGAATATAACATTTTGTATTTATTGCTCAGAAAGATCTCACCAGTTTTGGTCTTTTTTGTTTCAGTCACCCCTATTATGTCGATCTGGTACTTATCTAATTCCTCAGCTAGCTCCATTTCTTTGCCATTCAGGCTTCTTACGTTGATAGTACCGATCTTTAACTCTGGTGATGTTGAGTTGGGGTTTGTTTTCAGATTTGTTCCAGTAGCTGACTTTTCGCTGTTCGCCCTGGTTCCCTGGCGAAAACAACGTAGAAGAAACATATCTAGTATAAATAAATATTTGTATATGAGTTCAAAACCTGATATTTATCAATCAAATTGTAGTCCTTTCTTTTAGTGTTGCATTCATTCTTAGCATTAATTTTAGAAATTATGGACTATAATCATGTTATAAATAACTATTTTAATTTCCCGACGTTTCAACCTTCATATTAAGGTCATCATCTGGAGTATATATAAATAACTATTTTAATTTCCTGATGTTTCAACCTTCATATTAAGGTCATCATCTGGAGTATATACAAATATACAAGGAAAAGCTGAGTTACATTTCACACAGTAAGCTAAAGAAACAATGATCGTGAGATTCTTATCAACCACCCCAATCTGAACAATAATGATGGTCTAAAAATCCCAAGCATATGGAAGGCACATATTCTACCACAGAAACATGATCAAATTGTTGTTTCTTTAGCTTATTGTGTGAAATATAACTCAGCTTGTCCTTGTATATATTCCAGATGATGACCTTAATATGAAGGCCAAAACGTCGGGAAATTAAAATAGTTATTTATAACACGGTTGTAAAGTCCATAATTTCTAAAATGGATAAAGCTGTAGTGGATATCTACAAAGGATATCACTCACTCCCTGAAAAGCTTTGTACTGAGCTTTCATGGTTGCTGAGCATTTGACATTCCACCGAAACTGCAGAGAAGAGTGGAAAGTAACTCAAGACTTTTGGAATTAATTGTGCAGCTTATCTCTTTAATAAAATTTGCTGCTTCACCGATAGGAGACGAGCAGATGGTTGCAGAATCGAATTTACCATGTTAAAAAATGAATTCGTATGAAATTTGTTTTCTATTTCCCACTTTAAGATGTAAGAAGAAGAATAAACAGGGGAAGAGCATATGGTTAAGTCAATTAAAGAGACTGTATTAGGTATATGATAAAAACGGCTGCTTTCAGTATTTAAGAGGGAAAGGCTATTACTATCAAGTATGTGCCCAACAACCTTACTCCCAATGTTAGGGTTTTAGCTCCCCCACAGAATGCAACAGCCATAAAAAACAATTACGGTTGCAATTCGACTCCCATATGTTGATTGGGGGGGGGGGGGGGGGAATGTGAGGTGAGTTTATCAAAGTAGCATTATTTCTATCATGGGTGCTTGTTGGAATAGAGGTACAGCTGTCCACAAAATGCAACCTCTGCAGACAGAGCAAGTCTTGTGCTTACAGATAAAGGTCACAAAGATAGAATCGTCACTTGGTTTCAAATGCGACTGCCAGGCAATTTTTTTTCTATTTCTCGAGTGGTTTAACCCTTAGACTGTTACAAACGCACTGTGTGTGCGTTTACTGATGTCATTTCTTTAGTGTTGCTAAAGCAGCAAGTTTATGTAAACTTTTTCATTTTGCAATCATAACTGCACTAGGCATGTTTATTATTTATTTTTCTTGCTTACACATAGAAGAAATTTGTGTACGTTGCTAGAAACGAAAGAAGGATGCACCAATGTATAAAAAAAAAAGCTTCGACATCGGGTTTGCAGAAGTGCAAAACATCTGCCACATTATTTGCAAGAAATTCTGATAGCAAGTCAGATGAAAAATATGTTGATGCTGATGTCTCACTGGAAAGTTCTGATAGTGATGAAAGCAGTTACAATTTGTTCCAAGCTAGGAGATGGGTGCTGTACAGTGGTTAGCTCGATATGTTTACATTGTCCTCGCTTTTCAATTAAGATATCTCCGTAAGTAATTGCTCACTGGAACTATTTGAATTATATTTTCATGAAGATATAATGAACATTTTAGTTGAGGAAGCGAACAAGAAAGCTATGTAGTTCATTGCCACTACAAACCTCAAAGTTTTTCTCATTTTTGTTGGAAAGACAGCAGTAAACAGAAGTTGTTCTTAGCATTATTACTGCTTCAAGGCATAGTTCAGAAATCAGAAATAAAATGGTACTGGTCTGAAAAAAGGTTGATCAAGACACCTTTTTTTTTTTTTTTTTCAGAATTGATGTCCGAATGTAGATATTCCTTGATAATGAAATTTTTACACTTCGACCACAAGGATTCTGATTATCCCAATAAATATCTGTCATACTGATAAAAAAGAATATTGCCATGCCCAAACCAGGAAAAGATCCAAATGATGTCAAAAATCTACGGCCTATCTCCTTGCTTTGCTCCACCTTTAAGCTGTTTGAAAGAATTCTCCTTAGAAGAATTTCACCACTCATCGAAAGAGCACTCCCAACTGAACAAGCTGGCTTCAGGCCAGGAAGAAGTTGCTGTGACCAGGTCCTGGCCCTGACAACACAGATGGAAGCAGGCAATTTGAACTGTGACAAACAATTAACAGATAAAAATATGTTATGGATAAGATTGTGCAGTAGTTAGTTACTCGTACTTGTCTCAATGAAGCCTGGGCTATCAATTTTTTTTTTTTTTTTTTTTTTATGGAATTTTTTTTTTCCCTATGTGAATCAGACCTACAGAAAATTATACACATCACGCATTAGTACCATGGTGGGCTAAACAGTAGATAATCTTTGATCTTGTTTGATCAAAGATTATCTACAAAAAAAAGTGTCTTGTTTGATCTCTAGAGATCAAACAAGACACTTTTTCATATCATTTCAGGTCTCTGATAAGCAAGTTGCTGTTTCACACCAAAACATTCACAAGAAGAATGTCTTGGTGTGAAACCAATGAAATTCATCTACTACATAGAGATTTATAAACATCAGTGCCCCTAGTGGGATACGAACCCACAACCTGCTGGTGGTAGAGCAAAAGTACTAATTTACTCAGCTTTCCTATCCACTTGCCCAACTAAGTTCAGTATAATCATAAGTCAGCAGTTAGAACTGAAGAATGTATAGGAAAGCTGAGTTTCTTTTGCTCTACCACCAGCAGGTTGTTGGTTCAAATCCCACCAGGGGCATTGATCTTCATAAATGTTTTTAGGTAGTAGATGAATTTCACTGCCTAGTGCAAGACTAATACCACCACCACCCTGCTTAATGGCCTAAAGTGGCTTGAAAAAGTTCTATGTTAGGTCTCCGCAACAAAATTTCTGGATTATTTAACCATTAGCACAGTACTAACTGTATGATGTATTCACAACCTTTGGTGGATTCACATGAAAAAAATAAGTAAAATTAATACAGTTATCTGGAATAACAGAGAAATTAGCTAAAACCAAACTAGCAATACAGAGTTCAAACCAGTTTTAACTTATGGATCTGAAAGTCGGGCTAGAATAAAAACAGTTGATCAAAGGGTAGAGACCATAGAGATGCAAGTTGTGAAAGTAAACAGATGGCATCAATGGCAGCATTATTAAGAATGAGCGTATTAGAATGAAGTTTGACACTATTAGACTTTGAATAATGGCAGAGCTCATCTAAGACAAGCTGATTATTTAAAGAGAGAAGGAAAGTTTAGTGCCAAAAGGGCATTTGGTCTTGATGTTAGGGAAAATACCCATAGAAGGATCAAATTTTAAACAGACTGATGTAGCTAATAGTGCCTTAAGAGGACTAAAATTAAGATCTGACAAATAACAGATTAAATCAGTTCAGAAGAAAATTTTTGAACAGAAGCTAGAAGTGATATATACGAGGTGCGGCTATTAAATAAAGAGACTTGGTTTATTATTACAATTGTACAACTTAACTGTTATCCCCTCAACATACTCCCCTCCTCTATCTATACACTGTTGCATACGAATTTTCCATTGTTGGAAGCAGTGCTGTAAGTCATCAGATGTTATCTGCTTCAGTAGCACTGCCGTTTTCTCCTTTACCTCATCCACTGACTGAAAATGGGAGCCCTTCAATGCGGATTTCAACTTTGGAAAAAGGTAAAAATCACATGGAGCTAAATCCAGCGAGTAAGGTGGATGGTCCAACACTGGGATCTTCTTATCAGCTAGATACTGCTTAACAGACAGTGTACTGGGTGCTGGAGCATTGTCCTGATGGAGAATCCAAGCTTGTTCTTCCACAGATCGGGTCTCTTCTTCCTCACTCATTCTCTCAGCTTGGCCAGAACCTCAAGGTAATAATGATGGTTAACTGTCTGACCCTCTGGTACCCATTCAACCATTACCATGCCACTGATATAAAAAAAACGATCAGCATTGCCTTCAGTTTTGACTTGCTCATTCTTGCATTTTTCATTCTCTGTGACATGGGAATTTTCCAGTGCATTGAATGTCTCTTTGTTTCTGGATCATACTGGAAAATCCACGTCTCATCACATGTAATGATCTTCTCCTGCAAGCCCGGCTCCACTGTCAGCCGTTCCATGATGTGAGTGCAAATTTGTTTCTGGACGTCTTTCTGCTCCTGACTTTTTTGGGAACCATTTTGGCGCAGACTTTGTTCACGTTCAATTGCTCGTGCAAAATTTGTTGTACAGTCTCCTTATCAATGTGCACCATGCCTGCTATCATCCGAATACTTAATTGGCAATCGTTGCAGAAAATTTCATTAATTTTCACAATGTTTTGTTTGGTTGCTGCCGTGACACAGCAACCCAGTCATTCATCATCTTAATATTTTCTCGAACTTCAGCAAGGCGTTTGTGCCATTCAAACATTCATGCATGTGACATTACACCTCCTGCAACAGTTTCAAACACTCAGTCGGCGATTTCTTCAATTTCACAAGGAATTTGAGATTAATGCACTGCTCGAGTTTAACATTCCGGCAAAGCGACTTCACACGTGTTTCTTTTATAACTGCCTACAGACTAACTACGAGCAACAGCAAACAATGCTTATCTCAACTGTTTCTAGAACCTTCAAGGTCATTCACAGCACAAGCACATCCCACTGCTACGAGTACACGATTCACAGCGCACCTTGTCTTGTTATTTAATAATCACACCTTGTACATAATTTTGTAGTACTATAGTACCTCTATGCCCCTTGACGGTATATATCAGAAATATGCTATTCATCCTGAAAAAAAAAGAGGGGCAGGGTGATCATGTTTTAACAACAAACCAGACAGCATACTGGATAGTGGCAGGAATTTTCACTGAAATTAATCACATTGTGCCCAACGTGATTAATTTTACAGTACACAAAAAAAAACAAGTTATTTTTGATTTACGTAACTAAGATATATATAGCATGCAAATTTTTAAATAAAATAAGCCTTACCTGAGAACTGTTACAAGACCAGCTGGCATAAATTTCCCTACATTATAAAATCTGATTCCCATAAGGCAGCAAAGAAAGGCTGATACAGCTGGAAAGAAATATTTCTGGTATTATTTTGTCGGGGACCAAATACAACATTCAAAAAAGGATAACATTTTGTAACATAATTAGCAACTCAAATACAAACACAAATCACATCATGGATCAGATCTAGAAGAGAGGCTTTGTGTTTGAATTTCTCAGTACTGCATAGATATTTGCAACATTTTAATTGGTCTCCTCTCCATTGTTACAGAGTATTTAGTATTCATTATGGATAAAAATGTAGATAAAGTTGTTACTCCAATGAGCAAATAACTTTTAAGATAAACTGACCCCATAGGTGGCGAAGAGAGAGGTGTTCATCGAGATCATTGTGAAAAGATAAGTTTAAATTTTCAAATTGCATGTGGCAATAGCGATAATTAGTTTTTTTAAGTATTGTTGTATGATAGTTGTGATCAGTATAGTATTATTATTATTGTAAAGGCACCTCCATGGAGTCTGAAGACTCATTGCAGGAGACCCAAACTATTCACATAATCTATCATACCTCTTCTTGAACCCATTAATAGATAAAGCACTCACAACTGACTCTGGCAAACCATTTCACTCATTCAGAACTCTTCAAGCAAAAAATTCTAGTCCTCATACCCCTACTAACCACACCTTCATTCAACTTCTAGGAATGATTCCTTGTTCTAGCCCCCCTCCATGTAAGTGCTGAAACATTTTCCCTGCAATCCTATAAAACCCTTTAAGCAACTTAAATGTTTCTATCATATCCCCCTCTTTTTTTCTCCTATCAATCAACTTCTGCAATCCATGCATCCTCAATATTTTCATAGGGAACATTCCACACTCACCATCTTGGTTACTCACCTCTGAATCTTCTCCATTTGTTCCTCATGCCCAAGAAACCAGACTTTAGCACAGTAATCCAGATGATGTATCAAGGCCATAAGCTGTATCCAGCTTATAATTCTGTATTTATTAAATTTGTGTTTCTTGTGTGCAGCTCTTTGAGTGTGAGTAAAATGGTGGTGAAACATACAACAGCATGAAAGACAAATGCAAGTGGCATGAATTTTTTTGAAAGTGGTGAGATGTTGTGAATGTAGTATGTATACTTGGGAGAGATCGAAGATATTTATGTGGAGAGGATTAATAGGAGAGATGAGAAAGTTCAGGTGTGTAAGAAGTGTAGCATACTTATGGATTACAAGATATCATTGAATGTAAGTAGTAGCGAGCAAAAGGTCATGGTTGAAGCTACAGGAGTAAGCAGAGTTGACAGTATAGCTGCATGCTTAATGGTAAGACAGTGTACATAGATGGTGGTGAGTTAGCAGTGGTAAGACATCGGATGAGCAAGGTAGTGAAAATGTGATTTGCATAGATGGCACTGAAAAACTAATCATAAATATGAAAGTGCAGTTGGTTAAAATGAGGCAAGAGATTAAATGCATGAAGAATGGACTTAAAAGAATTATGGATTTGCATGAGAATGTGAGGAAGAATGGGATGAAAGATTTGAAAGAAATATTGAATGATTTGAGAGTGTCAATGTACAGAAAATCAATGATAAGGGGTGTAGTGAGTGAAAAGGTGCACAAGGTCTGTTCTCTGGCAGGTAGAATGAGCACAGTGGTTGAAGCATTGGATAAGAGGAGTACGCGAGCAAAAGAGTTGGTAGTTGGCACAAATGATTTCACTGGTAACAAGAAGAACATAAGGAGGGATGTCATGAAGCTGTTAAGGAGAAGGAAAGGTAACAGTGTGGTAGTAAGGTAATCAGCAAGTTGCTCAGGTATGATAATGACTTGAGAAGACAAGCGAATCAATGGTATGTTACTAGAGTTGTATGAGAGAAAGGAGCTCATTTCGTATATATGTGTGTGTGTGTGGGATGAGTTTGAGGGGCAGATAGAGCTGTATAAAAGAGAAAGTTCAGGTGTGTAAGAAGTGTAGCATACTTATGGACTACATTTGAATGGATTTGGTGTGAGTGAATTGGAGAAGCTGTTGCTGCAAGAGAGAATGACTGAAGTGAATGTAAAACCTGAGGAAGCAAGAGATATTGTGGAAGAGCAGCAGAATAAGGTAGGCAAGTTTGAGAATGGAGAGGCAAGTGGCATGAGTGAAGAGAGAGAGAAGGAACACAGGGTGGACACTGGATGAAAAGAGCAGATGATGGTTTCAGCAGTAGATGTGTGAATGCACAAACAAGGGATTAAGATAGTCAAGAATGTGGGGGTGACATTTAGGTCTAGGGATGGGTTTAATATCAGTGATGATAGACAGGAATAGATGGGGAGGGGGAGTCATATCTGAGAAGCTGGGTTAGTGGGACTTATGAAAGAAGTAAAAATGAGCTATCATGTATGTTTACAAATCCTAATAATATTTGAAACAAGAGGAACGAAATTGTAGCGTTGATAGTATTCATCCACCAAAAAATTGTTGATATAAGTGAGATATGGTTGAACATCTTTGGATAAAGCAAAAAGGGAGAAGGAGCATTATTGATGATGGTAGAGTAGTTGTACCCATCTTAGGATGGAGATGCAACAAGCAAATCCTGACAATAGTTTTGAAGCAGTATGGTATGAAGTGGAGATGATGAAATGTTTAGTAAGATGTTGCTACAGACCTGGTAATGTGGAAGGCTGTGAGAAGGAAATGTTTAGGTAAATTAGTCTAACTAATAAGAAAAGGGCAATCATAATGGATGATTTCAATTATGGTGATATAGGCTGGAATGAAAGACAGCATCAGGAACCGAAGACAATGAATTTCTCGAGTTTTTGAGGTTAATAACTTAAGCAGTATGCAACAAAGGCCACACATATGGATTGAAAGTCTTGGAAATTTCATTATCTCATCAGAAGATATTGTTGTAAAAAAAGCATCACATCTTCCTCCAGTTGGTGAAAGTGACTAGAAGTGAGCACTTGGATGGTGGCCAGCATTATCAGGATTTTTGTGAGAAAGGGTCATATGTGGAACTATAGAGTAGGTGATTATGGCTAGCTCAGGAGGCAGTTGCAGCAATATCATGGAATGAGGAATTGCATGAGAATGAAATAAATGCTGCTTGGTCTCTACTCAGGAAGTCTCTGACAGAGGGAATGACTAAGTGTATTCCAAAGGTCAAGAGATTAAATAAGGTAGGTGAAATTGATGAGTGAAGAGGTGAAGCATGCAATCTGGAAGAAAAAGACATTGTGGAGGCAGTACAAGATGAGTGGCGATAATCAGTTACATGAGGAGCACAAAGATCAAGCAAGGAAGGTGACTCACTTAGAAGGATAGCAAAAGTGTAGCAGTTAGCAAATGATGCTAAAACAAATTCTAGGGAGTTTTTTTTCAATATGTGGCCAGTAGAGAGAAGAATGATTATGGGAGAATATGTTGGTTAGTGATAATGGGAAAATTATAAACACCGAGGAGGAGGAGGATATAGTAGAAGTATTAAATGAGCACTTCATTCAAGCATTCCATCCTTGTGATTATAACATAATGCAGCACTTGAGAGCAGTGGGATGGGAGGGGAACCGATGATGGTGAGTGAGCAGGAGGTATATGAGGAATTGAGTAAACTTGATGTCAACAAGGTCATCATGTGACTTTATGGTATATCACTGCATGCCTTGAGGAAATGTTCAAGGGAGTTAACAGCTTAACTTACATATTTAACATGAGTCTTAGATTGGCCTAGGTTCCAAACGAGTGGAAAGATGGCAAAATTGTTCTGCTTCATAAAGAGGGTGATAAGACTATGGCTTTGAATTACAGGCCAACTGCTTATATAAAATTGTAGTCAGACAGTATGACATGGGTACTGTCTGACTCTAGTTTACTAAAGGAAGATCATGTTTTAGCAATCTGCACACTTATTATAACAAAGTAACAAATACATTGGACATGGGGGATGCATATACAGTAGTATATTTAGATTATACAAAGGCTTTCGATAGACTGCCACATGACAAACTAGTAGTTAAATTGGAACAGATGGGGTTGGATAGTAGATTAGTGGATTGGAGATTGGTTGTCTGATAGGTATCAGCAGGTTGTGTATGGGGGAGTGATATCTCAGAAGAGGGAAAGGCATTAGTGGCATGCCCAAGAAGTCAGTTTTGGGGCTAGCATTGTTTAATTTATATGTAAATGACATTGGAAAGGGCTTAAATGGTGATATACAGTTGTTTGTAGATGATGCAAAGTTGAGAAGCATTATGAGAAGTAGAACAGATGTAACTTTGCAAGAGGACCTAAATAGATTGTCTGAATGAGTGAGTGTGTGAGGATGTCATTTTTATGTAGCAAAGTGTAAGGTTTTAAAATTTGGGAAGCAAAGATGGAATGCAGACTGTAGGACTGGTGGGGAGATCTTAGATGTGGCAGAGGAGATAAAGAATCTGTGGGTGATGGTGGACAGGAAGTTGAAATTTCATGGGCATTTTGCTAAAACTGTGAGGACAACATAGCGTATTATAGGAATGATGCCAAGAACACCGACATGTAGAAGTAAGGATGTTCTGATTCCATGAGGCTTTAATCAGGCTGATTACGAATTACTGTGCGGATTGATTTGGTCATCTGGTTTTCAAAAGGATGATGAGATGTTGGACAGAGAGTTCAGAAACGATTGACTAAGTGGTTTATGGTTTCTAGAATGTGGAATACGAAGACAGATTGAGAGAATGCAAATTACAGAGCCTGGTGGACAGAAGGATTAGGGGAGACATAAGTTGGTAAGGGGCAATTACAACCATAATGTGGATGAGAATTTTCACAGAATATCTGAAGATGAGGGGGGGGATGAGGGCCATCCCTGGAAGCTGTATAAAAGTAAGTGATTGGAATGCATTGCCTGAAAGTGTGGTGGGTACAGGGACAGTGAATGCATTTAAGTCAAAGTATGATGAACTGTGCATGTGAATGTGGGACCTCTCACGATGAGTCTCTTAACTCCATGGAGGTCTGTTGATGATGATAATTATTATAACTACTAGAGATCTTAATGCCAGAATAGAAATAAAAAAAAAAAAATAACAATAAATGGAAAAATTTGGAGAATCAACAGCAAACAAAAATGAAAAGCGACTTACTGATTATATAATAATTTAAAAATAATGAAACATTATATATAAACATAAAAATAGACAGAAATCAATAATAGACTATTTTATAGCAAATGAAAAAGCAGCAAAGCTCTTACATTTTAAAAATCAAGAGAGAACTAGATCGTTATTTAGTGCAGGGAAAATTAAGTTTTCAACCAAACTGGTTACAAAAAATTAAAAGAAACTGGAGAAGTAAAATCTAATTACAAAATAAAACTATTAAACAATTGAAGTATACAAAATGTATACCAACAGAGGATTAATAACTGTTTCAGAAAAGAAAAAAAAAAAAATACAAGAAAATCAAGACACTGGGAAAGAAGAGAATAATATAAAATAAATTATTACATCAGCTGTACACGAAAGTCTCGAGACACATAAATACCACAAAAAAAAATTACATATGTGGGACAATGAAATAAAACAATAAGTGAAAATAAAAAGGGTAGCCTTTAAAACAGGGGTCTTCAACTTTTCAGACAGTGCGGGCTGTATTAAAAATTTCAATGAAGCCCACAGCCACTACGCTATACTGTGGTATTTAGAATTGTAAGATGCTTTCCAGATTCACAAGGAATGCTGTGCATTTGAAACTTTACATAAAATCCTGTAAAAATAAACAAACTCAGCTTTAAGAGCACAGGTAGGAGTCAAGTTGATGATAAGTAAATACAATCAATACGTGAAAAAAACATTCATTTTTTACAATGTCAATGGCAACTTGGCAATGTTTTTCCTTGACCAGCTTGTCGATGTTGGAAGTTGCTATGTGCAGAGTGTTCTCGAGATGTTGGTCTGTAATCTGAGTTCTTGTCTTAAACTTCACATGCTTCATTCTGGAGAAGAACTGCTCACATAAGTATGTGCTTCCTAACAAAGTGCATCTTTAAAGCATGCCAGCGAAGATTAGGGAATGCGTCCTCAGAAATGTAGTCTTTGTAAAATGTAAGCAAGGGCACACATTGAATAATTTTTCTCTCAAAGAAAAGTTGTTTTGGAGTTCGAGCAGCTCCACTGAGCCTGGCATTTTGGCAGCATTGACACTGAATGGCATTGGAAATAAATCTAAAGAAAACTGTTGGTTACAAAAAATCACTAAATCTCTCTTTGAACTCACTTCACAACACGGCTAATTTTGTAGTGTATTGATCAAGAGATGAACAGTTGGACTCAGCGAGAAGCTAAAAATGAGTTGTCTTTTTTTGCAAGTTGTGCCTCCCAAAGTTTGAGCTTGACCACCAAAGCTTTGAAGTGATGTGATCAAACAGAGTGTGCACCAGTTGATCTTTGGATTGCAGCCGCATATTTAGGTCATTCATATGCAACGAGATGTCAGTCACAAAGGCAAAGCCTGTCATCCACTTCGGATCATTAAATTCTGCAATTGGATTCCCCTTGGTTTGCATGAACTGCTGTATTTCGCTCCTTAAGTCAAAGACTCTTTTAAGAACCTTCCCTCTGCTCAACCAACACACATCACTATAATAAACCACATCGCTGTGATCCACTTCGCACTCTTGGGTCAAAAACTTGGAAATGACGATGATTCAATCCTTTTGCCCCAATAATGTTGATGACAGTCACAATAACTTTCATGACATTCTCAAATCTAATAGTTTTCACGCAAAAATTCTCCTGGTGGATCAAACAGTGGTAATGAACGAAATCTTTTCCTTCTAGTTCCGGTTCTTTCCATAGCAGCGCAACAAACCCTTCATTCTTTCCCACCATAGCAAGGGCACCATCAGTTACCACACCCTTGAGGCTGGTTAAGCTGAGGTCGAAAAAGTTTAACCGTTTTCTTGGCAGCTTCAAGAATATCAGTGTCTTTCATCGTTCCCTTCATAGGCATGAGCACTAGCAGTTCTTCTGTCACATTGAATTGTTGATCAATGCCACAGACAAAGATAGCCAGTTGTGTTGTATCCTTCACATCTATGCTCTCATATAAAGCAAGTGAATATGACATAAATTCGAACAACTCTTTTTTTAACGTTCTTTCAATGTCATTGGCAAGTTCTTCGACACGTCATGCTACAGTTACTCCAGACAAACTCAGTTTTTTAAACACTTATTATTTGGGCACAGAATATCCCCAGCAGCGATGAGACACTCTTTCACAAACTCACCGTCCAAGAAGGTTTTCGATTTTTTTAGCAATTTTTTCAGCTATTACATAACTTACTTTGACGGATGCTTCACTCTCTTCCCTCTGCCTTTTAAAACGTACCCTGCTGTCATTTTAAATCAATTTGGAGACGGTTCACTTTGTCCACACGAAGCCGCCCTTGAAGGTGATCGAAATTGGATGCATGCTTTGTCTCATAGTGTCGTTTTATATTGTATTCTTTTGATACTGACACTGACTAATCATTGATCGGCACAAAAAAGTACAAATTGGTCCACTATTCATTAAAAACCCGACAAGAATCACTTGATTTACACTTTTTACTCATAAACGCCATACTGATGGAAGGTGAACCCAAAAAATGATCCAAAATGGCCGTGTAATGGTTATTATCCACTGAATATGTCTCACACTAATGAAAAAAAGTCTGGCAATATAAAACCACAATAGGCTATGGCTGACACGACGAACCTGCGTGCACTTATACACGAATATCACACTGTTCACGACTGACTGACTGTGGATGAGATCCTCTTGTATTTATATGAAAATAACGAAGTATCGAGAACCTTCGAGATGTATCTGGAAGTCACTAGACGGCGCACTCGAACGAATTCAGCCATCTACCTGCGACATTAGTACTAGTACTTAAGTACCGCTTGGTGCTGGTAGATGGCTGAAGAAGCATGTCTATTTAATATTCATTTTTATGTAAAGTATCAAATGCACAGCATTCCTTGTGAATCTGGAAAGCATCTTACAATTCTAAATACCGCAGTGTAACTTAGTGGCCTGCGGACTTCATTGAAATTATTTTTTATTTAATCGTGTTTTAATGTTAAGTAGTTATTTTTTCAAAATGGCCAGCAGGCCATGGCAAAGAGCTCCACGAGCCACAGGTGGCTCGCGGGCCATGCATTGAAGACCCCTGCTTTAAAAGATTGTTAAGCAATAAACAAGGTGAAATTGGGAGGGGGGGTAGTGAACAATAGCCAAAAGAGAAACCAGAAAGGCACAAAGAAAGCTAAGCTGGGAAAATTTTTTCGTAATCAGATAAAGATACATACAAAATAAAATCCAATGCCTGTAAAATACTCAACATATGAATGCAGATGTAAAAGAAATTGCACATATAAATTGCGAAGCAGACTTAAAAGAATTCTTAGATTACTTTACACATTTCTAGGCACACTGGATGGATTATTTTTCAACATAAGAAAAAAAAAATTACACCACAAACTTCCAAACAAAATGATATAATAACAAAGAATTAAAGGACAACCTGAAAAAAAAAAAAAAAAAAAAAAAGATAAATCAACAGAAGATGAGATAAACTGAAATATATAAATTTGTTGGAAAAAATAATAAATTCACCAGAAATTATTAAAATTTTTTAAAAAAATATAATGGTATTTGTCCACTGAAATGGACAAATATCAATGAAATGGAATACAAGTGTAGTAATACCTATATTTAAAAAAGGGGATAAAAGAAAATCTGTATTAGTTTATTAAATACATGCTGTAAAATATATAGAGAATACTTCATGAAAATTTTAAAATACAGTATGGCACAAAAAAAAAACTACTAAATAACTACAATGATATATGTTGTGGAATAAATGGGTTTATTAGCACAGAAATATATGTTTACACATGAGGATATGTATATCCACAATTACTGGTGGAATCTTGGTCGAATAAAGCATTAACAACAGCAGATTACATGCTCAAAATGGGAACCTTGTTTTTCAAGACAGGTTTCATAATGCATGCAAAGATTCTTTGTCATCTTGGAGAACAAGGGTTGGTATATCTGCTAGACATATCATGTAATTTTATCCCTTAGTTCATCAAGGTTTGAAAGTCATGGTGGAATACCCATTCTTTCAACATACCAAAGGAAGGCATCAAGTAATGTGAGATCAGGAGAACGTGAAGGATGTGGAAATTCTGTAAACCTCAAAATGAGCCTCCTGAGGAAGGGTTCTGATAAATAGGCTCTAGAACTACTGCTTAGGGGACGCTTATGGAAACGACGAACAAACTGCTCACAAACATGTAGGCTTGGACCATTTGCTTTACCAACTCCGTGTGAATGAAAATAATGCTCAACAATAAACGCCTTTTCTTCCAATATCATTGTTTACAGCTAAGTGTAATGGCATAGACTCCACACATGCTTTTCTATTAATGTGCATACAGTTCAACGGCATATCTCAAGCTGCGCATACTCTCAAAGTTCAGTACTGCGTTTGTTTTATGTGCTATACCGTATATAATGAAAAAATATTATTAGAATATCAGAATGGATTTGGAAAAGGCTGCACTACAAGGGATGCAGCTTTTTGTTTAAAACTACTTATAGAAAAAACAAGAGAATTTAATTTAGAAACTCACCTTTTGTTTATAGATTATGAAAACATTTAATAAGATAAAAAGATATTGTTTAATATGTTAGAAAGAATAAACATATCTAATATTTTTTTAGATGGCAATATTCAATATATATAAAGATAATGAAATAGAAATAAAAAATAAATGAAAAAATGCCTGAAAAACAATCTATAAACTAAAGACAAGGATGTCCTCTGTCTCCAATACATTTTTAATATTTATATTAAAAAATACTAACACAATGGAGCACTTTAAATAATCCAAGTATAGAAATTTCCCACAGTAATAAAATAAATATTATTTGCAGATGATCAGGTAATATAACGAAGACAATTTATAGCTAAAGCCCTCATAGAGAGGGGATGCCATTTTAGTCCCATCTAACTTTTAGAGACTGAGTGGCCAGTTCAATCTCCACTGGTAGCCAATTAGAAATAGATAGCCCAAGATTATTTAAGCAGCATCCAGCGAAGAGAAAACAAAGAAGTTTTGCCATCCTGTGGTTTCTAACACAATATTTTTATTGTTTAAAATAGTGTGGGTTCCATAATCAATTTTCTCCCGTAAAACTAATTCAGGAACAGGTGAAAGAAAGGCTTAGATAAAAGTTCCTCTAGTCAGTGGCTAGAACTGAATTTAAGTCTTTCTTCAGGAAGTGCTGCAGATGCTCACTTTCACTGAGCTACACACACAACCTATATAATTTAAACATTATAGTAGAACAGTTTGGAATGAAAATATCAACAGATAAAGCTAAAACAATGATATTTTGTGAACAAACTCCAGTTAGAAGTAAAACGGTTAATAATAAATTAATAGAACAGATCTTCTTCTTCGAGTGCCATTTCCTATCGGAGGTCGGCGACCACCTTGGCAAATTTTGAGCAATTCTCAGCTACTCTGAGCAGTCTCTCAGAGTTCATGCCAGTCCACTGTCTGATGTCTGCCAGCCAAGATTTTCTTCGTCTTCCTTGTCCTCCTCTTCCATTTATCTTCCCATGGATGTGAAATATCACATGGGGAAAACAAAAAAAAAAAAAAAAAAAAAAAAAAAAATTTAGAGGTTATAGACCTGATAAACAGAACATAATTCCAATCTTGTTAAAAAAAAAACATGCTTAAAAATATACAATACTTGAGCAGTAGAATTGGGTCAATAAATAAACAAGATAAAGAATAAAACAGGTGAAATGAGAACTGAAAAATATATATAATCAGACCGAAAAAGAAAAGAGGTTGTTTTAAGAGAACTAAAAATAAAATCAAAAGAAGAAAAACTAAACAAATATAAACAAAATTGGATAGAACATACAAACCAAATGGCCACAACACCCAATATCCTAAACAATTAATAAAATATAAACCAGTTTGGAACAGAACAGTGTTTCTCAAAGTATGGTACGCATATACCCCTGGGGTACGCAAAAGGTCTTCAGGAGGTACGTGGCAATTTTCGGCTATGCATCATTAACGAATGGAATCGTTATATTTCTCAACAAATAGTGCAATTAGAGACATCTGGGATAACAACAGCACTAACTAATGAATCACATCTCCCCCTCCAACAGAAACAAAGCCATATGTTGCACCGGCAACATATGGTTTTGATTGACACCACCCGGTCGTGAACGCGTTAAAACTGAGAAATATATAGTGAACGTGTTTCAGATATTATGGAATTCAGTTGAAGAGAATTAGCATTTCGACTCAACTGTGGAAGAGCTAATTTGTCTTTGGTTCGCGCAATCTTTTGTTAATACCACACCAATCATATGCACTTCATAGCTGCCTTACATATCTCAAGTCTTGTAAATTACTGGTAATTTTTGCTTGAAATAATGGAAAAGAAGATGAAGCTATTTGGGTAGATGGCTTTGACAATGCACACAAGTAAACTGTTCTCAATGCCTAAAGTAGTGATAGCAAGTAGGAGCTTCTTGGTAAGTCACACTATTTGCAGTTTTTTTTTTCCCCTTCTGAAAACTTTAGTTTCCGAAAATCCCCACATATATCTCGCACCACGATTTTTTAGCTTTAATTTTGGGAAAAAAGTGCGAGTTATATTCGAGTAGATAAATTTGCGGCAATTTTTTTTGGCTTTCAAATTCTTAAGTATGGATCATTGGTTAAAGATTGGATTTATAAACCACAAAAGAGAACAATATAGCAAATACAAGTAGCTGTAAACAACAAGAAAACATTGATATTGCATCTGGATCAAATGAAATTGATAAGGGTGTGTCGTCTTTTCGCAAGTATGATATGAATTACTTGAAATGTGAATTTTTATGGACAGGAAATGAAGGGGAACCTATTCCAAATTTTGTTCTATTAAAAATAAATCATTTTTTGTTTACATGAATATATAAATTCAAATAAAATAGACATTTAACATTTACAATGAAATATACTTGATTTATTTATTATTTGATAAGGGGGTACTTGGTAATAATGAAAATATATGAAGGGGTATGCAGATATTTGAAGTTTGAGAAACACTGGAATAGAAGGTCAGGTAGTCCTTAAAAGAGGGGCTATTAGATTAAAAATGAGACCAGAACAGATCATAAGGTCTATATCTGTATTTAACGTTATAATGATGATATCTTATTCGATCATTCATATTTTTTGTTAAACACCTGTGGCTTCATGCAAGATTTTTCTGATTTGAAATTTTCATTTGTTTGAAGCCATTCATTTTTGTTTGCAGCTGTAAGAATAGATATTTTCCTTCACTCAGCTGCTATGTCAATGATGCCATACATCATGGACTAAAGGCTAGTGGCACATGATATACAACCTTTAACAGCCAAGCTAATCCCACCTTCTGTGTGGCTTGCTTCCACGGAATAAGGTCCCTAGTTTCTTTTGCTTCCTCCCTTTTTTTACATGCTCTGTGTGTGTAAATCTTTTGAGGCCAAGCAATGTAGGGATGGACCCAAACATTTCCCAATTCAAGAGTACTGCAGTAAAGAGGTTCTACAGGCCAGTCACTGAACAATCAAAGGACTAAACCTGATAGTAATGAATGAAGATATTCTCAACCAGCAGGTGGATGATGATGCCACTTACTCTGCTAGATCAAGCACGGAATTGGTGATATAGATTAAATAGTGAAATGGGATCGGTTGCTGGATGGAAAGAATATTGACAGTGCATGGGAAGCATTTAAACAATATTTAAATGATGCGATATCAGAATGTGTTCCAAGAGTTCGAAGAATAAATAGAGTAGGAATCAAATGGATGTGTAATCTTATTAAGCAAGAGATTCGTAAGAAAAGGATGATGCGGAAGGAATACCGTTTGCATAAGGATGACGTCAGTTATAAGCAGCAGGCTAGAATAGTCAACTGTTGTACGAAAAGCAAAGTCTGATTATGAAAAGAAACTGGCTCTGCGTGCTAAAGACAACCCACAAGAATTCTATCGATATGCAGCAAGTAAAAGAAAGAATAAATATGAAAGAATAACCCTTCTAAATCCAGATGGTGTGAGGGTTACAGATGCAGAAGAGGTTGTTCAGTTAATGAGTGCCCATTTCGTTAAAAGCTACCAACCTGATGAACGCAACATTGAGCTCACTATTACCTCTTCACTAGATGAAGAAACGCATGTGTGTGAGGCCGAGGTATTAGAGCTGTTGCACAAACTGATTAAGAATTCAGCAATAGGGAATGATGGAATATCAGCACGTGTGCTAAAAGAGTGTTCAGCTGAACTGGCCATTCCTTTGACCAAGATGTTTAATATGCGTCTCAGAACAGGGTAGATTCCGCAGGAATGAATGGCAATTCCACTGCACAAGGGTGGTGCAAAGACTGATGTATCTAACTATCGACCAATTAATATCTCAGGAGTGGTGGTGAAGATTTTGGAAAAATTGGTTAGGGCCCGAATTCAGAAATGAGTTGACAGTGAATATCTACTTTGCAATGAACAACATGGGTTTACTAAGGGAAGGTCATGTTTTAGCAACTTGCTCACATTCTATAACAATGTTACCATTGAAATAGACAAGGGGAATGGATACACATGATACTTTTGGATTTTGCTAAGGCTTCTGACAGAATACAGTATGGCAGACTGCTGCATAAATTGGAGAAAATGGGTTTGGGTTATACAATATTAGCAAGGATAAAAGGATGGCTGACTGATAGATATCAAAAAGTGGTATATGGGGTATCTGAGTCTGCAAGGTTTAAAGTTACAAATGGTGTACCACAAGGATTGGTGCTTGGTCCACTGTTATTCAATCTGTACATTAATGATATTGGGAAGGATTTGACAAGTGATATACAGTTATTTGCTGATGATGCAAAGATAGGTAGGGTAATCAGAAATACTGCTAATATGCAGTCTTTGCAGAATGATTTGAATAGGCTGGAACTGTGGGCATGGGAAAATGGGTGTCAGTTCAATGTCAGTAAATATAAAGTCATTCACTTTGGCATGATTAGATATCCAATGTCGTATTATATTGGTGGGATTAGGCTAGAAGAAACTGATGAGGCTAGGGATCTTGGAGTGCTAATAGATAGGAAATTGAAGTTTAGGGGCCATGTGGAAAAGATTGCAAATACAACTCAAAAGATAATTGCAATGCTGAAACAAACGTTCACATGTAAAGATAAGGATGTCATTTTTGCCTCTTTACAAGGCCTTGATAACACGTCACTTGGATTATTGTGCGTAGGTCTGGTTTCCGTTGTGATTCTGATATATTGGAGAGAGTACAAAGGAGAGTGTTAAAAATGATACCAGGATTGTGGAATACTGATTATGAAGACAGATTGAGAATTTGTAGACTGCAGACACTAGCAAACAGGAGAAAGAGGGGTGATATGACTGAGACTTACAAACTTCTGAAAAGATCATACAGGATTTCAACTGATGGAATTTTTCAATTTATGGAGGGTGGGGAAAGGACGAGAGGGCATCCTTGAAAGCTGAGAATGAATGCCGCGAAGAAAGGTGCGAGGGCTAGATTTTTCTCTCAGAGGGTGTTGCGTGATTGGAATGGATTGCCATTGGATGTTGTGAGTGCAAGAAGTGTGAATGAATTCAAGAATAAGTATGATAGCTGGTGTCTGTAGTATGTGGCCTCCCTCGATGAGTCTCTGACTCCCTGGAGGTCTCTCTTAATAATAACAATAAAAAAAATAGATATAGATATGTGCAGGAGGGATGGGAGTGGAATACTGCTAAGGTCATGGATAAACCACAAAGAGGGCATCTAGTCTTCTCTACACATGGGAAGATGTTCAAAAGTCTTTCCCTCCCACAGCACATCCCTAATCTTAACACAACTCTTCTCCATTAATTAAATGACAAAGAAATATAAACAGCACAAAAAACAATAATATTTAAAAAAAAAAAAAAAATCCACAAGACCAACATTTTAGCCTTAACACTAACAAATGCTGTGTACCACCACTTAGTCTAGTCTGGGTCATAGTTTAACTCTTATTATATTATAATAATAAGTTAATAATAATAGTCAAACTAGACTAAAATAAAAGATCAAACTATGACAAATTCATTCAGTTTCTTTACCAATCACATTCAGGCAATGCATTCCATTCACCAGCCACTCTCCATACAAAGAACGTGCTCCTCACTCCCTCCTTATACAGTTTTCAGATATAGCCTCTTGTCTTCCTCTAATCTATGAAAAATCTCCTCTGCATTAATCTTTTAACAAATACTCACCAACTTATATGTCTCAATCATATCCTCTGCTGCTATTCACAAGACTGCAATTTGCATTCCCTCAGTCTGTCTTCCTATCTCACATGCCAGAAATCCACACTGACTCAATGAATCTTCTCTAAGATTCACTTTCATTCCCTTGAAAACCAGGCAAGAGAATTTGTACAGAGTAATCCACATGCAGCCTGATTAAGACATTATACAAGGAAACCATAACCTCTTTGCTTATACATCTCGTGGTCCTCCTCTTCACTGCCATATTCCATTGAATGTCCTCAGAATTGTAGCAAAGTAACTCCACCCCTCAAAGTATCCATAGACAACCACTTTAAGAAAATAGTCAATCAGAAATACACATTTCCAGTTTCTTTAATAATAAAAAACTTCTACAGAAACTTGCAGATCTATAAAATCTTAAATACAGCTTTTTGAACACAAATCTGTATTTAAGTTTTTTATAAATCTGGAAAAGATATACATTATGTGTCAAGAGAAAGATTTCTTTTAAAAAAGTTTCTTATAATTATATGGTTATATACAGGGTGTTCGGGATAAATTTGACAGTTTCGTAAGGAAAAAGAAAATCTTCTTTGTATCTATTAAATTTAATGAATTGACAAAAAAACATTACAGGCAGAGTTAATTACAATACTATCAACAAGATTTACTCAAAATAACCACCATTAGCATCGATCACAGCTTCAATTCTGCTTCGGAACCTCGAACAAGCTGATGCTACAGTCTCCCTGGGAAGGGCCGCAAAAACTGTTTTAATTTTATCCATTAACTGGGCTTTTGTATTACTGGAAGTGCGATTGGTGTCTTTTTCAACTGCGCCCCATACAAAATAATCCATGGGGTTAAGGTCTGGGGAGTTTGGAGGCCAAACATTTGGACTGGTGAAGTCGTAGAAATTTTCAGACAACCATTTTTGACTTTTCCCAGAGGTGTGGCAAGGGGCCGAATCCTGCTGCCATACATACGGCCTACCATTGCCTACCCTTGTTATCCAGGGCTTGACTACAGTTAGCAACTCCACGAACAAAGCCCGAATTCCAATGCCAGGGTTCTTCAACACCTGTTCCTGCAGATTTGCGAGGAATTCTGCTGTACGAACGCAATCAGATCGTCTGCTAGGGATCTTTCTTCTTGCTACATCCTCGTAGTCACCATTGCAAGTCTCTAGTTCATGCCTGATTGTTTTTACTGTATTCAGGGAGCATTGGGCAGCAGTCGTAATATCCTTATTTTGATGGCAGGCACGAATCATCATGATACAAGTTATTCTCTTCCATGATTCAGGTGGGTTCCAGCTATCCATCCTTTCTGACATCTTGTATGTGAATGAAGAAGGGTCCAAACTTTTAAATGAAGAGAAGTGTGTGTTAATACATGTAACTTACGGAAAAATATAATTAATTATAAATATGTCAAATTTATCCCGAACACCCTGTATATATATATATATATATATATATATATATATAGCCTAAATTTAAGCTGTAAATCAGCAGTCAGAAATGAAGGAGATTCAGGAAGATGGTTTTATGTAAAATCAGTATCTGTGTATTATCTTCACTGTTGTCATTTATACAGATTATTATTTATATATAAAAGTAGCATTAAACTATCAAAATCCAAGTCACTCAGTTTTCTTTGTTTTTTTACTTTATGCACTTTATTATACTCCTAAATAAATTCACTACAAGTCATAAGGGCTAACTAAATTGAATAACTGCTCAGCAATAGTAATAATAAAAAAATGCAGAAACAAACCAGAACATAAATAGTACCGGCTGCATTCTCAAAGCAGAACTTATACAACGACCAAGATATTTTAGCTTATTCAAGTATAATTTTTAACAAAGGAAAATTGAATATTGCAAGAGATTATAGAATCTGCAAAGCTGTGTGGGAAGAGAGCTGAATAAATTTATATGGAATAAGAACTTAAACAGATGGATTCAGATATAGACCAAGATTAGCCAAAACCTGTCCTGTATTATCTTGTTATGTATACTAGTTTAGTGTAAAGACGGGATTTGAATTGAATTTATGGATCTGAAAGCTGTGCGAGGAATAAAACAATTTAATGAAGGGGTTAACATGAGAGTTCTCAGTAAAATCAGACAAGTGAACAGATGGCATCAATGAAAAATCATATTAACAATGAAGACATCAGAAAAGAACTTATTAGCATTCAAGAATATGTGCATCTAAGAAGTGCAGTGTGGTAAAAAAGAAATAAAGGATTAGCAAAAACAGGTCTGTAATGCAGATTCAGATAAAGACCAAGATTTAGGTACATTGATGCAATCAGTAGTACCTTAAAAGCTGAAATGTAAAGAACGGAGAATATTGACGACTTGACAAATACTAAATTAATTTGGATAAAAATTGCTGATATGAAGCTAATATCATATCATCATCAGTTTCATGATGATGTACTTCCTGATATGTACCCCATGACACTACGTTGAACGCTCAAATATACCATATTAAATATCCTTCCACTTAGACACTATATATTTACAGGATTCTACTTTTCCTAAAGACTGATAACCAGTATGTAAGTATTAGAAAAGATATACTTACTTCTGCAGAAAAGCAGGCTTAAAATTTTATAGGACTAAAGTGCAAAAAGAAATAATACACAAACACTATCTATTTGGCTCCAAAAATCTTCAACGGCTTACCACTCTTAATATGAAAGAAAAACAACATGAACACATACAGAAATCAGATTAGACAGTATCTAAATTTTTATAAGAATATTGAGAACTTGTTTAGTATAACTATAAAAAGTAATTAACCAATTTATACCAAGAGAAATCAGCCAATATAAAATATTCAAGTAATTACTGAACTGCATTGTTCTTATTCTATGTATAATATAAATATATATATTATTCTCTGCATATATTGTCAATATCTTTGTGTACTATAATCATTTTTTGAATTACTGAACTTTATTATTTCATTGTTCTTATTCCATGTGCACATGAGTAGTACGCGCACACACACAGACAATTCTCTAAATATATTGTCAATATTTTGTATACTATTTATGCTGTGCAATTGTTACACTTCTTGTAACCTGGATGAGCTCAAGCTCTTGGGTTATACATAGGATGTCATTGTTTTACGATTTTATCATTTTGAAATCAAATTTAAATGAATGAGATGTAATGTAATGTTTTGTTTCCATTCTTCCTCCTGATATGCAAATGATAATGTCATGTAATGATAACTCAATAAATGAAATGACAGCACTATGTGATTAATTTTGCATTATTATTAATTTATCTAGAATGAATGAAGCTAGTAATAATGTAACTTATATTATTTAGAACAAACATAATATTCCATACACATCTTTAAGTATATATCATTAAATTATATGATTATAATGGTTGGCAAGAACCCCACAGATGGATGGCTGTACGTACATCTGTGAAACATTAAAAATGATAGTAAAACTATAGTATGTTGACTGAAAAAATACTGATTACATGCTCAAAATTAATGTTTTGTTTTGTTTTTTAAGATAAAAAAATCCAAAAATAGATTAAAAAAAAAAAAGTCTACTTACAATACGTACATTATGAAAGAAATGTTTAGCGACCTCTTAAGAAGGATTACAAGAAAGACTAAATTTATAATATACATACTGAAAATTTTAATTATTTAAACACTAAGTACTTTCATTCAGCAACCAGCTGAAATAGAATATACTAATCTTGGTACATCACCGCAGTTATCTAGAAACAACTTTGTGCCACACAGTATTTTGTTTCCAAATCATTTCTGATGCTTAAATTTGTTACTAAATTAAGTATAAAAAAAATACCAATATACTTACCCAATGATAAATGATAATTATCTGGATTATATGATGTCTGATATGTGCCATAAACCATAAGTGAACCAAAAATCATACCAGCAGCTAAAGAAGGAACACTTCCTAAATAAAAATAAAATTACTAATCTCAGTTATGCATATAAATCCTATAATTATATCTGCATCTCATACATTTGATAAAAATGCATGCACACAAGATTCAAAGCCCATACTGGAAAAGTGACAAAGAATTCACTGCATAATTGTGAAGGATACTGATTTCTACGTATAATGAGATTTAATGCTACTCTATAAAACAGAAAACAAAACAATGTAGAAGATGTATGGATTGGTGGTGATTAAGGGCAATAGAACATTGTGGTAGTTGTAGAATTAAGTAGCTGAGATGGTAAGTTTATATGTAGTTGGAAGATTAAATAGTAGGGGAGAGAGTGAGATGTATACTGGAGTGGAGAAGAGTGCCTTCCCACAATAAGTTCTTGGAGGTGTCATAATAATAATGATTATTATATAGCCATATTAATAAGAAAAATTATGAATGAAACAGTTTTCTTGGTCTGATGGTGTATACCTACCCCAACTGTGCTCATAGTTTATGCTCTAGAATTAACATTTGCTATATAGTCTTCATAATCATACCTTTCCTCCATCCTAGAGTATGAAATCAAAATTACATTCAGCTCATCCCAAATGTTATAGCTTTGCCAAAATTACTGTTCAATTGCCAGCCTAGCTGGCAGAGTGGTTAGGTAATCCCAAGGGTTCGAATCCCGCCGTGGGCATGGATGTCTGTGATTGTCTGTAAAAATATTAGTGGAGGGCGGTAGATGGCGTTGTGGTGGAGACAGAGAGTTGTAGATGTTGAAAGTTTATTTTTCACTTGGTTACAATATAATAAATTTAGTTTAATCCTTTATCCAAGTGTGAGCAAACAAAGTTTGTGCCTGAAAGTATCTTCAGGACTGGGGTAAGGTGGTACAACACCGGGACACTCCTTGCAAAGGTGGAGCAAGATACTATCACTCCTAACTCAGTATCTCCCATAATGCAAAACACATCTCCTTGCGGATATGTCTAATATTATGCATTAAGGGAAGGGCCACTACCCAGACTAGTTTCGACCTTTATTGAGGTCTCTTCATACTGCAATACATTCATATATCTTATTCTTCGAACACCTTTACCCCTTAATTAGAGGCACAATTTTAATATAGTATTGTCCTCAGCTGATTTCCAAGCTCATAACATGAATTAGTTTAGTGTAATTTAGTGTGTAAATTTAAAATAACACAGATTATTTTTAATACTGTTATTTAAAAAATTATCTTGTAGACTGGATCATGTGACTCTTTGTGTTCATGAATTTTATTATTTGTCTTCCCTATACAATGCTCACACTTGGATAAAGGATTAAACTAAATTTATTATATTCTAACCAAGTGAAAAATAAACTTTCAAAATCTTTCTCTAAATCCAGAGTAATTTATTAAAAAGGTGGCACACCATTTGGAAACTCCTATAGGTAGAGATGACCTTGCTAATGTTTCTGGCTGGTATCTTCACTTGGGCCTGGCTCCCACTGAAGAGACCTCAATAAAGGTCGAACCTAGTCTGGGTAGTGGCCCTTCCCTTAATGCATAACATTAGACATATCCGCAAGGAGATGTGTTTTGCATTATGGGAGATACTGAGTTAGGAGTGATAGTATCTTGCTCCACCTTTGCAAGGAGTCGTCCTGGTGTTGCACCACCTTACCCCAGTCCTGAAGATACTTTCAGGCGCAAACTTTGTTTGCTCACACTTGGATAAAGGATTAAACTAAATTTATTAGAGAGTTGTAGAGTAAGCCCTCCCTCGATGAGTCTTTGGATTCCCTGGAGGTGTCACATAATAATAATAATTACGCTCACTTCAATTCACTCAAAAATTATAGAGAAGATCATCAGTCAGCATCTTCTATCTGTCAAATTAATTAGCAATCCAATACAAATTCTACCACTTTTGATTCACAGCTGATTTCCCCCACAGGTGACAATACCCACTTTTGGACAGAAACCATAGAGGTCGGGAAAAATTTTCATTACTTCTGACATTTCTAGAGCATTTGATCAGGTCTCATATGCAGGCCCTAGAAATGTCCAAGTACCAAATTTACCATACTTCTATTTCATGGTATGCCCTCCTGTACCCCCGGCAATAACGATTCCAATTTCCTCTCTGGCCATTCATAAGGTGGATGAATTTCTCTCTTAAAATTTTTCCACCAATGCTGGAATATCTAAGGGATTTATACTTTTGTTTCCATTCTCCCTCCTGTAGATAAATGACCTCTCAATCACAGGTTCCATCCATAGTTTTGCCAATGACACTACACTATTTCTCCACTTCACTTGACAAAAAGTGCTAATATGATTCATACTTCAAGAACTTCAATAATACCCTGATCTCTCTCTCTGGTCTTCTTCTTTGGTGCATCAATCCGAAGATTGGTAAATATAACAGCACATCGCAACATCCTGTCTTGTGACTTCCTTTTTATCTCTTCATAACTCTCAGCACCAGTTAGCAACATTATGCTACTTATATATGAAATTCTTGGTCTGTCTTGTGGCCTCTTTCCTTCTACAATCCCCCATGCCTCAAATGGTGTCCAATTAGGCTTTTTCTTCTCTTATTGATGTGTTTCATTAATGACTGCTCTTCATGAACTATATTTAGAACTTCTTCATTACTTTTCTTTTCTGTCCAACTAATTTTCATCATCTTTCTCCAGCACCAAAGTTCAAATGCCTCCAACTTTTTCATGTCTTGTTCGAGTCCAGGCCTCACAATCATATAATGCAATGCTCCATATGTATGTTTTCACTAGCCTTTTTTTGAGCTGGATGCTAAGTCCTTTACTGGTAAAAATGTTTCTTCTGTTATAGAATGCTTTTTTGGCTAGGATTATTCGTGCTTTAATATCTGATTAGTTTCTTCCATCTTCTGTGATAAGATTTCCAAGATATTTAAAAGAGGATACCTGTTGTATTAGGTTATTATTTATTTCCAGGTTTATTTTCATTGGATTTGCTTTACTTGTAATTAATAATTTTGTTTTCTTATAATTAATTTTTAGGCTGTACTGTGTGAAGATTTCTTCCATCTTTTGTTAGGATGGCTTTCAGTTTGTTTTCGTTATCAGCTATAACTGCTATATCATCCGCAAACCGTAGCCAGTTAATATCAATTCCATTTTTCTTAATTCCTGTTTCTATTAGTTCTTTCAGTTTATTTATTGCATTTTCAATGTACAGATTAAACAATATGGGTGAAAGAGAGTACCCCTGTCTTACACCTCTACGTATTTTTGCTATTGCGGTTGTTGTTGTATTGCTAGCTGCTTCTATTAGGGCTTCTTGATGCTTGTAAAGATTAAATATGAGCCTTCTATCTCTCCAATCTACCTTTATTGTTTTTAGGAGGTGAAACATTTGATTCCAGTCAATACTATTGAAGGCTTTCTCCAAGTCAAGAAAGACTATCAGAGTATTTTGATTCTTCTCCAATCTTCTTTCAATAACTGTTCTTAGAGCTAGGATTGCTTCTCTTGTCCCCTGCTGTTTCCTGAATTCAAACTGATCATTGCCAACATATTCTTCAACCTTCTTTGTTAGTCTTTTTTGTATAATTTTGAGTAGTATTTTCAAAGCATGTGATATTAAGCTTATTGTTCGATGATTTTCACACTTGTTTGCATTATTTACTTTAGGAATGGGTATTATTATTATTATTCCGGGCAACTCCAAGGAGTTGACAGACTCATCAAGGGACTCCATAACATCATGTCAAGAACAACTATTCGACATTCACACAGTATCTATCATATCATGCCTTGAACTCATTCACGGTCGTAGCACCCACAACAGACTCTGGCAGCTTATTCCACTCATTCACCACTCTCCAAGTAAAAAACCTAGCTCTAACACCCCTGCTAACCACATTCTTGCCCAGCTTCCATGTTTTGGCCCCCCTAGTCCTCCCACCACCAGTCCTATTCTCAAAAATATCTTCTGGATTAATCTTATACAAACCCTTCAGTAATTTGAATGTCTCAATCATATCACCCCTTTTCTGCCTATCGACCAATTTTTGCAACCTATAAATCTTCAACCTCTTCTCATAAGGTTCATTCCACAGACCTGCTATCATCTTGGTCACTCGTCTCTGGATCCTCTCCACCTCCTCCCCATCAAGAAGAAACCCTGCACCCATATCTGGGCACAGTAGTCTAGATGGGGTCTTATCAAGGCTTGATACAGAGGAACAATAACTTGTCTCTGCTTGTTAAAGTATTTTTCAGAAGCCAAGTGATTTGATGAGTTGATTTAGCCACTTTTGCAATGTGCCCCATAAACTTCAATTCCCTATCCACCAACACTCCCAAATCCCTGGCCTCATCAATCTCCTGGAGTATGGTTCCACCAATGTGATATACTGCTGCTAATCATTTCACCCCAAAATGCATAACCTTAAATTTTGCCACATTAAATTGACATCCATTCTCCTTAGCCCAGTCCTCCAGACTATCCAAATCATCCTGCAAAATTTTGACATCCTGTGCATTCACTATTGCTCTACCCAACTTTGCATCATCAGCAAACAAATGAACAGTTCCTTCCTCTCAGATGCATTCCTATATCGTTAACGAACAAATTGAACAGTAGTGGTCCAAGAACAGAACCCTGCGGCACACCACTAGTCACAGGCCGTCTTTTGGACTCAACTCCTGAATAAACTACTCTCTGGTATCTCTCCATCAACCACCCTCCTATCCATCTCACCAACCCTATATCCATCCCCATCTGCTGCAGTTTACTGATTAGAGTTCCATGTGGTATCCTGTCAAAGGCCTTGGCAAGGTCCAGTAGAATCGCTGTAAACCCATTACCCTTATCCAGTTTAGCTATCACTGTATGATAGAGCATTGTGTAAAATCTTTGGGGATGATCCCCATTTCATAAATATCCTTTATGATCTTGAAAAGGTATGACTTAGTTATGTTTCCTGAGTATTTTACTAATTCTGAAGGGATGTTATCAGTGCCTGGTGCCTTGTTGGCTGACAATTCATTCAGTGCCCATTCAAATTCATCTTTTAATATAACTGGACCAATTTCTTCCTCATCAAGTCTTGTTTCATCTTCTGTAGCTTTGGCATCTAGATCTATTCTGCTATATAGATCTTCTAAGTACTCCTTCCATTTCTTCAAAATTTCTTCCTTATCTATAAGTATGTTCCCCTGTTTATTTTTGATAATTGTACTTCTTGTCTTGTTTTGCTGGCTTATTTCTTTTATAATGTTATAAGCTTTATCGATTCTTCCAGTCTTTGTTAGATCTTCTACTTCTTTACATTTCTCTGTATACCATTGTTCTTTTGCTTCTTTACGCTTTCTATTTATCATATTTTTTATATGTTTATATTTGTCTTTGCTTTCTTCCTGTAGTATTTTCTACAAAACCTTGAGGTTTTGTAGAAAATACAAAACCAGAAGGTTTTGTATTTTCTTCTTTCATCTATTAGATCTAGAATGTCCTGGGTGATCCATGGTTTTTTTTTTTATTTGCTTCTTCCTTAATCCTATGCAGTCATTGGCAGCCTTGATGACTGTATCCTTCAAATGAGTCCATTTTTCCTCTAGGTTTTTCTTTTCCGTCTCTCCCATTTTAATGCTTTCATCAGGTTGCTGTTTATAGTTTCTATGATTTTCCACTGTTTTCAGGTTACTTATATTCCATTTGGGCCTTTTCCTTGGTTGTGACAGCTTTTTAAATTTCAGATTACATTTCAATAAAACCAAATTGTGGTCACTGTCAACATCAGCTCCCGGGTAACTTTTGCATGATTTTATTTGATTTTTAAATCTATTTCTTGTCATAATATAATCTATTTGGTACCTTCCTATATCCCCTGGCATTTTCCAAGTATACCTTCTTTTTGGTACCTCATACCAGGTATTAGTATGAGGATCAGATTGAATTAGTGGCAAAACTCCAAAAGTCTATCTCCTCTTTCATTTCGGCATCCAAGTCGATACTTTCCCACCTCTCTACCATCTTTGCCTTCACCAATGGCTGCATTCCAATTCCCCATGACAATAAGATTATCTTCCTTCTTGGTCAGTTTGATTAGATTCTCAATATCTACATATACTCTCTCAACTTCATCATCACTGTGGTTGCTAATAGTCATGTAAGCTTGTATTATTATAATATTTGTTTGGTTTTGCTTCTAGTTTTACCATTATCAATCTGCTACTACATTTTACTGAGTTGATTACTCTTCTTCCCCATTCCTTATTGAGAACCACCGCCACCCCATTTTTTGCTGTCTCATCACCTGAATAAATGATTCTGTACTCACCACTCCAAAAGTCTCCAGTTCCATTCTATCTCATTTCACTAATTCCCAATATGGCTATTTTTAAATCTATCCATTTCTCTCTTCAAATTTTCCAATTTGTAGGAAGGTTCTCACACTCCACGTCCCAATGAATGTACTAGGATTTTGCTGGTTTACGACCTGGGAAGTCTTGCTTCTTCCTCTGCCATGCTCATTGTGCGCTTTACTATCTTTTAGAATGTCCATCCATACTTCTATCTTACTACGGAAAAATAGAACAAGGTGGTATCTCCTTGCCTTCCTTGTCCAGCAATAGCCTTCTAGAGAGGCTCAGTGTGCTAGCCATTTCTCATTCTTCATGATTATCCACCTACCACAGTATCCTTTACACCGTTGTCACTTATGGTGATCTTCCGCTGATCAGGATGAAAATTGTTGCTGCCCGAACTTCCAGCGGGCTGTAACTTATTTAATGGCGGTTACATCACGCCATGTCGCATCCCTATCAGTGGAAATGTGTGGGTTTTTATAGAGATAACCATGCCACTGTCTATCTCACCGCTTCCTGTTGGTAGATGCCGTCCCATTGTCCACGACTGCTTATTCACAGGTTTCCCTGTTTATTCGCAGCTAACCTCTGTATCCAGAGGCCATTCCCCTATCTGCAACCTGGGGATGCACTTGGTAGCATGGGACCCATGCCCCAAGATGAAGCTAACAAGACGACGCTAACAAGCCAGAGCTAACCTCTGTATCTAGAGGCCATTCCCCAATCTGCAACCTGGGGATGTGCTTGGTAGCATGGGACTCATGCCCCATAAGATGGGGAAACTCTTGTGAATTTCTACACTACCAAATCGGTGGTCTTATTTCTTGCAAGATATATCTATTTTGCTGGTGCCTGGATGGCCAAGTGGATAGCACATCCTCAACTAACAGGCAGTAAGTATGTTTGAATTCTGAACTGGGTAGCAATATTTGTGAATGTCTCCAAAGCGCCACCCACAGCTGCCAAAAAAACCATCATCCTGATTATCAGAGGACTTAACTGACTCGAAAAAGTTTAACACCAGAAAAACAGAAGGAGTAAGTAATATTTATTTTCTCAGAGTCTCCTCTTAAACAGTCTCCTCTAGCTCTCTTTGGTGTCTACCAAGTTCCTTGTGACTGTCATCATTCTTACTTCAGACAAACTGGATGCTCAGTAGAAAATAGAACAGAAGAACAACAATCTTATATTAGCAACAGTTAATCTGAGAAACCTGGCTTGGCACGACACAGAATAGATACAAACCACAATATCCCATGGTCTGAAACACTCTTACTTCATTCATGTCGATATAAATTTGAATTACTAATTATATAAAGAGCCAAAGGCTTCAATTTGGTGACATGAACTTATTTAAGTTAAGGGATATTACATCCCATATTGTTTCATAGCTGAATAAGAAACTCAAAGAGTTTCATGCCGAATATAGAAACTATATATAAAGTTCGGCGAGTCCAAGCGTAAGCAAATACCTGGATAGTGCAACACCTGACCCATTTGGTAGTGCAACACTGAGGCAACTCATAGGAAAGGTGGAGCAAGCTCTGATCACTATTCTTGGTATTTACCCATAATGTGAAACCCCCAGCTCCTAGGAGCTGTATTACTGTTCTACATTATGAGAGAAGATCACTACCCAGACCGGTTTCAACCTTTATTGAGGTCTCATCAGTGAGAAGGTAGACCTAGTTAATACCAAGTTTGTAGTGAACAGAACTTGCATACCCTACTATAAGAACTGCCAAGAAGGTGTCCTAATAAATTACTAAATATATGAAGAGCCTAAAGCTTCAATTCGGCGACATTAACTTATTTAAGTTAAGGCCTCTTTTTATGCCTCAGTGTTGCACTACCAAATGGGTCAGGTGTTGCACTATCCAGGTATTTGCTTACGCTTGGACTCGCTGAACTTTATATATAGTTTCTATATCCGGCATGAAACTCCGAGTTTCTTATTCGGCTATGAAACAATATGGGATGTAATATCCCTTAACTTAAATAAATTTGAATGTTGTTTTTAAAGAAAGCACAAGGCCATACTTCACCATCCGAACTTAAATGACTTAAATCAGAATGACTGCCTCTATTTAAGATGGGAAAGCCTTATTGTTCTTATTCTTCTGCAGTTTTTTTTTTTTTTTGCTAATATATAATTAATACTGCAATATTCCCTCTGTTATACTATTACATTGTTTTATATATAACATCACACAGCTCTTAGGTTTTCAAATCAATCCACTGTTCACATTCTATCTCATATTAACCATCATCGCCATTGATGATGGCCCGTAACATTCAAGCTGAAATATATGGCCTTAAATAAATAGTATTGCTTATTCCTTGTATTTATTTATTTTTGTTAATTAAAAGAAATAAGTCTGCAACCTTTTTATGAGCAGGACCCATTTTAAAAATATTTGCTGCCCCTGACAATTCGAAAATGATCATATCACTAAATAATGATGTGCAAAAAAAAAAAACATGCACAAACTTTGTTTCCTTCATTTGGATAATGATGAAACCAAGGACATAAATTCTTGGCATCTTTAATTTATAGTATAACCAAGTGAAAAAGTTTTCAACATCTATGTCTAATCCACAGAATTTTAGTAATAGGTGTGACATCTTTTGATTACTTGTATATGGAAATGTGACCTACATTACTTCAACCTTTATAACTAGTAACCAATTTATTAATAAATAAATCTGTAGATTTATTTATTAATAAATTGGTTACCGATTAGGAAAAAAAGAATTTTTTAAAAATTATTTTGTATAGGCAGCACCCCCACTTAAAACTTCACGGGCCACTGTTCTATATAAAAGTAGCCCAGTCATGAAGTTACTTCCCACGCAAACTTTGTTTGCTTACACTTGGATAAAGGATTAAACCAAGAATATAATTTCTTGGCATCTTTAATTTATATCACAAGATTCATGAGCCAACTTAAAACTCTACCATTTCTTTTAACAAATCACAACTGTAGCCCATCAACCTCCAAAAAACTTTGTATCCATTTCTGCAATCCTTTGCTACTTCTCACCTGTGCAACCTCTAATATTGAACACATTCCAATACCCCAACTTAGAATATTATTCTTACATTTTGGATTGTACACCAAAACCTGCCTAAAAATATCTGATACTATTCAGAAGAGAGGAACCTGCTTAATAAATTATCTCCTTCTCCCCAAGTGTGTTCTCTTTCTTATTTACACCTTTTCTATAGTCATTTCCATAGGCCACTGCTAAACTGGCCACCATCATTATTATTATTATTTATTATTATTATTATTATTACGGGTATCTCCATGGAGTCAGTAGACTCATCGCGGGAGACCCAAACTAGCAAAACAATATCTGTCATATCTCTTCTTGAATTCATTTACAGATGAAGAGCTCACAACAAAGTCAGGCAATGAATTCCACTCATTCACCACCCTCCAGGCAAAAAACCTTGTTCTGACACCTTTGTTAACCACACTCTTCTTTAATTTCCAGAGATGACCTCTTGTTCTTCCATCACTATCACACAGCTGAAACATTTCCCCTGCATCAATCCTATAAAAACCTTTTAGTAATTTGAATGTTTCTATCATATCCCCTCTTCTTCGCCTATCAGCCAATCTCTGCAATCCACAAGCTCTCAATCTATCAATGTAGGGAGCATTTTTTATATCACTCACCAACTTGGTCACTCTTCTCTGAACCCTCTCCACAGCCTCCTCATCTCCAAGGAATCCAGGTGACCAGACCTGAGCACAGTAATCCAAATGTGGAAGTATCAATGCTTTATAAAGGGGAATAATAACCTCTTTATCTCTGGATGTCAGTGTGTTCCTCAACAACCAAGTAATCCTATGTGCAATCTTGGACACCTTAGCAATGTGTCCTCTGAACTTCATCTCCTTATCTACCAATACCCCTAAGTCCCTAGCCTCATCCCTTCCTCCACCCCTAAAGAAGAACTTTAGGGGTGGAGGAAGGGGGATCTGAAGTCAATTTTATTTTCAAAGTTCAAGAGGATTATGAAATCACTCAGCCATATATATCATTCCTCCTCTTCCTGTTATGTCTATAAAAACATGAGTAGCTGCTGGTCAACACCCCTACAGTTCAACTTCAGGTAATTCAGAATCTCACTACAACATTTGTAAATGCTTTTTAGGTGGTAGATAAATGTCACAGCCAAAGGCCAAAGTAATGACTGAAAATAACTTTGATACACTGCATTTTTTTTTGGAGTGCAATTTCCTGCTTCTAAGAAAAGTAATGGATTATGTACCTAAAAAGTTCCAGGAAAATCAACAAGATTACTCTTCAGTTTCCTAGAAGAACTTTAGGGGTGGAGGAAGGGGGATCTGAAGTCAATTTTATTTTCAAAGTTCAAGAGGATTATGAAATCACTCAGCCATATATAACCAGAAATTGTTATACTGCAGTAAGATTCCCTTCCCCACAGCAAAGTATACACCATATTCAGAAATGTTATATTGAATTTATACTGTATGTGTTGACGCAAATCCAATCCAGAAAAATAAGTTTTTTTTTTTTTTTTTTGTCCACTGAGGAGTTGACTCACCCTAATGGTGAGTCAAGTCACCATTAGGATGCGAGCATTTTTCTTCCAAGAAACTTTGGTTCCCAACCACTCGATGTTATAAAATTTGTTAATTCACATAAACTTTAGAGTTGGTATATTTAATACATAACTAACATAAAAATTATATTTAATATCTGGCTAATGCACAGATAAACCAATCAATGATCTGTAAATGTTAATGTTGTTAATGTGGAGTTTGCATTATCTTTTCATGAGAATCTCATTCTAGTTTGGAATGGTGTATACTCAGTCACCTTCTGAAAAATGTAGCTTAAGCTCTTAATAAGTGATTGCTTCATAATCATCATCAAATTCCTGATATGAGTCTCAGGGACATACAAGATATTATGATAGCACTACATTAAAATGTTACATTATTACTAACATCCTATCAATTTTCACTATTCACTCTGGTTCCTTCATGAAAAGAATGGGGTTTTGTTCAACCAGGCAATGCTCCAACTAGCATGAAATACTGTCATATTGTACCATCATTTTGTATTATGGTTTAAGCCAATAAGAATACAATTTGTTTAGCTAAATCCCAAATTACTGGCCCATGCTCATTCGGTCAGCATCCAGGTGGACCTACTAATGGATGGTGCCTTGAAAAGTTCAGAATTGGACATCAGGCCAAAAGCCCTATCAGTTCTTCACATTCCTTAAAAGAGACCTCCTCCCACTCATCCAACTTTGGCCTTTAAGAACCCCATGTTTACTTTATTCAGTTTCGAAATAATATTTATTCTGCTTTACGCAAGCATGCGCACACCAAGCAAGAAGTTAACGTTAATGCTATCATATCTATGTTACTGAACCTAATAGCATTATAATAGTATGTAGAACTGCCTCCTACAAATAGCATTGCACTGCTTAAAAACACGCCCTGAATAATAAAATTTTTGTCTTTTTTTTTATTATATTTTTTAGACTTCAAAATGCATTGGTTATAGGTATTAAACCACTGTTTCAAATTCCATAGTTAAACATCTTCGTTATTAAACATTTTGCTGTAATGAGCTGGTGAATATAATGTCTAGATAGTGCATTATGTAGTGTACTGGTGGAGAGAATTCTGTGAATGTTGGATTATGTAGTGTATGGGTGGTGTAGAGAATTCTGTGAATGTTGGATTATGTAGTGTATGGGTGGTGTAGAGTGGCATCCCGTAGACTTCATGGAGGTGAATACATGACAATATCAAGAAAAAAAAGGATTTTGCTAAAATTTTATCTGCTCGGCCAATGCTGAAAAGCATGTTCTTTTAATACTGAATTCTGTAAAATATAAAAACGTCGCAATCGTATATATATATATACTTTCATTTTTATTTTGATTAACTTATTTGACCACTTCTATATCAATGGTGAAACGCCTCCAACTTTCAATGCCTGATGATATCCATCCATAAAACAATCATTTCTTATCGTGTTGCACACACCATCTCAGCAAATATTAAAACACGAACCTACTTACCAGATTTCACAAAACCAAAAACACCGCCACATATCAATATTATTGCATATCCAGCTGAAATTATATCAAACGACATTTTTTACATTAACACCAACCAGGATTACTAGACAGTCAAATTCTAAATCATGAACTCTGAGAAACAGGAATTAAGTAATAAATTTTTATTACGTGCGGGACGTATAATCACCAACAGGTGGATGGGAATTAGTAGCACTTGGGATTTATAAATATGATATGATATGATATACTGTATTATAAAATAGAAACACTAGCACTTTTTTTTCCTATAATGTAAAAAATTCTTTGTGTGTGTAATTAATTCTTATTAACAATAAGAATTCGAGTACATTAAATCAGCGTAAAACTACAAAAAATCAGAGTACATTAAATCAGCGTTTTCATCCGGCAAATAGCACATCATTTTAGATTACACCACGAGCCACAAAATCAAGAGTACCTAGGTAAGAAAGACCGATTGAGTGAACTAGTGCTACAGTTTTAACTAACGCCAAAAACGATTTTTACCTTTGTTAATTATACTTCTCTGATTTTTTCATACAAGTTTCGTAAAGTGAAATCACTCTTCAATCAAGTTTTTGTAAATTCTAATCTTTTTTTAATGCTTTCTGTTTTGCGCCTTAAAATTTTAATGTCTGGGATTAGTGGTTCATGAACTGTAGCATACCATTCGATTCTCCAGCCCAGTTTCAAAATCTGCAGAGCTATGGTTAAACATGATCACAATATCTTTTAATATTTATCGAAGTAAACTACTTCGAAAACACGATGTTTTAGCTTTTCCGAAAGGTAAGTTCTTCAACTTTTCTTCTGTTTAGAAAATGAAAGGTAGTGATACTTGTAGAAAATGTTGCTTCCGATAAAAGATTCCAGCTTACTACTATTGTAACCGTCATACCAGTAAAATGCTTGCAAAGTCACACAGAATAAAATAAATCTTACGAGTTTAAAAAAATAGAAAGAAATTTCCCTTTAGCCGTAACAAACTTCTTTTATTAATAATGGCAGCCAAACGCTGTTCTTAAATCCCTGATTGCTGGTACAAGGCTATAAATGGTTTCATAATTGATGAGATTAGATGGCATGTGTGGGGTACACATGCTGTGTATGGGGTACAGATGAGGACTGAGATAGAAGTTTATTGATTTTTTTTTTTTTTTTGAGAGTTGTAAGTTGTAGTTTGGAAATATTTCATGAGGAAAGCTACTCCAGAAAACAGAAGTGGATGGAATAAATTATGAAGAATAGAAGTAGGTTCGGAGTGGTTGCAGTTGTACAGTAAAGAGATACTGGGAAACTGCTGCTCTTCCATTAACATGTGCAACAGAAATTGGAGGAATGATGGTTGCCAATTCACTCGAGTAGTGACCATGGAAACACTTGTAGAATAGACACAGTGGTGAAATACTGCACCTGTGAGATAGAGGTGGAAGCGAATCTGTAAGAGAGGATCATTTATGAGCCTAACTGCTATGCAGTTAGGCTCATAGGCAGATGTGGGCACATGGGCAGATGTGGGATAGTTAAGAATTGGTTGTGAGAAAAATAGCATCTTGAACGAAAGAGAATGCCTAGTTTTTTGGATCTGAGAAAGCTATTGATGATGTGATGTGTTTATGTGTTAGACTAGAGTTGGTCTAAGAAGAGAGAGAGATCATATCTTGTCTGATCATTTGATTATTAACGCGGATAAGAATACGTAAACTATGATATTCTCATCGGCATAATAAGAGACGATTACAGGAAAGAGCTGCACCGACGCCTCCATTCATGTTTCTGTCCTATGTTATTTCATTCTCACGCTTCAGTGAGAGTGTACCTTTAAAGTGACTACTACAAATGCTAGACTGAGCTAGCGAACATTAGCATGTATATATTAGATTTAGTTAGTAAATTATTTATTACCATTCCTATTCCGCATAGTTTTTTCATTTGTACATCAAACAACTTCAATATGAATGAATGAAAGAGTTGTTATTAGCTCTTTTCTCCAGATTTTCCGAACACATTCCTAGTTTTCCCAGTATTTATTTTGTATGATTCTTAGATTTCCATTCAGGACCACTCTTATCGTCATAGATTTAGTTAGTAAATTATTTATTTTATTCCTATTTGCACAGTTTTTCATTTGTACATCAAAAATCTTCAATATGAATAAATGAAAGAGTTATTATTAGTTCTTTTCTTCAAAATTTCCCAACACATTCCTAGTTTTCCCAGTATTTATTTTGTATGATTCTTAGATTTCCATCCGGGACCACTCTTATCGTCACTCACTTGTCTTTTCTAAAGTGTCTTCGGATAATTCCTCCACCTCTTTCTTTGTAGAATTCCAAGTCGTACCACAGGCATTAACAAGTCTCATTACCTACTTTTCATTCTTCAATTTGTACATATCATTATAGCTAAATGCGACATGTTATGGTTATTATTATTTATCAGAATTTCGTACTTTTCGCATTCGTACCGATAATATACCATTAGTTATTACCATTTCTTTATAAAACACCATTTTCAAAATTCACCAGAGCATTTTTGTTTATACTGCAAGCCATTTCCATCAAATTGACTGTTAAACTTATTCTTAATTACTCTTAACGAGTGGGATGGATTACCAGAAGTGGTTGTAAGTTCCCTGATGGTGAATGGATTCAAGGAGAGGTATGATAGATACTGTATGATGGTTGATTTGGGTCTCCTGAGATGAGTCTCCGAACTGCATGGAGATACCTGTAAAATAATCATAAAGAATTTAATTATTTATTTCAAATCTTAATCTTCTCAAGCATTTTCATTCGCCAAATGAATACGCATTTCCAAATATCCCAAACAATTTTCCAAAACTATTACTTTATCAAAAATCAACAATATCGCACTATATCATGCTATGCTACGCTATTCTAATCATAATTATTATTATAAAAATAAAATAAATTGAATGTAAATTCTCTAAAGTGTTTCTAATTGCAAAATTAGAAAAAAAATAAGAGCCTCCATACGGCAAGTGGAAAAACCACAGCACGTTGCGCCCTTCGATTAAAAAAGAACTGAAATTGATTCTCGTCGTGAAGAGAGGAGCAGAGTTTATTCTCTCCAAAACTCGGGTTTTTTTATCACTCCTAGAAGCAAGTTGGCAAGGAGAACACGCATAATTTATAGACAATGCATACTAGTTGTGATGACGCTGTATATTAATGGTAGTGATGTCGTGTAGATGAAAGATTAAGTAAGGGAGATGGTTAGTTGTACAGTATTGGAGTAGTGTGACATCAGAAGATGAAATCTTGGACATGTCACATAGTAATAGAAACTCTTAGAGAATTTAAGCGTTTATAATTACGGACACTGGTTGAATATTCGTTTAATCATTGCCGGTTATTAAAATCAAATAATACTATTTTTTTTATCTAACCAATGATAATTTTGGCAGCACATTAAAATCATTATTGCTACTAATACTCTAAGCTATGTGTCTTCTTAATGTAAAGAATGCTGAGGTTGCACACTACTTAGGCTGACCATATTTCCTTGAAACCAAAACGGGACATTCTGATGGTCAAAACGAGACGGGGGTAATGTTTTGGCCTCTAAATTGTTTTCAAGATTTCCTTCATGGTTACTTCTGTAGCTGAAACATTATCTTTTTCAATTAAGCTAATGTATATTTGGAAAGTAGGCACATAATCTCTTGCAAATAATAACCACAATTTCAAACATCGATCTTCGAACAATTCTCGCAACATAACAGGGCATTTTTCTTGAAAAAAAAAATAAGAACGAGGCCCATCAAACATGCTTAAAATTTTGTAAGTTGATGTACCCAAGGACAAAAATCTTGTATTTCCATGCTCTAACAATTTAGCGTAATTGTTTCGTGCACAGTCACAAAGGTTTTTCAGTTCTACAACACTGATTGTGTATATATTGGTAAACAGTCGACCGGACACTAGAGACAATTATGTATAATGTGTGCTCCACAAACAATACTGATAATATGACTCTTCAGTTCAGTTTCAAGTTTTTGCCACACGTTTTTTTTGCCAAGTATTTTATAACCACCAGAACAGGTGTTCGTGTTATCTGCACAAAACAACAATTTTTTTTTGTAAGGCAAATTTGTCCCTTACTTCCTTCAAAACAGGACACTATAGGTCGTTTAACCAGGTAAGGAAATAGGCCTATAATTTCGTCACACCACAATTTTTCAAAAAGTACCACACAAAGATTGGAAAGAGTTTGATATATTTTTTGTTTGATGCATCTAAACTGACTGTAATGCTTTTTGTTTTATTCAAATCCTCTATTACTTCGCCCAATATTATTATTATTATTATTATTATTCCAGGGAGTCATTAGACTCATCGAGGGAGGCCCCAAATCATATTCATCACAGCTATTCTACATTCATACAGTATCTATCATGCCTCGCCGTAAACTCTTTCACTGTCACAGCATCCACCACAGATTCTGGAAGTGCATTCCACTCATTCACCACTCTACAAGAAAAAAGAACCCAGCTCTAACACCTTTACTAACCACACTTTTGCCCAGTTTCCATGGATGTCCACTAGTCCACACACAACCAGCCCTGTTCTCAAAAATATCTTCTGAATTAATTCTATAGAAACCCTTCAGTAATTTGAATGTCTCAATCACATCTCCCCTCCACCGCCTATCAACCAATTTTTGCAACCCACAAATCCTCAACCTGTTCTCATAAGGTTTATTCCTCAGACCTGCTATCTTCCTGGATCCTCTCCACCTCCTCCCCATCAAAAAGGAACCTAGGTGACCAAATATGGGCACAGTAGTCGAGATGAGGTCTTATCAAGGCTCGATACAGAGGAACAATAACCGGTTTGTCTCTGCTTGTCAACGTATTCTTCAGCAACCAAGTGATTTGATGAGCTGATTTGGCCACTTTTGCCATGTGCCCCCTAAACTTCAACTCCTTATCCACCAACACTCCTAAATCTCGTGCCTCATCAATTTCCTGGAGTACAGTTCCACCAATGTAGTAATCTGCTGCTAATCTTTTCACCCCAAAATGTGTAACCTTACATTTTGCCACATTAAATTGACATCCATTCTCCTTAGCCCAGACCTCCAATCTATCCAAGTCATCTTGCAAAATTTTGACGTCATCTGCATTCACTATTGCCCTACCCAACTTTGCATCATCCGCAAACAAATGAACTGTTACTCTCAGATCCTTTCCTATATCATTAATGAACAAATTAAACAGCAGTGGTCCGAGAACAGATCCTTGTGGCACACCACTAGTCACAGGCCGTCTTGTGGATTCTACTCCTGAATAAACCACTCTCTGATATCTCTCTGTCAACCATCCTTCTATCCATCTCACCAACCCTATATCCATCCCTATATGCTGCAATTTACTGATTAGAAATCCATGTGGTATCCTGTCAAAGGCCTTAGCAAGGTCCGGTAGAATCACTGTAAACCCATTACCCTTATCCAGTTCGGCCGTCACTGTGTTATAATACGTGAGCAAGTTACTGAGGCATGACCTACCCTTCACAAAACCATGCTGTACCCGATACGGTATCCCATTTTCTTCTATCGAATCTTGTATTTTCCTCTTGACTATTTTCTCCAAGAAAATAGTCAAGAGGAAAATGATTCCTATTGATAATGTTTCCTGTTATGCTGATTGGCCGGTAATTTTCAACAGCAGCCTTGGAACCACCTTTATGCAGCGGAACTATTTTCCCCTCTTTCCACCCCCTTGGGACTGACCCCGACCCTAGGCTCAAATTAAACAAAATGGTCAATGGCACTGACAATTCTTTAGCCGCTTCACGTACGACACGAGCTGGTATACCATTTAATCCCACAGATGTATTGACATTGAAGTTCTGTAGTAGACTAGTTACCTGTACTTTATTCATCACAATTCCAGTATAAGCTGTTGGTTCTTCCATTCCTGCAATGTCACCACCTGGATGATATATTCTTGCAAAGTGCTCGCTCAGTAATTCCACTATATCGACTGATTCGTTTACCTCCCTACCCTCAGCATTTTTTAAGATCATTCTACCATGAACATTTTTCCTTTTACTTGCAACATATTGAAAAAACTGTTTGGGATTCTCTTTAGCCTGCATGGCCAATTTTCTTTCGTAATCCGCTTTCGCTTTTCTTACCACCCTTGTTACCATCCTGGTCTGAGCTTTATACTGTTCCTGCGCCTGCTGGTCATCTTTCTCCTTAAATTCCCTCTACAATTGTTTCTTTTTTTGCAGATCAAGATTAATAGTGTTATTCATCCATTTAACTCCTACTTGATTTATTATTCGGGCTCTTGGTATACGTTTGTTTTGGTATATTTATGTTAATAAAATGTTGGTAATTATTGGCTCTGACTTGGCCGTGATGCACAGTATGGTTAGCAACAAGGTCTTCACTTGCAGCAATTTTGTCGCTTTCACTATCACCATAAACGAGTTGATGTTTCTAACTGAAGACAGTCTTTTCAGCATCCTTATGTTCCTACCTTATGTGGCTACGTAGATGTTTGGCGTGGCTTCTGCCTCTACGAGCAACGGACAAATGAATATTACAATGTTGGCATACCACTTTTGTTCCATTACTACACAGCTTTTCCGGTTTAATAAATTTCAATTCTTTCTGGAAATTGTCTTTAAAACTACAGTTTCGCCTCTTTCGCATTAGAAGGATAGACTCAAAGCTTTAAAAAATAAGACTTAAAACTTTAAAAAATATGAAATTTAAACCACCAGCAATAAATAACAAAGCAGCCGGTTACCATACAGGAAGAGCCGTCGCCAGATTAAATGCGCCCTGAGGCAAACAATTAAACATCGCTCCCAAAAATATAAGAAAATGTCCAACTGTTATTTTGTTTTTATTACAAGAGAAACGTTAATGCAAAACGATTACATAATAATATTCATTAAATGTTTTCTCTACGGGGATATCGCACAATAAAACTGTTTATAAGCTCTTCTAAATTTAAATAATAAGCTGTGTCCGCCTCTATCGATATACAAGCTCTGTCAATATTAGTAACATTATACAAGAAAGGAAATAAGCTAGAATGTAAAAATTATAGAACAATTGCCTTGATAAGTCATCTTGGTAATGTGATGATGATCATATTGACAGAATTTTTTTTTTAAATTACGAAATCTGTGGTGCGATCATAATTAAAAGAAACTCGCGTATTAACCACAGTGAAAGGTCAAATTTACAAGCAAGAAGAAGGAACAGCAATGGAACCTCCTTTATCACCAAACCTAGCAAACTTGTTTCTAGAACATCTTGAGGAAAAAATATTCACTTTTGAACCTAAATCAAAAATTTGGTTAAGATACGTCGGCGTATTTGCAGTCTGGTATCATCCCGAATATGAATCACAACTGTTTCTAGATAAACTTAAACTTCTTCATCATCGCATCAACTTTACGTTAGAAAAAGAATCTCCACAAGGTATATCCTTTATGGATTTACACATCCAAAGAAAAGAAGACGGTTCCATCGCCATGTCTGTCTTTCGCAAGCCTACATTCTCAGGTCGCTACATTCACAATTCTTCCGCTCATCATCCATCTCAGAAATCTGGCATTATTAAATTACTAGTTTCCAGAACACACAAATTCTGCTCCTCTGAAGAATCTTTAAACCAGGAATTAGAAGTAATCAAAAATACAGCCATCCTAAATGGATATAATCCTAAAACAACTCAAAAAATCATCAGTCACTTCTCCACACATCAAACCAGACAGGAAGAAGGCCATAGAATTCCCATACCTTATGTCAAAGGCATCTCCGAACGTCCTTCTAAAATTATGAAGAAATATTATTTTGTCACTACTTACAAACTTATCAACCAAATTTACAACTTGTTACCTTCTCCTAAGGACAAGCTCTCACCTTTGATGTTGCCTGGCGTTTATAAGATTCCATGCTCATGCAAATTGTCTTACTTTGGACAGACAGGTAGGTCTGTTCAGAAATGCATCTCGGAACATCAAGACAACATTCGTCTTTTTAAACAGCAGAAATCTGGCCTCTCTGAACTCGGAATTGACAATCCAAACCATAGGATCCATTGGGAAAAGTCTAAACTTTTACATAGATCTTTATATAAACATGAACGTTTATACAAAGAAAGTTCTGAAGCCCTACTACACAGACCAAACTTAAACCACAACGACGTTCTTACTATTTCTAAAGTATGGGAAATTGTCATACTAAATTAAATATTAAATAGTACAGAATACATAATGGCTCCCTTCGAGAAGCCACAGTATGTTTCCGCAGTGCGCTGAATATCATACCTACTCTTGTGCAATTATTTCTTCCTAAATAGTATTTTAGATCTGCTTAATAAATTCATACCCATTCCTATTGCAGTTAGTTGATTAATTAGAATGATATTATCTTATGTAAAAAGCCTTAGTTAAATCCATAATTATTCTTTAAATAGAATATTTTGCCTGCAAATTCCTAGATCGAATCAGCTATACTTATTTCCTTTGTCGAGCCTGTATTATTTTCGTCTCAATGTTTTATTCTTTCGAAGGTAGACGTGACGTATATTCCATCTCCTTTTCTTCTTTTTTATTTTCTTTTGAACTCAGTATACAACTCTTTTTTCCACGGTAATTGCTGCTTGTTTTTAATTCTGTACAGGTGATAATAGTTGATGCGATTTTCTCAATTCCAACTAACGGCAATTTAAATTCAGTAATTGGCAGCCTATAATGCTTCCGTGTACAGTATTTAAATTTTTGTAGTTTTTTTTTCATTTCTATTATGCTGTTATGGGCTGTTCTATGATATGCTATTTGTTTGTAAGCCTCTCTTAAGAATATCCTGTTTTGACCAACCTCAACAACCACATTGGCAAGACATCGTCTTACATAAAAATTAAAAAATAAATTAAATTAAAAAAACTCAACGCACCTTAAAACCGCTATATCAAACATTCAATTAGCGGAGAACGATCGCTAACTGAGATTTTATGTCCGCCCCTTTATACAAATGTTCCAGTAAACTAGTTCTCCCGCTGGAAATTTATTCCATTGATATTTACGAATTGTTTAAGTACTGTCTTAAATCGGAATATTTTAGTTGGAATAATGAGCTCATTAAATGAGTTGAAGATGCAGCAATGGGCTCCCCACTTTCATCTCGCATTACTAACTTATACATGAAATCATTTGTATTTTTGCATTTATATTCCCCCCCCCACACACACACACGAATTTAATGCGTTCAACTCCACCCTCTCATCAGATTTATATAAGTATGCTCATTGACGTTCTTATCAATACTGAAAAAAACTAAGTTTGCTGTTTTATTTGATCGTTGTGATATAAAGATTTAAGAAGGAACCAGAGGCGCTTCCAGGGAGGGGGCCAAGGGGCCCTGGCCCCCTCCAAAAGAAAAAGGAAATAAACACTACAAAATTTTCCAAAAATCTTTTCCTAATTAAAATTCTTCTTTTTTATTTATGTTGTGTCTTCTATTTCTATACTACTTATCACTTATCATGTATTGGTGATCACTGCAGATTCTAAGTCATAGGGCGTATGCAATGTGTAATATATTCTCAAATCGTCTACTCAACCCCCCCCCCCCACAGATTAAATCTTGAGTGCTCGGGCTCCCTCCAAGATTAAATCGTGAGTGTGCTACTGGAAGGAACAGACTAGTTTAACCACCAATAATGCGTGTCTTCTTAAAGGTAAAACCAAAATAAATGTTAATTGTGTTTTTTTATTAAATCCGCTAACGGTTTTTTTTAAGACTGCTATCAAACTAAATGTTCCAAGCGAAGTTTGCAGAATAAGTTGTATAAATGATAGGTACATGTGGAGACAATGGAACATGGGAAGATTTATCAGTTTCTCTTTCATCGTTCATCAGCATTCGTTGAGATAATTAGCTTAAAAGTTGAAATACGCTGTGTTAAGAGTTTGTAAGATTTCTAAATATGGCTTAGAGTAAGTCCTTGGTTCTTATTGATAGAGCAATCAGAAAAAATGATCATGTTGGTTCCTTTATCTCTCGAGATAGGAAACTCGCTTCTACACAAGGCAGTTTTATTCCAATCTATGCCATGAGGATGAGGATGTATGCGAAGGGCGATGAACTAAACCTAATGATAACTCTCTGTTCTGAACATATCACGTCTGCAAGATGTCCATTTTTTCTTATCTTAAAACTTCTAGAAGTCTGACTTATATAGTAAAGACAACAGGAACAAGGAATTTCATAAACCGTAGGGCAGTGTTTCTCAAACTTCAGATATCCGCGTACCCCTTCTTAAATTTTCATTATTACCAAGTACCCCCTTATCAAAATAATAAATAAATAAAGTATATTTCATTGTAAATGTCTATTTTATTTGAATTTATATGTTCATGTAAACAAAAATATGATTTATTTTTAATAGAACAAAATTTGGAATAGGTTCCTCTTCATTTCCCGTCCATGAAAATCCATATTTCAAGTAATTCATATCATACTTACGAAGATTTTTCATCTTCTTCCTAGTTGGTTCTCTAGAGATGTCAGACGACACACCCTTATCAATTTCATTTGATCCAGATGCAATATCAACGTTTTCTTGCGGCTTACAGTATTTGCTATATTGCTCTCTTTTGTGCGTTTTATAAATCCAGTCTTTAACCAGTGATCCATACTAAAGAATTTGAAAGCTAAAAAAATTATCGTATTTACTCGAATATAACTCGCACTTTTTTCCCAAAATTAAACCAAAAAATCGTAGTGAGAGATATATATGCGAGGATTTTCGGAAACTAACGTTTCCACGTATACTGCTGTATACGTTAAATTTTTTTTTTTTCTTAATAATGATTCCATGCGTTAATGATGCATAGCTGAAAATTGCCACGTACCCCCTGAAGACCTTTCGCGTACCCCTGGGGGGTACGCTTACCATACTTTGAGAGCCACTGCCATAGGTTATCTGTAGAGGGATAATTGTCTTTTGAAGAGTGAAAGAGATTACATTATTATTATTATTATTATTATTATTATTATTATTATTATTATTATTATTATTATTATTATTATTATTATTATTCCTGACACCTCCAAGGAGTCCAAAGACTCATTACATGTAGTGAGAATGGTTTGTAAGACACTTTGATATCATGAGGTTTAAGATGTGCATATTTGCTTGAAAGCCTACCGATGTACGCTATTGAAACAGTCTCTTTACTACATATCATTTTATTTCATTATATGGAGTAAGCGAGGCCCTTTTTAAACCTATCTAGCTTTCAGAGAGTGAGTAAGGTGTTCAATCTCCACCAGTAGCCAATCAGAAATAGTTAGCCCAAGACTTCCACTAATTATAAGTGGCAATCGTTGAAGAGACTGGCAAACAAGAACTATCATCTCTTGGTACCTAACCCATACAGGATATGTTCTTTGAAATAGTTGGGTTCTATAAGATGAAAAACTCCAGTCTCCTGGGATTTTTCATCTCATAGAACCCATCCCATGGTTAAGTTTATGAGATGAAAAACCCACATTTCCTGGGGAAAAACCTGCTTACCCTTGCTAATAGTCGACTAAGTCGGAAACCTCTCGAAGTAGGGCTCAGAAAAATTCCACCCGAATATACACTTAAGTTCACATCCGGTCGGCGACTAGATGTGAACTTAAGTGTATATTCTGGTGGCTCAGCGCATAGGATGCAAGCCCCACTTCCACTGCACATACTTGAAGTGGAATTAGAAAATTGTATTTTGCGACCATTTTCACAGGATAGTGAATTGGTAAAGTAGAATTTGCAGTTTTTCATTTTTCTTTTCATTCCTCTTTACTGTAGAGGCAACACAGTTAACGAACTTGTTAACTTTTAGTTTTGAATTACTAGCATTACACTTATATTTTTTTATTATGTTTATAAAATATTTGTTAATAGCTAGCCTTATATTATATTTGTTAGCAGCAATAACCTCCGTTTATGCACAGGTTATTGCTTCTAAAGTAGTCAGTTCATTTTATTTTATCTTTGTATCAAAGTTTCCTAATAAAAATAGTTTTTTTAATCAAATTTCACTGGTCAAACCTTCTACCTTAAACATTCTTATCATTATTATATTTGCATACATTAGTTGCATTTATACAATATATTCCTACCATTTCACACATGATGACCTGTTTTTACTAACTCTGCGTTAGGTCTCACTCATTTCTTTATGGACTCCATTCATATCTTCCATATTAAACCTGTATTTTATTTTCTTACATTTCTTACCCTTTCTTACATCTGATAACTCTGGCTATTATTCTATATTATATTTCAAGCTTTAATAATATTTTAATAAATGCTATGACGGATTATTTGATCAATAAATTATTATTATTATTGCCTCTCAATTCTTCTCCTTGTAGAATAGTTTGCGCCACCTATGTTTTCATACTTTCCGTTTTAGGATACAAAATAACATTGAACTAAATTGGTACCTTAAGATGTGGTTCGTCGTGTATTACTTGATTTCATTGAATTTGTTTAGGTTAAGTATCGCGGTCTATTCGTAATATTATAGGGTTTTTAATCAAAATCTGTGCGGTTCAATTATGCTTGAATAGGTTTTAATTTTATATGAACAGAAGTGGTTAGATATGGCGAATCATTACGAAATTCCTTCGTGGTAAGTACCGAATCGTATGGTTACTACTTTATGTAAAAAATTACCACATGAGTAATTCAAATTCATTTCTGATTTAAACAACTCCACAGTGCTGTATACTGAAAAAAAAAAACAAAAAAAAACAACAACAACAACAACAACATTACGACGTTATTTGATATGTTCATCCTCGTTTCCTATGGAGTAAAAGTAAATATTGACAGATATTATACAAACTTCTTATGTTCTAATTTATCTAGACTGACAACTGGATATCGAATTTATTTGGTTTGTTCTGGCATGCTGATCATGTTCGAAACTGATTGTGGCTTTCTAAAGTCGTTAAAACTAATATTTTAGATTTTTAATCTTGATGCTCTTAAGTTCAGACTAAAAATATTATTTTTTTTATTATTTCGGAGTCCAAAGACTCATCGAGGGTGGTGGGCACCTAATTAAATATCTTGTTACCTCTCCTTACCGCCCTATCTACACTAATCATGGAGTTTGGTTGCAGATGGCAGTTTAGAAACCTCTATAATAATAATAATAATAATAATAATAATAATAAAGATTTTCTTTTGTTTTCATACTTATCGATGAGTCTTTGGACTCCTTGGAGGTGTCACGAAATAATAATAAGGCATTCATCGTCACTATTGAGGTGCGATATACAGCACAAGAAAATTCATTAAGCCTTGAAAATCACTTGCGATCAGAATTAATCATCCAGCACTAATATATTATTATTATTATTCGTGCCACCTCCAAGGAGTATGATATAATATTATTAAGCATTTCTCATAATTACTATTTAGAAGTTGCCATATATTTAAAAAATTATATTCCCCCCAGAATTATGAATTTATTAATTTCTATATCAAGTATAAGTTTTAAAACTAGACATGTTATGCATTTTTATGTGACATTTTTGCTCATGCCTAGCATATATAATATATATAAACATCATGTAGTCTGTTTTCTCTCTTTTACAAAGGACGTTTAGAACATATTTTTTCCTTTTAAGAGAATAAGTTTTGTTTTGTTTTGATGGTTTGTTTGTTGGTTGAATTTCTTTAAGAGTTCTGCAGTCACATCTGCAACAAAAACACAAAATAGTAAGTTGGCATACAGAACATAAAGAGCAAATACATTACATATTTTTAAAGTAGCTGAACAATACACACCACATTTAAAAATTTTAGTTTGTACTTCTTAGCGGCATCACCACTCGTCAGATGTTTAATTCATCCCATCAAACGTACTTTGTCCTATGAAAGACAACATATAAACAAGCTATCTCTTTCTATCTCTCATGACATCTAACTCTTCATTCACTACACCATCCATGCTTTTATTTCTGCCTACATTAGCATTCTTCCTTCTCTCTCATTCCTGACACTCTTGCATATTACTCTTGTCTCATTAAGTCTAACATTCATCCCTCCTTCATGTACTGTTACATTTTCTTGGAACCTTCTCATTTCCTCTCTTAACATTATACTTTTTCCACCCAAGCTCTCATTCTCTTGTCTGTCTCTCTCCCCCCCCCCCTACCTCCCATTTCCTCTTGAATTTTTTATGTTAACTAATCTTATCAGGAGTATCTTAATTTCTTCATTTGCTGTCGTCATCTGTGTCCTCAAATCCTTTACTTCATTTCTGAATACCAATATTTTTTACATGGAATGAAGAGTAGATAATGCAGGGACATAAAGAGTTGAAAAGCAATCCTCACAAGTCATAGAATTCAAAGCTGAAGGCATTGTCTTAAATTGTAGATTGATAGAAGAGATATCCATGTCGAATATCTGATTGTTACTTGGTCCAGGAATAACAAGTACCTCAGAAATATCCTTGCTATTGCTACTGTTACCTTGATATAGAGTATCGACAAAAGCTGAAAGAGGAGGCTTTTCAGATATGTTGGGGGGGGGGGGGGGACCCTGGTCTCCAAGTCATGAATTACATCTTGAGCAATCTGAATGGATGTGAAAAGTTCAGGAAATATAGGACAATGAACTAATGGTTGACCATCTTCACATATGCTTGATAATTTAAGATGAAGTTGAGTATCAACAAATCTAACAGTGGGTTGCTTGTATATCAGGAATTAACATATCCTCTTGATGATGTGCATTGGAAGGTACTGTTTGTTGTCGACATCTGTTAATGGTGGTAATTCTATTTGAATTACTGCATTCTTTCCAGATGGTGATCCATCCATCGTTATAGAAGACTGGCCATCAGAAACTGATTTCTGAATGAGAAAGGGAAAGTTTAGTTAATGTCTGGTTAAGCTGTGAGAACTCCGGTCTTCATTCTCTTGTGATCAACATTGCCTCCTCATTAATATCCCCATGCTCTTCTGTTGACACCAGCTCTATGGATCGTGAGTTTACCTATTCTTTTATATTTAGTGAATGAAGAAGTTTTCTCCAAGGTCTACCTCGTTTTTTACTTAAGAGTAATACTTCTGCCTCATGTTTTTGTTGTGACTCAGTATGAGGCAAGGCCTGTATTCCTAAGTGAGGATCACATTCATCCTGAAGATGAAAATGATTGTCACCTAATCCATCACTGTTAAGACTGGATAATTCATTAATACCTGAGATTAATAAGAATCTTGGTGCAGACTTAGAAGATACAGGTACATGGTTTGAAGTTTCCAGGAGCTCACATACAGCCTCCTTAAAACCCTATAATATTTAAACTTGCAGCAACAGTAAGAAGCATGGACAGCTGACCTTCCAAGATGCTTATTTTACCCCAGTATACGAAATTCACCATTGCTTTCAGATCTGCAAATTTTATGTCCTTGAGAATCACAATGGGATGATTAAAAAATTTTCAATGAATAAAGTGAAAAAAAAGGGACCTCATGCAGATAATATTATCCTGTGAGCCATTAGGCTCATATCATCACATGCTAAAGTTACATCCACAAGGGCTTCCATAGAAAGCAACTGCTCAAAGTGATTGGTCTATTTCAAACAAATAATCTGAGATCCCATCCTCAGATGACAGCAGCAATCACAGATGTTATATTAACAATGGATTAATGAACCTGCATGTGCTCAGTTAGGCTTAGCCACAAAAAAAAAAAAAAAAAAAAAAAAAAAAAAGCCAAAACTTCTATTTGGCAATTCCTTAAACCAAATAGAACAATCTCTAAAGCAATCTCCTTAAAAAATACAGTTACTCTGAAACTGAAATCATTGTAATCAAATGTTTGACTACGTCAGTACATATACTACGATGTTAGTGTAGTTAGGCCTAGCAAGGCTACATATTCAGATATTAGAACAATAAGAAATTTCACTAAATTCATTCATTTGACTTGCAACTAAGTACTGTGCCAGCAATAATCACATGACCCAATATTAATAAATTAGTACTGCTAAAACTGTTACTAGAATTATCAAAAAGATTATTATTTCCTGAATGTTATGTTCAATGCCCTTCAATTTTATTTAATTCTTCTAATAGAAGAGACTCAAAAGAACAAATTGTGCATACTTGGTGCAAGATTTTCAATAATACCTGTTTTTTGTGAAGGATGATGATGCAAAGATGCATGGATATATATAACTGTAAAGGATGAATATATACTTCCTGTAAACAGAAACTTCAATATTACCAGCTGAGTTATTATTATTACGTGCAACTTCAGGGAGTCCTTAGACTCATCGAGGGAGGCCCCAAATCATGTTCATCACAACTATTCAACATTCATACAGTATCTATCATACCTCGCCTTAAACTCATTCGCTGTCACAGCATCCACCACAGACTCCGGCAGCCCATTCCACTCATTCACCACTCTAAAAGTAAAGAACCCAGTTCTAACACCCTTACTAACCACACTTTTGCCCAGTTTCCGTGGATGTCCCCTAGTTCTCCCACAACCAGCCCTGTTCTCAAAAATATCTTCTGAATTAATTTTATAGAAACCCTTCAGTAATTTGAATGTCTCAATCATATCTCCCCTCCTCCGCCTATCAACCAATTTTTGCAACCCACAAATCCTCAACCTGTTCTCATAAGGTTCATTCCACAGACATGCTAATTTGATGCATTGATGAGTTATGATGTATTAAAATATCCAAAAAGGGGATGGTGTTGTTAGATTCATATTCCATAGGAAACTTGATGCAATTTTATCCAGAAATTGAAGTGGTTCTGTTTCAGATTGAGATCAGATTGCAAAAATATCATCCACAAAACGTAACGAAATGCAAGGTTTGGAAGAAATGGTGTTAGAAATATGATCCTCTAAATCAGCATTTCTCAACCGGGGTTACACTATACATTGCTAGGAGTTCCATGAGAAATAATAATGAATAGCAGTGGCAAATAATGAATTATTATATTGATTTTTTTTTGTTATTTCATTTGTTATTTTGTTATTTCATCAATTTATTAGTTATATTGTTACAAATTATGCATTTAGGTGTTATGTATTTATGAAAGTTAGACTCAAATAAATAATAATTATATTTAAATAATATTATTAATTATATTATTTGGTACTTATGCATTAACAGGGGGGGGCACCCGATTTTTCATGATTGTTTAATTTCTTTTTATTATACTTTTTCTATTATATTTTTATTAATTTACTAAATATTATATTACTGACATAACTGAATCTGTTTCATAAACTAATTTTCTCGGCCCTTTAATTTAACCAATTTTTTTTAAAAACTAATACCTTTAATGATAGTGTCGCATGTATTAAGTATTTTTATTGTTTCAAGACCAATTTCATTTGAGTTACACGGCAACCACTGTTAGCTAACTTACGTGAAAATATATTCACACTTTGAATTCGATATATCGATAGTTTGTTATGATAGTGAATAAGGTTACATAAGTGCTCTGTGCGATGTAAACAATGATCACCATGTACTGGAGTTGTTCCGTTTTTTTTTCTCTCTCTCTCTCTCTCTCCCTGTTTTCCCATGTATTTGTTTTGTGCTTCGGTTTTATTAGTCTAATTTTGATTTATCATCTTTTTTGCATTTTTTATTTTATAGAAATTTCTAACTGTTAAAATGTGGAAATTTTTGAAGAGAAAAAATCCAGACATTCTGAAGAGGCTACTGATGAAGAATTAGAATCTCATACCGAATTTTAAAACACAAATACAAAAACTAATAAAAAAAAAAAAAAAGGTTCGTCTTTACAATGAAAATTACTTATCAATGGGCTTTACATTGACTGGAGATCCAGATTGTCCTCTTCCACTGTGTCTTTTCTGTGGCAAACAACTTTCAAATACAGCAATGGCTCCAGCAAAATTGAAAAGGCATTTCACGAAAAATCACAATGATTATTTTAAAACACTATTGCAATCTCGAAAGAAACAAAGTGCTTTTTTTATGAATAAAATCAGTGTCAGTGAAAAGGCTCAGGAAGCAAGTTATTTGTTAGCAGAAATTATTGCACTGAAAAGGAAAAGTCACACAGTTGGTGAGAACCTAATAATGCCGGCATGTAAAATTATAGTGGGTAAAATGCTGGGACAAGATGCAGTACGAGAAATTGAAAATATTCCAATTTCAAACAGTACCAGAAGTCGACGTATCCATGATATGTCAAATGACGTTGAGGAGGTATTGTGTGATAAACTAAAAAATAGCAGTTTTTCCATCTTAGTTGACGAGTCATCAGATCTTACCAATAACTGTTACATTGTAGCTTTTGTAAGATTTGTTAATGAGGGTGAAATTCAAGAAAACTTTCTCTGTTGTAAAGAATTACCTAAGACAAGCAGAGGAATAGATATATTCAATATTTTATCCTCATATCTGAAAACAAAAGGTCTTCCTTGGAAGAACTGTATTGGCATCTGTAGTGGTGGTGCTCCATCCATGGTTGGCTCCATAAGAGGCTTTGTTTCTCATGTAAAAGAAGAAAATGCTGATGTTGTCTCAACACACTGTTTTATTCACACAGAAGTGTTGATGTCAAAATCTCTTGGAGATGAACTGAAAAAAAGTTTTTGATGATGCCACAAAAATGGTTAACTTCATTAAACAAAGGCGAGTTCACTCTAGAATGTTTAAAAATCTGTGTGAAAACCTGGACAAAGAGCATATAAATCTTTTGCTCTATACAGAAATCCGGTGGTTAAGTAGAGGAAAAGTTCTAAAAGGGTGTTTGAGCTAAAAGATGAATTACAAAGATATTTTCAAGAGCATATAAATTGGGTGAGAGATCCCTACTCGGAATCTTCTGCTCATCCTGAGAACTTGACTTTAAGAAAAGAGGAAGAACTTTGTGGACTGCAATCTGATCGTACATTCAAGATGAGATTTTCTGACCTATTCCTGGACAAGTTCCGGATTTCTGTTAAAGAAGAGTATCCTACTATTCATAGGAAAGCAATAAATATATTGCTGCAGTTTTCAGTGTCTTACATGTGTGAGCAAGCTTTTTCTTGTTTGACAAGTATTAAGAACAAAGACAGAAATTCTTTCCTTTCTGTTGAAGATGAAATCTGTGTTTGTTTATCTAAAATCTGACCCCGAATTAAGTATTTGTGTACCAAAAGACAAGCACAGGTTTCACATTAGAAAATTAAACTTTATTATTCATATTTGTTTCAAAAATAACAATTCTTTGGCACATATTTTTGTTTATATGGCATTTTACTTAGATTTATCTTATTATTTTGAAAATTACAAATAAATGATAAAATTATTATAGCACTTATTATTTGATTTCCTCATTATCTTTAAATTCATAAATAATAAAGAAAGATACTAACAGTGATATATAATAATTATTATATATCACTGTTATATAATATACTACAACATGGATATTATTTCAAGGGTTACGCAAGGGCAAAAAGGTTGAGAAACACTGCTCTAAATCTTCCATAAAGTAATCAGTCAAAGCAGCTGATATAGGAATATCAATTGCACCACCCTTGATCTGCTGAAATAATTTATTATGACAAGTAAACTAATGAGTATTGGTAGTGTATATTCTTAGTCATAACAGCATTTCTTTGTTTCCTTATAACTATATTTTTCAAACCTTCCCAGTTCATTTCCTATCGAATCCACTCAAAGACTTCATTCAAATCCAGAAATGTCAGAATACAGAAATTTTCTAAATTCTCAGTGTCTCTCTGTTTCCTTTAATAATAATAATAATAAATAAATATATAATAAAATTCAACAGCTGATCTCCCTCTTTGCACTGTGACACAGTAAATTTACGCTCCTTCTTGGGCTTCCTTTGTACATTGCGACACTAATCGGGTATCTTTTTCTAGATTGACATAGATGCCAAACAGCTGCTACTAGAAGCTCTGATCAGTTCATCATGCCAATCATTTATCTTTATCAGTTCATCATGTAAATAATTTATCCTACTGTGGATTTTCTGTTCATCTTACTTAATGATGCTTCATTCTTTGCCATACCTATTTCCATGTTATCCCCCCCCCCACATACCTCTAAGTTTTTTTCATACTTGTTTTCATCTTTGCATAACAGATCTATAAAATAATGTTCTAGCATCCTTTCTCCTTCCCTCCCTCTTCCAGTGGTCATTAGCTTTCTCTCCATTTTATTAAACTTTGTTCTTCATTGCTTCTTATATTCATTATTAATCCACAAAAATGAGATGAATTTACACATAAATTGTAAAATATTATTATTACCATTGGACCTCCAGGGAGTCAAGGATTCATTAACGTAGGCCATACATCACCCACTCCAGCCGTCATAATTTCTGTTAAACTCATTCAAACTAGATGCACTCGCTACAACAAGAATACTGTTATATTCAGGGTTCTTTGAGAGAAAATCTAGCTTTCAACCCTTTCTTAACTGCACACAAACTTAACTTCCATGGACATCCCCTTGTCCTTATGAAAAAATGAAAACTTTCCATATAATGAAAAATTTCATCAAGCAATATCCTATACCACCCTTTCATAACTTTATAGATGCTTCTCATATTATCCCTCTTCTCTTGTCTACCAGTGTCTACAGTCCAATATTATCTGGTTAACTCTTCTTTGCACAGTAGTTCAGGGGTGGTCATATCAAGGCCTTGTAAAGAAGCAAAATGGTTATCATATCCTTATGTTGTCAGTGTTTGTTTCAACATTACAATTATCCTCTCAGTTGTATTTGCAATTCTTGTTACGTGATCCTTGAATTTCAACTTCCTATCCTAACTCCAAGATCTCTGGCCCCGTCAGTTGCTCCAAGCATAATTCCACCAATAAAATATGCCATTAGATATCTCATTATGCCAAAGTGCATAATTTTACACTTATTGACATTAAACTGACAGCCATGATGGTGTCCACACTTCCAGCTTGTTGAAATTGCCCTGTACGTGGTGTACATCAGTGATATCGCTGATTACCATGGCTATCTTTGCATCATCATTAAACAGTTGAAGATCTCCTGTAAGGCTCTTCTCTTGATATTATTGAGAAATTCCATTATTTCATCAAACATGTGCAAAGATATCTGCACTAGAGAAGAATAGAGATCTGCAAGTTGTCCAACTGTGTCATGCAGATGACAGATTAATGCAGACAAGAATATATAAAAAACATGCAGGTAGATTATTATGTCTATACACAAATGTTAGGAGTATCAGAAACAAAGGGGTAGAGTTTGTTGCCTTGGTCAATATATTGGGACCTCAGATTGTAGGCATTATTGAGACCTGGCTATCAGAAAGGAAGGATTTTAGGAAGGATAGACATGAGAGGAGAGGAAGGGACGTGCTGCTAATGATATTGGATGACTTGAATCCAGTTAGTGTGTTGAGACCTATGATTGTAGTACTAGTAACAGTATTTCATGTGGCAATGAATTTGAAGCCATCTGGTGTGAAGTGGAATCTAATGAAATCAATTACACAGTAGGGTGTTACAGACCTGGTGGATCAGTTGCTAGTGATGAAGAAATGCATCACCAAATAGAGACGATGGATGTGAAAAGAGTAATCATAATGGGAGACTTTAATTATCCAAATATTGATTTGGGAAGCAGCAAAATCTCATGAGAATAGTAAAACTGAATTTATTGAACTGTTGTGAGACAACTTCCTCAAGCAGCATGTGACAGTAGGAACTAGAGGTCGAAGAGCGTTAGATTTGTTTATAGTGTCATAGGGGGATTCAGTTAAAGATTGCACTGTTCTGCCTGTGGTTGGTGATGGTGATCATGCGGTAATCACTTGGGAAGTGACTAAGTTTATGAATGTTCCATTAAAAAAAAGTTACATGCTGAACTACAAAGCAGGAAATTATGACTAACTAAGGAGTATACTGAGTTCATCGGAATGGTATCGATTGCTAGATGGGAAGGATATCAACAGTGAAGGAAATTATGGCCAACTAAGGAGTATACTGAGTTCAGCAGAATGGTATCGATTGCTGGATGGGAAGAATATCAACAGTGCATGAAAGTATTTAAAAAATACTTAAATGATGCAATATCAGTGAGTGTTCCAAGAGTTCGAAAAATAAATAGGGTAGGAGTCAAATCGATGTGTAATCTTATTAAGCAAGATATTCTTAAGAAACAGGTGATAAGGAAGTAATACCATATGGATAAAGATGACATTCTGCTATGAAAATTATAAGTAGCAGGCTAGAATAGTCACAACTGTTGTACATAAAGCTTAGTTTGAGGATGAGGATAAAGAAACTGGCTCTACAAGCTAAAGATTCTATCGATATGCTACAAGTAAATGAAAAAATGAATATGAAAGAATAACTCTTCTGAATGCAGATGGTGCGAGAGTGACAGATGCAGAAGAGGTTGTTCAACCAATGAGCACTTATTTTGTTAAAAGCTATCAACCTGGTGTATGCAAGATTGAACTCACTTATATCTCTTCACTGAATGAAGAAACTCAGATGTATGAAGAGGAGGTATTAGAGCTGTTGCATAAACTGAATAACAATTCAGCAATAGGGACTGATGAGATTTCAAAAAAGTGTTCAGCTGAACTGGCTACTCCTTTGACTAGGCTATATAATTTATCTCAGAACAGGGGAGATTCTGCAGGAATGGAAGGAATGTATGGTAATCCCATTGCACAGAGGTGGTGTAAAGACTGATCTACCAACTATCGACCAATTAGTATCTCAGGAGTGGTGGTGAAGATTTTGGTAACATTGGTTAGGGCTTGTATTCGGAAATGGGCTGACAGTGAATTTCTGCTTTGCAATGAACAGCATGGGTTTACTAAGGGAAGGTCATGTTTTAGCAACTCGTTCACATTCTATAATAATGTTACCATTGAACTAGACAAGGGGAATGAATACACTATGATACTTCTGGATTTTGTTAAGGCCTTTGACAGAATACAGCATCAAAGATTGTTGCATAAATTGGAGAATATAGGTTTGGATTATAAAATATTAGTGTGGATAAGAGGATGGTTGATTGGCAGATATCAAAAAGTGATATACGGGGAATGCGAGTCTGCAAAAATTAGGAAGGATTTGACAAGCGACATACAGCTGTTTGCTGATGCTGCAAAGATAGGTAAGATAATCAGGAATGCTGCTGATATGCAGTATTTGAAGAATAATTTGAATAGGCTGGAATTGTGGGCATGGGAAAATGGATTTCAGTTCAATGTCAGTAAATGCAAACAGGAGAAAGAGGGGTGATATGATTGAGACTTACAAACTTCTGAAAGGGTCATACAGGATTTCAGTTGTTGAAAGTTTTTGCACTTGGTTATACTATAAATTAAAGATGCCAAGAAATTATATTCTTGGTTTAATCCTTTATCCAAGTGTAAGCAAACTTTGTTCTGCCACTTAAGTTTTGCTTGAGGCTGAGGGGGGAAAAGAGTGTGCAGACAGGAGCAGGTGTGGAGAAGTCACATGTGAAGGGCAGCATGCAGAAATAATGGAGAGGAAACTGTTGCATTGATTTGAGTTTATTTGCTTGAAAATAGTTGGATTAAGTGAAACTTGGATGAGAATGATATCTTAACAGGAATAGAAATGGAAGGATATGTTGTCATGAGTATATAAGAAGGGAGAGGAGTACTGCTAATGACAGTGAGGGGAATTATGTTTACACAATGATTTTACAGGAGAACGAAATATCAGTGGTGTTGAAGCAGTGTTGTGTAGGATGGAGATTGATAGAATGAGATATTTGGTTTGCTGTTGCTCAACCTGGCTTAGTAAGCAAGCAAAGGGTGAACATCTTATCTTCCTTTTGCCCTTTTTTACATTGCGGTGTCGAGGGTTTATTAATCATTGGACCTCAAACCGTTTACAGGATAAGGTGGTCGGCCCTATAGTGTTGAGTTCTCAAAGCTGGTTTGCCAGTTTTGCAGGATGACCCCCCCCCCCATGATAAACTGGGGAGGTGTACCCTACTGTCCCCACCCAAGACTTGGCTATGGCTGAGGAAGATCCTTCAGCTCTTCACGTCACCAACGGAATCGAACCTAGGACACTTGAAAACTGTGTGTTGCTATTACTTGTTATTTAAAAAGCATGTTTATATGCCTGCTTGGTTACTACACCTTTGAAATACCATTATTCTAATTAGCAGTGTGTGCTTTCTCTCTCGTAACCTTTCTTGCTTGTACTATTGCGTACTGTGTTTATCTACCTTTCGCACTATGAGTCTTATGCCTATGGATAACTGGCATAAAACTTGGTAATATGGCTGGTTGATTTCTCTCTCTCTTTCGCTAACAAACACAAATTCCTTCAGTAAAACTTTGCACAAACAGTAGTGGTCTATTTTGCACTTAACTATACGCTTCAGCTATCTCACTTGGTTTCCCGCTCACAATTCCGATATTTTTTTTTTAGGAACAGTGCATTGTAAAATAAAGTACATTAAATAAGCAATAGGGAGGTTACTCTTCTCTACCTATCCTTTATACTTTTGGTATAAAGAAACAAACTTTCTCTTTTCAATATTAAATGACTAAACAATATATTTACTCTGTTACGTAAGAATATATTTATTCTGTTATTTGCTTAAGAAAACCAAATTGCCGAGTTTAATTTACTCATAAAGAAATTAACTAGCTATGGCAAGTTATCTTACAATTTATATTCCAGTTAACAACAACTCAGAGGACTCGCTTATTGATATTTCTTATTACTATTTCTTATCAGTCCATCTAAGACATATCTCCTAAATTACAAAAAGAATGTACATTAAAAGGAAGTAATACACTTACAGAGGCTCTTTATCATGACACCTTCCAAAAGTCCTGCATCAAAGTCTCTATGGTTTTTCTTTCATCTGGCCTTAGGTTTCCGTCCGGAGCGTCTTGTTTCGGGAGGGGGGGCCTGCTGATTTTGAAAACTGTGTGTTGCTATTACTTGTTATTTAAAAAGCATGTTTATATGCCTGCTTGGTTACTACACCTTTGAAATACCATTGTAATACCATGAAAATACCATGAAAGTCCAAGACCTGCTGATTTTTCTTCGAAAAATCAGCAGGTCTTGGACTGCAATCTTCCGGTGCTCAAAAGTTCAGGCAAGAAGTTTCAGCTTTCAGGCTTGAAGATCATTCTGTGACTTTTGGCTTCCGTTGACTTCCTGAAGCACTAGGACCTAGAAGAAAAATTTGGAGAACACCCAATTCTCAACCAACTGCCTATGGCTCTCTTCGGTAACAGCGCTTTGCCTCTGCTCTCTCGGCAACTGGATCTCGGTTCTCCTCTGTCAGCAACTGGACCTCGCCTCTTTTTTCTAGGCAACTGGACCTGGACTCTCTTCTATCTGTCACCTACAATAGCTCTAACTGCCACCGACTGGCTCTCTCTTGACTGCCTATTAGGTTCCCTCTTTGTGCCGACGACTGGAAGCTCTCCTATGCTCGACTCAGTCCCTTTTTATTACGCCTTCTCTGAGACCTCGCACGAAGGGTTGTAACCTCCCCGAAGAATTCGCCGTGACTCTTTCATCTTCTTTTAAGTTCAACCCGCTCTCAGTTCTCCTCCATGCATTCTTCTGATCGTATGTTGCTGGGCAGCGGAAACTTGTTTGAACCTTTCAGATCTCTCAGGCACTGACTTTGGAGGTGCTTATGCGCAGAGCTTGTAAGCAACTTTCTCATACACAAAAATTGTAAACAACTTTCTTATGCCCTCATATAGGGCTATTATATAAAGTTCCGGTGGCAAGTTTGCCTTTGTTTTTGACATTCTAAAATATTCTTGTTAAAGGAGTAAATACAGTTAATTCCCATAGGGTTATTTACAATAATATCTTGCATAAAATATACAGAGACAAACAAGGTTACTTTTGTAATATTCGCATGGGACTTGACCTGTAAAAATCTATGTAAAGCGCTTTGGTATTTCTGAGCTACATAGTTTTTACACACACCTTCCCCAGGCATATGGTTGCAAAGCGCACAGCCACTAGGCCAATCGCGTTGACTGGGTGAACATTATGGGTGATTTCAATTATGGTAGTATTGATTGAAATGAAGAGACAATATCAGGAAATAAGGTAAATGAATTTCTCTAGTTCTTAAAGGACAACAACTTTAGGCAATATGTAATGGAGGGCACACAACGGTTAAGAGACTTAGATCAGGTTATATCATTAGAGAATGCAATTGTGAATGGAGTGTCATCTTCTCCAGGTGATCACTTCATAGAGCGACTATGAAGTGATCACCTGGGTTGTAGCCAGTCATATGAGAATTTCTATGAAGAATTGATATATGTATAACTACAAGGCTGGTGATGATGAAAAGCGTAGGATACAGGTGCCGCTTGGGAATTGATCAAAATCTATTTAACAGCATCAGCAGTGTATGAATGTATTCCATAGGTTTAGGCTTTAAAAAAAAAAAGGCAAAAGTAAAATGGATGAATGAAGAGAATAAGCATGAAATCTGGAAGAAGGCAGATTTCTGGAGTCAACACAAGAGGAATGTTGATAATAATCAGTTGTATGAAGAGTACAGAGAACAGACCAGAAAAGTAACTTGGTTGGTAAAGATAGCAAAAGTGCATTATGAGAAGTAATTACCGGTAGCTATTCAAGCTAATAAAATTCCTAATGAGTTCTTTCAGTATGTGGTAAATAGAATTAAGAGGTAATGCTCAAAAATGGACAAATTTGATATCTGAATGGTATCCCAGAGCTGGAAAGAGAATTACAGGAATACCAATGAGATGTAGGAGGATGAGAAAGGTGATTGGAACTTGGTGGCATAGAAAAAGCTCAGGATAGCACTGAATAGAGGACACTAGGGTTTGCTTTTGTCCATCAGTGGACAGAAAATCACTGAAGATGAAAAGAAAGAATGGCTGGAAGGATAATGCTGGTTGCTTACACTGGTAAATTTATAAGTGATGCAGAGGATATAGTTGCAGTATTCAATGAGCAATTTATCAGTGTATTTCATCCTAGTGAAGGCAACATCATGAGAAACCAGAGTGCAGAGGGTATGGTGGTGGAGGAGGGACTGATGGTGAATGAGCAGGAGGTATGTGAGGAATTAAGTAAACTTGATATTAATAAGGGAGTAGAACTTGACTTGCAGTATATCACTGCATGTTTTGAAGGAATGCTGTAGGAAATTAATGGCACATTTGGAACACCTGTTTAACACGAATCTTGCAATGGGGTGAGTCGCAAAGAAATGGCAAACTTTTCCTGACTTTCCATGAAGATAGCAAATATATCTCTTGTATTCTCTGAATCAGATGTTAACAGATCTTCTATAATGGGCTGTTACAGTCACATGGCACTTCATACTTGTGGATGTTAAAGAATGGAATATGCCTAGTGGTGAGAAGATGAGGTTGCTAGTTAGAAATGTAGTTTGAATATGGTGTGGAAGCCAAAAATAATTGTAACCTCCACATTATTCAAACCTCATTTCAAACTAGCAACCTTGATTAGCTTACGAAAGGACAAGCTCCATCCTCTCATATCTAGCAGAGTATGAGGTGCCCTATGACTGTAAATTTGTCTACTATTCACATATAGGAAGATCTGTTAACATTCACCTCAGAGAACGAGATGTGCTACTATTATATCAGGATTGGCAAACCATTCCTTGATCATCCTCTTCACATGGGGTTAGTGGGTAGATAACTTTTGTGCTAAGTGGAAGTTGTTGCAAGTCAGAGATACTATTTAGTCACCAGTGTTGGATTCTGATTATGTAGAAATTAGAATAAATGTTATTTGATTCAGAATCCAACATGATTTTCCGTCACAAGAACTATATTTGTAAATATTATTTAATGTAAATAACATAAATTATAATTGATATCATATAACTGCCTTAATTATATCAAGTTTTTAATTATTTAATCAAAAGAAAGTGTTAATGATAAAGAGGTTCTGTATTAAATATTATTAAGTTATTTTATTTATTGTTATGTCAATATTATAAGAACTTGTATTTGTAATTTAACTACGCACTTATTGAAATGCAAATATTCTATTTATTCTTTTTTGTGAAAGTTTAACGTTATGTAATAACTGAATGTAGTTGTATAGCCTAATGTAACATTTGCGAGAATGTTTACGTTTCTCGGTTGTCATAGAGATGCGTGAAATAAACGAGCGCGAGTGAAGGGAGCGTGGGCAAAATAAGAAGAGAAAATATATACGTAGTAAGGGAGTCGGAACGGATTTTTGGAAGTAAAAAGTAGCAAGGGGATAAACTAGAGAAGTAGAAGTAAATAAAAGGTTCTTAGGGTAGGAGTTAAGTGGATAATTTTTATAAGTGAGCAAGAACGTAACGAATTTTATAGTTAGCTGAAATTGAAATCAGCAGTAGTAATAGAAGGAAATTTAAAGCTACAATCGGATAAAGTAAAAAGCTGAACATTCAAGCAAGAATTCTGAATAAACCCAGCTGATCTAGTATTGCAGCTTATTTCCGATTTGCCCTAAAGAGAACCTCAGTGTTTTAATTAATTTATGAGTGGTAATAACGATAGTTGAAGTGCCCTAATTGATGTCAAGAATTCTGAAGCGTAATTGATAGTGCTTTAAGTATAACTGCGGATAAGTTTTGTAAATGTGTTTTTATTCTTTAAGTGTGATAAGTGAATTCCAGAAGTTTGCTCACAACATAATAGATGTTCTAGGAACCATTTCTGGTAAGGTCTATCATAGTGAATTGTTAACTTTAACTGTGGAAACCCTTCGTGATTGAGAGTTGGAGATAGGAATTGTTTGAAAGATTATTTTCAGTTATTAGATCCTGTAATATTTTGAACTTATAGCATGACTGAAAAATGTGTGAAAACTAATTAGATTGGATGTTCTATTATATTCATTTAAGTGTAAAAACTTTATAATCCAGAAGCTAAAAAGATGTATGTGAAGACTTGGAAGAGTGTGCTAATGTAATTGACTTGACTTAATGTTTGACTTATTTCTATGTTTAAAATTAGAAGTGAAATTTATGTAAGTGTTGTATGACCTATATTAAATGCTTTATTTGTTAACCTAACTGTTGTATTTGCCTGAAATTCTTTTTACTGCACCGTTCACAAAAATTCGAGTCTTGCGGGAATCCCAAGTGAAAAATAAAATACCTCGGCCAGAATGAATGAAAAGACTGCTAACTAATTTTGAATTGATCCTACTAATTCATATAGACTTATCTAAGGATAGAGTGGCGCAGTATAATAGAAATTTCTCTACCCTTAGATCAGTGATTAATTTGCAATTAGTTTTCCTTTATTTTATGAAAGTGACTTTTAGCAAGTGACTTGGCGGATTCGAACGTCAAGAGAACACGTCACGACAAAATGGCGCAGTCGGCAGGATGTGATTTAATTGATAGAAAGTAATTTAACAGCAGTAAATTAAGAGATTGAGTTTAACTTTATAATAATAATTGGTGAATTACTCCCTGAAATATAGAAAGTAAATTAAGTAAATCACAATGAACTGGTTGTAATCTGAAATCAGGCAAGGACAAAGTTGTTTTTTTTTTTTTTTTGAAATTAAAGAATTGTATTAATTAAATTAATACTTTATTTATCACTATGGCTGTTACTTCAAATTCAGAGAAGGAAGACAGTGAATTTTTTAGAAGTGCGAATCCCCAACAGGTAGTTCCCCAATTTTCAGGAGAAGACTAATGATGTGTTATCCTTTTTTCCTTATATTGAGAAACTCAGAGAAACAGCAGGTTGGACAGACTTTCAGTTGTTGGTATTACTTAGAAACAAACTAATTGGTAAAGCTAAGACATATTTTTTTTCATCTCCTATACTTAAACATTTGACTACAAAAAGTTTAAAGAAGTCTTACTATCACAATTTTGTAAACGCAGGAGTTGGACCAAATTTGTGGAAACTACAGAGGATTATACAGAAAGACAAAGAATGTGTTGGTGATTTCTACAATCGGTTACTAACTCTCTCTGAAAGTTTAAATGTACCCAATGAAGACAAACCTCATTTGGATTGGGCAGTTTATCAACAATTTAGACAAGGTGTCAGACAAGAACTGAGAGAGACAGCCTATAAGAAGAAGATAACCTCACTAGAGGAATGTCTTGTAGCTGTCAAGGAAAAGGAACAGATGATTGGAGACCTTTGCCCTTCATCCAATATTGGCCTTGTAAACATAGTAGAAACAACTGATTGTTCCATAGGAGTAAATAAATCCTCAAAAGAGAATAAGAAGAAAGAAGATGAAAGGAAAATCATTAGAGAGAATCCTATTGATCATAACTGCATGTCCGACACAAAAGAACAAACCAACAAGAAATTATTCAAGGAAGTAAAAGACATTGTTCACCACGAAGTAGAAAAATTGCAACAGCCAATGAAGTAATAAAAAAATTGACAGAAATGACTGTAGGATTTCACGAAAATTTCAATCCCACAGCAGAACATATTAGCAAAGTAGTCAAACTGGAAGTTGAAAGGCAAAATAAGCCAATTTTGGCTAAATTGGATAGAGTTGTGGAAGCCCTGGAAAATGTTCGACAGCAAATTCCCATTGAACCTCAGACAAGGAGAAAATTTCTCACAGATGGTGGAAATCCTCCTAAATGTTTTAATTGCAACAAGATTGGTCACATCGCTAGGAATTGCTACCTTAATAAAAGAAACTACTATGACAGCAGAAGGAACTCTAGTTTTGGACATATTTCTCACAGAACATATAATAGGTCTCAAAATTTCCCTAGATCAAGAGAGTTAATGATGAAGATTACAGGATGTGTCAAAGGTCATAATTGTAACATTCTATTTGACACAGGTTGTAATGCCTCAATCATCAGTAAGCATTATTTCCTAAAATTAAGAGATAAATTATGGAAAAATGTTACCAATTTAAGGAGACCTGTAAGAATTTCCACTCTTTCTGATTTGAGATCTACAGCGTATGAAAAAGTTCGTGCACAAATTTATATACCTGGCATCAACCTCTGTGTATATCAAGATCTACTGATAGTCCCCTTCTCTCCTAGCTTAAATGCTCACATAATATTAGGAACAAACTTTATGGAGAAGCATCACTTCTCTTGTGACTTTTCCAGAGGTCAAATATCCCTAATGAGTAGAAGAATACAAGTTAAAAGAAACAATAAGTCTGAATACACAGGAACAAGGCAACTGACAAGAAGATTTTGTGTGACTAATCAAAAAGAACAACCTGATAAGATGCAATCATCTATAGATAAACAAATTGTGGAAAATACTGATTTAAGCTCTACTATACTTGATCAACCTGTTATTCAACTTGATACTGACTTGACATCAAAACTTCAAGTATCTGATTCTGAGCAAGAAATTTGTGCTGAGAATCAATTACCAGCTGAGATTAATTTTACTAAGGTACCAGCTTTGCATATTAGAACTGAAGATATGAGGAGAGGAAACAATTACAAGGATTTGAATGATCGCAGAAGGAAGACTAGAAGAATGAATTACCAAAATAGAAGATATGCTACAGTCAAATGTAATGACAGTAAGAATCTAAGTAAAGACAGAGAAGATAATACATGCGTTGTAGAAAACACAGGAGGGAGTTTCATCCAAACGAGGTATAACCTAAGACCCAGAAAAAGGGTGGTAAAAGTCTGATGCACCACCTATGAGTTTAGTATAAAAAAATTTTTCTTTAAAGAAAAATTTTTTAAAGGAAGAGTGAGCCTTTGTTGGATTCTGATTATGTAGAAATTAGAATAAATGTTATTTGATTCAGAATCCAACATGATTTTCCGTCACAAGAACTATATTTGTAAATATTATTTAATGTAAATAACATAAATTATAATTGATATCATATAACTGCCTTAATTATATCAAGTTTTTAATTATTTAATCAAAAGAAAGTGTTAATGATAAAGAGGTTCTGTATTAAATATTATTAAGTTATTTTATTTATTGTTATGTCAATATTATAAGAACTTGTATTTGTAATTTAACTACGCACTTATTGAAATGCAAATATTCTATTTATTCTTTTTTGTGAAAGTTTAACGTTATGTAATAACTGAATGTAGTTGTATAGCCTAATGTAACATTTGCGAGAATGTTTACGTTTCTCGGTTGTCATAGAGATGCGTGAAATAAACGAGCGCGAGTGAAGGGAGCGTGGGCAAAATAAGAAGAGAAAATATATACGTAGTAAGGGAGTCGGAACGGATTTTTGGAAGTAAAAAGTAGCAAGGGGATAAACTAGAGAAGTAGAAGTAAATAAAAGGTTCTTAGGGTAGGAGTTAAGTGGATAATTTTTATAAGTGAGCAAGAACGTAACGAATTTTATAGTTAGCTGAAATTGAAATCAGCAGTAGTAATAGAAGGAAATTTAAAGCTACAATCGGATAAAGTAAAAAGCTGAACATTCAAGCAAGAATTCTGAATAAACCCAGCTGATCTAGTATTGCAGCTTATTTCCGATTTGCCCTAAAGAGAACCTCAGTGTTTTAATTAATTTATGAGTGGTAATAACGATAGTTGAAGTGCCCTAATTGATGTCAAGAATTCTGAAGCGTAATTGATAGTGCTTTAAGTATAACTGCGGATAAGTTTTGTAAATGTGTTTTTATTCTTTAAGTGTGATAAGTGAATTCCAGAAGTTTGCTCACAACATAATAGATGTTCTAGGAACCATTTCTGGTAAGGTCTATCATAGTGAATTGTTAACTTTAACTGTGGAAACCCTTCGTGATTGAGAGTTGGAGATAGGAATTGTTTGAAAGATTATTTTCAGTTATTAGATCCTGTAATATTTTGAACTTATAGCATGACTGAAAAATGTGTGAAAACTAATTAGATTGGATGTTCTATTATATTCATTTAAGTGTAAAAACTTTATAATCCAGAAGCTAAAAAGATGTATGTGAAGACTTGGAAGATTGTGCTAATGTAATTGACTTGACTTAATGTTTGACTTATTTCTATGTTTAAAATTAGAAGTAAAATTTATGTAAGTGTTGTATGACCTATATTAAATGCTTTATTTGTTAACCTAACTGTTGTATTGCTTGAAATTCTTTTTACTGCACCGTTCACAAAAATTCGAATCTTGCGGGAATCCCAAGTGGAAAATAAAATACCTTGGCCAGAATGAATGAAAAGACTGCTAACTAATTTTGAATTGATCCTACTAATTCATATAGACTTATCTAAGGATAGAGTGGTGCAGTATAATAGAAATTTCTCTACCCTTAGAGCAGTGATTAATTTGCAATTAGTTTTCCTTTATTTTATGAAAGTGACTTTTAGCAAGATGGCAGATTTGAACATCAAGAGAACACGTCACGACACCAGCAAAAGCAGCACTGAAACTCTCCTAACCTCAGTAATTAATTTTACTGAAAAATGAGACATTTTAAAATAATGTCCAACCCAGCAACCATAATAACTTGTGTGTATTCACTGATAGAGGATTCCAAGTTAGAACTTGGAAGAATACTATCCTAAATGCAGCAAAGAAAAGTATCCCAAAGGGCTACAGGAGAAAAGTTATTTCAAACTACACAAAGGTTCACCAGGAACTTGCCAGTAAAATAACTAAACGAAATGAATTATTTAACATCTTAAAAATTGGAAGCTCTCCAGAAACCAGGATCGAGTACAATAAGATAAATGCTGAAATTAAACAAAAATATAATATATTACAAAGAACTAGATGGCAAGAATTTTGCCACAACTTAAATCCAAACTTTGGAAACTGACTGCTAATTTTCAAAGAGACCTACCAAAGGCAAGTGAGATTAACACGCTAAAAGATCCGGATGGAAATATCAAAATTGGAGTGGGGAGATCGCAAATACCTTGGCCTTTCATTTTCAAAATATAAGCAAAATAGAGATGAATACTAGAAAAGACCATCAAATATCAAAACAGGCTCGACAGCAGAAAAATGCTGCAAACTCCCCAAAATATCAAAACAAACTTCTGGGATCCATTTACAATCTCTGAATTGGTAGATGCCTTGGAGAGACTAGATATAAATAAATCATGTGGACCAGATAACATACAAGGAATTATGATCAAACATCTTCCTTCCCTAGCCCTAGATTGGCTACTTCACCTATACAGCAATAGCCTAAAACAAGGAAAAGTTCCAAAAGACTGGAAGACAGCCACAATCATACCAATCTTAAAGCTTAACAAATCCCAAAACCAACCAGGAAGTGATAAACCAATTTCACTGACTTCAATTCCAGGCAAATTAATGGAAAAAATGATACTCCAACGTTTGAATTACTATCTAAACAAAAATAGTATACTACCAAAATTTCAGGCTGCCTTTAGAAGAAATCACTCAACAACTGATCAACTTTTCTATTTAACCCAGACAATTCAAGATAACTTCCAGGCCAAACCTACCAAATCCACCATTGCAGCTTTTATAGATTTTTAGCAATGCCTTTGATAAGGTGTGGAGGCAGAAACTCTTTTCCAAACTTTGTCACATTGGAATAGAAGGGAAAGTTCTTAACAGGATCTATGACTTTCTAAGAAATAGAACAATTCGAGTTAAAATATATAATACCTTTTCCAAGAAAGTGAAAATAAGACAGGGGCTACCTCAAGGTAGCATTTTGAGCCCACTCCTTTTTTCCATCTACTTAAATGACTTCATCATAAAAAAAAAATCATGTAACGCCTTTTTATTCCCGTATACGGGGAGTAGGCGAGGCCATTTAGCCCTATCTAACTTTTGGAGACTGAGTGGGCAGTTCAATCTCCACTGGTACCAATCAGAGATAGATGGCCCAAGGCTATCACTAATTAAGCAGTTCGCAGTGAAGAGAGACGGCTCAAATGTGCTGCCATCTCGTGGTCCCTAACCCTAACACAATATATTTAATGTCTGAAATAATGTGGGTTCTACGGTCGATTTTCTTGAGTTTACGGGACGAAAAACCCGAGTTTCCGGGAGGAAAAACCCGCTTGCCCGTGCCAGAGATCGACTAACTCGGGAACCGGTCGAAAAAAGGCTTGAAAAATTTCCTCTAGTCGCCGACTAGACTCGAAACCAAGTCTTCCTTCGTGCGGCCAAGCGCCGTGGTGTGTAAATGCCACATCCACTGAGCTACACAGGCTACTTAAATGACTCAGATAAAAATATAAATAAAGAAACAAAGTTAGCTATGTTTGCTGGTGATTTGGGCCTATTCTCAGCTCACAACAACCTAGAAACAGCAGAAGGTCGCTTAAACAAAGCCATTGAAAGTTTAGCTACATACTGTGAAAACCAAAAAATCAAAATTAACCCTACTAAATCAGAAATCTGTGTTTTTACCATTAATAACCACCTCCGAAAGTGGAGACCAAAGATTAAGCTAAACAGTCAACTAATTTCATTTAATGAAAACCCCAAATACCTTGGAGTTACTCTGGATCCATCACTAAGCTTCAATAAACATATCAAGAATGTTGCAGTCAGAGCAAAAAGAAGACTAAATATTATGAAAAGTATCTCAGGTAAAGAGTGGGGAGCCGATGCTAAAACCTTAAAAGTCACACATACCTCTATTATCCGTCCCATAATGAAATATGCTTCGCCTATCTGGATGCAAACATCACAAACCAGTTTAGACAAGCTTATAAAAATTCAGAAAAATGCACATAAAATCATATGTGGACTAAGGAATACAACTCCTGGAAAAATAGCAGAATTCGAATTCAGCCTTGTTCCCTTAAAAATTAGGTGGCAAGAAAATCTAACCAAATTTGTAGAAAAAAGAGTCAACCTTGCACATCATAAATCAAGTGAACTTTTTAAAAACTGGAAACCAACAAACAGAATAAAGAAAAAATCAACAATGCATGAAATCATAGAAAATAATCCCTTGGATTGTCCAAATAAAATAGCCGACTTGCCAGCATTTCCTGCAAATCAAGACAGGAAAAATATAGTTATCAACTCTGAAATAGGGAAACATGAGAAAAAAAGCCTAGAAAACCCTGAAATCTTGAGATCATTAACCCTTTCAAAAATAATGGAATATGGACCTGACTCAATAAAGATCTACACTGATGGCTCCAAAAATCCAAACGGCAATTCTGGGAGTGGCATACTCATCTATGGCTCTCATAATATAGAACTAAAAACAATTAACGGTATTGGATGCAACTCATACCATGCAGAATTAATAGCCATTATAACACACTGCAATATTTGGACAAACAAACCCGAAGGAGTTTATATTTTTCACAGATTCCTTAGCAGCCCTTCAAGCTATTAAGAACTGCTACATCAAGAAATACTTGGAGACATAGCAAAAAACATAAACAAACTACGTAAGGATTCCAAAATAATCTTCCAATGGATCCCATCCCATGTGGGATTAAAGGGAAACGAAACTGCAGATGAAGTAGCAAAAATGGCCGCAACATCGAGTGATACCACAGATTTCGATCTTTTTAAAACCACCCAAAAAAACAATTCTTCAGGACATGACTCACCACTGGTACTCAGCAGAAAATCCAGGAGTTACCATCAACTCCAAGTTTAATCGCAGTGCCACTACCATGATCTCTCGCCTCAAGACTGGCCACACAAGACCAATCAAGTTTAGCAATGGCATAAAAGTCTTCCCCACCTGCAAAATCTGTAACGTTGAGGAAGCATCACCAGTGCATTTGCTAAAATGTATGAATATTTCCAGGTGTGAACTCTATAACAACCTAGAAAAGGTGCTGTATAAAATACATGAACTTGACCTCTATGGTCTGGTGTAATGCCATCGGATAATTAAAAAAAAAAAAAAAAAAACAGCTTAAATTGTTTCCGATGCTGAGTGTTATTTTCTGTTTATCGTTACAAGCTGTTTGTTTTTGGTATTAATATCTACTAATATCTAAGCCTGTCTATAACATTCCACTGATTAATAATAGAATTGCAAACACTGGTGCAACCTTATCATTCAGCACATTTTTCTTGCTTATATGTACCATTGCTCATTTTGCATATCTGTCAGTCTTATATAATACATTTTCTGTTTTCCTCTCATTTCTCAAAGGACATATCTACTTATGTCGTACATATTGTGATATTACCCAAGCATTTATGTGAAGTTGACTGGCTGATAATTTTTATTTATATTTATTTCAGGGCAGGAAAGCCACCTGTTGGCCTGCATTTAGATGTATTGAAAATTGATAAATTAATTCAGGTAAGCTTTATTTTCAATGTCTTTTGGCTTTGGCTAATTCATTCCATGTTGTATTTTATTAGTTTAAAAAATGATTGTAATTGTTGAAATTTGCAGCAGATTTTATTTTAATGGAATAGTTTCATCCAGTTTTACGAAAATTTAAAAGTGAAATTTAAATGTTCATAGTCGACTAATTTTAGCTTGATAGCCACAAATTCATTATAATAATATATGGTCTCACTAAAGAATCTAGTATTCCTAAATGCATATATTTGTTGGGAGGGGTGGGCATTAATATTGTGGATGACAGTTCATAAAGTTTTTTGGGGTTGAATGAGCTCAATACCAGCTCTGTAGCTGGATGTAGCTCATCATTCATTCAATTTGTAACTTGTTTCTGGAATTTTGGAAATGAAAACTACGTTACGAAGTCATTCAGCTGTAATCATGAATGCACTCCTGACAAGTTCTCAGGTGCCCTGTACACTTATGTTTCTTAACATTTTTGATTTCTTAAGGTTTATTATGCAATTGATTGATATATTTATCGTCAGATGAATTAGTCTGATTTATTGCCTAAGTTCTCATTATGATCAAATTACTGATCATAATAAATACAAAATATTGAGTGAGATCCATTGAATAAACTATTCTGCAAAATGTTGAGTTTTTGTTCAATTATTGCTATCTTGTCACCCACTGATTAGAGTGGAATAAGTGTATCACAAAACTCTTTGGGTATATAAAGTGCTTTATTAGGCTAAGTAATCATCAACAATTTGCAGTAAATTATCAGCATTAGTTAATGGATTCTCCTGTTATATGGGGTGGGGGATTCTTTCAGTTTTGTGTTTGGGTATAGAGGATGCATGGAAACACTTTTTTTTTTACCTGAGTTTTCCTCGTGTTTAGGCTTCTATGTTGATTCTCCAGCATCATATATTGTTTTAGGAAATTGACAATGTATTTGTTAATAAATAAACTTATTTACTTATTATCCTATATTTCAACTATTGATCTGAGTATTTTATCCTGACAATGAAGCTCAGAAGGCAGTGTAATGATGTGGGGTTGCTGTTCATTACTAATGCTTGATTAGAGGATTGGAGAACAATTACTGGAAATTAGTTGAAAATCTTGAAGTTTAGTAGGCAAGTTAGAGATTTAAAACTGGAGTCAGAAATGGATTTCATTTGTAGATGGAATGACATTTATTTTTTTCTTTAATCTTTGTTTGCTTATATACGGATAAAGGATTAAACAATAATATAAGTTCTTGTCAAATATAATCCTACTCACCAAGTGTAAAAACATTCTACCAACTATCTTAATAATAACGTGATATACCTCTTTACTACTTGTATGTGGAAAATGAAGGACTTCTGCATTAATTCAACCTTGCTATTTTCCTGGGTCTTGCTCCTACTGATGAGGCCTAATAATAAAGGCTAGAACTGGTCTATATAATATCCCTTCCCATAATGCTTTTGCATTATGAGATACTGAAGTAATTGATGCAAATCATCAGCTTCTGTATACAAGTAACCTAGTTCTGAAAATTCTTCACATGTAAACTTTGTTTGCTTACACATGGATAAATGATTAAAGGAATATCATTTCATGTCAAATGTTACTATTTAACCAAGTGGAAAAACTTTATACAGAATGGGATGAAAGCAGCATGTTTTAAATGTAGTGATTAGAAACTTTGTGTTCCTTTTCTGTTGAAAAGTTCTTTTTTGGAAAGTTGCATGTTTTTTTTACCACCTAGTCCTAATTTCTTAGCTGCTTTATCATGCAGGACAGTTTTTTCTTGGCTTGATATTCCAGATGTGAAAATATTAGAGTATGATATTACAAACTTACCCATTATAACAAACTATTGAAAAGTTCCAACCAGAGACCTAATGGATATAGTACTATGCTAAATGAAATTTACTATAAGAAACAATTTCTGTGGCCTTCAAGTTCTTTATAGTGAGAGTCAGCTGTAATTTATTGTTACAGATCTGGTAGTTTGGTTGCTAGTGATGAAGAAATGCATCACCAAATAAAGATGATGGATGTGAAAAAAAGAGTAATCATAATGGGGGGGGGGCTTTAATTACTTGAATATTGATTGAGTAATTCTCGTAGACAAGCTTATACTTTATTATGCGTTACTAAATCATTTAAGGAATTGACAACATATATAAGAATATAAATTAAATTACACTTTAATAAATATTTCCGATATTGTTCAAACGTCACGTTGCCATCTTCAAAAGGGAACTTACAAAAAAGGTACGTGCACGTAGGCACTATAACACAGTAACTGAGAATGAAGTGAGGAAGATATTGTTCTCCTAAAAAGTCCTAATGGTGCGGACTATGTAGGTGTTCTTGGCCGTTGGGCTGAAGGTCTGCTGATGTAAACCTCCCAAATTTGGGGCAGTCTCATGCAACCAAATTTGTTGAGGTTTGGAGGGTTTCTTAGGGCTGAGGCTGATTCCATGAATAGTCTTTCGAATTTGAACTTACTATGGTGTATTATTGTAGCTTTCTTTCACCATATTCTGTGGTGTGTATCCAGAGCATAGTCTGCAAGACCCGAGTGGCTGTACTTGTGAAACCGGATGTAGTCCTTGTGTTCTGAAATTCTGATATTCGCTGTCCTGCCTGTTTGGCCAAAGTAAGACAGTTTACAGCTGCAAGGGACCTGGTATACACCAGGTAGGTCTGGGGGGAAGTGGTTGGTCTTTAGTGGAGCGGATAAGGGATGCCAATTTTCTGTATGGTCTGTAACAGGAGGTCAAGTCATGTTTTTTAAGGATTTTTGTAATTTTTTCCGAGGCGCCTCGGATATAGGGAATGGTGATGGATTTAGAGTAATCCTTGTTGTGAAGGGGAGTGGTGGTTGTGGTTTGTTGGTTTCAATATTTTTTGGATTTTATTGGGGGGGGGGTAGCCATTGGCTGAGAAAGTGTTGAGGATGTGATTTAGTTCAGTGTTTAGGGCCTTGTTGTTTGAACAGATTAGTTTAGCCCTGTTGTATAGTGTTTTCGCCGCTCCATATTGTTGTGAGGGGGGGGGGGAATTGTTGCTGAATGTATCTGCCTGTATGGATGGGTTTTCTGTAAACTGAGAAAACCAAGGTTCCATCAGGCTGGCGTGTGACTAATATGTCTAGGAAAGGGAGGCTGTTGTTTTCCTCTTTTTTCCAGGGTGAACTTGATTCTGGGGTGTTGGTTGTTTAAGTGTGTTAAGAAGGAGAGGAGTGTATCAGAACCATGTGGACAAATAGTGAACACATCATCAACATAGCGAAGCCATATGGTTGATTTTTGTGGGGCAGAGGCTAAGGCTTCAAAGGTCTCCATAAAGAATTTGTAGAATTTTCCCTGCCAAACGAAATAGCCTGATTTTATTGTGAACTGAAATAGGGCTGAGATATCGGGAGGAAATTTAGCTTGGATTAGCTCTAAAGTTTCCTTATCAAAGCTGACCATTATGTCAGTATGTTGGAGTGTAACGTTTTCTATGCTGGCTTTGAAGTGGGCTGAGTTTTTATGTGATGGTGTGTTGCCAGTATAGTGTGTGAGCACTTTGGCCAAATGTTTAGCTAATTTGATTTGATGCATAAATTGATTGAGTAGCTGTTATATTGCATAAGAAGAATGAAACTGAATTTATTGAGCTATTACAAGACTACTATTACTCCTCAAGCAACATGTGACAGAAGAGTATTAGATCTGAGTCAAAAAGTATGAGATCTGATTATAGTGTCAGAGGGGGTTTGTCGTCATCATCATCAAATTCCTGCCATGTACCCTCAAGGGGGTGTACAGGATATGATAGTACTACATGAAAAAAATTACATCATTACTAACTTCCTATCTACAATTTTCCTCCAAATGAGTCTGTTACTTGTCAAGACTCCAACATTATCAGATCTTATATTTCTATCGTCTAAGACACTTTGTACCGTATCAATCCACCTATATCTTGGTCTTCCTCTGGGTCGTTTTGCTGCCAACCTGGCAGAGAACACTTGTTTTGCTAATCTTTCCTCGCCCATTCTGTTTAAGTGACCATACCACCTGAGATTAGCTCTGCTAACGCATTCCTGGATGTTGACAATGTCAAGTTCTTTCCTAATATCCTCGTTTTTAATATGATATTGCCATTGATGACATCTGTTCACACCTCTAATCTTTCTCAGGAATCTCATATTAGCGGTCTCTAGTCTTTGGTCAAGTGTTTTACTTCTGACCCAGCTCTCAGATCCATAAGTTAAAACTGGTTTGAACACTGTCTTGTATACAGCTAATTTAGTGTTCTGACTAATTTCTCTCTTATTCCATATGAATTTATTCAATTGACTTCCCACCATACCAGCTTTGCTGATTCTGTTGTCTATTTCTATATTTAATTTACCATCTTCACTAAAAATCGTGCCTAAGTAGCTGAAATGTTTACTTGTTCCACAGGTTCTCCATTCATGACACAGTTGACATTTTCAATGATTCTGCCTATTTTCATTGTCTTTGTCTTTTTATTGCTGACCTTCATACCATATCTATTACAACAGCTATTCAATTTAGTCAGAGAAACTTGTAGTGGATTTATTTAGAAGTATAACATCATCCGCATAAAACAAAGAGCTGACATTAACATCTCCAATTTTGATATCATGTTTAATACCACTTTCCTTCATAATGTGATCCATATAGATAATGAATAACAGAAGGGATAATGTACATCCTTGTCTCAGACCAGATTTAACATTAAACCATCTTCCTGTACTTCCTTCAATTCTAACTGCTGACTTACAACTCAAATAAAGACTACGTATTGCTTGATATAATGACCCATTGATACCATATAACTGTAGCGTATTGAATAGCTTCTCTCTTGGCACCTTGTCATATGCCTTTTCCAAATCGACAAAACTTAAATACAGATGTCTGTTATATTCCCATGCTTTCTCGACTATTTGTCGTAAAGTGAAAATCTGATTCTGACAGCCTCTAATTGGTCTGAATCCAGCTTGTTTTTCACCAAGCTTTTCTTCCACAATTCTTCTCAACCGTTTCTCAAGTATACTTGCATAGATCTTGCCAGGAACACTCAGTAGGGAAATACCTCTGTAATTCTCACATTCAGTTTTATTTCCCTTTTTATATATGGGTACTATGAGAGCTCTACTCCAATCATCGGGAATTCGTCCCTCTGTCCAGCTTTCTGAACTATGCAGTGCAGCCACTGTAAGACTCTTATACCACCATAATTGAGCATTTCTGGTTGAATATAATCTACTCCTGCTGCTTTTCCACATTTCAAGCCTTTGATGGCTTTTTCTACTTCAAGTATGGATATGTATACCTGACTGCATGCCTGGTCAGTGTTTTTTACCACTGTGCTGTCATCACTGCTTGTTTCATTTAGCAGTTTTTCGAGGTAATTACTCCATACTTCAAGGATATCTTTTTCTCCCATTTTCATGTTACCTTTATCATCTCTAACTCCTTTTACAGCACTCTTTCCTCCATTCCTAAGCTTCTTCAACAATCTCCAGAATATTTTACCACCTTCTTGGTAAAGTATTCTGGAGTATTTTACCACCTTCTTGGTAAAGTATTCCTTGCCTCTTCTCTCCATGTGAATTTGTGCACATTTTTATGTGCACAAATTCACATGGAGAGAAGAGGCAAGGAATAAGAAAAATCCTCTGTACACTCTGGTGTCCTGCACCAGGTAGAAAACATCACTATCAACAATAACATAGTCAATGAGACTTTTCTTATTCCTTGCCTCTTCTCTCCATATGAATTTGTGCACATTTTTATGTTGGAACATGGTGTTAGTAATAACCAGTCCATGTCCTGAGTAGAAATCCAACAGATATTTGCCATTATTATTAGCTTTGCTCTTTTCTCCAAATTTTCCCAAAATATTTTTGTATGTCTCACAGTCATTTCCTACTCTGCTATTTAGATCCCCCACAAGGACCAACTTTTCCTTTTTCATTGTGTCAGTTGCTTTTTCTGAAGCATGCATCAAAAAATTCCTCCACTTCTACCTTAGTAGAACCTTCTGTGGGACCATAGGTACAAATAAGTCTCATTGTCCAGTTTCCCATTCTCATATTTGTCCACATTACTCTACTTGAGACTGCCTGTTATTCAAGAAGATTAGCCTCGTATTTTGTGTTGAATACTATCGCTACTCCTTCTTTTCCTTGATTGTCATTGCCTGAATATAACATTTTGTATTTATTGCTCAGAAAGATCTCACCAGTTTTTGTCTTTTTTGTTTCAGTCACTCCTATTATGTCAATCTGGTACTTATCTAATTCCTCAGCTAGCTCCATTTCTTTACCATTCAGGCTTCTTATGTTGATAGTACCGATCTTTAACTCTGGTGATGTTGAGTTGGAATGCATTTTCAGATTTGTTCCAGTAGCTGACTTTTTGATGTTCGCCCTGGTTCCTTGGCGAAAACAACGGGGGCCTTGTTTAACTGGGCGATGCCCCAGCTGGCATGAAATTTTGTCATGTTGTACCTTCATTTTTTATTTTGGTTTAACCAATAAGAATACAATTTGGTCGGCTAAATCCCAAATTGCCAGCCCATCCTCGTTAGTTCAGTATCCAAGTAGATACCCAACAGGGTGCACCACGAGAATGTGAGGATTGGACATTAGGTCAGAAGCCGTGGTCGGTTCTCCACATTCCTTTAAAGGCTATGTGGAGGTCTCCTCTCAGTTATACAGCTTTGATCCTAAAGAACCCCGAGGGGGTTTGTTAAAGCTATAACTGTTCTGCCTCCAGTTGGTGACAATGATCATGCGATATTCACTTGGTTATTGGGTAAGTTTATGAATGATCTATTCAGAAAAGGTTACATGCTGAACTACAAAGCAGGAAATTGACCACCTGAGGAGTATGCTGCTGGGTTCTGTGCTTAGTATCAGTTGTTGGATGGGAAGGATGTAGACAGTGGGAGGTAATGTTTAAAAAATACTTAAATGATACAATATTAGAATTTGTCCCTAGAGTTCAAAGAATAAATAGAGTAAGAGTGAAATGGATGTGTAGTCTAATTAAGCAAGTGATTCATAAGAAAAAGACTATGCAGAAGGAATACTGTGTGCATAAGGATGATGTCAGCCATGACAATTGTAACCAGCATGCCAGAAGAGTCATAAGTGTTATACAAATAGCTGAGTCTGAGTATAAAAAGAAATTGGTTCTGCAAGTTGCCAGATAACCCAAAAGAGTTCAGCTAATGAGTAGCCATTTTGCTAAAAGCTATCAACCTGCAACATTGAACCCACTGCTACTTCTTCACTCTATGAAGAAACTCGTGTATGAGGAGGAAGTACTAGAGCTGTTGCACAAACTGAATAAGAATTCTGCAGTAGTAACTGATGGGATATCAGCATGGATGCTAAAAGAGTGTTCAGCTCAACTAGCTATTCCTTTGACCAGACTATATAATTTGAGGCTCAGAACAGGGATGATTCTGCAGCAGTTGAAAGAATGTATGGTAATCCCATTGCACAAGGATGGTACAAAGACTGATATACCAATTAGTATCTCAGTAGTGGTGGTGAAGGTTTTGGAGAAATTGGTTAAGGCTCACATTCAGACATAGGTTGACAGTGAATCTGTATTTTGCTAAGAACATGGGTTTACTAAGGAAGGTCATGTTTTAGCAACTTGCTCATATTCTATAATAATGTTACCATTGAACTAGACAAGGGGAATAGATACAGCATGATACTTTTGGATTTTGCTGAGGTGTTTTACAGAATACAGCATGGAAGATTATTGCATAAATTGGAGAATATGGGTTTGGATAATACCTTGTTCTATTTTTTTATGTATTGTTCCTGCCAGTCCTTTGGTGTTCTGTCATTCCTATGATTTCCTGTCATTTCCATTGTCTGTCAGTTGCTACATCATATGATAGGAAATTTAGTTTGCTATCATGAAGGTGTTGAGCTTTACTGTTTGTAATAGAGCTTAGGGTCTTGAGCTTCAGAAGCCTTAAGGTAGCAGCCCTACCCACTGAACAATTCCATCGTCAGGCTAGTCGTCTACATGGAGAACATAATTCTACTTGTAAGCTGACAGAAAAAGATATTTGGATTGAATCTATGGAAAACAACCATGGAATGGAAAAGGTAAAACAAAAATGGAAACGACAAAATATAATACACATAGCAAACTGGAATGTAAGAGGAATAGCATATAAAGAAATAGAATTAGACCAACTATTAAGTGAAAGAAATTTTAAAATAGCAGTAATCACTGAAACAAAAAATAAATTAAAAAAAAACTATGAGAACCGAAAATTTTAATGTGATATACAGTGGAGTTGACAGAGACCAAAGAGCACAAGCAGGAGTCATGATTTGGATTCATAACTCCCTTTCAAAACAGTTAAAACATTATAAATTATGGAATGAAAGAATAATAGAAGCTAGAATAAAAATAGATAGAGGCCTTTTGCCTAAAATTAATAATAGAGAAAAGAAGAGAATACAATTTAGAAACACATATTGCATTTATTGACTTTGAAAAAGCATTTGACAAAATTAAAAGAAACATATTATTTAACATATTAAAAGAAAGACAAATACCAAATAATATCCTAAAAGCTATCATCACAAGTATAATATATGAAAATAATCAAATACAAATAAGATTAACTCACGAGCTATCATATATATATGAGAGAGATAAACCAAGGGGTCCGACAGGGATGTCCCCTCTCAGCAACTCTTTTTAATATAATAAATTTGGTTTGATCCTTTATCCAAGTGTGTGCAAACAAAGTTTGCACCTGAAAGTATCATCAGGACTGGAGTAAAATGGTACAACACCGGGCGACTCCTTGCAAAGGTGGAGCAAGCTACCAACACTTCTATCTCAGTATCTCCCATAATGCAAAACACATCTCCTTGCGGATATGTATAATGTTATGCATTAAGGGAAGGGCCACTACCCAGACTAGTTTCGACCTTTATTGAGGTCTCTTCAGTGGTAGCCAGGCCCAAGTGGATATACCAAGGCAGAAGGCATTAGCATGGTCATCTCCACCTATAGGAGCTGCCAAACGGTGTGCCACCTTTTTATTAAATTACTCTGGAGTTAGAGACAGATGTTGAAAGTTTATTTTTCACTTGGTCAGACTATAATAAATTTAGTTTAATCCTTTATCCAAGTGTGTGCAAACAAAGTTTGCGCCTGAAAGTGAATCTGTATTTTGCTAAGAACATGGATTTACTTTCAGGCACAAACTTTGTTTGCACACACTTGGATAAAGGATTAAACTAAATTTATTATAGTCTGACCAAGTGAAAAATAAACTTTCAACTCTTTTTAATATTTACTTAAATGAAATAATAATAAAATGGAATAAAAATATACATCAAAGAATTAAACTTTCTCCTACAGTGAACTTAAACACTCTCCTTTTTTCCGACAACCAAATAATAATTACAAATTCTGAAGATGAACTACAGAAAGCCATTTTAGATCTAAATAAGATAGCCAAGGATTATGGTATGATAATATCAACAAAAAAAATAAAAAAATGATGGCCTTTGAAGGATCCAGCAAGAACTAAAATAGTAATAGATAATAAGATCTTAGAACAGGTGAATTCATTTAACTACCTAGGATGTACGATCACATATGAAAAATATATAAATGTAAAAATTTCAAAATATTTAAAAATAACAGGTGTAATTAGCTCTATATTTAAACCAAACCTAGTTCAAAAACAAACCAGACTAAAAGTATACAATACATTAGCCCTACCAGTCTTAATGTATGGAAGTGAAATCTGGACAATAAAACAAAAAGTCAAACAAAGATTAATAACAGCAGAAATGAAGTTTATGAGAAAAACTGCAAAGTATACCTTATTTGATCACAAAAGAAACAAAGAAATTATGAAAGAATTAAAAATATACCAAAATTAAAAAATTTTGGTATTTTACCAAAATTAAAAAATATAAACATAAATGGATGGAACACGTTCAAAGAATGAAAACAGAAAGATTACCAAAACAAGCCATTAGGACAAAGAAAACCAGAACATCCTCTTAAACGATTCAACGATGACTTCTAAGGCCGGAACAGGCCATGCTAGGTCTAAATCCTTGATACGCATGATGATGATGAATAGAGCTTAAAATAATATTGTTTCTATAGAACTTAAGCCTGAGCTTTTCCGTATAATGCTATAATGAACTTTTCTATTCTTTATAGCAGGGTTTGCTGTAGTGCATGTCTACTGTATTTATAAATGGGATATTATATAGAGCAGTAATTCATATCTTGAGTTGTGTATCAGTAGTTAGAATTAAAGGATATGTAATGAGATATGCAAAAAATTCTTTGGGATTCATTATCTTTCTGTACTGTTACTCATTGTATGAATCACATGAAATAGCATTTAAACCTGATATCAAAATTAAAGAGTATAAGACAAACTGTGAAAAAAAAAAAAGGCAGATGATGGTAAACATCAGCCTGCATTCTCACTGAAAAGCTACCATCTTAGATGAGACTGTTTGAGCACAACTGATTTAAGATTGTGGATTCATGTAAACAAAATAGGTAGAGAAAGGGTAGCAAATCTAGTGTTTGGCAGAAAGAAGACCCAGAGGAAGACAAAAATCCAGGTGGATGGATACAGTTAGTTTTGCCTTTATGATGGAAAGATATGTGTTGACAGTATTGGAAACCATATACAGATAAATTTTGAAGAAAATCAATGTTAAAGCTTATACGTTGGCTATTCATCACTGTATTTTTAAAGGAAATTACAGTGTAGACTAATATTAACTAAAATAAATTTAGCTTCATCTTCATTATTTAGTATAGTGCCTGCATGCATCTTATTATATTTTGTTTCCTAACAATGGCAGTTTGACTTTGCCAAAATATTGGAATATTAATCAAATTTATTTTAGTAAAATATTAGTCTACATTGTAATTTCTTTAAGTACAGTTCAGATAAGAAGTTTGAAATAAAGTGAACTTTATTATGTGATTTGATCTTAGTTTCTTCAACAATCCTCCACCTTTCATATTCACTTTTCACGTGAATATGAAAAATGTGTGTGTGGTGTTATGACCACACACATGCTTTCATGTTTCACTTCCATATATAATAAAGTTAGTGTAGACAGGACATAAGACTTAGATATCTAAACCTGAGTGAGATGCATCCAATGTTTTGGTATTAGTTTTTAGGTACATTCAGTAGCAAACAATACCTGTGTGCTACTCTGTCATATTATCCTTCCATATGAAAGAATACATATGATTGATTTTGACAAAACTTAAAATGCCACTTTACATAAAAACCAAAATACTGTGCTGATTATGTATGCATGCATTGGTCTTCTTGCCCTTATTAATTAGCAGTTAAGTAACATCTTAACATATGCATCATGTACATACAATTTTAATTGTATGTATATTTCCTAACTTGTTAGTTTTTGTGCTTATGTAATAAAATTAAAGTTTTATCTGTGTTTCCATTATGATGCAATTCATTCAGTGAAATATTATCACTTTTTATTTAAATATTTTAATAAATGTGTTTGAAAAATATGCCAAATACTTAATTCCCTAGATTTGAACCCTGTTCCTTACTAACGTATACTTGCTGACAGGTAGTAACCAGTAGTGGTGGTAGCAGTTTTTTTATGAAGAAATATTTCTTTCAGAGAGGGAGAGAAGGGTGGGAGGAATAGTGTAGATTAGGTATTTGGTAATTTGTAATTGTTTCCTTCTCATTTTTGGCTTATTTGATAATCACATTTTTTTTTTATTTGATAATCACAAAATAACTTGTTTCTTGCTTCTGCTAAACTGCTGGGTCTCCCTTAACATATTAAGTTGAAAATCTATAGAATATGATTTGTTTTGTTATCCTCATAAGTTAACCTGAACTGGATCAGTTTGAAATGTAGAGGCGATGAGTATTGCAAGCATACTTTTAATAATGGATGTTTTGGATTTAACAGGATTACAAAAACATCTAATTTAAGAATTGTATTAAATGTCTCAGTGTAAGGTAGTAAATATTAATTGATACTAATATTTACTTACACAGCTGATAATCCATCATAATCCATTATGCAATAATGTATAATGCCTTTACCTCTCCTTTAAGTCTGTCTTATGGTGCAAAATAGAAACATAGATACCAACCTTTCTCAGTGGAGCATAATTTGCGAAATGCAATTAGACTTTTATTCCAATTATAGTTCTATTGTAAAATGAGAAAACTGAATAATGAAGATAAACTATTTGTGCATGTTTATATAATATCACAGTTTGTAGATTTTTAATGGCCTTGAAATTTATCATACGAATTATACTAAATTTTATCTAAGAGCAATGAACAGAAAATAATCTTGTGAAGTCACAAATCTCTGCATCTTGTTCCACACAAATGAGTCTTAAAAAAATGGTTGCTAAGGTTAGTAACCTTTGCACCCATTTAGTTAAGATGTTACTGACCTTTCATACTTAATCATATGTTTTTATTGCCGTAATATACTCTCTGCAATGTGCATTATATAAGGAGTTCAAGTATGATAATGTGAATAACAGTGGGGGTCTCTCATGATAAGGCTGACTTCATGTAGATAACCAAGAAAATAATATATATATAAATATATATATGTCCATGCGGTTAGCCTAGTGACTTTGCGCTTTGCAACCATATGCCTGTGGAAGGAGTGTACTAGGTTCGATTCCCGTCAACAACGTGAGGAGCTTAAGGATCTTCCTCAGCCATAGCCAAGTTTGCCGGACATGGACAGCAATTGGCAGAGCCTCTGCTACTAATGGCTCGCAAAAACTTAAGCAAGTTTGAGTGCAGTTAGTAGTTGGAAGGGGAACAGTTGTTCGATGCTGTTGGCACACTCTCCCTCGATGAGTCTTTGGACTTCCTGAAGGTGTCACATAATAATAATAATATTATCTGGGGTTTTTCATCCTGCAAGTAGGCAAACCAGCCCCGTGAACACACAGGCTACAGTCATAGAATATAGTACGGCAAGGAAGGCAACGGGAAACCACCTTGCTCATAATCATTTCCCTAGTATGGTAGCTTATAGCTACCCACCAGCCGTATGGCTGAGGGAATAGAATATATATATATATATATATATGAAGAGCTTCTGACAGATGATAGAAATGGCCAGAGATAGAACTAGATGGCAAAGATTTGCACATAGGGGACTCAACCCATCATCTGATGGATGAGAAAAAAGAATATATTATATTATATTCTTTATATATACAGTAAAATCCCGTTTTTACGTTCCCGCAATTTACGTTTTCCTGCCATTTACGTCATTTTCCATTGGTCCCGTCTTAAGGCCTATTCTTAAGATATATTGTTTTTCCACCATCAACAACTTGATGTGGACGTTATATCCTGTGATTTGCGTTTTTTCTCGGGTGGCAATACTGATTTTTGAATCGATTTCTACGGAAATCTGTGCATTTCTGTTCCCAGATGGCATTGCTTTCGACTGTGGTTTTGTTTCTGCCATCACGGTGACTTGCACGCTTGCAGCAGTAATGTATGATGAGCAATACCGAGATTTTTCAATCGCAGTACGAATTGATATTGCAGAATTTCTGCTACGTAATTTAACGTGTGAAAGTTGCTTTCAAGTTGCGGTGGGGATTATCCATGTTAGTAACATGGAGAAAAAAAGATAGAAAATGTATTTCGGTAGAAGAAAAGATGGCAATTCTGTGACGTGTAGATTGGCACGTGTGCATTTAGCAAAAGATCTTGGACTCTCCATGTCCACTTTGAACACAATAGTAAAAAACAGGTCAAGCATTAAACTCAATGCAAAGCAAGCTGGCACTATGTCAAAAAAAACGAAAAGCAAAAACAACCAACAATTAAGATTTTTTTTAAATAGATAAATGTAAGTAATTCATTTATTTTCAGTTATTAAATTTTGTAATCTAGTATGTAGACTCGCATACTAGCAGTAAGTCATCTTTTAGCCTTTTTTTAAAATGTTTTTTTTACATTTCCTGCTATTTACACTTTTTTTCCATCAGTCCCCTGAAAAGTGTAAAGAAGGGATTTTACTGTGTGTGTGTGTGTATATATATATATATATATATATTTGAACTGTTTTGTCATGGTCATCCTCAGGAGCATATTGCAAGCAGACTGGCATATAATTAAAAAAAAAAAAAAAAAAAAGAGCTAAAACTTCTGTTTGAACTAACCATAATAATAATAATAATTATTACATTGTTATCTTATCTCCATGGAATCATTTATCGGGAGAGGCTATTATTCTCATTATCATACTTAAACTCATTCACCAACAAATCACTCACAACCTGTCTCTTAAAACCCAATTCTCGAAGCAAAAAATCTGATTCCTCATACTAGGCTATTCACATGCATAAAATTTCTAGGGATAACCCCTTCTCTTTTTCCTGTATTGTATCGGAAAAAGCTTGTGTGTGTATGGGATATATAGCACATATATCTTCTCTTTTCTATCTATAAAGTAGCATTTGTAATTACCCCACTGTCATTTGTGTTCATCCTTACAGAAGTATTCCACATGCCCGTCACAATCTTGGTAATTCACTTCTGGATGCTCTCTTCCTCAGAAGATGAAGTGAGATTAGGAATACAGGCAATGATCTATATGGTTATGTGGCCTTATTCAAGTCTGATAAAGTGGAATAATCGCCTCCCTATTTCTGCTTTTCAGTGTGCTCTTCAACATCCAGGTAATCCATAATGAGCTATTTTGGCAACCTTTGCAATATATCCTCTCAACTTCAACTCCCTGTCAATATTCCCACAAATCTCTGGCTTCATCAGAAGGATAACTGGCAGACGTGTTTTGACCATACTTCAGCATATCTAAATCATCCTGCAGGATCTCTGTATCAGCTCTCTGTTTTACAACATTAGAAAACAATTGGTCAGTTGATCAGAGCTTCTGGTATTTCAGAATAGAGATGGTTATATGATATCTTTAGACTGATCTGGAGAAAAGAGGATATACCTGATGATTGAATCACGAAGATGATTGTTTCAGTATACAAAGATGGTTCAGGAAAGGAGTGTAGTAACTATAGGAGAATAATATTGTCACTGTGCAAAGATTTATAAAAGGGTAATGCCAACTAGAATATGGGATAAAGTAGCAGAAGAAGATCTAAGAAAGGAGAGTTTAGTTTTAGAAAAAGCTCAATCACTGATTTTATTTTTGCTGTAGCAAAATTCAAATCAATGAATCAGTTGATTTTCCCTGTAAGGGAAATGGAGAAATACTGGAAATTCAGAAAACCTATTTATGGCATTTCTTGGTTTGGAAAAAGCGTTTCATCTGGGAAAGTTAGGGATAAGAAAAGAAGAAATAATTATGATCAAGAATATGTATGTTGAGCTGTGTGAGGACTAAATTTGATAATTAAGTGTAATTCATTACACTTAATAATGGAGTGTCATATCTCCACTTCTGTTCACTGCAATGATGAATAATCCTAGATGTGGTTAATAATGAAAAAGGAGAAACAGCTATATTTGCAGAGAAGATATAGTCTATTTGTTATTTGAGCTTTATTTTTAAAAAAACAAAAAACTTCCTGTACCATGTACATAATGTGTTCTGCCATTTAGAAGATTTTGAAGTTATTTTATATGCTGCGGCAGGTATTAAAAACATCTTTACCATAACTTTCCCCTGCTCTTTGTGCATGAAACTCTCTTGAACATGACACTTACACAACATAATTCTGTAACATAACACTTTTTCAATGACAATTTCTGGATAACGTTGGCAATGACGTTTTTAACTTCAACGTGAAAGTGGACAAAGCAATTGGAAGATGGATCTTTATGCATCATGGACTAAAGAGTCCAAGAAAGAAATAATGATTTTCTGTTATCAAGAGTGTTATGGAAAGAAAAAAGAAGCCACTGTTCAGTCATATTTTTATAATTTTGTACAGAAAGTTGAACAGCCAACTGAAGTAGTTTTTTTTCCCCTTATTTTCTCATACTGTTTATACATTATTACTTTGCATTGATGATTACATACTGAAATGTAATTTATGTATATATAATCTTGTGAAGGAAACTAACAGAAATAATCTATAAATATGTCAGCGATAATGCTGGTATTGTTTACGGAGTAATTAGCATATTGGCTTTCCAACCAATAGGCTATATGTTCAAATCCCAATGGGCATAGATGTTTTTGAATGTCTTTAGGTAGGTAGGAAATGAATTTCAGCATCCAGTGTAAGACCGGATGCTGAAATTCACAATATACTGGCAACCCTTCTTCTTGGAGGCCTGAGGTGGCTTGAAAAAGTTCCATTTTTTATTCTCTAGAGTAGAGTTTCTAGGCTATGCAAAAGATAAATTAAAATAATCAATAAAGATAGCAAAAATAGCCCACCCACAGTAGGACTATACTATAGGTCTATAAATAAACCTCTGTTACATCGCTGTATTTTCGTTTCCTTATTAGAGTACGTATTTAAGTATGATCCAAATTGATCCAGTCTTCTCTATATCCTTCTACCTTAATTTTATATCTATCTCCTTAATATATAACCCGGCTTGGCTCCTAGGGATATTTCCTCTTCAGAAACTGGCAAATTTATATTTTAACTGCACCAGCCAGCTTCCTATAACAAGAATATAATTCATGCTCGGGGAAATATTCCTAGGTTTTAGGCATATACGTTAATCTAGAATTCACACGCAAGTATATAGATCTCGGTACCTTGCAATCGTGACCTAAGATCTAATCTCAATTATATAATTATCTAACCTCCTTCCTGCTATTTGGTTCTATTTTCACAAGTGGTAGTTTGACACCACTTGTGAAAATAGATGTGAACCTGAAAATAGATCTTGAACCTGAGTCTTGCCTCGAATTTAGGCAAGACTCAGGTTCAAGTAACAAAACATGTTACTTGAAAATGTTCAATACTAGTCTAACCTTCTTACATAAACTGACATGCAAAATCATGTAATACAAATGGATAATTAAACAATATCACATTCAAGTCGGGTTCCTTCATTCACATTTACTTTAAATAGATATTTCACAACTCATTTCTCTCTCAGTTAAATTTACTCAATTAACAAAGGGTTTTCACTACTTCAATCATATGTTAGAGATTTATCCTATACAAATCTTTGTCTAATAGAATTGGCTGTATTAATTATTCTATCCTGTCAAAGTTCTCTAAAATGTCCTCAGTCTTGCTTTATCAAGACACAAATTCTACCTTCAAACAATCTCAAGATATAAAACAAAAGGATCTTTACTTTACCAAGTCCGTCCGAAGGTCTATTAGCTGCCACGTGTTGCTCGGGTCATCCTTCATCTTGGCTGGTCCTGGGTCAGGTCTCATGACTGAGTTGTTCTGTTCTCTGCTACCAGACACAAATCAGGAAATGGCTGGAACTACAAGCCTTCTCTGTTCGCTTGGGTGGGTCATTCAGCATTTGGCACCATTCTGCATGAGCTGTTGATTCTTGTACGGGTCTCCGTGGAATACCTCTCAGCGCAAGTCATGAATATGGCTGGCTGTCCGTCGACATAGCACCCTCGGTTTGTCCTATCTCCGATCACTCATCAAGAGTCCTTGATCTCCAAAATCCCAGAAGAAACAGAAAAAAGCCTAGAGCTGGGTGCATATTGCCTTAAATATTCTTTCTCAGCGCCCTCTTTTTCTGTATTGTTTTTTTGCACGATCCATAACTTACATCGCCCTTAGGTTGATCCCTTGCTTTTCTCTCCTTACTATTAGGTGTTGAAAACAACACCTAATAGCAAGGAAGGGCACTTATGTCAGCCTTCCCCATAAGCTGCAGCCTTCGGCGTTACGATAGGCACTTGTGGCTTAGACGTGACTGTTGATCCTATTAGTCATTTCTTGCCTGGCGACTTACGACTTTTTGATAGCTTAATAATACATGAATTAAGCCATTATTCCTTTACATGAAATGCTAATCTGACATAATTCTTGATTTTAGCTTTCCGTTTGACAATAAATAATTCCAATACATTATACATACTGATATACACTTTCACATACAACAACTTAGGTGTTTCTCACCTTCTGCTAGTAAGCAGGTATTATGCAAATTTCCTTGTTATTTTGTAAAACTTACACGTTAGATCTTAAATGAATAACTTGTCAAGAAGTTCTTCATTCGATATCTAACACCTCCCTTGGGTGAGAGCCACATTAAAAAAAAAAAAAAAAATAGTCATTTAACTGATGAAGGGTTTAAATTTGAGTTACATAAATTTTGATGATTGTAAGTTGCCAGGCCTATATCTGACCAAATACAGATGGTCCCCAACTTATAACATTACTCTTGCAATGTTAACCTCTCTATCCTGCCCATCAAACATATGATCCCATTAGCTTCCAGCAATTTCTTATTTATGATTAATGTCATTAATGATGATGCCCTTTGGTTGAAAAGGTTAATTTTGGATCCTGTCTGAGATCAATCAAGCAGAGAATACATGCAGTTGACCGACATAGATTTTAAAGATAGGAATAATCATATAATCATAACATTAATTATATTTCTGTGAATCTAAGGTACTCTGCTGTGACAGTGTATTGGGGAAGAGGATGAGATGAACTTACTTAAATTATAGACTTCTAGGTTAACCAGAAAAATTTAGGGTTATGTAAAGTTCAGTACTAGGATTAGGTATCCATACCAACTGGTTTTCCTAGCTCTAACTATATTCACCTTAAAGCAGTTGTATCAAAATTTATTCCCCCCCCCTTTCCCCATATCAAAAGAACAGTTTCATTGTGCTCTGAATTTTAGAAACAGATTACATTTCATTTTATTAAATAATTATTTGTAAAAATTATTTATTAAAAATAATATTTAATAGACCTAACATGTATTTTAGATAAACTTCATTTTATTACATTTTAGGACTCAGTTAGGATATACAATTGTTGAATATTAATACATATAAATTAACTTAAATATTTCAAAGATAATTGTAAGCATAATCACATTTTTCATTTACACTACATAAAAGTATTAGTTTTTCTGCTTGAATTCAGTTTCCCAAATTGTGGCATTTTAATTTACAAATTGATATGCAGTACTAGAATTAATATGATTAATTGGAATAATAGCTGCTTCTAAAATTACATTTTAATTACCCAGTGCAGCGTCTTTATTTTATTTGTGTCTAAAACTTTAAATATTACTCATCTTGGTATAGATTATTGATATTTATAAAAACAGTGTTTTGCACTATTTTGTGTATAGAAAATGTATTATGGAAAGAATGGAATTATACAGGCGTGATGGGCTTCATTTGGAATGAGTGCACTGGAGAAAGTGTTATTAGATGGAAGTACATTGTGTGATGAGTGCATGGAAAATCAGGAGAGAGTGCTATTGAAGAGACAGAAGTGCTTGGCAGTGGAAACAGTAGTAGTGTGAGAAGAAGAGAGAATGGGAATGCAAGAGGAACAGGGAAGCGGTGGGTGGGCGGAGACCGGGTGTACAGGGAGACATGGCATAGGGAGAGTGGATGTTGAAAGTGTCAGTGAAAGTGTGTATGAAGATGGAGTATATCGCGATGTGGGTGGAAAGTTGAGACTGAGTGGATATATGTGATAAGTGGCCATGCAGGTGATTGGGCAAGTGTGGTGTGGAAATCACAACTAACAATTGACTTAGATAGGACTGGTTATAGACCTAAAATTGAACTACCGTGTTTGTTTACAAATGCCAGAAGTATCAGAAATAAGGGAGATGAAATAGTTTCACTGATTATTTGCCACAGATTCATTGGAATAAGTGAAACATGGTTGAATGAAGAGATGAAGAAAGAATGGGAATGCAAAGGAACAGGGAAACGGTGGGTGGACAGGGAGAGATATTCTAACAGGAATAGAAATGGAAGGATACAGTAATTTTTGCAAGGATTAAAAGGACAATAAGGGAGGGGGAGTGCTGCTGATTAAAGCAGAAGAATTATGTCCACATAAAGTAGACATGAAAGAGGGAAATAGTGGCAATGTGATGTAAAGTGGAGGTTGACAGCAAGACATATTTAGTTGGATGTTGCGCTATAGGCCATGGAATGTGGAAGATAGTGATAAAGAAATGTATAAGCAACTTAGATTAGTGAACAAAGGAAGGTAATTATTGTGGGTGATTTTAATTAAGACAGTATAGATTGGACTGAAGCAATAGCATTTAAGAATAAGAAAAATAAATTTCTCAAGTTCTTGAGAGATAACCATCTCAGACAATATGTAAAGGAAGGCATGTGAGAATCAAGAGTTTTGGATCTGATCATTTCATCAGAAGATGCAATTATGGATGGGGTTTCATACTTTCCTCCAGTTGGGATCACCAACTGGAGGAAAGTGATCACCTTAGTTGTGACTAGCCATATGCAGACTTCTGTGAGGAAAACGTAAACTATATTATTAATTATAAAAACTTTAACTACCTATATTTCGGCAATGTTACATTGCTATCTTCAGGTATTACAAAACAGTATGTGCAGGCAGGTACTCAAACCAAGCAAATGAGGCTGAAGAAAGGGAGCAAATTGCTGCCACCCACGTTCTCTTGGCCGACACCAACAAGGCTATTCATGCGCTAGAGGAAGAGCTTGCTGCTATGCTGAATGTCAACCTTTGGACGATCCTTTCCAACATCTCAAATGCTTCAACAGAAAAATAATTTCAAAGAATACGATATAATAAATTTAGTTTAATCCTTTATCCAAGTGTGAGCAAACAAAGTTTGTGCCTGAAAGTATCTTCAGGACTGGGGTAAGGTGGTACAACACCGGGGCACTCCTTGCAAAGGTGGAGCAAGCTACCAACACTCCTATCTCAGTATCTCCCATAATGCAAAACACATCTCCTTGCGGATATGTCTAATGTTATGCATTAAGGGAAGGGCCACAACCCAGACTAGTTTCGACCTTTATTGAGGTCTCTTCAGTGGGAGCCAGGCCCAAGTGGAGATAACAGTCAGAAGCATTAGCATCTACCTATAGGAGTTGCCAAATGGTGTGCCACCTTTTTAATAAATTACTCTGGATTTAGAGAAAGATGTTAAAAGTTTATTTTTCACTTGGTGAAAAATAAACTTTCAACATCTTTCTCTTTCGACCTCAATAAAGGTCGAAACTAGTCTGGGTAGTGGCCCTTCTCTTAATGCATAACATTATACATATCCGCAAGGAGATGTGTTTTGCATTATAGGAGATACTGAGATAGGAGTGTTGGTAGCTTGCTCCACCTTTGCAACGAGTTGCCCTGGTGTTGTACCACCTTAACCCAGTCCTGAAGATACTTTCAGGTGCAAACTTTGTTTGCTCACACTTGGATAAAGGATTAAACTAAATTTATTATATTCTAACCAAGTGAAAAATAAACTTTCAGCATCTTTCTCTAAATCCAGAGTAATTTATTAAAAAGGTGGCACACCATTTGCCAACTCCTATAGGTAGAGATGACCTTGCTAATGCTTCTAGCTGGTATCTCCACTTGGGCCTGGCTCCCACTGAAGAGACCTCAATAAAGGTCGAAATTAGTCTGGGTAGTGGCCCTTCTCTTAATGCATAACATTAGACATATCTGCAAGGAGATGTGTTTTGCATTATGGGAGATACTGAGATAGGAGTGTTGGTAGCTTGCTCCACCTTTGCAAGGAGTGTCCCGGTGTTGCACCACCTTACCCCAGTCCTGAAGATACTTTCAGGTGCAAACTTTGTTTGCTCACGCTTGGATAAAGGATTAAACTAAATTTATAATATCAGACTGGATGTACCCAGTGTTCTTACCAAAGCCAAACCATCAAAAAAAGAATTCAAAGCTTTACAAGAAATGAAAAACAACAGAAAAATAATAATTACTAAAGCGGATAAGGGAAATGCCACTGTGGTTCTAAACCAAACGGACTACTTAAGTAAGCTTGCCTCTTTACTTTTAGATCGGTCTACATACCTCCCTATAGAATATGATCCTGCCAGCTCCCAAATCAGAACACTCCGTATGCTCCTTAAGAAGGATAATGGACTACCAAAAATCCATAAGCGAAATGTACCATTACATCCCATTGTGTATGGCATTAATTCACTCACATACAAATTAGCCAAACATTTTGCCATAGTGTTCTCACAATATACTGGCAACACACTGACATAATGTAGAGGACATAAGAGAGGATGGCTTAATTGTGAATGAGCAGGAGGTATTTGAGAAAATAACCTTGATGTCAATAAGGTGATAGGATTTCATGACATATCACTACATTGTCTTAAGGGAATGCTCCAGGGAATTGGCAGTAACATTGGCATGCCTGTTTAATAAGTTTTACTACAGCACAGGTTTCAAGGGAGTGGAAAGAAGGTAAAATTGTTCCACTGCATAAAGGTTGTGATAAGGTTATGGCTTCAAATTATAGGCAAATCTGTATATCTGGAGTTGTAGTGTAAGTACTAGAGAGATTGGTGAGAAGTAGGATATAGAAATGAGTTTATAACAGCAGTATTCTCTCTTGGTTATTAGCATGAGTTTGTTAAAGGGAGATCATGTTTTACTATCTTATATTCTATAACAAGGTGGCAAATACCTTGGACAGGGTAAATGCATATACAGTGATGTACTTCGATTTTGTAAAAGCTTTTGTAGACTGCCACATGACTAGCTGTTAAATAAATTTAAACACATGGGATTGGATAATAGACTTGGATCAGTGAATGGCTGTCAGATAGGTGTTAGAAAGTTGTATCCTGGGGTGTATCCTGAAAGAGTAAGTTCAGTAGCAGTGTACTGCAGGGGTCAGTTTTGGGACCATTGTTGTTCAATTTGTATGTTAATGATATTGGAATGGGTTTTACTAGTGATCTGCAGCTGTTTGCAGATGATGCAAAATTGGGGAGAGCAATGCAGAGTCAAGCAGATGTTATGGTTTTGCAGGAGGACTTGAATAGATTGCATGAATGGGCAGGTAAGTGGAATGTCAGTTCAGTGTTTCCAAGTGTAAGGTTTTGAGATTTGTAAGCAATGATGGGATGCAAAGTATATACTTGGTGGGGAAACTTTAAAGGAAGTAGAGAAGATGAGAGATCTGGGAGTGGTGGTGGACAAGGACCTGAAGTTCAGGGGCTACGTTGCACAAGTTGTGAAGAAGTCATATTGGTAATGATGCAGAGAGCCCTGACACAGAAATAAAGAAGTTTTGATGGCATTGTATAAGTCCTTGATCAGGTCTCCTACGGATTATTGAGCTCAGATTTCGTCGCCAGGTTTTCATGGTGACAAGGATACGTTGGAAAGGGGTCGAGAAAAGATTCACAAAAGTGATCTTTAGAATGTGAAGTATGAGGACAAATTGAAAGAATGTAAATTGCAAATCCTCGTGAATAGGAGGAAAGGGGGGGGGTATGATTGAGACATATTCACTAGTTGTGATAGTGTGTGTGTGCGCCTCTCCACGAAGAGTCTGACTCCATGGAGGTCAGATGTTAATAATAGTAATTTTATTATTATTATCCTATGACTCCATGCAGTCAAAGACTCATCTAGGAGGTCTCTTTGTTACACACGCACAGCTCATCATACCTTGAACTCCCACCTTAAACACGTTCAAATTTTCTGCAGACACACACCACACTTTCAGGCAATGTATTCCAATCATTCACAACTCTTCATGCAAAAAACCTGCTTCTCACTCTCTCCTTATACAGCTTCCAGGGATGACCTCTTGTTCTTCCCTGATCTCCCACCATTTTATGAAAAACCTCTTCAACGTTAATCCTATAGCAACCCCTTACCAACTTGTCTCTATCATATCCCCCACCCTCTTCTTCCTATCCACTATACTGTAAATTGCATCTTCTCAACCTTTCTTCATATTCAACATGCCAGAGATCAGAAACTACCTTAGTCAATTGCATCTAGATCCCCTTTCCAACATCTCTTCATTTTGAAAACCAGGTGACCTAATCTGTGCAAAGTAGTCCATATGTGGCCTAATAAAGGCCTTATACATCGGAATCAGAATCTCCTTATTTCTACATGCCACTGTCTTCTGCATCATTCCCAGAATTCTTTGTGTTGTCCTTGCAATTTTGGTAACGTACCCTCTAAATTTTAGATCCTTATCCACCATCATCCCAAGATCTCTTATTTCCTACACCTCCAACAACATATCCCCACCAAGCATAAATTCTACATCCCATCTTTGTTTTCCAAATTTTAAAATCTTACATTTCACAGCATTGAAGTGGCATCTCCACTCACTTGGCCATTCACTCAGTCTATTCAATATACAGGCTGAATATCCCATCCACATCTTCTCCAGTATCATTAACATTCAGGTTAAACAGCAGTGACCCTAAAACAGATCCATGACTAGTAACTTTTCTTTTTTGGGATATTGCTCCCCCATACGCAACTTGCTTGATTGGCTATTTGATTGGAATCAAATAGCCAATCTCCAATCTAGTGTATTAGTCTAAATATCAAACTACAGTTTATGAAATTTAATTTATACACTTATAGTTAGCAATTCAACTGCCATAAACTGTGGTTTGGTATTACTTAAATTTTTTTTACACAAAATAGTGTAAAACACTGTTTATAAATATTAATCATCTATACCAAGATGGGTAATATTTAAAGTTTTAGACATTAATAAAATAAAGATGTTGCATTTTTGGTATTTAAAATGTAATTTTACAAGCAGCTATTATTTTCATTCTTCTTCTTCTTCGCGTTATTCCTGCTTCCTATGCAGGGTCCGCGTGTTACTTTTAGATGCGACTTCTTGTTAGTACTACTCCCAACCGACCCGTCGCCTGGTCTGCGCTGGGGGGGGGTATATTTTTGACCGTAGAGGCGTATGTTCACGGGGCTGGTTTGCCTGTTTGCGGGATGAAAAACGCCAGATAAACTGGCGGAAAAACCCTACTGACCGCGCCCAAGACCGGCTAACTTGGCTATGCCTGAGGCAGATCCTCAAATTCCTCACGTCTACAACGGGAATCGAACCTTGGACACTCCTTCCCCAGGCATATGGTTGCGAAGCGCAAAGCCACTAGGCTAACCGCGCGGTTCAGCTATTATTTTCATTAATCATATTAATCCCAGTACTGCTACTGCATGTCAGTTTGTAAATTAAAAATACCACAATTTGAGAAACTGCATTCAAGTAGAAATTATTTGGATGTCAGGGATACACACCCATATATAGAAAACATGCTATTGTGATGGCTACTGAAATAAACAAGCAAAATAACTTTTGATTAATCTGTGGTTAGTTTTAATCAGAATTTTTTATTTTTATTTTTATTTTTATTTATTTATTTATTTTTTTTTGTCTTGCTTGTAATATATTTATACAAAGATATCAGTATTCATAATAGGGGAGGGGATTATTTAAAAAATAATAATTGTACTTCTATCACAATATAATTTCACTAACAAAATAAACCAGTCATTATAAACACAAAAATTAAAATTGGCACATTCTAATTAAATACTGTAGTAGATCTATACATTTTATTCTTCCAACACCTTTACACCTTTAGGTACGTAACAACTGTAATATAGTATTGTCTTAAGCTTAGTGTAATCAAATGCATGAAAATTGTACAAAACGCAGATTCTTTTATAATACTGTTATTTAAAAAAAATGCAATCTTTCTTTCAAAGATAAGTCAAAGACCTGTCTTTGCAAGATAATTGTCAAATGAGCTCATTGTCAGAAGTGAGTCTGGCTCCACATTGGGTGCCACCTGCTTTCTGGTTTTCATAAATTTTATTATTTGTCTTTCCTGTTAAATTATTGTTTATGGATAATATATAAATTCGCCCTTCATTATGAGCAATAAATGAAAGAATACAATCTGAGTTGTGTTGTGGCAAACATTTTAAATCCACCTTAAATTATAAGCCTATTTCTGTATAAATTATGTGTAATGTATATTGAGAATTAAAGAATGTATTACTTTGTTTTGTGAACATTTTTTTTTAACACATATAACAATACTGATACAAAGTAGACAGATAGCTTGAGCGAGTGAACCTGTTTTCTGGCTAGTAGATTTAGGTTGTATTTCTGGAGCCCTGAGTATATGTATGTGTATATATATTTACATTATATCGAAAATCATGTATCATGTAAACACATCATTGTTCTCCCACCTTCTGGTTGAAATTTGACACAAATTTAAAAATTGTTTGTTCATGTATTCTTGTAATAATCTTTTTTTACACGCATGTTACATGAAAGTTGTAATCCCCCCCCCCCACCCCCCCCCCCCCCCACCCCCCCCCCCCCCCACCCCCCCCCCCCCCCACCCCCCCCCCCCCCCACCCCCCCCCCCCCCCACCCCCCCCCCCCCCCACCCCCCCCCCCCCCCACCCCCCCCCCCCCCCACCCCCCCCCCCCCCCACCCCCCCCCCCCCCCACCCCCCCCCCCCCCCACCCCCCCCCCCCCCCACCCCCCCCCCCCCCCACCCCCCCCCCCCCCCACCCCCCCCCCCCCCCACCCCCCCCCCCCCCCACCCCCCCCCCCCCCCACCCCCCCCCCCCCCCACCCCCCCCCCCCCCCACCCCCCCCCCCCCCCACCCCCCCCCCCCCCCACCCCCCCCCCCCCCCACCCCCCCCCCCCCCCACCCCCCCCCCCCCCCACCCCCCCCCCCCCCCACCCCCCCCCCCCCCCACCCCCCCCCCCCCCCACCCCCCCCCCCCCCCACCCCCCCCCCCCCCCACCCCCCCCCCCCCCCACCCCCCCAAAACTGTCCTACTTTGGCCAAACAGGCAGGACAGCAAATATCAGAATCTCAGAACACAAGGATTACATCCGATTTCACCAGTACAGCCACTCTGGGCTTGCAGACCACGCTCTGGATACTCGCCACAGAATAAGATGGAAGAAAGCCACAGTAATACACCGCAGCAAGTTCAAGTATGAAAGACTATTCATGGAATCAGCCTCGGCCCTTAGGAACATGCCAAACCTCAACAAATTTGGATGCATGAAACTGCCCCAAATTTGGGAAACTTTTATCAAAAGAACTTTAGCCCAAAGGCCAAGAACTACCAATATAGCCCGCCAGGGGGCACCATCAGGACTTTAGGAAAACGCTAGCGTCCTAGCCTCAGTCTCATTTGTTGTATTAGTACTTGTGTGCACGTGTCTTTTTAGTAAGTTCCCAAGAAGATGGCAACGTAACGTTCGCCGAAATATCGGAAAGTGTATATTAAAGTTTATTTAATCTATATTTCCAGTATACGCTGTCAATTCCTTAAATATTAGTTATTATTACTTTTATAGTTACTATATTTGGCATGAAACTCTTTGATTCCTATCTTTGAGTTTCTTATTCGGTTTTAAAACAATGTGGGATTTAATATCCCCTTAATTTAAATTATGTTTACATCGCCAAAATGAAGCCTGTTGGCTTTTTATTTTAAATAATTTATGGGTGCACCTTTTTGACAAAAACTCGTATAGCAGAGTATATAAGTTCTTTTCGCTATACCCTTAGTATTATATTTGGTCTAGCTACTCACTGATGAGATCTCAATAAAGATCGAAACCGGTCTGGGTAGTGACCTCCTAGACCGGTTTCGATCTTTATTGAGGAGATGGGTTTTTACATTATGTGAAATACTAAGAATAGCAGACAGAACTTTCTCCACCTTTGCTACGAGTTGCCCTAGTTTGTACTACGTGCTTTAGCTTACGCTAGTAGTCGCCGATACTTTTATAGTTACTATATTTGGCATGAAACTCTTTGATTCCGACCTTTGAGTTTCTTATTCGGTTTTAAAACAATGTGGGATTTAATATCCCCTTAATTTAAATAATAAATATTACTTCCATATTTGTAAAGCAGTCTTCCACAAAATGAATTTTTTTAAACACATATCCAATTATATGAGTTTGCTATCAAATAGTTTTGCACGCACTGGGATACTGTATTATACACAGTTTTCATATTGTATCGTGTTCTTTAACATTGCTATTGATCATTGTTCCATTCCTGATGGTGCCAGTTCATACACTGACGAAATTATTAGATTTAATAAGATGTACTTGATATTATTGGTCACCAGTGTGTAAACTGGCACTTAATATTAAACTGTGTCTTAATCCATTTAAAACTTCTAATATATATTAAAGTTGAATTGTGGATAGTTAGTCTATATATGTTCCATGAAGTTTTAGAACACACTGAAGAAAAAAAAAGGTAAATTGTTGAAGCCAATTTGAAATAGAAATGCCTGTAAATGAGGCAAGCAGCAGAAACTGTAGTTTCTTTGATAGAGGAGTGATCCTAATCAAATTCTGTTTTATAATATTGAAGAATTTTTAAGCTAGTTTGGAAGCTCTTAGCTTGTTCCTGTTTCACCAATCAGTTTTCAATTGGGGAACTAAATGTGTTTATAAAGGCAAATATTTGTTTAGAAGCAAATGCTGTTATGAGTTAAAGTGAAAACTTTTATTGTTCACTGAACAATTCTATGTGTGATATGTTTATGATAGAAAGATGAGTGGTTAGAATTATTTTCCAAGTAGAAAGTTTGCTTATATAATCTGAATATTGTTGAAGATGTATGTGAGGAAAAATATGCATAAATGAAAATGATTTTTTAAATGACTAAATTAGCATGGAGTTTTATCTGAAGTTTACTAACCTAATTAACCTCTAGGTAAAATTCATTTTACTTGTTTTATTTTGAAGATGATATTATAAATCAAGAACTAATCTATAATAGTCTCAAGGTGCTTTATTTTACATAAAAACATCTTGAAGAGTTATAAAAGTGCCTGTTTTTTGTATTAAGCATCTATAGCACAATAATGGTGATTTTCTTTATTTTAAAGCCCTGGTTTTGAATCCCATTTAGGACTCTCTGAATCTTTATAAGATATTTTCAGTTAGAGTGATATCAACTGCTAACACTAGCCTGGGGAAAAGAACTTACTGGACCCTCTGAAGCAGAATAATAAAAGTAGAATTTTGTAATTTATTTAGTTTCATTTATAAAAAGAAAAACTTATGTCTGTGCCCTTAAAAAATTGCAGGCCAGAGTAATCTTACCTCCCCTTCTTGTTCGGGCTACAGCTGAAGGGAAATTAGCTGGTGTCATACAGAGGAAAAGGATTTCCTCCAAAACTGATTTTTTTCCTTCTGCAGAACAAACTGACCAGGTAAACACTGCATGCAGTTAAAAACATAATATAGCCACATATGAGGGGAAGTCTGATTAACACAAAAATGATAATAAAGCAACTGATATAACCACAAGAAAGAATGTACTAGTAGCAGAGTTATGAAGGTAACTTATGTTCCTATATCCTCGTGTGTTCCTTCTTGTGGTTATATCAGTTGCTTTAATATCATTTTTGGTCTAGGTGTTTATCAGAACTTTCCAGACCTGACCACCCTGCCCCACTTGTAACTTTAACCTCTTTGGCCCTAATTTGAAACAGCCAAACCCAACTTGTTTGCATGATCAGGCCAGTGATGAATTTAAATTCAGGAATCATATTGGAAAACAAGTAAAACTCAAAAGTTTGCTGGTTTGATTTCTTTGATTCTAAGGCTCTAATTGTAAGATGTGCCATTATTTTCAGTATCACTAACAAAAAAATTTTATTACAACAAAATACAATTTATTGACAATATCAGGCATGCCCAACTTATAGCCCTCAGAACAAATCCAGACTGCAGACTTTCAAATTGGCCCACCATTTCATATTGAAATTCAAAATTTTCGCAAATTTTAAATACATTTTTACAGATAAATGCTATATTAAGTGTTGGAGGAAAAATGAAACAATAAAAATACCCAATAAATAATATAAAAATATGCCAAGTTACTTAGCCACGAAAGGCCATTGAGCCTAATGTGAAAGCGAAGATAATGGGACAAAAAAAAAAAAAAAAAAAATACACGAATATGGCAAAATACATTTGAGATGTAGTATGGAAGAAAAACACTTTGGGCATAGTATCCACCCATAGCTTTTCTCTCCTTTGGCTATGGATGCTTACTACATTCCAACTCACCCAGCATTTTATAATATGATTTTCTGTTTTACATGCATACTAAGGCAATTAAATATGAAATCATTAACCTCTATATACAAGTAACTTAGTTGTGGAGATACTTCACATGTAAACTTTGTTTGCTTGCACTTGGATAAAGAATAAATCAAAAATATAATTTCTTTGCATCTTTAATTTAATTTCTACATACAGTGTTTGTATATGTATGCAACAAATTGCATGATTAAATGCATATATGTATGCATTTGATGCAGATTTACTTGGCTATATGACATAATTGAAAAAATTTAATGACTAGAAGCCGAGGGATACCAAAATAGGAAAAAACTATTTATTATTTGAATGTGCAACTAGTTTTGTCTTTTTAGACTTCACGCTCTTAATTCTCCTCATCCTAATGATGATGATTCTATCATTCATCCAATGATGAACAAATCAGAAAACATTTTTAGATGCTGTGATAAGCATGAGAGAAAGAATTGTGAAATCAACAGAAATTGTCCTCAGTCTGTTTTAATACTATCCTTAGTTATAACCTATCTGATTGTCATCACTCTTCAGCTTTCCAACTTTGGTATACATGAGATCATGCCCCTGAGAATGTGCCCAACAATATTGTGACATTCAGAATGCCTTCAAATGTCAGCAATATTTTTGCAAGTTAATTTATAGCTTTGTTCTCTTGTAATGTGTATATTTTATATCTCTTTTTATGTTATGCACCTGATGAAGTCTTCTAAGAAGACAAAACTAGTGCATTCAGATAACAGTTTTTTCTATTTTGATATCTCATCGCTTCTAGTCATTCAAATTCTTCAAGTGTGTATACATACATATATATTTGGCCAATGGAAAAAAGCGGAAGCTCATTTGGCCCACATCAAAAAATGCATGAGAACCTTTCTAGGATGTCATGAAGCAATGGTCAATATTATTGCTTAATTTTCAGTCACAGCTGCATGTTCTCTATATTTCATTCATTATTTCAGTAAAATAATATATAGCATTAAAAACACTTGCAACCTTCATATATATTTTGTTAATATTATTACATTCTAAGTTACCATTGTGGTTTTGACTACAGTGTAGGAACTACATCATCAAAGTTTGATTTCATTTAACATCTGAGACTTATTAAATTCTCCAATGTGCAATTGTTCTGCACCTGCGTTGTATATTTTACTTCTATTTTTGCTAACCACTACTCTGCAGATGCATTCTCTTTCTCTGATTAGATTTGAAAGAAGGTGAACTCTTGGCAAAACTGAAATTTTCAGAAAGGAAAAGGAAAAGAAAACTGACACTTTGAAGTCTGAAATACAAAATTCGAAGATACAACATATTTAGTTTTGTTCAGTAAGTAAATATATTTACTTATTTATTATGTTTACTTATTTAGCGGTAGGGGTACAAAAATTCGTTTACAGACACTTTTTTTTTTTTTTTTAGAATGACGGGATAGTATCTCTTTAAAAAAGTTTGAAACCACTGCATTAAATTGTTTTAAAGGTTATTTTTGTTCACAGGATGCACACACAAATTAGATTTCAGTATGTAATTATTAATACAAAGTATATAATGCAGTACAAACAGTATGAGAAAATAGAAATTTTTTTTGAAATAGTTATGGCATTTCAACCATATGAAATTATTAAGAGATGAATGAATGAACAGTGGCTTCTTTCTTCCCTTCAAAAATCTCTTGATAATAGACTAAAGCATCACCTATTTTCCCTTGAACTTTTAAGAACCATGAAGTATTAGGATCCATCTTCTTGAACCATACTATTCCTGCTGAAATTTCACATCATACGAATGTCATCTCTTTCGTTACATTTCAAGATGGCTTCAGAACATTCTTTTGTTATCATTGCTGACACATTGGTTACAAAAGTCAGATCTTTCACATGTATATAGTATGTGTCCACAGTAATATATTAACACAGTGGTTTTCAAACTGTGGGACACACCTCCCCAGTGGTGGTAGAACAATAAGACCCTGGGAGGACACGAAGCAGCAGTCAGTATTATTGCTTATTTTTGATCACAACTCCCCTATGTACTCTATATTCCATCCACTTTATCCATTATTATTGTGTATTATCAATCACAACTCCTGTGTGCTGTAATCTATATGCTTATTTTAATACAGTAGAGCATTATTGTAATAACACCATATATGGGAAAGTGGTCAAGTGGTGACCACTGCACTAGGTTTTGCAAATTTCTTGTGTTGGATTAATTAAAGGTTAGTTAGCTGATCTTATACCAAGGTAGCAGGTTTTTTCCTCTGGAAACTTAGGTTTTTCATCCCGCATACAAACACATTGGTCTTGAGAACACTGCAATTTACAGAAAAAAAATATTAGTGGTGGTGGTGGGCAGTAGATGCCGTTGTGTGTTGATGATTATGGTGGTAGTGGCATTCCATGTAGTTGGTCAATTAAGTGGTGAAGACAGAGTTATAGAGTATCTCTTTAAAAAAAGTATAAAGAGATAGTATCTCTTTATACTTTAAATACATAAAATTTAAATGACATTTTAAGTAAAGGATGTATTTCCATATTCAAATATCTGTAATTGTTGCATTTACTCACATCTAAGTTTTTTTTAAAAGAATGATTACATGGAATAATTATTTAATCACTAATGTTTTACACACCAGATTTTTTGTCTACTCAAGCTAGCATTATCCAGGCACTTGAGAGAAAAAGAGATGCTCAACAAAGATGGAAAATGAAGTGACCATGAGAACAAGGGCAGTTTCACATGCTTGCAGTTGGAGGTAAAAGTTATGTTCCTCCTGGAGATCTTCTGTGATTACTACTCGGGATGTTAAGGTGATGTGCCAGAATTGTAGAATCAGACCATTAGTTTTGTTGCAGTTATTGGGTTTCTATAAAACTTGAGCTGCTTTCATGAATAGTCTTTGGGATTTGAAATGAAATTTTATGCAGTAACTTGGCTTTCTTCCATTTGATGAAGATGGAATCTGTTTTTGACATGTACATACTGTATTTTAATTTTTATTTTTTTAATGGATAAGGTAATACTGTGAACACTTGAAGAGTAAAAAGGATTTTTGTAGTCTATCTCAGGAGGATAGAATCTTTTTTCACTGATTTGTAGACCATTCTAATTCTTTGCTGTTTTAGAAGATAGTCAAATCTATCTATTGCGTCTTTGGTGAAAGATGATGTAAACATAATCTGGTTTTGGGATGTATTATTTGTAAGGAGTTTAGCAAGAGTTTTTTTTTTTTTTAATTTTTTTATTGTATCTGTTTTGTTTGAAATACATCAGTAGAGCCTGTTGTTCTGGATGTGGTGCTTGTTGTGACAATGAAATTCTCTGTCCCTAGTTTCTAAGCACGGTAGTGATATGAAGTGTCATGTTAGTTTCTGTCATATACTAGACTGAATACAAGACAAACTACCAGGTACCTTGTAATGAGAATATTCAGGAAGCCTAAATTCTCTTCTTCATTTTCACAGGTAAAACTAATTTGAGTGTGGATATATTGTTAAGAAATTGTAGAAAGTCTGTGGATCACAAGTTAAAAATTTGTGATCCACAATCATCTATATACATGAACCATACTTTGGTTTGACAAGACCAGTTCATTGCAAAAGTTTCAAAATATTCCATGTATATGTTGGGGGGGAGGGTCAAAGAGCTAAAATGGTTTGTAGACCATTCTAATTCTTTACTGTTTTAGAAGATAGCCAAATCTATCTATTGCGCCTTTGGTGAAAGATAGAAATATGATGTAAATATAATTAGTTTTGGGTTGTATTATTTGTAAGGAGTTTAGCAAGATTTTTTTTTATTGTGTTAGATGGTGCTTGAAGAACTAAAAATGTCCCTAGTGGTGGGGATTCCAGTATATTGTCTACTGCATATTTGTATACATAGACAGCACGTCAAAATTAAGCAATCGTTCTCCTTTAATTAGAGGTACTGTATAATAGTTTAAAATCATCTGCAGATTTTTTTTTGCAAGAACTGATAATTTCAACATGAACTGATGGTATGATTGTACACAAATTTTGGTGCACTGCCTTATCTTTTCATCAACAGTAGTTAGAAAGAGCCACGAGGATTGAAAATCTTGCCTCCATCTTTTAAGCATATGACTTTCCCTGTTGCTTTGGGCACTGCATATTCTTTATTGAATGCCTAGATAATGCTAGCTTGAGCCAGAAAATGTCAGCATGTATGTAATTTAGTTATTTAATTATTTATTTGCATACCTGTTCAGTGCACCCCTCGTAAAACTAAAGTGTTTAATGAGGGGTCTCTGGAAAGTTCTGATAAACCTCTAGATCAAAAATGATATTAAAGCAACTGATATAACCACAAGAAAGAACATATGAGGATATAAGAACATAAGTTACATTCATAACTCTGCTACTATTATGTTCTTTGTAGTTATATCAGTTGCTTTAATATCATTTTTGTTCTAGGTGTTTATCAGAACTTTCCAGCTTCCCTCATATCTTTTTATTTTGTGTTCTAGCTTGTAAGTTAAGATCCTTTCACTTAAATGCTGAGAGTAGGAGCCAAATCTGTTTACATTTTCCTTGGACAAAGTTTATGAACTTCTTAATAATGAAATCTAATAATAGATAATAATATAACACCATGATGGACACAAAGTTAAGGAAATGCTCCTGGAAAAGAACACATACTGAAAACTCCTATAAATAAGTCAGCAGATGCTCTGAATACAGAGAAAAATATAAGAGGGCCAAGCTATATATAAAAGTAGCTAAACAAAAGCCATGGGAAGACTGGTATCAATAAGATGGCAAAATGTTTTAGAGGCTATTCAGAAAGCTTCGAAATAGAGGAAGAGTACTGTCAAAGGAATCAAAGATAATGTTAAGGTGACATGAAAACTGAAGACCAAGATATTCTAGATGTCTGGAGTAACTACTCTGAAAAACTGTTGAAAGAAACATGCAGTGACAGAACAGTAGTAGAAAATATTCAAGAAGAATGCAAAGAGAAGTACATATCAATAATACTTGAAGTAGAAAAGCCTGAAATGCGGAAAGGCAGCTGGAGAAGATGATATTCAACCAAAAATGCTCAAATATGGAAGTATAACAGTTTTGGAGTGTAGCCATTGCAAAATTCTTATACCTCTATGTTTGAGCCTGGTCAGAATATCATCAGCTCAGGATATCATATCATCCATATTTGAGCCTGGTCAGAAGGTTGAATTCCACGCAATTGGAGCAGAGCTCATAGTTCCTATCTGTATAAAGGGGAATAAAGCTGAATATGAGAATTACAGAGAATTTCTGTACTAAGTGTTCCAGGTAAGCTTTATGCAAGCATACTGAGTAAAGGAGAGAAAAATTGTAAAAATAAATAAATCAAATATCATCAGCTCAGGATATCATATCATCCATATTTGAGCCTGGTCAGAAGGTTGAATTCCACGCAATTGGAGCAGAGCTCATAGTTCCTATCTGTATAAAGGGGAATAAAGCTGAATATGAGAATTACAGAGAATTTCTGTACTAAGTGTTCCAGGTAAGATTTATGCAAGCATACTGAGTAAAGGCAGAGAAAAATTGTAAAAAAAATAAATCGTAGAGAAATCATGGAACTTTAATAAGAATCTCTACTTAAGTTTTGTCAGTCTGGAAAAGGCATATTACAATGTGTCCAGAGAAAAGCTTTTTAAAATACTGCAATTATATGGGACAAATGGAACATTATACAGAGCAGTACATAATCTATATTTAAGTCATAAGTCAGCAGTTAGAATTGAAGGAAATACTGAAATGTGGTTTGTTGTGAAATCAGGCATAAGACGAGTTCAGGCTGACTTCACTCATATTAATCATCTATATGAATTGCATTGTGAGAGCAACTGCCATTAAACCTTATATTAGAATCAGAGATATCAATTGTAACTCTTTGCTACATCTCATGCAAGTCTTCAGGGTTCTCTGACTAAATTGCATAACAAGCGTTGCATTAAAATCAACAATAAAAAGACCAAAACTATGCAAATATGCAGGAATATATAAAAAAAAACTTAAGGTTAGGAGTGGTAAGAAAGGCTTCACATTTTTCTTAAAAAAGCCTTTTTATTACTTATAAAAACTGCATTCTCAATGGAGAACCTATAAAAGAAGTAAAACATTTCAACTATTTAGGTACAGTTTTTAGTAAAGATGGCCAATTAAATATGGAAATAGACAACAAAATAAACAAAGTTGATATGGTGGGAAGTCAGTTGAATAAATTTATTAGGAATAAGAGAGAAATTAGCCAAAGCACTAAACTAGCAGTTTATAAGATGGTGTTCAAACTAGTTTTAAGTTATGCATCTGAAAGTCGGGCTAGAAATAAAGCACTTGATCGAAGATTAGAGACTGCAGATATGAGAATTTTGAGAGAGAGAGAGAGAGAGAGAGGGAGAAATTAGGGGTATGAACGGATGGCATCAATGGCAGAATCATATTAAAAACTAAGCCATCAGGAAGGAATTTGACATTGTGTGCATTCAAGGATGTGTGAGCAGGGCTAATCTGAGATGGTTGGTCACTTAAACAAAATGGGAGAGGAAGAGTTAGCAAAATAGGTGTTTGATGGCATAAAAAAACACAGAGAAACACCTGGGCTAATCTAAGGTGGCAGGGTCGTTTAACAGAATGGAGAGATGAAGGGTTAGCAAAACAGGTTTGATGCTAAGATGGCATAAAAAAGACTCGGAGAAATGTAAGTGGATACCACATTAAATATCATAATATTGGAGTTCTGACAAGTAATTGACTAATTTGGAGAAATGTTGATAGGAGATTAGTAATGTTGTAAAGTTAATTATGTAATATAGTACTGTCATAGTTATCTGTGCACTCTTTGAGGGTATATATCAGGAAATTGATAATTTAACTAGTGATAGAAAGTTTTTTTGTTATCAAGTATATTATAATAGACAAAAAATTATATTGATTTATTCATATAAAAACTTAAGGTTTTTATGTGAGTAAATATAAAAGGCTATAGAGGCTTGCATGTACCCAAGCAAGCCTCTGTAGCTTGGTCAGTATAGATGAATCCCTTTGGTCGGAAAGACCTGGGTTCAATTCCCTTCTTTGATGTGAGGAACCTTTATCTAGTCATCTTTCAACAAGATGAGATAGCCAGTCTCCTACGGAGGTAGAGGGTGTTTTTGTTGTTATTATTGTCTCTCAGAACAGTCAAACTAGCCCCATGAACACACATCTGCAGACATGATACGTTTCCCCCAATGCAAGGCTCAGCAACAGGCTGGTTGGGGTCGCTTAAAGTTGCATCATGTAAATAGTGGACACTGCACCAAGCGGGATAATGCGGGGAAGAAGAAGAAGAAGATTCGTGAAGCCAACAGCCTCTATACACATTTGGCCTACACATGAAAGTAGCTCACATACAGACTTTGTTTGCTTATGCGTACATATAGGATTAAAACATAAATATAATTTCTGGTCTATTTTAATTTAAGCTAGCAATAAATCAACAGTTTTTAATGTGCACAGTAATGCAATGTTTTAATTGCACATAAGAATTAAAAATAATAAAGTAATCATTTCATGTACATAAATTTTTTTTAATGCAACCATATTTCAACTGAGTGCCTCATTCATAAAAGTGAAACTTATTATGGCATTTATAGAATATTAATACAATTATTAATTCCATAAAATTAACAGCACATATGACATGATGTAACTGCAAACTGTAAAAACTGAAAAGTCAGTGGTCCTGTTATTGATCTAAAAATAGTGATAACTTGGCTGTGAAAGATTTGTAAAATCATTTCTGTTAAGGTTAGGCATGGTAAGAAGGGCTTCACATCTTTCTTAAAAAGCCTTTTTATTACTTATAAAAAAATAAAAAAGGTTTATAAGATCTGTAGTAACATCACGGTTACATGAGGTTTTCCCCTTACCAATTTATGAGAGTGAATGGTACTAAAAATAGGTAGTACAAATGACAACAACAAAAAAATGGGGGTGGGGCTGATTTTTGCAATTTAATATCTAATCTGTCTGAAAAGAATTCTGATCATCTGATAATTAACCAATAGTTATGTATAACTTTATTAATATTTTTGTTGGACCAAAAGAATCCTGGGATTTTAAATGCAGATATTTAAATATTGAAAAAATTGAGTTACCACAGTAACAGATATTGTAAATGACAAATTTACCATCAGTCAGAAAATCTTAAAAGGTTTCCTAATTAGGGTAAACGAGTTCAGTGTGAGTTTCATGTATGTAGTTTTTCATACATTCAACACAGCATCTTATCTTCTGACTCTCGTAGCAAAGTCACTTTTGATATGTATGCTTTATTCTTTATAATATATGCAATGAAACTTTATAACAAAGATGATGATCCTAGAAACTCAAATTTATTTATTAACAAAGTAATTAAACTAATCAAAAGAATACATGCAGTTAATAGACATGTTGCACTGGCTTCATAACCTCTGTTGCTTCAACTTAAATACAAACAACCCTTGAATGATTGTAAAATTGACATTATTAGATGACCAGGATTTTTTATATAATTTTTTATTTATTTTAATTTTGATTTATCCATTTTGGATGTATATGAGAAATTGGGCATCAGATTGGTTGCAGAGTGTTTTTGAATTGGGGAAGGCGTTCCACCATTGGAATTGCAAAGGGACATAACTATTCTGTCATATCTAGAAACAACTAGCATTTTCTATAAAAATGCACTTAGCTCTGTTGTGCTCTTTTAAGTGCATATGATGCATCTTTGGAGAAATCTCTTTCAAGGATAGACATTCAGTGGGTAAACTAGAACCCCAAATTGAACACTCGTACCTCTTTACAACCGTGAACTGGATCTATTTGCAAGTAAATGTAGCAAAAAAGAAAATGGTTTTTCTATTAGTTTCAGTAAATATATCAGCAGCTTATAGGATTTATACTGTATATTTTTAGCATCTTATGAAGAGTAAATCAAGAAATACTCAGCTCTAAACTTGCATGGGTAATTGACTTCTTGAGAAAATGACTTGTTAATGCACTCAACAGTTTCTTGATAAGTTCTCAAGTAGACTTATTGTTTTTCAACATTGCATTACCCATTTCTTTAAGTTGCTTACATCACTACTTGTTACATTTATCAACAAAATGGATTACCTTCATAGATTCATCTGAATTCTCATTGCACACAAATTAGTGATTGAGATTGTGTTTATCATCAAACATGCTAAGGTTTGCTGATCTTGACACTTGATTACTTAGGATTAGTGTTCATGCAAAAAAAACTGAGTGGGTTTTGTTAAACACAGTTTCACTTGAAAAATATTTACATTTAAAACATTGGCATTCTTTTGCAGACACCCTGTGTGTTAATTTTTCATAGCGATTTATATCTAATAAAAATCTCAGATAAATAAAACAAATGAATACATCTTCAAAATAGTACAGAAAAGTTACTATGTTTTTGTTTTGAAGAAAATTGCAATTTTCGGAGATTCCGGATTTGGGATTTTATTTGTTATTCTGTATTTAAAATATAATGATGTTTTTCTCATGGAACACATAAAACATATATATATATATATATATATATATATATATATATATATATTGTGTGTGTGTGTAATATATATATTATACTATATTAGTATAATATATATATATATTATATTAGTATCCCTGTCATTAAGTGATAAGCAAACCTCCCTAGCTTAGTCTGTATAGACGAAGCCCTTTGGTTGGAAAGACCTGGATTCGATTCCTGTCCAAGATATGAGGAACCTTTATCTGGTCTCTTTCGACTAAAGGTGAGTTAGCTGGTCTCATACAGAGGTAAGGGTTTTTTTTCACCCGGAAATTTGAGTTTTTCGGGTGAAAAACTCAAACTGCCCTGTGAACACGCACATCTACAAACATAGGACACACACTGGGAAGCATAGGGCTATCCTTATCCAAATTGATGTTCATTGCTTTTGGTATTTAATTCAATCTAAGGATGCACTGCTTATACAGTATCACAATACTCAGTACAGTAATAAAATAAATAAAAACTTGGTCATACAATCCATGGAAGCACTGCTTATATAGAATTAATAACATAATACTCAGTATAATAATAAAGCATCATGATCATCTTGTGCATTACCAGTTTTTTCCTTCATTCCGTTCCTCTTCTCTTCTTCTGAAGGAAGCAAAAGTAACTGTAGAAGGGATCCAGTCATACTGAATTAATATCATTCACATATATTTAGGAATTCTTTGAATTTATGATATTATCATCTCATTGTCTGTTAGAAGTATATTATAATTCCAAGGTTCTATCTTAGTCCTTGCAAAAATGATACTTTCTCATCTCTCTCTCTACCTTTGTTAATACTGCTAGTTCTTCTAGTGACATGATTGGAGATTATTTCTTAGGCTAACACCTTCAGCCTTTCCTGATTCAAGCATAGCTGTAGTTTCTCCAGCTGCCATAAAAATTGGCGCTTCTCACTAGACATTGCCTCCCCCCACCACCACCACCAAGTTAATAACTGCTTGCATTGCACATATCCTACTATGTCCTATTTCCACATTTGTGTTGGACTACAGAAACTTAACTAAAATCCTTCACTCTTTTTACCAGAGAACAATTCAATTAAATAGCAATTTTTGTCTTACTGAGTGTTTTCACCTAATACATTGTGGTTTGACCCCATGAACTGGTTTCTTCTTATTTCGACATCTTCCACCTTTCTGTATTTCATAGCAGACAACAGCTCTTCAAGATAAATGTCATTAAGTTCCTTCTCTGTGTTGACTCTCTGATCCTCAAATGATACTCGATATTCTAGATTCAGAATCACTTATGTATTGTATTAACATAAATAAAACAACACAACCACTCATCATTAAATACACAGCATTAGGTGAGAATCAGTTGGTTAGATTGTTTATTGCAAATGTAAAAACATTATACATTGCTAACTTATATTACCCCCTACGTATTTTTATGACAAAAATGTAAACCTAGTAGTATTTCTGATCAATTTTGAAGTTGGAGAGGATTTGATGAGTATATCATTCATATGGATTACTGTTATATTTATATGTATATGCATGTATATATATATATATATATATTACAACTTGAAGCAACACTTAAATAATGACTGATGGGCTAATTTTATTAGTTTTTAATTATCTGTCACTTCATTCTAAAATGGGTAGTTTTTTTAAACTGTTTATTGTTAAAATATACTGATCCACACAAGATGGAAAATGTTTAAAAAAAAAAAAAGAAATGGCAAGTGTTTTTTTTTTTTTTTATATTGTACCTAGCATAATCTCAAAATATTATGACATTTCCAGCTGTAATCCTAAAAAGACTTGATAATTAACTCCAAGGGAAGGGGAAAAAACAAAGAAAACTTGGTTTTATAGTAATTTTCAGAATACCTTGATAAGTGTGCTAAAGGCCTTAATGCTTTCCTGTATTTCTCAGTGGCTGAGCACGATATAATAACAGTTACTCTTTCTAGTCTGGCAGGGTATTATGTTGTTTTTTTTGTACTTTTACTGATACATTTCTTCTTTTTCTTTTCCAGATACGACAAGGAAAGACATATAGACAGTGTCTGTCTGTCTATAGCAATATTTTTAATCTTTGAATTTTGGTTATCATCATGCTGCCAAGGTATACAAACTTTATATAGTACTTATTTGTCATTTGTTATTCATACTTCAGCTGCTCCTTTTCCCCATCAGCTTCTTTGATTCAACTAGTGTCTGGAGTTTTTTGTCTCAGTAAAGATTTTTCTGTCTTTTCTCTCCAACAACCCAGATACCATTTACATATTATTTATTATTACTGTAGCATGTCCCTTGATATTTATTTTGGTTGCATTTTGTATCTTATTTGGCATAATATAAGAGTTGCAACAGCAGCTAGAGGTTGAGGTTCAAATTATTACAGTATATAGTATACAAAGAACTCTTGTTATTTTCTGGTCAAACAGAATATTTTTTGGGAACAATGTTTTTTCATTTCAAATCATATTTAATGGAGTATTAAAATAATGTGCTTCTTGTTAACACATACAAGACTGCTTAAGTGATTATGTATTTAATCATTTTTTAATGAAATAGTTTCTTGACTTAAACCACTTTTCAGTTATTTAAATGATTTACAAAAATTTTTTAAAATATGGAATTTTCTTGGATACTGATTACTTTACCTTCAGGATAAATGAATGAAAAGACAGATCAAATATCTGAAATTCCTGCCTTCATTAAAAATTAGATTGTGGAGATTGAGATATGGCAAGAATGTTTTGTTAGATACATTTATTTGATCTGCCTTTGATCATGGAATCATTGTCTGAGTCAGGATTATGCAGACTGGCTCATGAGATCAATAGTGCTTGTTATTTGCAGCTTGCAAACAAGCACTGTTACTAAATAAACAAAGAAAAAACATTCTGACATTTGTTTTAGTACAAGAAAGATTATTAGTGTGGTAGAACTGTGATCAACTGTTCTTAGAAATACAACTTAGGTCTTATTAGCAACAGTTTAGCAAGTTGTAGAAGGTTTTTTAACTTGGGTATATTATGTATTCAAGATACCAAGTAATTTTATATAAACTTGGTTTTTAATCCTATTTCCCAAGTGAGCAAACAGACAAGTAAGTCAAGTTTAGCAAGTTATTCATGTAGATTACATTATCCATATGAGCTATTCACTGCATGCAAAACAGTTATCTCATTGAAATGCTATGTAGGTATCATTGTGTGTAGGTAGTGAATATGAGTTTTCTTGAAATAAGATTAAATATGCATAGGCAGCATGCAATTTCCTTGTGTAGTTCATCTGTCTAAGCAAAAAAAAAAAAAAAAAATATTTCCACTTAAAATTTATAATAGTATAATATTTCTTAATATATTTGATTGATAGCACAATCTTAAGCATGCAGCTGAAGTTATATTTCCTTTTTTTTTTTTTTTTGTTAGTTACTGTATACAGAAACAGAAAACAACAGCAATGAAGAAATAGTTTCCTTTCTGTACTTACTTTCTGTTATGACTTCAGCTTTGCTTTAAACTAGCTTCATTAAGTGATCATAGGATGTAAATCATAATTTAGTCTATAAATAAAGTTACTATGTTTTGTTGTCAGAACATTTAACATTGAAACTAATTGGTCATAAATGGATCTCAAAATTAGCATCATTTGAAAAAACACAGCATTCTTGATTCAAGAAATGCTCTTAAATTTAGACTGGTTTTTGTTATTAAGAGATGATATATGCAGCATAGTTATCACTAGATTCCAATTAGAGCAGTATAGTTTTAAGCAGTTTTCTTTTTTCTGGTAAAAGGGAAGAGATAGATGTTGGTGTAAGAATTTAAGAAACAGATTGCATATCATAGTAATATGACATAGATGGAATATTGGCTAAATTACGTAGTGATAATTATCACTATGTAATTTGGTTAGGTTAGGTTATAATTGTTCTTGCATGAGCTTTTCTTTTTTTTTTTTTTTTTAAATAAAAAAGTCAGTATGTGAAATATTGGTGGGATAAATAATACAACTACAAAAAAAGAAAAAAATCTCATTTCTACTTTTGATAATACCTGCATCTCCAAATAAAATCAGATTTTCTTATTCCAATCAGGATACTACTTCTCAGCTATCCTGCTAACATTGTATATTCGCTCAACCTTGGAATACCAATCACACATTTGTGGTGCACTAAAACCTCCATAAAAATGCATGATGTCCTCCAAAAGAGGACAATCCAGTTAAATGATTACCTCCTTTCTCTCGCCAGTTCGTAACAGTCACGTCTCTCATAGATGTTCAAATTTTGCTTTAGGCTTCTTCTGCATAATGTTTCACTGAACTGGCCACCATCATTTCTTCATTTTCTTCTAGGACTATAAGAATATAAGTAATTGCTACTTGACATCCATTTGCTGTTCAGCTTAACCTACTGAATCAGATTTGCTTTCTCTTTCATATTCATGCCATCTGTTTCTGTTCTCTTAAACAGCCTGTGTTATGCTGCCTGTCTCCATCCCCCACATCAAAGACCACAACCTTCAGCCGTTTTTCAGAGACATAATAATAGATTTCTACTTTCCTGTCAACTGCTTACTTGCATAGTCCATAACTATGGTACTAATGTACTTCCAATGCTTTGACTGCTATCTAGGCACAGAAATCTGTTTGAATTTAGAGAGAGAGAGATGAGATTTTTTTTTTTAACACTCGTAAATATTGTCATTTTTGTCTTTCCTGTAAACCAAATTGCACTTGCTTCATATGTCAGATCTGGAACTGTTTTAAAGCTATTCTGATCAAGAATATACCCAGTAATGTTTCATTTTGTTTAGGTTGCTTTTTCTCTGTGCAGGAGATTATTTCTTGTTCATCTTTTTGTGTCCAGTTGCTCTTTTTGCTGAAAAAATAAATTTCCGATTTTTCTATCCTGTCTTATCTGATAATTTTGAAATGTGTCCATAGCAATTTACTCAAAACTGTTTACTGTTGAATAAATCTTATTCCTTCATTTTTTTGTTCTTTATTTCTTGAATCTGAAGGATTTAGCGTTAGATGATCTAGATCAGTGCTTCCCAAACTTATGGATGTAAAGGCTCCCTTGCAAAAATTAAAATATTTCACGGTCCCCATCAGAAAAACAAAAATCGTAATACAGACATATATTATTATAATATTTATTGTATTTATATTCAATACAAAACATACACAGCGAATATTGCAAAAATCAAATGCAAATATTACATTTTTAGCATCTTACATACACATTTGACATGGCACACTTAGTCTTAAAACATTTTAAATTTGTTTTCATTATTTCACAACCCCCTCAACAAAACTAACAGCCCCCGAGGGGGCTGCAGCCCACAGTTTGGGAAGCACTGATCTAGATGGCTTTCTGTCACCATGCAGTTAAATGTGCTAAATACCCTATTTAGTGTTTTTAAAATTAGGTTTTTATTGTGAGTGTGAGATAAGAAATGTTTAGAGTGGAGGTTCATTACATAGAAGTGATTGTGTCCTAAATGATAATACTAATGTTAATATTAATAAATGCAATGTTCTGCACTTTTGAGTGCAGAGATATAAGGTTGCATACTGTATTAGTGAAGCCATGCTTTGGAAAGCAGATTAGATTTGGATCTTGATGGTGACAGTGAACTAAAGTTCAGACGGCACATTGCAAGTACTACAAAGACTATCCATTGTTCCTATGATAAGAAGTATTGACAAGCAGGGATAAGGAGGTGGTGCTACTGGGTAAGGTATTTATCAGACCACACATGGACTATTGAGTTCATATTTGCTCACCTAGTTTCCATTATGATGTGGAGACACTGGCAAGGGTCCAAAGACAAATTACCAATATCATACATGGAATGTTGGTTATACAGAGATGTTGAGGAACATTGATTGATGAGTTTGGATAAGAGGAAAGGAAGTAATATGATTAATTAGGATTTTACCAGATTGATATAGAGAGGATTATAAAAGAATAGAGGATTAGAACAGAACAAAAATGAGGCCATGCTTGGAGGTTGTGTAAAGGTGTGGTGAAAAAGACTGAGTATTTTTTTCATGGAAAATAGTGGATGAGTGGAATGCATTATTAATATGGGGAGCATAAATGAGTTCAAGGTTTATTAAAATAGCCCAGTTGCTATTTAAGTGGACCTCACACAGTCTGTCAACTCCACAGAGGCTGCTGTAATAATAAAGAAAACCATTTTAATTGATATGACTGAACACAAAGTGAATTTTTCCTTATTGAGACAAATGAATAGTTGATGGGTGCTGTTATATGTAATTTGCTTTTACTCGTTATAAACACCCTCATTCTATCTTGCGATTAATAGATCACTGATACTTCTGTAAAAATGCTTATCACATTATTATATTTAAAATGTAATGTTTTACATTTTAAATATAATTAAATATATTAATTATTATTAAATATATATGTTATGGTTAAAGTGATAAATCCGGTTATTATTAATAATAACTGGTTAAAGTGAATAATTTATGAGAATTAATCACTTTAACCAGTTAAAGTGAATAATTCCTAGAGGAGTCTGGTACATGTAATAAAAACATGTTTATAGGTTTTCATTCTCAATAGAAATTATAACAGCTTAGGTTAAGTTAGGTTAGTTTATAATGAAAAAAGTAAGGAAAGTACTTCTTTTGCTCTCAATGGAATCAGAAATCATTATAAACTAACCTAACCTAACCTTTATCGGTTGGGAATCATAAACTAACCTGGATGTCGCATGTCGAACCAGAGTGTGGTCATAGTTTGTCGTGGGCAGATTAATGGGGATGAAAGATAAACGTTGTTGTGGACCGAGCTTAATGATTGCAGGCAGATAAATGGGATAACAAATAAAAGTTGTTGTGGGCAGATGAATGGGGATATTAGATAAACGTCGTTGCTGTACGTACCTCTTTCCTCATCAATGGAGAAAAACACTGATCAGTTCCTCTCTGATTTATCTATTATCCCCATTCATCTGCCCACAACAACTTTTATTTGTTATCCCCGTTTATCTGCCCGCAATCATTAAGCTCGGCCCACAACAACGCTTATCTTTCAACCCCATTATCTGCCCACTACAAACTACAATTGCACTCTGGTTCGACATATGACATCCAGGTTAGTTTAGTTTATAATGATTTCTGATTTCATTGAGTGCAAAAGAAGTACTTTCCTTACTTTTTTCATTATAAACTAACCTAACCTAACCAATAAAGGTTAGGTTAGTTTATAATGATTTCCAGCCAAAAAGGGTTAGGTTAGGTTAGTTTATAATGATTTCTGATTTCATTGAGTGCAAAAGAAGTACTTTCCTTACTTTTTTCATTATAATCTAACCTAAGCTTTTATAATTTCTATTGAGAATGAAAACCTATATACTATAAACATGTTTTTATTACATTTACCAGACTCCTCTAGGAATTATTCGCTTTAACTGGTAATTATTAATAGTAACCGGATTTATCACTTTAACCGTAACATATATATAATATATATTTAAAATAGCAAGCAAAGAGAGTGTAGTAAAGTTAGAAAGTTTGAATCATTTGTCTAAAAAAATGGGGTGAATGCTATTTTTGAAGACTAACCAAACGTTTCAAAGCCTATTGAAGAAATATTATATGAGTGAAAAATCTTTGCTTACAAAAAAAACTAGTTTTCATTGGGTAACTGGCTAGCATATCACTTTTCTTCACCAAACAGTGTTTCACTCTTGTTGTGAGATCATCAACCTAGCTTATTAGGCATGGTGTGTCTTGAAAAAAAAATTCCATTTTTAATCTATAGAGCAAGTTATCTGGATTATCTAATCCTTAGCTGATTCAGAGTACGAATTACTCAGTAAAGTAATTCTTATGACCTTTCATATGCATAATTTACATTTAAAAAATATTTAAATATAACTGCCTTCTCTCACAAATTATGGATATGTCTTTATGGACAGCAGTCAATGACAGTGGCCTACCATTCTTTTCACTTTGCTAAATGTCATAATTTCTCTCTGTATATATTCTGCATATATTTATATTAATATATTAACTCATATATATGAGAAAGGTTCAGCATTAATGAATTTAAATGAAATAGAAATAGAATCGGCCTGTCTGACTGCTTTATATCTTACCATAATTATTTGCTACAGTCCTTGAATATGATATAAGAAAATTGAATTGAACTAAGAAAAAAGAAGATTAAACATTGATGAAAAATACTTAATTATTATTATTATTATTACGGGCAACTCCAGGGGGTCCTTAGACTCATCGAGGAAGGCCCTAAACATCATGTCGAGAACTATTCAGCATTCACACAGTATCTATCATAATTTGCTTTGAACTCATTCACAGTCATGGCACTCACAACAGACTGGCAGATTCTTATTCCATGAGTGGCTTATTTCACTCATTCACCACTCTCCAAGTAAAAACCTAGTTCTAACACCATTGTTAACTACACTCTTGCTCAGTTTCCATGAATGGCCATTAGTTCTCCCACCACCACAACATCTATTCTGAAAATTTCCTCTGAATTAATCTTGTAAAAACCCCTCAGTAATTTGAATGTCTCAATCATATCACCCCTTTTCTGCCTATCAGCCAATTTCTGTAACCCACAAATCTTCAACCTATTCTCCTAATGTTCATTCTATAAACCATCTACCATCTTGGTCACTTGTGAGCCTCTGAATCCTCTCTATCTCCTCTCCCCCCCATCACCAAGAAAACCTGGATCTATGCACAGTAGTCAAGATTGGGTCTTATCAGGGTTTTCAATAAAGAGGAACAATAACCTGCTTGTCTCTGCTCATAAGTATTCTTCAGTAACCAAGTGATCTGATGAGCTGATTTAGCCACTTTTGCTATGTGCTCTCTAAACTTCAACTCCCTATCCATAACACTCCCTCTGGCTTTGTCGATTTCCTGGAGTACGGTTCCACCAATGTGGGATACTACTGATAATCTTTTCACCCCAAAATGCATAACCTTACATTTTGCCACATTAAACTGATATCCATTCTCCTTAGCCTAGTCTGCCAATCTATCCAAATCATCCTGCAAAATTTTGACATAATGCATATCCATTATTGCTCTACCCAACTTTGCATCATTTTCAAATCCTCTCAGATCCTTTCCTATATCATTAATGAACAAATTAAATAGCAGTGGTCCAAGAACAGAACCTTATGGCACACCACTAGTCACAGGCCTTCTTTTGGACTCGCCTCCTGAATAAACTACTCTTGGATATCTCTCCATTAGCCACTCTCCTATCCATCTCCATGTGCTGCAGTTTGCTGATTAGAATTCCATGTGGTATCCTGTCAAAGGCTTTTGCAAGTCCAGCAGTATCACTGTAAATCTGTTACCCTTATCCAATTCAGCCATCACTGTATTATGAAATGTGAGTTACTGAGTCCTGATCTACCTTTCACAAAACCATGCTGCACCCCATATAGTATCTCATTTTTATCTATCCATTCCTGTATTTTGCTCTTGACCAACTTCTCCAATACCTTGACAACAACTCTTGATATGCTGATTGGTCGGTAATTTGCAATGTCTTGGAGCCTCCTTTGTGCAACGGAACTATCTTCCCCCCCTCAGACTATCCCAGAGCTGAGACTTAAATTAAATGGTCAAGGACATTGACAAATCCTTTGCCACTTCACAAGCTGGTATACCATCCAATCCCACAGATATATTCACATTAAGGTTCTGTAATATGCTATTCACCTCTGTTTCGTTCACCTCAGTTCGCTCATTGCAATATCACCACCTGGATGATATACTCTTGCAAAATGTTCACTTAGTAATTCTACTATTTTGACTGATTTAGTCCTCCCTGCCATCGGCATTCCTTAAAATCATTCTGCCATATACATTTTTTCTTTTACTTGAAGCATATTGAAAGAACTGTTTGGGATTCTCTTTAGCCTGCATTGCTAACTTACTTTCATAATCTGCTTTTGCTTTTCTTACCACACTAGTTAACCCTCCTGGCCTGTGCCTGCAGGTCACCTTTCTCCTTAAATTCCCTCGACAATTGTTTCTTTTTTTGCAGCTCAATCTTAATGGTGTTGTTCATCCATTTAACTCCGACTTGATTTACTCTCCTGACTCTAGGTATGCAGTCAGCCATTACCTCCCTCAAATACTACTTTACCACATCCCATGTATAATAATTTAGTTTATTTATATTTCGTTTTCAATTATTGTTGTTGTTGTTGTTGTCTTTCCTTGTTGACTGCATTTTTGTATTATTTTATCTCTTATCTTTAACTATGTTTACTTGAAAATTTTCAAGTAAACATAGTTAAAGTAACTGTAAGTTTCAAGTAAACTTACAGTTACTTTCCGATTAATACACTTTATCTTATTCTAATCCGATTAACTTAGTCCCTGCTTGTAATCCTTTATACTTCCTACGAGTGTTAGCACTGTCAGTAAAAAGGCCTCAGAAATAGGCAATTCATGGTTACAGATAATTATCTCCCACACTATGTAATTCAGGAAAAAATTTATATTATTCATAGACTGCGCCATCCTGAATTAATTGTATAGCATGAGATGATTTGTTATAACACTTATAGGATAGATCACTTTCTAAAATAAACCTTAATTGTTCAGTTGTGGCAATTTCTCTAATTTAGACACACAGGTTCGATCATTTTTGTGAACAGTTTCGATCATTTTTGGTCAAAGATCAGGCGATAATATTAAACAAACAAAACATGTTTATTTAACCTTAAGCAACTTTACAATAATATACACAATTGAGCAGCTTCTCTCTCTAATGCCTATCTTGAGCTCAATTCATAACCTTTACAATTAGAATTGCTATTAACAATACTTAAATAACTTGTTTACAAATCTTGGCAATTACTGGCTGGTACAAATGACATCATTGGCTAAACACTTTTTCAATCAGGGTGGCCATAAAATAACTTTCCCTCTTTGGAAGCATCTGTAGCTAAAACCAATAAATGGAATTTGACCAAATTTTATATTGAGACTTTTGAAGGCATGAGGAGATGATTTTCGCCAAAAAAAAGATTTAGTAGGTACCAAAAGTCGCCAGTAGGGGAAATTTTGGCACTGGCAGAGCCAAAAACAAGCGGATAAATTACATTGAAGGCAGATAAAATGGAATAATAACATTTTGATGGTGTAAGCGACAGCTGCGTCACTCATTCCAGCTGGATATGTGGTGCATTACAATGATAAGAATAATAATAATTAAACTAAAACAACTTGCGAGAGACACAGAAATTAATGTAGTGATTGAACTCACAGGAAATAATGTTTTATTCATTATTTCCTCTGCCAGGTCTAACTCCTAGTGATCCAGTTTCTTCAAACTTCTTAATCATAGCTCTCAGTGCTACAGCTAATATAGGACCTGTACGCAGGTTATGAAGCCTTCTAAATTCCTGAAGGGCCGCTATGGCATTGCACTGTTTAAGGTAAAACAACTTAGCTAGTAAAGCACGCTGAGGCAAGGTAGGATGCACAATTCGTCAGTCATTCGAATAACTGCCTGAACGTTCCCGATCCTTTTTAAGTGGAATTGGTGGCACTGCTGTCACGTACGCACAGTAAAATTTGCATAATCCTTTTTACCTGAGTTTACTGCAAATAAATGACTGCTTTCGGCTCTGCAAGCGGCAATATTTCCCCTATCGGCGACTTTTGGCACTAAATCTTTTTTCGTGGAAATCATCTCCCCATGCCTTCAAAAGTCTCGATATAAAATTTGGTCTCATTCCATTTTTTGGTTTTAGCTACAGATGCCTCCAAAGAGGGAAAGTTATTTTATGGCCACCTTGTATATTAGCTAACACTCAGCCTCAATTATCTCTTATAGTGACTTTACAATTATTTTTAACAGAGCTACGTTCAGTGTACATACAATTCTTAATCATTACCTTAGCATTAGTACAATAGAATCTACTCACAAATTTGCAGTAACATATACAGTTCTACCAGCTTTGAAGATTTATGGTGGTTCTGCTGACTGCTTTCCTCCCATCCTATATACTGGCCTTCACTGAACGGCTCTTCCATAGTTCTTTCCCAAGAATTGTAGCATTGCTCTCTGTTAGTACTGGATCTACTGTGGGTGGCTTGTATCAGGTTGCATGTGGCATGTTCTGTTACTGAAAGCACATCTCTGAAAAATAAACTGCATCTCCTGGGGTTCCCCATGCATAGGGTCACGCTCCAACAAAATCTCGGGAGTCCGAGTAGGCCAACGAACTGCAGTAAGAGGAAAAACTAAGAGCCTTCTGAGGTTCTCAAGGCCTCTTTTATACAATTCAGAGTTCTTTAGAGCCAGAGATCCCCGGATCTTCTGTAAAGATACTGATGTCACCTTCAGTTTTGGCAGCAAAATCTCCACATCTGAGTGCCCTTCAGCACCTTTGTTCACTCTCAGGTCGCCAACATAATGCTGTCTAATCCTCTTAATTTGAGGCAGAAATACTTTAACATTCAGTTACTTTTTACAATTTTGCATCAGAATTTAACATTAAATCAACGTTACGTACAATTTGAACATTTACAATATTTTTATAACTCATGAACAGTTAATATTTTTTTAACTTTATTTTTATAACTCGTGAATCAGCTACATTTACAAGTTTACAATCAGTATTGAGCTGTTAAAATACAGTAATACACAGACTTTGTTCTTTTTACATGATTAATAACCTCTGTAAAATCGATGTAGGAGAATTTTAACAAAATTTCACTGCGTCGGATTTTACACCATGCACTATCAACATACAGCCCTTGCAGTTTTTCATGCCATGGCGCTGATCCAAGCAATCTCCTAAATTTGTCATACTTACCAGCTTGGTAATTCCACATATACCCTGTCTTAACTGAAAATTCCACAGAGGTGGCTAAATGACCATATTTAGCCACCTCTCAGGTCAAGGTTCAATTGCCACCAATTGGTGAGAGGGATCATATGATCACTCTCACCAATTGGTGGCAATGTAGTCATATTCATTATAGTCAAGTTCTCAGATGCAATTACTAGATTGAGCACTCTCGAACCCCTAGTGCAGTGGGGGCAAACCTTTTTATGTGCATGTGCCAAAAATTAAAAAATTTAATTGCTGACATGCTGGGCAGTTTTTAATAGGGAAAAATTAATAAAAAATTAATCTAACTTTATTTATTTATAAATTTATATTTTATAAATAATTATTTATAATTTTATAAATTTTATTTTATTTATATTTATATATTATATATTAATTATGATGTATATATTATAATAATATAAATTATAATACAATATTTATCATATACATTATAATATATATTATATATAAATATTAATAATATTTATATAATATCCCCAACAGCCATTATACTGCAGATGCAAGAGAAATAAGTAGTTTTATTGTATCCCTGAATAAGGTACAGAGCCTTTTGCAGTCTGTGTAGTATATGCCTCAACAAATGGTGCAATTACAGACAGCTGGAATAAAAACGGCTAATGAATCACATGTCCACCCCTCCTCTCACAGAAAGTATGCTGTATAGACTCAAGCATAACCATATGTTGCACTGGAAACACAGTATCTAACTAAAAACTATTGTCCAATTTTTCAATTACATGACCGGTGGGCTCAACTCACACAGGGTTTCAACCATAGGTTGAAACTTTGTGTGAGTTGAGCCCGCTGGTAATGAGAAGTTCTGTCAGAATGATAAACGACATCCCGTCGTGAATGCGTTAAAACTGAGAAATATATAGTGAATGTTGTTATGACAGTTTCAGATGTTATGGAATTTGGTTGAAGAGGATTAGCATTTCAACTCAACAATTGTTGGTTGCCTTTGTCTTTGGGCCGTGCGATCTTTTGTTAATACTGTACCCATCATATGCACGTCTTCGTAGCTGCTCTCTTGTGTAAAGCAAATTTTAACTTGTACGTATTGTAACAATTAAAAAAAAAAAGGTTGAATAATTTATTAAGTGTATATAAGGATATCACATGTAAATCGTTGTCGTTCCAGCAAAATTCTCGGACGTGCCATCTCTGGCACACATGCCATAGATTTGTCATCTATGCCCTAGTATATTCCATTGCATGCTGTATCAGGTAATTATCCCTTAGTAACTGCATAAAATCCAATTCCTTCCTTCCATGTGTCCTCTCCTCCTTCCAGTCAGTGTTACCATAGTTGAAATCCCCCATAATAATTACCTGTTCTCCACTCATTGAGTTTATTTCCTGATGCATGCATACTATCTCCATCATCTGTTCCATCCCCTGATCTATAGTAGCACCCAACTGTATATATGTTCTGCTGTGATGTGAGATTGTCCTCAATCTCACATCAAATAGCCTCAAATATGCTATTTTCACTATCCTGCAGTCGAACTTCTATTCTCTTTGGCTACAGTTCATTGGCTATCATCAATAACACTCCTCTCCGCCTCCCCCCCATTCTTTTCTTTCTATCTTTCCTGAACACACTATACCTTTCACATTCTATTCCACTAACTATATCATCTTCTGTTAACCATGTCTCACAAATGCCAATAACCTTTGACTTGGATGAGCCAACCATGAAATTTCAACTCAACTATATTGGTTCCCATGTGTGTTCCTATCAACAAAATTTTCTCTTTATTGCCTTCTACAAAGGTTAAACTCTCATCTCTATCTTTGGCTGCGTTTACCAAATACCATGTGAATGCGATGTTTCTTATTTTGGACAAACTGGCCGTTCCTGTGGAAAACAGAATTAAAGAACATCAATATTATATTGAATACAACAGACCTCGGAAGTCTGGTCTAGCACAACACAGTATTAACACTACTCATAAAATCCAGTGGGATAAAGCTATTCTCCTCCATAGATGCAGGTTCAAATATGAACCTGCATCTATGGAGGTTCATATTTGAACCTCCATAGATGCAGGTTTTACACCGACCGAATTTAAATTGAAATGATTGTCTTTCTCTCTTGAAGATCTGGGAGACTTATTTTATGTAATCAATAAAAAACCAATTACCTTAAATATTAATTAATTATTATTTTCTATCATTTCCTAGCACGCAGCAACAATTGTATTTTAATAGTTCATCCACCGAATGTTCGTTACTTATATTCCATTCCTATAACTGTTTGTGTGACAGTGAAGATGTACTATTAGTTTTAGTATGAAATATCTGTACCTTATTAATTAAAAAGTTATTACTGTGGTCTTTTAATTTCTTTTAATAATAAATATTAAGTTTAGTTACAGTTTATCAAGAATCTGAAGTTTAAGCTTTGGCCAGAAAATTGCACTAGCTCTTTGTGCTACCTCATGACATATTTGTTGTATAGTCTAATACTAAACTGTGCAAGTTTGTGTGCTGAGGGAAAAATAAAGATCACTAGAAATTCAGGAAGTACTTGAAACAAAATTTGTTTCCCTACTAATTTATTCCATAACTGTATTTGTGTGTGTGTACCAAGTGGAAGAATTTTTGCATTCAAAATTGTCAAGTTAAAATAATTGCACATGCTACCCTAAATTTATGGGATAATCTGATCAAATGCTGTGCATCGCATTTCTACTTTCTGCAGGATACTGATGTCAGATAGCTTATCTGAAAAACAAACTAAATGAAATTCAATAATAAATCATAAAAGTTAGAAAGTGAAATTTAATTTGTAACTAAAATGAATGCAATAGAAAGTATGCTAGTGTTGTATATTTAAAATGAAAGTTAGACATTTAATATAATAACTTAATAAAAAATTAATAACAAAAGTAACTTTGGTGATAGTTTTTTAATAGAAGACTAATTGGTATAGCTAGCTGCTAGTAGAGGAGGAGAAAGATAATTGATCATTTGGGTTTTTTTTCCATTTTCTTTTCTGTGCATTTTAATAAAATGTCTGCACATCAAGCCTCAGCAGTGTCAGTTAGTCTCTTAATGCCAAGATTCGAATTCTAAAACCTTTTCTCTGAGAAGTTCTGCTGCTGCTTTGAAGAATTTGATATTATCTTGCCTATTTATTCATCTCTCATTCTTTCTTATTGATTCTTCCTCAGCATTCACGTCAGAGGCCTTTAATTCTTTCCTTCCTCCTTTCCATTACTTCTGAGTACTTTAAACTCTTACTCTTTAATATAATGCAATCTCAGTTGCATTTTATAGCTACTTAACCTTTTCCTACATGCTGAGAATTTTTGTTAACAAATTGACAGTTTTGGAGTGTAATTCCAGCCTGTCTCATGAATTCATGAACTGTTAATTTTTTGTAAATTGAATCAGTGCTACCTACATTTTTATTGGAAAATCTCTGCATAACATCAGAAATACAGTGTGTGTTAACCTTCTTTGCAAGATAGCAGTAGTAATTAAATGTCACAAAATAATTGCTTGGTTCATTGGCTATACATCGAAGTTTGTTTAAAAAAAAAAAAAAAAAATGCAACTTTAATATCAGGATTATCCTGAGTAATGTCTGTGTGCGATCCAGGGCATTATCTAAGTGGAAGAGTATTTTGGTAACTTTTAGGAAACCTTTGGGGTACAAAATCATATTAAAACTAGTCATCAAATAATGTGCCTAGCATCTGAAACGTTTTGTTTGAATACCATTATATTGAAAGAAGTAGCTCTTTTACCTTTTAGCAATCTGATTTTCCATGGTAGACTAGTAATATTAGGTTTGCATTTATAATAGCTAGTAATGTTTGCAAAACCACTCTTGTTTTCTGATGCTTTAATTTTGGAAAGAGGCATGACCTTTAGAAATAAGTCCAGTTATGCATTTTTTATAGATTTAAAAATTTGCCCTGGTTTTGTAACCTATCTATCTGTATATTCCCTTGTCTGATTTTGATTCTGTAAGAAATTTTTCTTTTGTAGAAGCAGCATTGCCATTAATTTTCATTAAACTATGTATGTTAGCTCTTTCTAAATCTACCAACATTGTGGCTCACAGCAAACTTGATTCATGAGTTAAAATTTCCTTGGCTTGTTGTGTTCATGTTTTATTAATTACTGGCAAAAACCACTTAAAAATAAAGCACTTGCATAAATGAATTACTAATTTTTTACAACACCATTGTATACTTCTTCAGATTGGGACAGAAATAAATAAAAAACTGTCATTTTTATATTTTTTTTATTCATTCAATGTAAGACAGATGTTGAATGTAAGAATGAGATATCAGACATGCAGTTGTTCATTCTTACTGGTCTCTTTCAATGAAAGGTGAATTTGCCAGTCTCATTCAGAGGTAGGGTTTTTTTTTTTTACCCAGAAACTCGGATGTCTCGTCTCTCAGAACAAAATCGGCCCCGTGAACACACATATCTGCAGACATAGGACACACCGGGAGGCATAAGGCCAACCACCTTATCCTCAGTTACTGTTGTGGTTACATGAATACTTACCTCCACACTTTGAAAGGTAGAAGAGGAGGAGTAAGAAAGAAAGAAAGAGTTCATTCTTACAAGATAAAGCATAGCTTGTCTAACAGCCTAATTCATTAATATGTAGATTCTTTATGTATGCTGCCCAGAGTTGATTTAAGATGATTAGACCTTAGTTTTTATTGCATTCTGTCAGACATCTTGCTTGCCTCCTTAAATTTGCATCTTGTCTTGTCATGTGACATTTCCTTCCAGGTGGTTGACTGCCATGAGCTTCCACCATATACAGTTTTGTGCTTCTCTCTTACATTCTTTAAGACATAGGTCCAGTCCCTACTATTTCCCATCCAATCTGTTCTTTGTCTTCCTCTTCTTTTTCCTTGTATCATTCCTTCTAAAAGTGTTTTTTGTAGGGAGTCATGCCTTGGTTTGTGACCAAGGTAGGTGGTTTTCCTTTTCTTAATGGTTTTCAACAGAGTCCTATTTTCTCCAGTCATCTCTAATATCTCTAAATTAGTTCTGGCAGTCCATGGGACTCTTAGGAAGGATTCTTCTGAGGATCCACATTTCAAAGGCTTTTAGTTTATTTTCACAATATTTTGATATTTTCCAGGTTTCTGCTCCATATAGCATTTTGACAGTCTCATTTGGAGGTAGGGTTTTTTCACACAAAAACAAAACTTATGTTTTGTTTTTGTGTGAATTTCCCTTGAGGTCAGAACGTTTGTTTTTCATGCTAATGAAGACTGATTTAAGCAATTTCTATCCTTGTTAATATTTCCTTATCACACTTTCCATTCTCTGTAATTAGTTGATCCAAATATATATAACTCTCTACTTGATCTAAAGTATTTCATCTGATCTTAATATTTATATTGGGTATTTTCCCTTTTTCTCTTGTTATCAGCATGGGTCCGCACGGTAAGCCTAGTGGTTATTCGCTTCGCAACCATATGCCTGGGGAAGGAGTGTCCTAAGTTTGATTCCCGTCGGTGACGTGAGGAGTTTAAGGATCTTCTTCAGCCATAGCCAAGTTAGCCGGTCTTGGGTGTGGACAGCAGGGTTTTTTCCCCAGTTTATCCTGGGGTTTTTCATGTGGCAGTTTGCTCCCAATATAGATTTATCAGTAATCTGGTATCTTTACCATCTACTCCTAATTTTTTGATGCATTCTGCTAGTTGTTCATGATCTGTATTGTCAAAGGCCTTTGTGTAGTCAATAAAACATAAGTAGACTTCTTTCTGCTTTTCCAGGTATCTTTCTGTAATAGTTCTAATGCTGAAGAGTCCTTCTCTAGTTTTTTTTTTTTTTTTTTTCCTGAAACCAGATTGTGTCTCATTAATTTCCAATTTGATGTTATGTTTATTTCTTTCTAGGATGATATATAACATAACTTTTGCTATCTGACTGATCAGACTTATTGTTCTGTACTCTTCACATTTGATCGTCTTAAATTTTTTAGGTATTGGTAGGCATGTCGAGTGCTTAAAATCTTTTGGCAGGTGTCCAATTTTGTATAAGTTTTAAAAGAGGTATACCGTGAGTAGACAAATCGATACAAAATTAATAACGGAAAAAACTCGCGTACAAAGATTATTTAATAGTATAATTTTTGCCTGTGCGTCACAGGCAGTGATGCCTGTGATATTTTAATTTTGTATATTTTATTACATATGTCAGTCATTGATCTTATAGCCTTATCATTTAAAGCGTTTAGATATTCTGCCATAATTCCATCTATTCCTGGAGCTTTTATGGGTTTCAGTTTTCTAATGGCATTTGTTACTTCCCAGGTAAGAATAGGAGGCCTCTCCAAATTTTCTTGCAATGGCTTATATATTTTATTACGATTGTAGAATTCCTTTGAATACTGTACCCATGTATCCGTTATTTTGTCTTTTTTTTTTTTCATTAGGATGTTTCCACTGGCATCTTCAATGCAACGAGAGCCTACCCTTTTCGAAGATTTGCTAGTTAGCTCTGTAACTTTTTCATGAAGTTCTCTGTTTTTGTGTTTTTTGTCCCAAAACGCAATTTCCTTGCATTAATTGTTGTTGACCATAGTTCTTTTGCAATCCTACATTCTTTCCTGATTTCCTTGTATAAGTTCTTGTATTCAGGACGATTTTTGTGTTTCTTTCTTTCCTCCATCATTTTCAGTATCTTGTCATTCATCCGGGGTTTACTCACCTTCTCAAATTTGGGAATTGTTTGTTTTACTGACTTTTTTATATACTAGTACTTGGAGGCACACTTCTGCTTATTTTGTCATTGAGCCAGACATTCAGTAACTGTTTCATATTTTTATGTAATAAATAAATAAAAACTGTATATATTGCAGCATTCTTGCTACTTAAACTTAAATTCCTGATATGTATATGTGCTTTCATTGTTATCTACAGAATACTGTGATGGTTTTACATGGGTATGTTATTATCAAGTTTCTTTCAAATTAGTCTGTTATTTTTCAGGACATCAAATGTTGTTAGATTTTATATTTTGTCCTAAGTTACTTCAAACTGTATCAGTCTACCCAAGGAAGATCAATGCCTTAATCTTCTTGGGTCTTTTTCCCTGCCAACTGGCATCAAACACTTTACTAACCTTTCCAATAACATTTAAGTGACCAATATCACCTTGGATTCAGAATGTATTAACTATGTTAACACATTCTGAATAATACTAACAATGGCAGGATCATTCCTGATGTCTTCACTTTTCATATTGTAGTGGTCATATGGCTTAGTTTGCATAAGATGCTGTTTTGCTGTAAAATTAAAATTTAGTATAATTTTTTAAATAATGGCTTCACACATGTAAGAGAAAACTCAATAGAAATAAAAAAACAACTCAATATATCATAAGCTTCATTTAGAGAGAAGGCATAAGAACTGGCAATAACATTTAAATTTGGAATACAAAATTGCCTGTTATTTTACTTGGGGTAATAAATTATTTAAGCAGATTGAGGGTGCTGCAATGAATAATCCTATATCCTTTGACTGATTATTTTATGGAGCATCTAGAGGATTGGATTTCTTACCCTATTTCTCTTCAGCCTTGCATTCGACTATGTTTTGGGGATGACATCTTTGCAATCTGGTCTCACTCTGAAACAGAACTACTTCAATTTCTGGATAAAATTAATTCCTTATATACTTGCATCAAGTTCGCTATGTCACATGAATCTAACAACAATCTCCCCATTTTGGATACGTAATACGTTGTAACTCTGCTGGTAATATTGAATTTTCTGTTTACAGGAAGCCATCCTTATAGCAGATATATCCAACCATCTTCACATAATCGTCCTTCACAAAAACGTATGTATTATCAAAAGCCTTGTACACCGAGAATGCACAATTTGTTCTTCTACTCTTTCGCTGTATCCATTAAGCAATATGTATTACTTATCGGAAACAGTGAGACCTTGTTATGGAAAATATTTGATAATTATCATCCTTCTCCCAGATTGCAATCTGATGTTAAAAGGATCAGCATACCCTACCTTAAAGGAACATCTGAACAAATAGCAAGGACTTTTGCAGATATAATTTGTATACCACCTTCAAACTAGCCTAGAAGTTGTCATGTTTCTTACTGCCTATCAAAGATACATACTTCTGCTTATCTGGTGTTTATCAAATACCCTGTTCTTGTCATCTTTGCTACTTTGGATAGACTGACATTCTGCTACTATTAGAATCCAAGAACATCAAGATTATATAAGGTTTTTGGAATCTGAAGGTACCTTGCTTCTCATGCCATCGACACTAAACATAAAGTTCACTAGAACCATACCAAGATGCTATGCTGCAGTAGGTTCAAATTTGACCATCTGTTTTTTGAATTGTGTGAAGCTCTATGACACCATCCTAATCTTAATTGGACAGTCTGTATGCCTATCTCCAAGTTTTGGAAAGTGGTTGCTGTTAATTATTCATAATTTTTTTATTAATTATTTATACATCTATATCCATGTCTTGGAACTCTAATGGTATTTCCTCCTACTGTACAGATGTAACCAAGACAGATGATATTATACACATGCTGTATGACTCATATTCAGAATTTAAATGTTGTTACCAGTTCTTCTGCCTTCTCCCCAAATGAAGCTCATGACATATTGTGTGAAATACGTAGGAGTAATAAATTATATTTAGTTTTCTCTTACATGTGTGGAGCAGTTATTTAAAAAATTATGCTATGCACATGTCTAGTAAAATTAAAACTAATTTAAATGACAACTGTTAAAAGTTTGACAGATATTTGGTGTAACCTGAAACATTAGCTAACAAGACTTCATTGGCCTAGGCACCATTTGAAATGAACTTACTCCTTGTTTATGATATTCTCTTTCCTGTCAGATGGTTCCATTGTGACGTACGTCCTTTGATTGAAGGATGTTTAAGTAAGTTCTTTAAATGCTTGACCAATATTCAGTGATTGAGTACCAGACAAATTTGTTTTACTTGTTAAAAATAATTTAAAAAACAAAAAAAATTTGCTTCTTTAGTTGCCTATAAAAAAAAAGGTATTTTTTTAAACTTGTGTAATATCCACTTCTTACTGTTGATGCCTTTTTTATTCCCCAAAGAGGTCAGGCAGAGCTCTTTTTAGCCGTAACTTACTTTTGGAAGTGTCTCCACCCTTAGCTGTCACACTGAGCTAATGGCTATTTGACTTTCAAGACATCAGGGAGAGAGAGAGAGTATGGCAAACTGTTACCCTGTCATTATCCTAAATCGTAACACATGTTGTGTGTGAAATAGTGTATGTGTTTCACAGCCGATTTTTCCAAGATGTGGAATTAGATTGACTAATTTGAGAACCAGCTGAAAAAAAAAGGCCAGAAAAGTTCTTCTGTGAGTGATTTGATTCAAGTCTGTCTGTGGCAATCGTTTTTCTGGTGGTTACTATGCAGGGTTACTAAAACCTTGAATTCCTTATGTATGATCTTTTCTAGATCTAGAAACATTGCCACATGACTACACAAGCACTATTCTTACCCTAATATTTGTTATTTCAGAATTCTAATAGACAAGCTTAGGTGTTGAATGTTATTCATAACCTGTTTTAACGGTATGTATTAACATCACCAAACTAACTATATTATTTTTAAAAAAATGTATATTAACTGGCTTATATTTTGTTGGATTTCAAACCAGCATCTTTAGAGCACAAAGCCGCATGTTGGTTTACATGTGACAGCGAGTAAGTGAAACAATTCTAATTGTAATGGACAAAAGATCTAAAGTCAAAACTATGCACAATTGTCTTGTTTATAAAGTGTTATGACATGCTGTAGAATTTTGAATTTACATTATCCAAAAAACAGGAATTAACATAGCTTTTCTAGAGTACTGTTTTATCATTCTTTGCCATGGATTGCATTAAATAGATATACGTGCACATGACATGTTGGTAATTAAAAGAGACATAGTTTTAGAATATGTTACATAGTTGCATTTCACTTTTGCTATATTTAGATGATATCTTTTAGCAGTATTGACAAAAATAGGATGACTAGATCTTTGCTAAATACTCAGGCAATAATTGTTTAAATTGGGTGGATGAATGATAGCCTCATGTACTTGTATAAATTTCTTCCATCAGTATTTTACTTTGCGGGGGTTTTCTATACTGTTATCTTTTTACACTGTCTATGCAGAAGATCCTGATGTCATAACATAGGAATAGTTCTTTTGCTCCTGCATCTAGACTAATTGTAGTAAAATAATTTGCATATGTTGAGATATTATAGACCATTTGGTGTGAACATTTTTTTTTTATTGAGAACTAGTTTAAAATGTATTTTGCAAACTAGTGATTTTTAAGGAGGATTCAAACTATATAAGGCAAAGCACCTCTGCCTTAATATGTTAAGCTTGATGCAAGCATCAAGTAGCCAAGTAATTTGGCTCTTATATAAACTTCTGAGAAGGCATTTAAGACTGTTGCAATTTATTTTGTTGATTGTGTGGGTATGATCTGCTTGAAGTTTGGTAACTGAAGGGGAGGATTAATGGATTTGGATATATGTATTGTATTCTGACTTAAAAATAAATGACTCATTATTATAGATAACTATTTCTTAAACTCTGCACTTAGCTAGCATGTGCAAAGTGATTCCTTGAGAGATCACTAGTGATATCTCTACACTGATTGGTTCATCACATATATGAATAGTCACCGGTGTTCATCTTACCCAAAATTTTAGTTTGTTGTAGTTAAAGGTTATTTTAGGTAACTAATATCTGTAACAAAGAATACAATGCATTAAATATTTCCCTATCTATTTGTAAGACACACTGCTTAACAGCTTCAACTCATTTGGGCATGGACTCAATGTGGAATTCATACCCAGTAAGAAGATATTCTATAGGAATGGCCAGGCAATCAATGGGACTGTTGGAAAATCCATATTTGTGAACAAGATATGCACTGCTCCAATTGTTAGTACTATTTCACCACATCTCATCTAAATTTAGATCTAGCTGGTAAGGAAGCCAACAAAGTATGGTGGTCACTTTCATCCTCCTGAACTTTTCTCCAGTGATCTCTATCTTGTGTGACATAGTACATTATCCTGATTGAAGTGACCATTATCAATTGGGTAAAACTGTGAGCCTTCAGTTATCACTCACTGGTATCAAAACACCTACCGTGTGACAAGAAAATACTTCCCACACAATCGCCATACTCTAGGAACAGCTGCGATTTGAACAATCACTATACTCTAGGAACAACCATGTGGCATTTTTTTTGGTCATCATTTGTCCATTGTTGTCAGTGTTCCTTTGCATCTTGTTCTGTTACTGCTGCTGCACGCTCTCTGTGGAAAGGTCTGTCAGAATGAGTATTATGGTATGCCCCTTTGCAGTTACTTTTGTTTTATGTTGCCATTTGATCATTTGGAATCCTTTATTAGATTGCAGAATTTGTTTCTTTTATATGTAAATTACCTAGTCTAGCCATACATATTGTTACAACTTGAACAGCACATCAGTAAACCATTTACAGCTTTCACATGTACAAACCACAGAAGCACATAGCAGCACTCAATGTTCTAAATGTCTCCCTTTTGCCTTCACATGCACCTGAAGTCTGTGAGGCCACATATTGATGGTGGCACACATAACATCAAATGGAAACTCTGCCACTGCTCACTCCAAATCCACTTTCAGGCTGGCAGTGCTGGGGTATCATGTCTTGTAGACTACTCTCTCTCAAGCTCCGACCACAATTTGAACTCCAGTGGATTCAGATAAGGACTTCCAGGTGACCAATCAGATGGTGATATGTGGGCAGGCACCTGCATTCACCTCCAACCACTATTGTATGTAGGGCTGAGTCCTGTTGCAAGGACCACTGTCTGCTGTGAAACAAGGTGTTGTTCAGAGGTCTTACCACAGGCACAGGGTGTTCTTGATACTTTGGTGGAGAGTTTGACCCCTTTTTCGCAGAAATGCAACTTGGATACCCCCCCCCCACCAATACATCATCTCCACCAAATAATCACTGATGCAGGGTGATAATCTCTCTGAATCCTGGTACTATGACATATGCTGTCACATGTCATATAGATGGTCTCACACACAAAAATCTCATCTGTAAAGAAGATATCTCTGTGTTTGCATGACCCTGGAGAAGTGCCTTTGATTTTATCACCCTCTACTGCATAAGTTGTGGTGTTGGAAAGTGTCTAGTAGAATGATGATAGCCCCCCCCCCCCCCCCCCAGTGTCATCAGTTAGTATACATGACATAATTCTCTGCAAAATGTTCATCTTTCGTGGCATCACTTTCTGTGTTCTCACAGGATTTCGGCAGAAGCATGTCATCACAGCCCTCACAAGCTGTTGCATCCTAACATAGCATGGTCGACCTATTCTTTGGCAGTCAGATACATCTTCTGTATCGTTATAACTGTTAATAGTCTGATACGCAACCATCCTACTGATTTACATAGCCAACAAACAAATCTTATCAGTTGCAAGTGGTCCATAAAATAGCACACTCAAATGCAGTACGAGGGTGGTCTGGAAAGTTCGGTGAATGGTTCGATATCTCAACGGCAACATGGGCCAGGTGCGTGTGCATGCACATGACTATCCAGAGACACGTCAAGAAGTGCCTCCTAGCGTGGAGTACATGTGACCATCAGGGTAAACCCGCTGCAGGCAGTCGAAAATTGGGGAAAAACAGTGATGGAGATGCATGAAATGTTGGTGCAAGTGTATGGGACGGAAGCCGTGAGCAGAAAATGTGTTTACGACTGGTTCAAATGCTTTCGCGATGGGAAGAAAACAACTGAGGATGAATCACGTTCGGGTCGGCTGTCGACAAGCAGAACCCCAGACATGATCGAGCGAGTGTGACAAACGCTGGCACGAGATCGGCAACTGACTCTACGATTGCTGGTGGAGGAATTGGACATTAGCAAGGACATAGTGAGCACTATCGTTCGCGAAGATTTGGGTGAGCGGAAGATCTGTTCCCGGTTTGTGCTGCACAAGCTGACAGACAAACAGAAAGCAAAACGGATGGAAACCTCTGAAGATTTCATTACCATGTGTGACCAGGATCCATCCTTTCTGCGAACCATCGTCACAGGAGTTGAGACCTGGTGCTACCAGTTCGATCTGGAATCTAAGCGGCAATCGATGGAATGGCGTTCACCCTCTTCCCCACAACCCAAAAAGAGTCGCCTGCAAAAGTCCAAGGTCAAGACAATGTTGATCGCCTTCTTCGACAACGATGACATCATCCATAAGGAATTTGTTCCTGCAGTCAAACCGTGAACGCCGCATTCTATGAGGAAGTTTTGAAACTGTTGCTATGATGCATCCGCCATGTTTGGCCAGAGTTGCACAAAACTGGACAATGGATGTTGCTGCACGATAATGTGCCTGCACACTGTGCAATCCGTGTGCTCCAATTCTTGGCTCAGCACGGCGTACCTGTTCTCGATTATCCTGTACTCCCCTGATCTGTCGCCTCTGGACGTCTTTCTGTTTCCCCACCTGAAGAGCATCGTGAAAGGCACACATTTTGCAGATATGGCAGCAATCCAAGAACGTGTGACAGCGGTTCTGCGATCGATTTCTAAAGAGGCCTTTGCTGACAGTTTCCAGAAGTTTTATGAACATTGCCAAAAGTGTGTTGTAAAAGGATGGCGATTGTTTTGAAGGCCAATAAAGGTAATTTGTTTGTATCTTCTGTTTTGTTTGTTTTCTGATACCATTCACTGAACTTTTTAGACGCACCTCATGTTATACTCCAGTATTAATCATAAGCAGTTAATAAAATATATATTTAAGATGGTTGGTTTCTTTTATCTTCGAACAGGTTGTTATTAATATTGTCTTGTGCTGTAAGTCCTATCCCAATGATGAATAAAGTTATCTTAGTTCTTTTTTAGAGTAAATTTGCTACCTTTCAAAAATTGTTTTGCGGCTTATCATATATTTGAATCTAATGCTAAGCCATGAATTTGCAAATACTATTGATCATCAGGAAGCTGGGATGTAGACTCCAGTCTTGAAACTGTTATTTTTTGCATTTCCAAATCTTCTTACCAAGACATGCTAAAAATCAAAATGTTAGTTTTGTTTTGTCTGGTATTATCATTATTAATACTATTGCTTACCCATCTCTACTTTGTATAACCACTGAAAATGCATTGTGCAAATCTTTAGTTTGCATGTGTACTTAATTTAATATTTTGAAAGATGCTTGTTCATATATTACCTAGGTGAAATTACAATTCTCTTCCACTGTATGGGGGGGGGGGTCTGGAAAGTTCTGATAAACATCTAGAACAAAAATTATATTAACTACAAGAAAGAATGTACTAGTAGCAGAGTTATGAAGGACTTGTGTTCTTATTTTCTTAGATGTTCATATGATCTTTTGTGTGGTTATATCAGTTGCTTTAATATCATTTTTGTTCTAGGTGTTTATCAGAACTTTCCAGACTTTTGTTTAAACATCAGTGAAGCACATAGTGTTTTTTTATGTGTATTATGCTTAAACCACTCTACATTCTCAGTAGAATATCTTGTCTAATTAAACTTCCAAAAAATTGGCGCTCTTAACTATATATAGTCACTGCAACACAGTGACTATAGTCTGTAAAATGTTGATATATAAAAAATGCACCATGTAATTCATTACAAATTGAAATATCACTGAAGTATATAGTGATATATTTCGATGATACCTCTGTTTTTCACAATGAATTAAATAAGCATCCTTCACATGCCAACTTTTTTTTAAAATCCATCCATTAATTTTAGGCTCCAATGATATATCACATTGCATGTATAGTGATCTGTCAATTATCTGACCTTCAATTAATCAATCTATGATTGGATTAGTGTGTCAGTCGATTTCTGGTATTCAGCACCATTTAATTCTACTTTCACTTATCCAGCCTTCATTTATCTGATCAATAGATTGCTTTTTCAGATGGTCAAATGAATGAGAGATTACTATATCATCTCTGCATAAATAACATTCTCTGTATTACTATTCTGTAAGAATGCTTCACATTTACTGCATAAATTTTGCAAAATAGCTGCATTTATTGGTCACATGCAATTTAGTAAAAGTTTATATTCACTGAAAATATGAAAATGTGGCATTTTTATAATATATATATATATATATATATATTATAGCTTCTATTCACTCGACTTGTAGACATTTTAAAAAATAATAATTATACTGACTAGGAACACCGAGAAAGGTATGATAAAAACTTTAATAAAACACAACTAGTTTCGTCGGAATGCCGACTTCTTCAGGTGTGTAAATCACTACAAAAGAACTGGGGGGGGGGAAATAATAAGTTTAAAAACATGGACTTCTCATATAAAACAAATTGGGAATAGTAAGTCCACGTGGACACCAGTTCAAATTTGACTGTTACTATTCCCAATTTGTTTTATATCAGAAGTCCATGTTTTTTAACTTTTTTTTCCCCCAGTTCTTTTATAGTTATTTACACACCTGAAGAAGTCGATGTTCCGACAAAACTAGTCGTGTTTTATTAAAGTTTTTATCATACTTTTCTCAGTGTTCCTATTCAGTATAATTATTATTTTTTAATATATATATATATATATATATATATATATATATATATGGGGGAGGGGATAAACATTGTTATTTGTGCACTTAAATTAATCTAAGAAAATTTCACAGAAAAGTTGTGTACTATACTATTACCACTTCATGCAGATAGATTCCTTACTAATTAGCATCTTAGTGTTATATCAACAAAAGCTTACATGGCCCTGTTTAGTTTTTGGGATTAAAGTAGCCATTAGGTGTGCTTACTTCTACTATTGAATTGCACTGTGAAAAATTGTCTCCACCATCATGAATTATCCTACATTATCCTATACTTGTTAGTTTAGCATATAATTTTTAAAACGATCTGTCTAAATTAGTAAAGGATGTTAATAGGAATATATATACATAATTTATGGCGATGTTTGTACAAGCAGAGGGGATGAAAGGTGTAAAATATTCTCTTATCTGAAATATTATTAGCTTTTCAATTGAAGTAACAACCTATGTGCATTAGGACTTGCATTTGAGTCTCATCTTATGATATTGATCAAAGTAAGAATACAGTTTCTTGTATGCCACAATTTTGCTGGACAATAAAAAGTTGTTCCATTCTTTCTCAGATCCAGTTTATTAAAATGTGAAAGCACACTTTGTCTGAACTTGGTATTTCAACTTTCATGTACAAATATCCAAATGGGATAGGACTATCTTAACCAAACTTCAGATTTTGGACATTGCTGCCACAATGATTGTGCGATTAACTCTCATTATAACAAAATCTTGCAGACTACAAGTATAGTTGATAGTTTGCTGTAGTGACTTTCCTATGGCAGAGTATTGTGCTTTTTGTTTGTACTTTTCAGTAGATGTTTGTTATAGTGAACAAGTTGTTTATAATGGTGTTTGCTGAAGAGAAAGTCAATTGTATATTTTATCTGCATCACTAAGGTAGTTAATGAAGAAGTACTATATCGGTATTTCCATGATTTACAACATTATTGTTATATATTGTCCAGGATAAAATAAAGCATGATGTAGAAATTTAAGCAACAAGTATGCAGTGCTTCATATGCTGAAGTCTGTAGGCAAACTTAGTAATTTGAAAATATGGAAAATTGACAGCAGAAGAAGTTGTTGCATATCATTCATTTCCTTTCTCAAGTGTTGATGTTTGCTCATATGTGAATAGGGAGTAAAACAGCCACTAATTTGAATGTGCTAAACTTTGTGTTTTTCCACACGTACAACGTATATTGTTTTTTGACTTGCAGTATTTTACCATGGCTGACCATGCTGCAACATTGTTTCTATACTAGTTCATTGAAACATAGTTTTGTTCATGCCATATCTTTCCTCCATTCTTTGGTACCATTGGGAAACATCATTATAACTTTTACACTTGGTATGTCAAGAGTGTTGTACCATAATGCTCTTACTAGGCAAATAATTCTAACTCTTACACATATGATTTTCAATTTTTCTCTTTTTTTTTGCATTTTTCCAAGTAACTGATTTCTCATATGATCCAGTACTTAGGAAATACCCTGTATAATTTATAGATAATTGTTTTTTAATTTTTAATTTTGATATTACATTATTAATTTATTTGAAGTTATAGCACTAATTGACCACAGATTTGTGACCATTGAAAGTTTTGTTTATTCAGACACAAGTTAACTCACTTGTTAATTATTTTATATTCTGACAAATACTAACTCAAAAGTCAAAACATCTAGTTTTAATAGAAGCTAAAATTTGACCATAACTTTCAGTTGCATCAATTGTTTAAATATATAAATATTGGTTTTATTTGGTTGTACTGACACTCTGATTGATGCACCTATTCACTTCACTGACTGAATATAAAAGTTTTACAAGAAACCAGAATTTATTGACAGTTGTATCTTTAATGTTTCCACTCCCTTCTACTTTTTTTCATAATTGTATATGCATAGATACATGTAATTATTGTTCTTTCTTTCATTTGTATAAATTCATATTTTGTTTGCTTAAACACTTCATGTTAGTTGCTGAATTGTTACCAGTTAAATTTCCAAAAAAAAGATAAATGAATGAAAAAAGGATAAATAAATATGCATTAAACATGTCCAACTTATATTTCTTCATGACTTGCATACTAGGATGGAGTCACTAGTTAGATGTTTATGCACAGTGTAGCCTGTTGCATTTCCTAGATCAAATGTATTTTGTTTGTAGATGTGTGTGAATTTTTTTTTGTCTTCCTGTTTGCAGGAAGGAAAAAAAAAAACCTTCTCACCTTCATATGAGATATCTAGTTCACTTGCACTTGAAAAGCCTTATCATCATTGGGATTCAATTAAGTCTGTCCAACAAAATGGCAATTGTCACAATGTCCTTGCAGCTACAGATAGATTGTAACCCTATAAAACATATGTAAAGTTTTATTTAGAAATGGAAATTTGAAATAAACAACTTGTAATCTGATACCCATTGTCAGTGTTCTTATGTTCATTATACCAGTAGCTGACAGGAGTAGAGCTCTTTCAGTCCATGGACTATATCCCATCCAAGAAAGGATGTCATGCTTTGTGCATTTCACTATTATATTGAGCTACCATTTGACTGGTTGTGGCCTGTCTTTAAAATGACTTATAACTATAGTCTCTCACATCAAAATGCTGTTTCTTTACCACAGGATATCCCTTGGCTGGATGGTTTTGACTGTTCTTTGTATAACTCTAGGCACTATTATATGAGGACATCCCAGCAGGGCAACTTCCATGATACATCAGCATGACTGACTGACTCTGATGTTCATACCATATTTAAAATCATTCTGAGGTCCTCAATGTAGTCTTATCACACTGAATTGTATGTACATACACACAATCCACAGTATCATCAGCCTGTCATCTGCTTTATATAGTCTGCCATATAATACTCTAAAAAAAATAGTGAATTCTGTGGATGATAGAGGAAGGTATATACCTAATGAACTGAAATCTTGGTCAATTATTAGCCTTGGAAAGTGTACCTTTTTAAAAAAAAAAGAAAAAAAGATCCAAATTAACTTATATTCCAATAATTTGAGTTTGGTTTAATTTTCTATATGTTCACTGTCTGTAATTAATACTAAATGAATATTTTTCTCTTAGATTATGATATTTTACTCTATATTTTAAAGACTTTAGTGTAATACGTTGAACACTGTTCTGTAGTCAAATAAAGTTTACATACTAGAACATTTATGCATAAAGAACAAAAATTAAACTAATTGCCAAAATAAAAACAAATGAGCATTGCATGGAAACATCTGATAGTGCAGTGGTACTTACTTACCAAGACAAACCTGTGGCAGAGGTGAATTACCAGCTATATCCAGAAATACTGATACAGTTGACACTTGAATAATGACTGTTCCTATGATCCTTTTGCAATAGTGAATTTCCTAAATAGGAAAGCACAAAGCCCAAGGAGTTTTGGTCAGCATGTTTTTGGGTAGTTTATTATAATAAATGAGTTTGCTATAATAGTGTTTGCTGTAGTGTGAGCTGACTATAACAATTAGGATTGGTTTGTTTTGGGGAGTATAAGATAGGCATTTCTTTTTCTTGAAGTATAATAGTAATGAGTTTCCGTTTGTTGTTGATACTTTTTTTTTTTTTTTTTAAGTTTATCCTTGAACATTTACCCTTCAGTTCACCACTATTTAGACATAGATTTAGATTTATGTATGAGTATTCAAAGGACATTTTTATATCTTTAAGTATCAGAATATAGTAATAGATATTGTATGTATATGCTAACATGACATCACTTTAGAATCAGCATTTGTTAACTTATTATTGGAATTAAATCATCCAGCACTGTGATATGCTTCTGATGCATCATAGATACAAAGGTACATGATGTGGTTACATAAGCAATTTAAATAACTGATAGCATTCTTTGATTTAGATCTCAAAAATAAACCATGTTTTAAAGAGCTATATCAGAGATAGATGATTTGAGGTTTCCAGAGTTGATCATTTATGGAACTGCATGGTTAACTTTTACAAGCCTAACTGTACCCAGCAATATAAATAATATCCACTGACTAAAATGGATGATATGTTAGTCACATAGAAAAAATCTCAAAACATTGTTTATTGCATAAACCTAATGCTTCAAGCTTTTGCATAACTGCACTGCAAAGATATTAAATATCAAATATGAGATTCTCTTTCTAACTTAAAATCTTCAAAAAGTTATTAAGAAATTAAACATTCATTCTATAATAGTTTGGATGCTTAAAATGATATTAACATTTCTGATTATAAAAATGTTGAAGATTAGATTTTAAAGATAGCATTTCATCTTAGTAATTTATACATTTGTGTTACGTATTGCTTCCATTTTAGACTGACTTATATCTTCTAAAACTTGGGCTTGTATTCAAAGAAGCTATTATTAAAGAAAAAAAAAAAGTAGAGATATCTAATGCAAAGGAAATTTTATAGTATTAAAAATTAGTATTAGGTCATTCTGTAGATAAGTGATACCATTTATAATAATAGTGATTGATTTCTGAAGATCAGTCGCTCCAGGCATGCTATCCATTCATGCCACTGAGGGTCTGTTACTTTCTCTTTTTCCAGGAAAAGTTTCTTTTCCTTTAAAAATTCCATCGTAATTTGTTTTATGCACAAAACAGTGGAATTGTTTTGTGTGTAAAAAGCCTAAAAAAAAGTATTTGGCTTAATCCCAGTGTCTTGTTTTCAAGTTTCTATTGTTGGCTGTAATGAAATGTCTCTACATTATTATTTATTCCATGAAAAATGTTTTTTATTAGGTGAACAGCTTCCTCTGGATCTCATTTGCAGTCATTTAATGATAACTATGAATAGAAGAAATTACATGTAACCAAATAAGCATAAAGAAAAGAAACAAATCCCTTAGGGAACATCCCCCCCCCCCCCTCCCATATCCAGAAACTGTCACATGTGGCTCATTGTCTCCTATAGGTCATGTCATCCATGTTAAATTAATTGCTTGATCAGTATAGAGCATATCAAATTAAGTATCATCGCTTATTGCTTTGTGTCAGAATGTAATCTCTATTACTTCTTTGAATCTTATGTAACTTGGATGTAATGTGACGTTTTTCTAATAAACAACATTCTGGTTTTCTTTCATGGTATAGAATGCTAATACTGACTTCATCACCAACTCCTGATATGTCTCCTTAAGGTGTGTATCAAATACTATGACATTATTACATGATTACCTGGAGATTATTACTTCTTTTTTTTTTGACAATTTTCTTCATAATTAATCTACTGTTTGGCAGGTCTCTAGTATTGTCAGATCTTATATTTTGACTTTCTAGGATTACTCCTGGTTTTTTATCAGTCTACTTGGCCTTCCTTTTTTTTTTTTTTTCATGCCATAAATAAAAGGTTTACTAACCTTTCCAATAACATTTAACTAACCGTAGTTAGATTTGCTAACAATATCGGATTTCTTCCTAATATCTTCAATTTTAATTATTCTACTAATGATGATATCTGTTTAATTCCTTTAATTGTTCTCAGAATCCTCATATCTGTGATCTCTTAGCTTTGATCAACTTTTATTTCTAATCCAAACTTCATATCTCTAAGTTAAAATCAGTCTGAATGCTGCTTTTGTACTTTGTACTTCTAGTTTATTATTTGGCTAATTTCTTTCTTATTCCTTATAAGGTTGATTATAATTCTGACTTTTGTAATATATGTTTTTATTTTCTATTTTTCTTTTCCCAGTGTCTTTGATGATATCGTCACTTCTGTAAATTTCTCCTAATCTCTTCTGTCTTTTCTACTTAACATATGCCAAATGCACACTGAGTTAATAATGATAATGCCCTTTGGTTGGAAAGACCAAGGTTTGATCTTATCTAGGATGCAGTAAACCATTGTAAGAGCTTTTCAGCTGAAGGTGAGTTAGCTGTTTTTGGCCTCTTTTTGCAGAATGAAAAATAGGTATTTCATTCTGTAAAACAGGCATACTGGCCAGAAGGAGCACGTAACAGGTAAAAGACATCTTCGCCTCTGTTGTCTAGGCCAGTGCTTCCTAAACTTATGGATGTAAAGACCCCTTTGGAAAAATTTAAATATTTCACGACCCCCATCGAGAAAAAAAAATTGTAATACAGACATATACTATTATTATTCAAATTAAGTGGATATTGAATCCAACATTATTTCAAAGCCGAATAGAGAAACTACTAAAGTTTCATGCCAAATATAGAAACTATAAAAGTTTTGACGGATCCATGCATAAGCAAACCTTTCATCAGGGGAAACTCATAGTAAAGGTGGAGTAAGCTCTGATTGCTATCCTTGGTATTTCCCATAATGTAAAACACATTTCCTAGCGGAGATGTATGATGTTATACATTATGATGTTATTGCACTACCCGACCAGTTTCGACCTTCATTGAGGTCTCGTCAGTGGGAGCCAGACCCAGATGTAAATGTAAATACTCAGGTTGAAGTAATGCAGAACTTATACTTTACCATACGAGTTGCTAAAAAAGGTGTCACATCACAAAAGGCACCGAGAATTACTGAAATAAAGAGCCAAAAGGCTTCACTTCGGCGATGCAAAATTATTCAAATCAATTAATTATAAACTATTCAAAAAATTAATTATAACTTAATTTGAATAATTTTACATTGCCAAAGTGAAGCATTTTGACTCTTTATTTCAGTATATATTATTATAATATTTATTGTATTTATATTCATTACACAGCAGATATTGCAAGTATTACGTTTTTAGCATTTTACATGCACATTTGACATGGCACCCTTAGTCTTAAAACATTTTAAATTTGTTTTCATTTGCATTATTTCACAGTCCCCCTCAACAAAACTAACAGCCCCCAGTTTGGGAAGCATTGGTCTAGGCCATAAATCAAAACAACCTAACCTTGTACAATAAATTTAACAGATGCTTGATTTTCATGATCATTGCATGCATAGGATATGAGTTTTCATAACTGCAGATATTATTTCATTAAAATTCTGTCTTGATTCTAAAAAAAAATTAATAAACTCTTCAAATTCATATTTTCATTGGACTTTTTTCAAACTTTTGTTTTGAAAATTGAAGCCACTCTTAATTAATTTTTCTTATTATAACATACAGCTTCTAATAATAGCTTATTTGACATTGAAAATGGATTACAGAACGAAATTAAAAGAAGAATACAGTTAGTCTGGTATTCATTTGGGAAATTGAAATACGTCTTCAAAAATAACTTACCCATCTGCCTGAAAAGCAAAGTATTCAACCAGTGCATATTACCAATACTCACCTATGGCTAAGAAACCTGGTCACTAACTAAATAAATGGAAAAACAAAATACTGGTGATAGAAAGAAGAATGGAGAGAATCATCCTAAGAATAACACTAATGGATAAAAAAGAGTAAGGAACAGACCAGATCACAGACAAAAGTCTTGGATGCAATAGAAATTGTAAAAGCATCCAAATGGAGATGGGAAGGACATCTGGCTTGAGGAATGGACAATAGATGGATCAGAAAAGTAGCAAAATGGATACCAACCAGAAAGAGAAGACAAGGACACCAAAAACAAGATGGGCAGATGAAATAGGAAAACTGGAAAGAGATGGATGGCAGAAGATTATGGGGGGGGGGGGGGGGGGCTTCGTTCAGCAGTGGATTAGAAAATGGCTGAGATAAAAGAAGAATAATAGCTTATTAGTAAAGCGCGCATATGGAATCTTATTCATTCAGGTACTAGCAGTCTATTTACCAAAAAAAAAAAAAAAAAAGGATGGCTTCCATCATCATTTACTTATATGTACCCGCAAGAACTATACAGGATAATGCTATAATATTACACAATTATTTTTACATTATTACAAGCTTCTTATCAGTAATTTTTTTCCAAATTAATTTGTTTGTCAGGTTTCCAGTTATTGTCAGAATTTACCATTGTCTTCTAAGTACTACTAACTGCATCAATTTCTCTAGGTCTTTTTACCTGGTATCAAATAAGTATGTTACATATGTTGTGTCATAGTAAAATAAGAAATCAGAAGTGATGAAATATTAATTAATATTGGACAGTTCAGTTAATAATAGTAAACATCCAACAATGCAGAAAATTGCTTAGATATTGAACCAAGTAATATTTAGTAATATGATGTAATGTTCATAAGCAAGCCCGTTGCATAAACGTTTACTAAATTACTGTGATTTTTGAGAATTAAACTTTTTTGTCATAATTATTGAAATGCAGTGAAATGTTTATAATTAACTTTTGTAATTAATTCTCAATAAAGTCAACATTATATTTCATTAATTAATATTAAAATAATGTGATAAAGAATGGTTATAACTAACCTAAAAATATTTACAAATAATACTCATGGAAGTGTACATTTAATCGTCTCAGTAGGCTTTTTAAATTTAATAGTAATCAAATAGTAATTAAAATTTGCAGTTTTTTTCCATTCGTTCCTTTCCAGCAGCTAATAAAGATGTCTCTTGTTTATTACACAGAAGTACATAAATTAGTTAACAAACCCTTCTGATTCTTTATGACATCAGTCTAAAAAAAAAAAATAAAAGTCAAGGAAACAATCAAAAATCTTTACTTTTATTGCACAAGCTGCAACACAATAGCTAAAATAATGATTTCTTCAGTTATTGTGTTGTAGCTTGTGCTGTCATAGAAGTAAAGTAAATTGATGTTGTTGATTGTTTGCTTGGAAACTTTTGTAGTCTAATGTCATAAAGAACCAGAAAGAGTTGTTAAATAATCTGTATAATAAACAAGAAGTGTATATTTGTTGATAAGTTTCACAAAAATAAAAGAACATGCATGAACACAACGCGCGCGCACACACACATATATATATATAATTTTTTTTTTATATACTTCTATTTTAGAAATTGATGATTGATGAGAAGAAATGCTATCTTTTTGGACGGAATCCTCAGTTGAATGACTTCTGCATTGATCATGCTTCATGTTCCAGAGTACATTCAGCCTTGGTATATCACAAACATCTTAATCGAGCTTTTTTAGTGGATCTCGGAAGTAGTATGTATATTTTGATATAAAGAATTGGTCATTCTATAGTATTTTAGAATTATTATCTACTAATTGAATTTTTATGCCATTTATACAAATATTTATAACAGAATAGAATAGTTGCTATTGAAATAAATGGAATAGCAGCATTGAACAATGAATTAAATCATTGTACTTAATGGTATACATGATCTTAACATTTCAGAAATGAGCAATTGTATTATTAATTTCCTCCAAATAGAAACAACCTTTCATCCATCCTGATTTCCTTACCAGGTTGACATTTTGACTCCTGGTATCTCATTAGAGATTAGATAAGATGGAACCCACCATCACTCTTAATTTTATATTAGCAGATCACCTGATTTGATGACTGTTGTTGCTTCTAGATGTATAAGTACAATTTTATTCTAACTATAGCAAACAAGTTGTAAGAACCACAGGAATAGTTCATTGTTAATAGATGCTGTGGTGATTTTTTGGAATGACATACCTGAGAGGCTTCAATAGGAACTTTTTAGTTGAGTAGTTTGTCAGTGATGTTTGCTATAATGAGAATCATCTATAAAGTCTAAATATTTTTCTCTGTAAATGCCTCTTAAATGGATATGCTGAGAATTGTCTTCTGTATTTTTTATACCTTTTTTTTAATATTAATTTTTTAAACAAAACAGCAGTTTGAACTAAACAGTACTTGATTCATTTCATCTTTTCTTATTTTGGTATGAAGTTTTGCAGAAAGGTATATGATTCATATACCTTTCTGGTATATGAATTATAATGAAAATAGCACAATATAAGAAGAGGAAACAAATATAGATGAAATAGTATGAAGTGATTGAGTATATCTAGCTGCAAAGACATGATTTCGATATTCATCAGTAAATGAAAATCAATTATGCCTGCCAGTACCACCATTAACTCTGAGCATTATATTAGAACAATGCAAAAATTTAAACATGAATTCAAAAAGTGCATCCTGATATGCATTTATTTCTCCAACAAGACAAATGCAACCTTGTACACATTCATGAACCATTGCAGAAATGCATTGCCTTGGTTTCGCCATCTTTTGGCCTATACAGAAAAATTGGCTGTCTTGTATCTCTTGACAAAACTGTAGGAACATTTGAGGAGACACCACTTTCTGCTAGATAGTGAGGTCAAGACAATAAATAGAGAGATATTTATTTTCCATCTTTCTATCTATTCATTGTGATTAACTTATGAAACTTGTTAAAAACTGGTAGATATTGTTTCACAATATCTGTGTCTATTCTACCAAAAAAATGAAATTTAAAATATATCATAAAGCATTGTTTTTCATCATGTTTACATATGACTGCCTGTAAATGTCATTCGAGCTTAAGATCTTTGCCCTGTTTATATAATTTATTGCGTACATTGCCTAATAAAACATAAAATGTAAACATATTTTAACAGCCTATATGCATATTTCTCTGTTGTTTCATTGAAAAATTTATCTGAAATCATTTGATAACTTTACCAAAATAATACATTTCTAGGTAAATGGGGCTTCTGAAAATCACTTGTATATACAGACTGATAGAATTAACTAGATAATTATTACAGTTGCCAAGATTTATTCTGATATTCCCATCGTAAGTCAGAAATTACTATATGAACCATAAGGATGTGTTAGCAGTTGGCATTCCTGACTGCTAAAATGTGCAAATTCATTTGTTTTCTTATATTTTTTATCTTATTTTTATCTTTGGTTTATAATGAAGTGTAAAAATTGTAACTTAAAATTACTGTAAAATTGTACTTCAATGAATAATGAAATATGAGTATATAGTGCTTCTTGTGCACTTACCAGCAAAATAATTAGTTGGAAACTAATAGGGGCAGGAATAATTCTTCAAAGCTGTTGCTTTATTAATTGGACAATTTATCAGAATAGGCTAGAACGTCATATGTTTTTGAAGTAAAAAATTCTTTAAATTCAGCAATTGCAACAAGCATTCTGAAGATGGTTCACTAGATGCATAACTTGTGAAAGGTCTAGACTTATCTTTGTGTGTGTGGGGGGGGGGGTGAAGTGAGATCAGGAGTGGCTTCTTCAAAAATTTGTACATTACATTCAACTTTATCTGCAAAGTTTGCCTTTTTTCTGCATAAATTTCTGTGTATAAAACATTTGCAGCTTTTTTTATTATTATTATTTTTTATTTTGGGCCCATATACAAGAGGTTGGCTGGTCAATCTATAGGACTTCAGTAACGTATATGTGTAGTGGGATGGGAAAGGAGAAACTTTTTGACATTCGATTTAAAAGCCTGTGTATTGTATTCCTTGGGAAATACATCAGGGAGAAGACTGTTCCACAGTATAGTAGTAGCAGGGATGAAGGAGGTGGAAAAGAAACTTGTTCTGTGGGTTTCAAGGTGTACTGTGAAAGTATGTTGGGTAGCAGCTGTACGTGTTCCAATGGGCTTAGTACAGAGTGGGGGAATTATTGATGCTGTTTCAGCTGAACGTTTTCCATGGAAATATTTATAGAATATACAAATTGCAGAGACTAAATGTCTATGTGAAAGTTGAGGGGGGGGGGTGAGTTTAAGAGATGGATCATTTATCAGTCTAATTGCTCTTCTCTGTATTGAGTCAAGCATTTTGAGGGAGATTTTAGGAGCTCCACTCCAAATGTGAGAACATTATTTGATAGTTGGGCGGATTTGTGATTTGTATAAGGTTAACAGCTGTTTTGAGGTGAAGTAACGTCTTGAGCAAAAGAGAAATCCTAGTTTTTTGGAAGCTGAGGATGCAATGGTTGTGATGTGTTTATGCCAGGAGAGGCCTGATGTCAAGGTAATTCCAAGGAGGGAAATTTCATCTTGTCTGGGAATTTGAGTGTTATCAAAAATAATACTGGGGGAAAATGGTTCTTTTTGGGAAATAAGACAGAACTGAGTTTTACTAGCGTTGAAGTTGACAAGGTTATCTGAGCCCCATTGGGGATTGCTTGGAGGTCCGAATTAAGGGAAGTTGTGATTGATGTTCTGTGGGTTGAGTTGTGTAGGATAAGGTTTATCAAATGAAAGGGAGGAGTGCAATGTGCTGTCATCTGCAAAACTGTGTATTAGGTTGGAGGTCAACTGAAGTAGGTCATTAATATACAGAAGGAAGAGGGTCGGTAAGAGAACTGAACCTTGTGGGACCCCAGCATTAGCTGGATGGTGAGAGGATAGGGAGCCGTCTACCATCACATCCAGCTTGCATCATTTGTGAAAAGTATCACAAAAAGAGTAACTTTAAACAGATAAAATACCTCTGCTAATTTTTTCACTATAAACCTTTTTGAGTGGCAGGCTCTATTTTTTTTTTTTTCTTTTTTTTTTCTTTTTTTTTTTTTTTTTTTTCTTATTCTTCTGCTTTTTAAACTGTTTTTCTGCAGTTTTCTCATGCTTAAAGTTCTAGAAGGTCTTCATTTGAGAACTTTTTTGCCATAGCTTCCATCAGCTGCTGTACATATTTTCAACCTCCAACTCTCAGGTAGCGGCACTACCTTGTCAGTCTGTCAAATCCTGTGGACATACGAACATACATTTCAGTGGCTTCTTCTAAACACCATAATGGTAGCACACAATTTTCATATTTGTGTTAATCCCGTGGATGTTGGTGAAATGTTTGGAAGTGTTTATTTACATGGATTTTGTTGGATTTTGTAGTATGTTATTATTTTTGTACTTTTTGCTGCATTTTTGATAATTTTTTTTTTTTAATTATATTTTTGGGAGATTTTTTAACTACAATAACACAAATTTTTATCTTTTTTTAATATTAAAATATTGGGAAAATTTATATAATAGGTGCGTGCAGTAGTGATGGACTTGCAGACATGACTCCCACATAGGCAGTGCCTCCTGCAAATTGTTTACTTGGACTCTTTTCTGCACAACGTAGCAGAGTAAACAGTAGCAGAATTAATTGCCAACTGATTAGGAAGCCTCCCAAAATGTTACCAACAGGTTCTGTCCTGCGTACTATCTGACAGCTGCCCTTCGGAAAGCACTTTACTACTCTGCCCTCAAATGGAGGAAGTACACTGGCTTCTTAGTCCAGTAATTACAGTGTGCAGAGCATGTTCAGCAAGGCCACCACTTACACACTGCATAAAAGGCGAAACAGAAATTGGAGACCCTATACTAGCGACCAAAACACAGCACCACTTTATACCTACAATAGGTAAAGTGGTTTTCACAGTGTGATGAAAGTCATCGTCCCTAGAGGTCTAGTTGGCATTTCCTCCAAATAGGGCAGGTGGCTGTGCTTTTAAGGCTACAATACTCATCTAACCATAGTCTTATTTGTAAAAACAGGCAGCATCAGAGGAAGATGGGATTGACTTGGCTGGGAGAGGTTATATTAATATTATCATCATATGGGCACCTCCATGGAGTCCCAAGTCTGGAGACCAAAACCATCCCTACAATCTATCACATCTCTCCTTAAACCCATTAACAGACAAAACACTCGCAACTGACTCTGACAACCCATTCCACTCATTCACGACTCTCCAAACATAAAACCTAGTTCTCACCCCCCCCTACTAATCACATCCCCCTTGTTCCGACCCCCTGTAGTAGCATTGAAACATTTCCCCTACATCAATCCTATAAAACCCTTAAATCAACTTAAATGTTTCAATCATATATGCTCTTTTTCTTCTATCAACCAACTTCTACAATCCACACACACCTTCAATCTATCCTCATGGGAACTTTCTACAGACCACTCACCATCTGGTCACTGGCCTCTGAATCTTCTCCACTGCTTCCTCATCCCCAACAAACCCAGGAGACCAGATCTGAGCACAGTAATTCACATGTGGGCAATCAAGGCCTTATAAAGAGGAATAAAATAACTTCCTGATCTTTACATGCTAATGTGTTCTTCAATAACCAAGTAATCTTATGGGCTACCTTAGCAATATGGTCTCTAAACTTTAACTCTTTGTCTACCACTATCCCTAAATTTCTAGTTTCGTCTATTTCCTGGAGTACAGTGCCATTAATATGATACACGGCTTGTAATCTATTTGTTCCAAAATGCATAATTTTACATTTCTCCACATTAAAATGATACCCATTATCTTTTGTCCATGCTGACAGCCTATTTAAATCGTCCTGCAAGCTCTCCACATCACCTTGATTAACTATTATTCCACCTAATTTTGCATCATCAGCAAACAACTGAATATTTCCTTTCAGCTTATTTCCTATCATTTATGTACGAATTAAGCATTAGTAGTCCCAGTACTGAACCTTGCAGCACATCACTAGCCACCTGTTTTCACCTTAATTCTGCTCCTCCATTAACCACTTCTCCCCAGCAGCCATCCTCTTATTCACATAACCAGTGTCACATCCATCTCCATTTGTTCTAATTTGTGTAACAGTGTTCAATGTGGTATTCTGTTAGATTCCTTTGCAAAATCCAGCAGAATCATTGTGCCATTTTCTTTATCCAACTCATCTGCTACTCTATTATAAAGAGTTAGTAAATTACTAAGGCATGACTTGATCCCTCACAAAGCCATGTTGCTTCTCATATAGTATCATATTTTTATTTACCATTCTTGAATTCTCTTTTTGATCAATTTTTCCAGTACTTTTACCACCACACCTGAGATACTGATTAGTCTGTAATTTGCTACTGCAGTCTTTAGAACCTCCCTTATGCAAGGTAATTATTTTGCTCTCTTTCCACTCCCTTGGAAGTCTGCTAGAGCTGAGACTTAAAGAACCTAGTCAGAGGCATTGCTACTTCCCTTTCACATTCTCGCAAAATGTGAGCTGATATCCCATCTAATCCTACAGCTGTATTCACATTGAGATTCTGCAACTAAGAACCTCCAATTCATCCACCTCTGTTCTCACATCAGTGTCTGTCACATATGTTACAGCAGTAACTTCACTTGGATGATATTGTAAAGTGGTCACTCAGTAACTCAACTATTTTATCTGCTTCTGTCACCATCAGCACTCATTAAAGTTAATCTTTCATAATCATTCTTCCTCTTATTTGCCATGTAACAAACGAACTCTTTGGAATTTTCTCTGGCCTGCTCAACTAGATTCTTCTTGTAATCTGATTTTGCCTTCCTTACCATACTGATCACCTTTCTCCTTACATACTCTCCACAACATTTTCTTCTGCAGCTCATGCTTATTGATATTACTCATCCATCTAAGTCCTACCTGATTAACTCTCCTTGCCTTAGGTATACAATTTAATATTGTGTTAGATCTTGAATGATGGTTCTATCAAGAATAGAACTGCTCCATTCAAGATTTAACAAGAATAACCCTATCAAGCAAAAGCACACTTGTATTCTTGACAAAACAGACATAATAGGTAAAAATGCAGATGTTAACTTTGCTTAAGAAGGGAATTAAAATATAAAGGAAGAAATTGAATCCTAAATTAAAATGAAATTGAAGAAGGAAATAAGTATTGTACTATGTTTAAAGTATTGTCTAAAATAGATGGAAATCTTAAACTTTCAAAAGCATCAATATTAAACTATGCCATGTATAAAATCGCATATTGTCGTGCGAACGAAACAAAGGTTGCTGTGTGACCACCAAAGATGACGTAACGAAAACGATGAGTAGGCATTCGTGGAAGGTGCTCAAATTTCGCATTCCCCGAAGAGAGCGATCCTCATTCAGCGAGGAGGTGACAGCCAATTGGAAAGCGTTATAGACAAGCTTGGAGTATGGAAGAGGGCGCTATAGAAGAGTTTAAAAACGAACTCACGGGGCTGGAGGCTCTCTTGGCTCCTTCGTTTCTGGTTTTGTTCCTGTGGTGTTCCCCGGCCACGTGGGTTACAGGCTCGTAGTTCCAAGACGGGTCAGCACGGCTGATATCTGATAAGACGGCATGGCAGCAGCGAGTTTATGGTTCATAGTTCCGAGGCGGGTCAGCACAGCTGATATCTAATAAGACGGCATGGCGGCAACATGTTTCTAGTTGCTGAGTGGCACAAATCGAAGAAGTTGAGCACGAGATGACGACATTGTTTAGAGTTTTGGCCATCGGTCTGGTTCTAACCGATGAGAAGGCAGCAAAGGATTCCCTTTGAAGATAATTTGTGTTAAAAGCAGCGTCGTGAAAAGTTCGTAAGCCCAGAGGAAGCGAAGAAAAAAAATCAGGACGAGCATGTGACTCCACGTGGTGGCAGATCACCGTACAGAGGGACAATCCATAACAAAGAACAGACGGAAGGATCGAGAAATCGTCTAACAAGGTGGTAACGTACAAAATCTTCATTTTATGTATTATCTATTAGTGATCAGTGTGAGAAAATGGACAGAGATTAGAAAAGAAGATAGTGAGAATTTAGAGACAGTTTCATGTGTTAAGTTGTTTGAATTGGACTAGTAGTCTGCATTCTTAGATTGTCTAAACCCTAGTTAATGTGTATGGGTCATTAGTAGCAGTAATGTAGTTTGATATCGAGAACCATGTTTGTGATTTAGATGAATCATGAGAGTGTATAAATAACTTGCCTGTTTGATTTCCACTGCCTTGCTTTACCTGTTTTTTAGTATTGATCTTGATTATCTTTGAATATATGTGTTAGTCATATTGATCTAGTAGTCTGAAAGCATGAGAGCATGCAACACTTAGTTGAATGTGAATTGATTTTTGTTAGCAAGTTTTATTTCGAATTTGAACTAGTGTTTTATGGTGAATGTGTACTTATTTAACCTAGAGATATAAGATTAGAGTATTTTGATAATTAGAATGTTCCTTATTGTTTAGCTAGTAAATTAGAATTTTGATATGATATCATTGATGTGTGTAAGCTTAATGTTTGTAATCTTGATAATTAATAAACATGTTTTTCCTATATAAGTCTGAGTCTGTCTGAGCATGAGATTAAAATTACCACTCGCTAAAGTTCGAACCTGTGAATAAGGGAAATTAAAGAAAGTTTAGAAAGTTTAGGCCATGACTGCAATGTTGAAGTTTCTATAGGCACTTAATACTTTAATAAGATTAGGTAACACTTAAACTCTGGGAAGGTTTCTTTGTACAAGAACTCTTCTGTACTAGGACTCTGGCTGGCGCAGCTAAAATAAACAAGTTTCGTCAGAGTTCCGAATAGAGAAGCAGCCCCGGAGAGATAGGTTAGAGATTTCAGGCTTATTTGGTATGACAAGGATTTAAGATAGAAAATTTACAGGAAAGTGACGCCACACAGAAGACAAAGAAGAAGAAGAAGATATAACAATGGCAGGAGACATAACAATTGCTTGCTCTATATGTCCCTTAACTATCTCCCATGCACTATTAGCATCTTTCCCTTTCAGTGTTTTATGCCATGGCACAGATATAATACAGTGAATACAATACAGTAGATCTTGGATTCAAGCTTCCTCCTAAGTTTGTCATGATCACTTGCCTTGTAGTTCCACATATACCCCTTCTTGACAGAATATTCCTCATGTTTTACAATCGACCAAGTCTCTTACTCCCTATATACTGTATTGCTAGCCCATTCATCACGACATATAGTATAGTAAACTATCCACTGTAACAAACTTCCTGTGGTCCACATGACTTTGCTATTCTGAAATTCGTTACATTTTTTCTAGAAGAAATATTTACTTCACTTCACTCCCCCCTGTGTTTTGATAATTTTTGATATCCTCTCAAAATCAGATTTCTCTTCTTGGATTTTTTCCTTTAAAACACTACTTCATGCCTGACCTGTGAGCACTATTCTAATAAGAATGCTTGAAGTTATCCAGAAGAAGTGCTGAATAGATTTGTTTCCTCACAAGTGCTACCCAGTTGCTTTCTCACAGATGCTCTGTTTCTGTATTATGTATTTTTTGATAAGTAGTTTTTATAATTATTACATATATGTCTCTTAGTTATTGCATAACCTGGATAAAAATTTCAAGCTACAAAAATAGATTGGATATGAGCCCCCATACTAAAGGAATGATCACCTGAACTGGTGAGGCTCTTGACATGCATGTATAATTTGAATCTTACAGTAGGGAACAAATTAATCCGAAAACTTGCATATTAAAGAAAAATTTTTATTTCACAAGAAAATAAGTACAAAAATTAAACTCCAACTTTACCTAATAATTTATATGTGCCCACTCTATTCCTAATAAGTTCATTAATTTGCTTAGCCAACATAGAACACATTTTTCTGATTTATGCATCTCGAAACCATACTTTTATGATGGATTGTATTAAGTTACCCTTTGTCACAATTTAATTTTCCAAGTCTCTTTTTCACTATGACCCACGAATTTTCTATTGTTGGGTTAATGTCAGGAGAGTTACCTGGTCACTGAAGCAATTGGATGTTGTGATTTTTGAGGAACTCTCACTTTTTTTGAAATTTAAAATTTGAATCTTTATTAAATGTTATATGAAATAATTAATGAAATATTAAAATTTAATTCACTATTTAAAATTTAAATTTCATAATTTTGTATATATATATTGAATTTGTATAACTAAAAATGCATTTTATAATAATTAAATTTTTTAAAAATTTTTATAACTTATTAATCTTGATCTTGATGGACCTGTATTTCACTCAGGATTTCTCCATGAGTGCAGGTCGCAAAGATGTCCCCAACGATCTTGAGCCTCTCTCTTCCATGTTATACCCATAGATTTCACTAATGGATCTTCCCATCTTGTAGGTTGTCTTCCTGGTTTTCTCTTTATTCTTGGTTGCCAGTTGAGTGTTCTATATGTCCATCTGTTATCCTTGAGTCTGGCTATGTGACCTGCCCATCTCATCTTGCTTTCATATACTGCAGTTACCACATCTTTTATGCCTGATCTCTTTCTTAGTTCCATGTTTCTAACATGTTCCATTCTGCTGATGTTACAAATTCTGCATTCTATTGCACTCTGAGTTATTCTGAGCGTCTCTTCTTCTTTTCTTGTCGTGTTCCATGTTTCTGATCCATATGTGAGTGATGGTAGAATATCACTATTAAATAGTTTCTTCGGAGAGATGTCAAGATTTGGATCAGTAAGTGTTTCGTTTAGTCTGTTGAATGATAGCCATGCAGCTTTCTTTCTTTTTGCTAGTTCTTGAGATAAATCGTTATTGATTTTTATTGTTTGTCCTAAGTACTTGTATGAGTCAACTTGTTCTATAGGGATGTTATCAATACATAGGTGACTGTCACTTGTGCAGATGTTTTTGATCCATTTTGTTTTTTCTAGATTCATTTCTAAGCCTATCTTACTGCTGTTTGTGTATACTTTTTCACCCATTTCTTCTGGGTCTTTTGGGTTGTGGGTTGTGGGATATCAGTACTAGATCATCGACAAACATAAGAATTTGTAGCTTTTCACCATCTATGTTTATTCCTCTGTTTAGGTCTATTTTTTTCAGAATGTATTCTAAAGTGTTGGTAAATAGGTTTGGGGGGGATCACATCACCTTGGCGGACCCCTCTCTTTATATCTATATTTATAGGTTGATCAAATAGGGTTATTTGTGTGGTCTGATTTTTGTTAATTTCTTTTATCATGTGGATATAAGTAGGGTCCACATTTATTTCCAGTAAGGCACTGATGACTGCATTGTGTTGTATGGTATCAAATGCTTTTTTAAAATCAATGAAGAGGAAACATAGAGGGATTCGGTATTCTCTGCATTTTTCTGTTAGTTGTGAAATGATCTATTGTGGAGAAGCCTCTTCTGAATCCTGCCTGCTCTCTGCTGGAGTTGTCTTCTAGAGTGTTTTGGGTTCTGTTCAGTATTACTCTGTTCATGATCTTATATATGTGAGATAAGATTGGACGATAGTTTTTTATGTCTTCCTTGTTCCCTTTTTTGAATAGAAGTATGGTTTTTTTGAGGTTTTCCATTCCTCTGGAATCTTTCTTTCTTTGAAGTACCACGTGAATATGGCAGCCAAGGCTTTGAAATTTTATTTTTTATTTTATAACTTATGATAAACACAAATGTTAAAAAAAATAAATATCTTTATAATTTATAAATACCTTTATTCATGTTTGAATGAAATATTATATCTTCTATCAAATGGCCATTTTCTTGAGAGGGGGATACACCAGTGTTATCTTCTTCTTTGAGTGCCATCTCCTATCGGAGGTCGGCGACCGACCACCTTGGCAAATTTTGAGCAATTCTCAGCTATTCTGAGCAGTCTCTCAGAGTTCATACCAGTCCACTGTCTGATATCTGCCAGCCAAGAATTTCTTCGTCTTCCTTGTCCTCTTCTTCCATTTATCTTCCCTTTTATAATCAATTGAAGTATCTTATATTTTTCATTACGAAGTAGGTGACCAAGATATGCACTTTTCCTTCTTTTTATGGTATCTAAAAGTTCACGTGATTTCCCCATTTGTTTCAGTACTTCCTGATTGGACGTTTTTGCTGTCCATGGGATTTTTAACATTCATTTGTATAACCACATCTCAAAGGCTTCAAGTCTTTTTATTGATGTTGTCTTCAAGGTCCAAGTTTCTGCACCGTACAGCAGTACAGACCATACATAGCATTTAACCATGCGTGCTCTAAGTTTAAACTGCGGTTACACAGTGTTGATTTCATCAAGAGAAAATTTTTTCTTGCCATTTCAATTCTAACTTTTATTTCCATTTCTGGATTGCAATCTTCATTTAACCAGCATCAGAGATATTTAAACTTTGCCACTCTTTCTATTTGTTTCTTATTTAAAGAAAGTGCTAAATTAAGAATTGGTTTCTTACTTATGACCATGAATTTAGTTTTGGTGATATTTATTTTTAATCCCATTTTTTCACTCTCTGCATTTATTAGCTCCAAAAGATTTTGAAGATCCTGAATATTGTCAGCCAGAAGAGCTGTATCATCGGCATATCGGATGTTACTGATGATTTCACCATTTACACTAATCCCTTTCTTCCTTCCAAGACTTTTTGAAATATGGCTTCTGAGTAGATGTTAAAAAGAAGAGGTGACAGCACACATCCTTGCCTTATTCCTCGTTTGATGTTAATGGAGTCTGTAATAATGTCATCAACTTGAACAGATGCCTTTTGGTTCCAATATAAGTTTTCAATGATCCTGATGTCTTTACCATCTAATCCAATTCTTTTTAATAGTACAATCATTTTAGCATGTTGGACTTTGTCAAATGCTTTCTCGAAGTCGATGAAGCAAATGAATATTACCTTGTTTTGGTCAATACATTTTTGAAATAAGATCTGAGAACAGAAAAGAGCCGCTCTTGTTCCCAAGCCGTTTCTAAAGCCGAATTGGGTATCACTGATGGTGTCTTCACAGTTTCTGTATATTCTTTTTTGAATTATTTTCAGAAACATTTTGAGAACGTGACTCATTAGGCTGATCATTCTATAGTCATTACAAGTTTTCGCTTTTACTTTTTTAGGTAGCATGATGAAGGTCAACTGTAACCAGTCTTGAGGGATTATGCCTGTATCATAGATCTTATTAAATAGCTTTACTAATATGTTAATGTTGTCACCTTCTAATAACTTTACTATTTCTGCCGGTATTCTATCTGGTCCTAGGGCTTTACCATTTTTAGCTGAGTTCAATGCACATTCTACCTCTGATTTTAGAATGCATGGACCTTCCATATGTTCATAAGTATTTTCTGGGTTCTGTCTGTCATCAGTAAAGAGTTCTTCTATATATTTCACCCATTCTTGTATTTTGTCATCCTTTTTGGATATAATTTCTCCCTTTTTGTTTCGAAGGATACAGAATTGTTTTTTCTTATATATACCTGAGGTCTCTTTCATCTTTTTGTGTAGATTAAAATTGTCATGTTTTTCCTGTAGAATTTCTATTTCTTTACATTTTTCATTCATCCAGATTTCTTTTGCTTTTTTGATCTTGTGTTTAATAATTTTCTGAACCTCTGTATATTTTGTTGGATTAGGATTTTTATATGATCTGCGTTGATCCATGAGAGAGAATTTCATCAGTCATCCAATCTTTCTTTTTTACTGCTCTATTAGGACATAAGGTATTGGTACATTTCTCTATGAAGACAGATTTCAATTTGTCCCACGATTCATCAACCCTCATGATGTCATCATTCTTGATAAGTGCTAGCTCTTGATTCAGATCTTAACTCAATTTGCTTCTTATCTCTGTGTTTTTTAATTTTCCCAAATCAAACCTTTTTTGTTGATGTTTCTTAAGCATAGCTTTCAGTCTAAGTTGTAACTCTGCCACCAGTAGGTTATGATCATAAGCAATATCTGCACTAGGATAGGTTTTTGTACTCTTTATAGAACTTCGAAATCGTTGATTAATTAGTAAGTAATCAATTTGGTTTCTGACTATATTCCCATTATTATCCTGTGGTGATCGCCAAGTATACAATCTTCGAGGTGGTAGCTTAAACCATGTGTTTGTGATTATTAGCCCCTCTTCCTGGGAGAATTGAAAAAGACGGTCACCTCTCTCATTTCTTGTGCCCAGTCCATGTTCACCAACTACATCTCCACTTCTACCTTTCCCAACTTTAGCATTGAAATCACCCATGACTATGTTAATATCATGCTTTTTTGTATTTTTCATTAGTTCTTTTAATTGATCATAAAATTCTTCAATCTCGGTATCACTCTTGTCAGCAGTAGGGGCATAGACTTGTATAAGATTAACATCTAGTGGTTGTCCTTTCAGTTTTAATAACATCATCCTATCTGAGTAAGGGATGAAATTCAACAGTGACTTATTGATCTCTTTGTTTATTATTATTCCAGCTCTGTTTTGATGGTTGTTTTCACAACTTCCAGAGTGATACATTGTCATGTCATTGACTTGAGTTTTGCCTGATCCTGGCCACCTAACTTCACTCATTCCTAAAATTCCAATTTCAAGTCTTTTCATTTCTTGGATAGCATTTCTTAGCTTACCTGCTTCATACAAGGTTCTGACATTCCAGGTTCCTAGTTTTACTGAGCGCACCATGTTGAGCCCGGGGATTCTTCGCACCCCTGTTCCATTTAAGGGACGCCGGTAACTTGGGGCCATTTGTGTAGATTTGCTCGCCATGGTGGTTAGTCTGGAGAGAGAATAGAGCAGTAGTTTCTCCATTTGCTTTCTGCTCTGCAGTATTACACAATAAACTGTATTGCCATCTGCAATTTTCTAATCACAAGCTTTACCGTCATCATGAGACTTCAACCTTGTGTAAGTACTGACAATGCTGCTTCCCTTTGCCAGAGGATTGAATCCTTTATTTTTCCTTGTAACCCTAGGTAGGGGCCCTGACCGGGTACTGACAGCTGGAGCCAGCTGAGCCCGGGTTGTTTATAGAGGTCTGCTCCTCTGAAGATTCTTCCGCACATTTTACTGTTGGGATACAAATCCTCTTCCACTGATTTGTCCGTTGTTCTTCACAGAGGTCCGTTAGCATCCTTGTAGGGGTGTACCCTACGGAAGGTCCTAGGGAGCACGACGTGGACGTGGACTTGCCTCACTCCCTACCAGTGTTATAAAAACTTTAAAAGGGGTACATGGGTATTGGGAATCACTGGTGTCCAGGATAATCTGTTATAGTGGATGGTTTGCTGTAGTTAATTTTCAGTTAAAAATAAAATTTTTAGTAGAATTTGAAACTAGTAATAGTATTAGTACATCTTTCCATAATGTAAAGCCTATCAGTTGTTTTCTTTGTAATCGTTTTGATCTCGTATACTGAATAATAGATGATATAAAGTTACTAGCATTTCATATAAAAAAAAAAGTGATCAAATAACTGATTTCTAGGTATCACAAAATGTTTGTGTGATATTGTGCAGTAATAAAGTATTCTCAGGTTCACAGTTGGCAACGTGTTTAAGAAATAGGAATCTAAAAGTATCCAAGATATGATGTAGTAGGACTGAAATGCTCACTCACAGGAGCTAACTCCTGAGCTAGTTACCTCATCTTACTGTGACTTGGAATCTCTGCTTGGAGATGGAGTGAGTAGATGTTCATATTTCTAAATACATGCAATTAAATAAGGGCTTCCATAACATGTAAAGAGCTACTTGCTGCAAATTTTCATGGAAGAGCTGCAGCTTTTCTTTGGCTAGCAGATGCACATCACCAGTTGTTGTGGACACAGAACATGAGCTGTGGAGCAATCATTTGTATGAAATTATCAGTTGCACTCTGTGTTCTTCCAGTTTGTTTATAGTTAGCCTAATGTGTGTAGTGTATTGTCTTAATAGTGAAGTTTGGAGGTACTAATGTAATAATGTGGATTTACTTCTTATGATGTGGATGGACCACTAGTTGTAATGTATGAATCATGACTGCTAAGTCCAATATTGATGATATGAATAAATATGCATATCCTGCTTTATGACGGTTTTATGGTACCAATCCTTAAGCTATCCAGCATGGTAAAGGTCCATGTCATAAAACAATAGCTGTAAACCTGTGGTTTGAAGAGAGTAAAGCAAAACATTGCGACATTGCAATAGTCAACCCAGAGTCCCAATCTGAACTCACTAGATCATCTGCAAGAAACAAACTGAAAGCATTGGAGCTTGCCAGCAAACCTTGTCATTAGTGAAACTTATTAATACTTTAAATGGGTGGAGCACAATACCCCTAACTTTTTATAGTAAGAAATCTTTCACAACTGCAAATGCAGCCAATGTCAGGCTGACACATTATTAATTTTTCAGTAATGATGTTTTGTTTATTACATGTGTTTTTATGACTTTTAGTAAATATTAAATAAGAATTAAAACAAATAGAAAATCTCAATTCATTTTTGCTTGTGCTTTGAAAATAATGTATTTCTAACAAAATACTCATTATTAAAAATAGTTTTAATATTTCTCTTTAGCACATGGCACATTCATTGGTAGTGTACGACTTGAATCTTTTAAGCCAACTCAACTTCCTGTTGATACCACTTTCCATTTTGGTGCCTCAACTCGTGCATATATCTTGCGAGAAAGACCACAGAAAGCAAACAGGCCTTCCTCTGAAGAGCCAGAAAAAAAAGGAGAAGAAATAGAAGGAGGGCTTCTAGGTTTACCAGAAACAGAAACAGAGTTAGACGTAAGTGACCTGTTGCTAATATCATAACCATTGATAACTAAGGATAAAACTGATTTTAAGAATTTTCCTTGAATCTCATTCTTTTCTGTGTATTAAGTTTTAATTTTTTTAAATTTTATTCTTCAGAATTTAACAGAATTTAATACTGCTCATAACCGAAGAATAAGTATGCTAGGCATTCCTGATGAAGAAATCAAATCAAACAGGAAAAGAAAAAGTGTGATAGTTAGGTTCATAGATGGTGAAGAGATAATCAATCCAGGTAAGTTTCTTTAATGTACATTTGTTTTCAAACATATAAGAACTCCATCTCATTGTGTAGGTCCTTCATGCACGATGTAATGGTGCATTCCATTGTAAGTAATGTATTTAAGTATGGGCATTCTGAAAGCAAGATTACCTCTGTAACCTTTAATTATTAATGTGATAGTGTGTGTGTGTGGGGGGGGTATATTCCATGCATTATCATTTCATTTAAGATATGGAAATTCATGTAGCTGAAAAAGTGACATTTCATTTCATTCTCCTATCTCTAAACCTTTAACAGATCTACCTCAAAAGTTTCACTATAGGCTTAAATTTATTAAAATATAGATTAAGCAGAATGGTAGTTGCTTTGTTATTCCTTCAGAGATATCAGTGGACTTGATTCATGATTTCTTACTGACTTCCACATATCATTGTTTTACCCGCAGCTTATACATCAGGGATTAAATGTGAAACTTATTTCATGATGGGGTGTTTCTAAAACCCAGTTCTGCACATTGTACAAATAACTGCAAATCTGAATTTATCCAACTATAACACTCCCTCCCAACATGTGCACACACACACACACACACACCAGATATCAGTCTAGACACTAATAGTTTCAGAATAAGTTGTGACTACTTATTCTCTGTATATACATGAGTCAGTATTAGGTTAATGCTGATCTAGTTGAAGGCATCAGCCAGTTTTTACAGAATATTTAAATATGAAAATTCAAACCAAAATTTGATTGAACTTTGAGGTCGAATGACATTTTAAAAATTTTATCTTTGAAATAACAATTTTAAAATAATAATGACAAATAATTTTTGATATTAATGATCTATAGTACTCTCTCTCTCTCACTGGAAACAGATGTCCTATTTCTGTACATTTTTTATGTATTTCCTTGATATTGTTTCTCAGTTTTCAGTAACTACATTAACCTCATTCTGGAAGTCGGTCTTACATTTTGCTCAGGATTGTTTGTGTTTTCTTTATAATCTCCAGTTCTCTAAGGAATGCAGAGAACTGACCAAAGCTTCTCACTCAATGTCTAGTCCTTACCATCTTGTAGTGCACCTGTTGGTAGGTATTTAGCTGGATAGTGAACAAACTATGAATATACTGACAATTTGTGACTTAGCTGACCAAATTGTATATTGCATTGACTTAAAACCATACATGCAGTATGATGGTACATCATAACTATGCTATCTGGAGCACTGTAACAATGATTTAATGTTTTCATAAGGAAACCAGAGTGGACATTGAAAACTAGGATACTGGAACAACCTCAGTAAAATTGGTTGAAGGTGCAAGCCATTAGTGAAAGTCAGGTAGTGTAGTAGAGGAACTGCAAATATAGTGTATCAGCATAATTTGTGTGCTTTGAAGAATAAAACAAGTGAGATATTTCTTAATAATACCTACAAGTTCCATTATTAACTCTTAGCTCACTCAAAGTACTAAATGTATGATACATTTATAACTCTGAAATGGTATATAAGATGGCATAACAAAATAATGATTATCAACTATGGAATTAGTTATGTTTTATTTTAGCATAAAATTTTCACCCTAGTATCTAAACATCTTTTGTGTTATTTTCACATCAAACAAGTAAAATAGACAAAAACTAAAAGAACTCGGTGAGCGACAGTACATGACATGGCATAGTGCATTTTAGATTGTGCCACTAAGTTCCTACCTGCACAAATTGAAACAAGACAAATTATTAATTGGGGGGGGGGGGGCTATCGAGCCTGTGGAGAATAACTATTATCTGTAGGCAGGATAACTTCAGACCTTCATTTCTATTCAGATTTGTATGGTGGAGCAAAGTTTCACTTTGTTTGTATAAATGTTCCCTGAGATAATTGCTTTTGTGAAGCTAATCTTTTTCCAGGAGATGAGATGTTTGGCAGAGATAGTATGTTCACTTGTCAGGATAAACTACCAACAGATTGAAGGTGCAGCCATGGGTAGTAGTAGTTCTCTTTCTCCAATACTTGATAAACTATTTCATGAAATGATTCAAGCTCTCCAAAACTTTCCTTATGGTACAGGTGTGGGGATGACATATTTGCAACTTGGCATAGTTCCCTCACCAAACTTCAAGATTTTTTCATCACACAACTCTACTGAAGCTCTGCTGTCTCAAGAAATTAATTGCATCAAGTCCATCACTAATGGTTTCAGTACGTCTTACGTTAACAAAGTTGTTAATAGCTATATGGTTTATTTCCTTGTCACCTGCCTTCCATTAAATGATTTTATGTGCTACCATTCCTTATATAAAGGAATAGCCAATTTGCTTAGATCCATTCACCTTCAGGTGTCCTTTTTGAGCTCTGCAAAGGATAAACTTTTATCTTTGTCCCACCCTGTCTATCAAATACTGTGCTAGTGTGAGTTATCATACTTTTGCAAAAAAAAAAAAAAAAAAAAAAAAGTAGATTGGTGGCTGTTTGTTGTGATAACATTAAATGCCATGAACTGGAACAGTCTGGCTAGAAGAGCATGCCATCGCCACCTAACATCCTTTGATAAAAGATTAAGGTCCTTCACAAAAGCAGTTATGTAATGTTTATATAAAGAAAGTGTGAAACCTTTCTCTTCACCATCCAGATCTGAACAGAAATGATCTGAAGTTTTTGCTCCTGTGGGAAATAGTTCTTCATGCATTCCATAGTCAGTGTTTCTTTTAAAATTAATGATTTTATGTTGGTTAAATTTATACAGTTAGATGTATTTAGTGTATTTAAGAGCTTGCTACTCATGTCATATCATGTAGCACATGTGTTTTGGGGTCTTGTTGTTATTTATCCTACTTGTTTAATTTGAAAGTCATACTGAAGATGCTTTGGTTATTAGGATGAAAATGTTATGCTAAATAAAATGTTTCAAGTAATTCCATAGTTGATAATTATGTATTTCATTATAACTTAACTTGGATAGGTGGGGGAATAATTTAACACTAAGCACAAAGATAAACTTACATGAAAGTAATTTTAAGTAGGATGCTGTGGGCAGATTTCAAAATGAAAATTGTAAAATGCAACTTAATTGTGTATGTAGTCCCTATGGAAGTACCGCTGTTGAAAGGTTGTTAGAATGGGCAGCTGATATAAAGAAAAGATAGTTCTTGATGTGAGGCCTATACAATGAAATATGAAATTACAGACGTGCAGAAATGCTCTTGAGAAAATTTGAAGCAAAGGGGCATGATTATTAATAATGGAAGAACCTTGCTAAATTTTTGTTCAGGACATGGACTACACAGATTCATCGCTAATACTGTGTTCCAAATAAAAAAAGATGTTTACAAATTCATATGGGGAGAACACACAAGAAATAAACATTGTTAGTTATGGTATTGTTGATATTATCTTAGACTGGTTCAGGACACAAGTATATATGAAAGATTTGAAATAGGATGTCATTAACATTTATTTTTGGTTGACTAAATTTGAATATCAGGTCAAAAAAGAAAAATGTGTAAAATTTTTAAAAAGAACCAAGTTGTGCTGCTTTCAGATGTGAATTGACTCAAATATGCAAATATTATTGGAAACAAGCATGAAAGAGTTTGAAAACTAGAATCTGACATTGGTGGCAAAATCTTAGAAAAATATTGATTGCTTCAGTCAGGGAAGCAAATGTTGAAGTTGTCTATGTGAATAGAAAAATCACAGCTTCATATCAGACTCAGAAAGTTAAAGGGAAGGCTTGGAAAAGAAGAAATTATATCAAAAGTTCCTGGCAGGCAAGTCAGCATGTTGTCTTACACAGCCCAGTCATATGAGGATTTTATTTTATATTTATAGAACATAAATATAAAGCTGGCAAAATGTTCCAGAAGTATCGAAAAAGCTTAGAAATGAAAGAAAACCAGAAAAGGAGATAGATATGAGATGAGCTAGTAGTAACAAAATATCCAGGATAATAAGTACGCATCTGTACTAGAGATAAAGATCTATCAGAACAGTTTAAAGTATAAAAATTTTATAGTAGCTACATCACATAATTGAGAGATAAATTCCACATGAAAATAAAAAATAAAACGATGTGAGAATTAGATAGGAATTTTCCTGCAGAGCATGTTTCATTTAAGATTTTTGCGAGCTTACCTAAGACTGCAAAAAAAAAAAAAAAAAAAAAAAAAGAAGCAGCTCTTCGTGAAGAACACACATTTAGGTTCAAACTGAATCGGGGTTGCCAACAGCAGAATTTTACTTTAAGATAAATAGTTGGAAAACAGGAGAAAAAAAAAAGTTCTGTATTTAAGTTTTGCAAATCTGAAAATAGCCACGTGATAGAGTTCAAAGAAGAAACTGTTCAAACTGCTATAATTTCTTGGCATTTATAAATGGCACATTGTTCAGAACAATATATAACTGAAACTACAAGTCAGAATTGAGGACTGTGATAAGATAGGATGTAAAATGTGCATACTATCTCCACTATTATTTATCTTCAATGTGGATTTCATTATGAAGAAGTGGCATTAAACATGATATGACAATCATGTTAAACTCAGCTCTCTTACTTTATGCAAATGTTGTTATAGTCTAAATAAATCCTGTGCATGTTTGGGACTCTTTAACTTAATTGAGTGATTGTTTTAACAAATTTGGAATGAAAATCAGCAATAAAAAGATGAAATTATGGCAAACAGGCTGAAACATGGAAAACATGTACATACTTGGTGGTGAACCTGTAAAACAAGTAAAATACTAAAGAATTTTGGACACAGTTGGAAATGAAGATGTTGAAATAAATATGGACAAAGATAAGAGAATAAGCAAAGGCAGTATTGTGGGAAAGTTTGAACCCTGAACTGGAAATATACATGACAGAATTGAAACTAATATTACCTTAAGGATCTGACATTTGGGTTAGGAATAAAACATGCAATCAGTGACTAAAATACTACAGATGTTATCTTAATATCTGTAGTTTTCAGTCTTGAGGGAAATTAGAGTAAACTGATACCATCAGTAGTAGAATCATTAAAAATGAATATTAGAAAGAAAGTTCAAGACAAAATTTCATCCTGGCTGGTATATTACCTTGTTAATAAGCCCCTTTGTTTTTGCCAGGGAACGAGGGCAAATAGCACAAAGTCAGCTACTGGAACAAATCCCAGTACACGCCAACACAACATTAGCAGAACTCAAGATTGGTACTATCAACGCAAGAAGCATCAATGGAAAAGAAATGGAACTAGCATAAGTAACAGATCGACATAATAGTAGTGGCTGAAACAAAAAAGACAAAAACAGGGGAGATCTTTCTAAGCAACAAATACAAAATGTTATATTCAAGCAATAACAATTGGGGAAAAGAGGAAGCAGCTATAGTATTCAACAATATGAATGGTAGGAATTATTAAGTAGTGATGAGGACAAATATCAGAATGGAGAACAGGACAATGAGACTTATTTGTGCTTATGGTCCCACAGAAGGTTCTACCAAGGAAGAAATGGAGGAATTTTTTCAGACATTAGAGAAGACAGCTGGCACAATGAAAAAGGAAAAGTTGGTCCTTGTTGGAGATCAAAACAGCAGAGTAAAAAATTATTACCAGGCATACAAAAATGTTTTGGAAAATTTGAATTAAGTAAGAAATGAATACAACACAGACATCAGTGAGAAAAAATGAAATAGTTTGAAAACAAGAACCAAACCTTGGAGATTCAGTGGCAAACAGGAAAACATTGATTCAGCCAGAGAGGCATGTGGTGAGGTTGTCTGTAAGGAGAGAAAAATCAGAACTCCATGGTGTACTCAGGAAGTTAAAGAAGCAGTCAAGGAAAAGAAGAAAGCATGCGGAAAGTTCCTGGCAAGTAATTCAACTTGTGCTCTTAGAGAATAATGAGAAAAATGTAAGAAACCAAAGTACTCTGTAAAACTAGCTAAACAGAAAGTCATGGAAAGACTTGGGTATGAACATAGAAAATAAATATCAGGAAGGTGGCAAAATATTATTATTATACAGACACCTCTATGAAGTCCAAAAACTCCGCTGGTGACCCAATCTATCCACACAATCTAATACCTCTTCTTGAACCCATTAACAGACAGAGCACTCACAACTGACTGGCAACTCAATCCATTCATTCACCTCTCCAAGCAACAAACCAAGTCCTCACACCCTTGCTTTACTAACCACAACTTTATTCAACTTCCAGAGATGACCTCTTGTTCTGGCCCCTCTAATCAAGTGCCGAAACAGTTCCTCTGCATTAATCCTATAAAACTCTTTAAGCATTTTAAATGTTTCTATCACATCCTCTCTTTTTCTACTATCAACCAACTTCTGCAATCCACACACTCTCAATCTGTCCTCATTGAGAACATTCTACAGGTCACTCACCTCTGAATCCTCTCCACTGATTCTTTATCCCCAACAAACCCAGAGGACCAGACTTGAGCACAGTAATTCAGATGTGGGCAATCAAGGCTTTATACAACCTCTGTCCAAAAAGAAACTGAACTTTTGATAGAAAATAAAACACAGGCCAATTATAATTATTCAAATAATTTATTTCAATCAATATACTCTCCCTCAGCTTCGATAAAGCACTTGGCATGGTCAATTAATTCATTAAATGAGTTTTTTATATCGGTTTACGGGATACTGTTGAGGGTCATGTATTACTGCTGCTTGAACGTTTTCAATGGTGCCGTATCGCTTTCCTTTCATTGGCAAATGAAGTCGGGGGAAGAGAAAGAAGTCACAGGGTGCTAAATCAGGTGAATACAGCGAGTGATCCAACACACAAATTTGGTTTTTGTTCAAAAATCTTTCATAATGTTCAAACAATGAGATGATACATTATCGTGCAAAAGTGACCAGCTGCCTACATCACGATATTCATGCCGTACATGACGCGACGAATTCTTGCTAACAATCACTTCAAAACCTCGAGATAAAACTCGCCATTGACCGTTTGGACAGGTGGAACGAATTCTTTGTGAATAATGCCCTTGGAATCATAGAAACAAATCAGCATTGTCTTTACATTTGACTTCTCAGTGCGACTTTTTTTTCAAATGCCCCTCTTCTGGTGGTCTCCACTCAGCACTCTGGTGCTTTGTTTCGGGCTCATACTCAAAACACCACATTTCGTCACCAGTAACAATTTTCAAGGAAGTTTGTGTCCTTATGAGCAGTTTTAATGAGGTCCTTGCAGTGTGCAATTCGGTACATTTTTTGATTGTCGGTCAACTTGTGGGGAACAAATCACGAATTCAATTTACGAAGGCCCAAACTCTCGGTCAAAATGTTGCGCACAGTTGATTTTGGAATCCCCAATTCATCTTCAATCAATCTCACGAATGATTTCAGGTTTTCTTTGATGAAATCATGCACTTTTTGGATGTTAACTTCGCTCAGTCCAGTTTTTGGACAGCCCGGCTTTTCGTTGTCCTCAAGTGGCTCATGACCACTTTGAAATTGCTTAAACCACTTGTAAACTTGAGTACAGGATAAGCATTCATCACCGTATGCTCTTTGAAGCATTTGATGCGGATCCGGTAAAACTTTTACCAAGTTTAACTCAAAAGTCAATCGCATCTCTCTGTTGGAAACTGTTTTCCGACCGTTCGTCAAAACACGCTGTCACTCTTGGCACTATTAACTCGGCTTCTCATGAAACAAATGTCATAAATATTTGACACAACACTGATGAAGGTTGCTGCTTTCGACAAAAAAAAGATGCAACAGGTGGCACCACTAGTTCTATTTTCGAAAAGTTCGGTTTCTTTTTGGACAGAGGGTATAAAGAGGAATAACAACTTCCTTATCTCTACGTGTTAATATGTTCTTCAATAACCAAGTAATCTTATGGGCTACCTTAGCAATATGTTCTCTAAACTTCAACTCCTTGTCTACCACCCCCCCTAAATTTCTAGCTTCATCTATTTCAGGGAGTACAGGGTCATTAATGTGATACACGGCTTGTAATCTATTTGTCCCAAAATGCATAATTTTACATTTTTCCACATTAAACTGATACCCATTATCTTTTGCTCATACTGACAGCCTATTTAAATCGTACTGCAAGCTCTCCACATCGCCTTGATTAACTATTATTCTACTTAATTTCGCATAATCAGCAAACAACTGAATATTTTCTTTCAGGTTATTTCCTGTATCATTTATGTGGAGATTAAACAGCAAATGTATCAGCACTGAACCTTGCAGCACATCACTAGACACCTGTTTTCACCTTAATTCTGCTCCTCCATATACCACTTTTTGATATCTGTCCAGCAACCACCCTCTTATCCACATAACTAGTGTCATATCCATCACCATTTGTTCTAATTTTTGTAACAATTTTCTTCTGCAACCCATGCACGATGATATTATACATCCATTTAACTCATTCCTGATCGATCCTCCTTACCTTAGGTATACAATTTAATATTGCTTCCTCTAGATACTTTCCCTTAACTATATCCCATGCATTACCAACATCCTTAACTTTCTGATGGCCTATAGCAACAACCAACTGTATATTTTGTCTTACTGGCCTCAATCTCACACCAGTCTGCTTCAAATGAACAGCAATTCTTCTGCCTATCTCCTATTCTTCTTGGCTACAATTCATCTGCTATCATCAGCAGTACGTACCCCCCCCCACACACACACATCCCATTTTCTCTATTCTCCCTGAAAATACTAAACACCCTTCATCTTCTATACCTGTAACTACATCATCTGCTGTTAGCCAAGTCTCACTAATGCCTATAACTTTTGGCAAGGTTGCACTAACCAATGCCAGAAACTCCTCCCTGTTGTTCCTGATACTTCTGGCATTAGTATATAGAAATTGCAGCAACCCTTTAGGCCTTCACTCATCTTTACTTCCTGAATTGACTACCATATTCAATATTTCTGCATGAGAGACTAGATTCTGCACTTGGTCATTCTCACACTCACTCGCCTCGTGTGAGAATGACCACAAAATCACTTGCTTCCACCCTAATTGCTTAAGTCTTCCCAAATTTGCACTTCAGCATGCTTTGTGAACAAAGCTATCTCTAGACACTTAACACCAAAACCATTTAGATGCAGTCCATCAGCATTGTACAAATGCTTCTTTCCATCTAGTACATACCACAGATCTACAAATCCTACATCATTCCTTCTGCACAATCTACGTAGAAACCCATTGCTACCAACACCCTCATCATCATCAGTTCACCTTCTCGCACTTCAGTTTTGCCTCTTCTAACAACTCCTTTACATCATCCCCTCATAGAATACTTCTCACCTCTCAAATCATTTGTCCCAACCAAGACAGTTGTTTCCTTCGACTTACCTTTTTGCATTCAGATGGCTTGGCTAATATCGTGAATTTTTGTACACAGGAAACAATTTTGTTACGCTTTTAATAAGTACTTTTGATCATTGAGTTTCTGTACATAATTTTCTCCTTAACTTGTTTTTCTTGTGTGTTCAGTTGGTCTTTTATTCCTTCAGACCACCTGCTTATTTCTCTTTTCAGCCCTGCTAATCGATTGCCGCTTCTATAATTTTTCAATTTTGCGCTTTATGCTGTGAAGGATAACATTCAAGTGTGATATTTCTTTGTTAATGTCCATTTCATTCCTCTCTACTTTTGTATTTAAGTTTTCCATGACTGCACGTTTGACATTAATAATATCATTTTCCATACTAACATTTACTGCGTTCTCGTCACCTAACAGACACTCACTTTTGGAACACTTAATACGCTCTCTCTCTCTCTCTCCAGTTTCACTTTTCTCCCACATATCCTTTAATTTTCTCGATGAAACATTTCGCACACACTGCACTGAATAAAATCCCGCAAATTCAGGTTGCTGACAATATGGTCTTTATCACATTGTTGCCATGCCGACAATATCTTATTTATACAAAAAAAAAAAGAAGTTGACTTACAAACTAAATAGCTCAGCCAATCCCACACCCGTTTTTACAACCAAAACTACAATAAATTAACCTAATATTATCAAATAAAATATGAAAAAGTTACTTATCTTTCAGCAGCAATAAATCCACTCTACACACACACACACACACACACACACACACACACACACACACACACACACAATATGTCACCTAATGGCAGGGGGGAAAAAAATGTATATATATACATATATATTCTGGAATCTATTGATAAAACTTAGGAATAGTAGGAAAAAAGTTCTGTAAAAGGAATCAGAGATAATAAAAGTAACATGAAAACTGAAGCTATGCTAGATGTTTGGGGTAATTACTTTGAGAAACTGCTAAATGAAACAAACAGTGTTAGAATATCTGAAAAATCCTAACAGGAATGCAGGCATGGATACACTTGAAGAGAAAATGTCATCAAAAACCTGCAATGTGGAAAGGCAGCTGGAATAGATAAAATTCGACTGGAAATGCTTATATGAAGGTATATAAGTTTTACAGTGGCTCCATTGCATAATTCAGCACTGGTCAAAGTATCAAATTTCGGATTATTTGAGCAGAGCTCTTATAAAACCTGCCTATAAAAAAGAGAATAAAACTAAATGTAAGAATTACAGAAGTATTTCCCTACTGAGTGTTCCTGATAAGATTTATGCAAGTATACTTGAGAAACAGCTAAGAACAACTGTGGAAGTGAAGCTCGGTGAAGAACAAGGTGGATTCAGGCCAAATAGAGGTTGTCAGGATCAGATTTTCACTGTAAGACAAATAATTGAGAAATCTTGGGAATATAACAAGGATTTGTATTTAAGTTTTATTGATCTGGAAAAGGCATATGACAAGGTGCCAAGAGGAAAGCCCTTCAAAACACTACAGTCATATATTGTAAATGGGACATTATATCAAGCAATACATAGTTTCTATTTAAGCTCTAATTCAGCAGTTACAATTGAAGGAGATATAGGAAGATGGTTTGATGTTAAATCAGGTGTGAAACAAGGGTGCACATTATCTCCACTGTTATTCGTTATCTATGTGAATCACATTATGAAGGAAAGTGGTATTAAATCTGATATCAAAATTGCAATGTTAATATTAGCTTTTCATGCAGATGTTATACTTCTGAATAAATTCAGTAAGAATAAAGTCTGTAAGATTCCCTGACTAAATTCAATAACTGTTGTAATAAATTTGGTATGAAAATCCTTAAAATAACAAAGACAGTGGAAGTAGGTAGAAACATTGAAAATCTCAGCTGTATCCTGAAATGGTTAATCTGTAGAACAAGTGAAACATTTCAGCTATTTAGGCACGATTTTTTAGTGAAGATGGCAAATTAAATATGGAAATAGACAGAATTAGTAAGGCTGGTATGGTATAATAAATTTAGTTTAATCCTTTATCCAAGTGTAAGCAAACAAAGTTTGCACCTGAAAATATCTTCAGGACTGAGGTAAGGTGGTACATCCCTTGGCAACTCGTAGCAAAGGTGGATCAAGCTCTCATCACTCCTTGTCTCAGAGCTTGATGCACCTCTGCTACGAGTTGCCAAGGGATGTACCACCTTACCTCAGTCCTGCAGATATTTTCAGTTGCAAACTTTGTTTGTTTACACTTGGATAAAGGATCAAACTAAATTTATTATAATCTAACCAAGTGCAAAATAAACTTCCAATGGCTGATATGGTAGGAAGTCAGCTGAATAAATTTATATGGAATAAGAAAGAAATTAGTTAAGACACTAAAATAGCTGTATATAAGATAGTGTTCAAACCAACTTTAACTTATGGATCTGAAAGTTGGGTTAGATACAAAACACTATCAATGACTTGAGATCTCTGATATGAAAATTCTGAGAAAGATTAGTGGGGTGAACACATGGCATAAATGGCAGTATCACGTTAAAAATGAGAAAGGAAGTAACTTCCCATTATTAGCATTAGGAATGTGTTAGCAGAGTTAATCTCAGATGGTATGGTCACTTAAAAGAATGGGAGAGGAAAGATTAGCAAAACAAGTGTTCTTTGCCAGGTTGCCAGGAAAAAAGACTCAGAGGAAGACCAAGATGTAGATGGATTGTTACAGAGGACAGAAATGTAAGATCTGATGATGTTGGAGTTTTGACAGATAACAGATTAATTTGGAGGAAAATGGTTGATTGGAAGTTGGTAATCTTGTAACTTTCATGTAGTACTGTCATATCCTGTTCCCCCCGAGGGTACATATCAGGAATTTGATGATGATGATGAAAGGAACTTGACATTATTATCATTCAAAAAATGTGCAAAAAAAACTGAAGCTAAAGTGATGTGGCACTTAAAGGAAGACTAATATCTAGTTGGAATAATGTAATTAGTAGCGATTAAAATGTAAGATGACTAAAACCTGACAAATAGCAGATTAATTTTAAGAAAATTGTAGATAGTAATCTAGAAACGATGAACACTGAACTGTGTATTACTCTTGTAGTAAATGTTTTGCACTTTCTTGAATGTACATAGCAAGAAATGGAGATCATGATTGTTTTAGAAATTTCATAAGTAAAATTTGCCCATTTAAAGTTTAATTCTAGATGAGTGATCATTAGTTATCATGCATACTATGTTCATGTTCTTTCTTACAATGCTAGGATCAGGTAACTTGGATTCATAGAAAGTAAAGACATACATCACTATCATTAGGCAGGTAGTCCTGTTTATATATCATGCAGACCAAGAATAAAATTGCTAGCCAATCAGGCTGGAAATTTTATTCTTGTATTTGCTGTCCAATTAACGGGCTGCAGGTTCAAATCCTGCAGCCCATTAGTTGGATATTGGATATTTGTAATTATCTTTAGGTGAGAGATGAATTTCATTACCCAGTGTGAGACTACCTGTCCACTTATTGGAGGTCTGAAGTGGCTTGAAAAAATTCTGGTCATTATCCAGAATTGAGCAGGTGGAAGCATCAGAACGCAAACTTGTAATTTTTTATTATAATCTTCTGTATTTTGAAGTACCATTTATTCCCATGATCAATTCTCAAGATTATAATGTTTCTGTTCCTTCTAAGTGATAATAGAGCTTTCCTTTCTGAGGCAATGATATTAGATCTTGGAATTGACAGAGAAAAGAGAAGAGTAGCAGTTTTCAGTCTGATAATGTTGGCAGTATCTAGTGGGAAGATATGAACTCCTTTTACAACACTCCCCAAAAAATCATCTTTTGGAATATAACAAAGTTTTGGAGTTAAAACCTTTTTTGTGAATAGATTCCTGTGAATATGTTAGGTGGTGATGTGAAAGGTTTAATATGACTTTAACAGGTTAGAACAGCTCCTTATTCATCTGAAATCAGAGTATGAACTGAATTTTTATTTAATTTTTCATTCTATTCACACAAGAATTAGAAAAGCGTTGGTATCACACTACATTAACAACTTGCAAAAAAAACCAATGATATAGTTTAAAATATCCCAAACTGGCCTCCAAAATTATTACAAAAGCATATGTCATTGCATCCTATTCCTCTGTGACTTTATGGGTCTCCTAAAATACACAAACCTGCAGTAGATGGCATTCCCCCCCCCCCCCCCCAGCTTATGCCTGATCTAAGCATAATGCGGCCCTAATAGATTAGGACATCAGCTCCTGTTACCTCTGTATGAGACCAGCTAATTTACTTTTGGTCCATATAAGATTCCTCCTATCATGTTGAAAACTGATTCCAACTGAAAACCTACAATTCTTCTGCCAAGTAGTGACTATTTAATTTGTTAGTTATCTGTAGCAATAGTTACAGTTGCATAGTAATGAAGTTAAAGTTTAATATTGTATTTAATTTGTGTTGACATCTGGACCATCCAATAGAATTAATATCTTGCATCCTTTTTTTCATGTCAGTAAGTGATCAGTATGTGATTGTGATTTTTTCTGAATAAGTTCCAAAATGTGCATCTGTCTCAAGTTTCATACAATACTTATTATACTATATGCAAGAAATTTGCTATATTCATAAAGAATCAGAATTATATACAGATCACTTACTGACCAAAAAAAAAAGGTACAAAATATTAATTCTGTTGACTGGTCTAGTTGTCAGCACAAATTAAATACATATTTATAATGTTAAATCATGTGACTTCTGTTTTAAACAAGTGGAACCCATCCTTGTGTTCACTGGCTGCAGGATCACATATGCCTTGTATACCTGATGGGTTGAAATAATTACAAAGTAGCTTTCTTTTCCAGAATTAATATATTCTTTATTAAAATGTGTCATTTTCTTTAAGTTAAGTTCCTGAGACAGTTTTTTGCGGAGGGGATCTAGAGCTTACAGGCCAATTAAAGTGGTGTGGAGGAGGTGAAACAAAGTAACCAGTTCTCCAGTAACTTATTGAAAGCTTGGTGCAAGAGAAGACCAAAAATTCAGTTACCTCACGGAATGTCAATACTTTTTTCAATACTTATTCCCAAGAATCACTGATGAGGTAATGCTTGTTCTACTATTTCATTACATTTTTCTTGAACTCAGCATACCTTTATCTAGATGAGTGGAATGCATTGTGTAAATGGCTTTATTATAAACATCATCACAAAACATATGTTTCCCATTGCACCTTACTTAAGATTCCTGTTAAGTAAGGTGCAGTGATAAGCAAACATACTTATCTCATTTGAAATGTTTATCAGTAGAACACTGCATATTTTACAGATTTATTGATTATCTGTAAAGCTCAATTATAGGCCAAAAAACATATTCCAGGGGTGTGTCTGCAAACCTATTCATCCCCTCCTTTTAAGAAAGGTATATGTCACTTTTCTTCTCCATTTCCTTTCAAAGTTTGTTTTTAAAGTTTTTTCTTCAAATGCCAACCCTGTAGACAGAGGATTTTCCATCTCTAGACTGGGCTGAGTTCTGTTTATATATGGTATCATTATATCTGAGGTAACCGGGTAATATTATGCAACACCTAAGTAAGACAATGAGTTTTTGACAGTTTATTCTTTTACAGCCATTATAAGGTATTCTGTTGGTACATACAGAAAGCAACTACATCAAAGTATACTATTACATTTTGTGCTTGGAGGTGCATGTGGTTAGTGGCAAATACAAACTGCTCAGAGTTTTTGTGAATAATGATGACTGACCTCAGACCCTGCAATTATCATAGCTCAATATTTAGACTGATTATTAGTGCAGAATCTTTGACTTCCAAGATTGGTCATAGGTTCTCCTTATGAATTTTAGGAAGGGTAAGAGGATAAAGAGATAAATTTGTCTCAAGCGAATTCATAGTGTTCTGAGAGGTTATTGGTGTGTTTTATTGTGGGATGATTGGTAACTGAGTTCTTTCCATGTGCAGTAGTTAATTGTATCTTAGTATCATACTTATCCAGGTCGAGGATCAGCTGGAATGGTAACTGTTTCAGAATTATTCCATAGATGCTTAACACGTTCATTGCCAATCATGCGATATCGCGTGATGCGCGTTCTCACCAAACGGCTGATCACGCATTATCGCGTGGACGTCGCTATCAAGCAAAAAAATTTGGCCACCACACGAAATTCCAATTTTCAGCTTGGCAATGAACGTGTTAAGAGTTGATCTTTCCAGTGGTGTGTTCTTTGCTGTCTTTAGTATATAAAATAAAACAGTGATTCCATCACTGTTTGAGTCCAAGTGATTGTGCTGTCTAACAATAGACACTCTAAATAAATATGCCTCTTCAACTTGCTGATGCCAAGTTTCTAATCTCAGACTCGATCTGTGCATTAACCACGCTACCGGCCAAGACATCTCGAGACGTCAAGGTTATCATGGATGCGAAGTGCACATTAAAATTTTAATACCATTGATATTACATTGAAATATTTGATGTATACGAAGCTTATGATGATGCATATTTGATCCATTATGGCCGGTAAGGTGGTTAATGTAACATTTCTCATATTAATGTTGCTCTTTTTTCATCTTTTTGCCCACACAGCACATGCTAAAAGTAGCTAATTAGTTGTTTTTTTTTTTTTAATTATTATTATTATTTACTTGGAATGGGTTAGAATAATATTGAAGACATTGGAGAAATTACTACATAAGATAGGTGACAAATATGATTTATTGTATCATGCATTTTTATAGTAAATTCAAAAATTGACTGTAATTTAAAAATTCTGAAAGCAAAAATTTTGTATACATACACACACACTGTTTAGAGAAAACATTAGAGGTGACATTGCATGCAAGAACTTTCAATAAAAGGGAGCAAAAACTATAAAAGGCAGGTGATTATAATAAACCATGAAGCACCTTGGATGAGAAACTAAATGGTAAAATAATCTGTTTTGACTCTACATCAAGGTCATCATTAGGAATACCTATATATGAACTAAAACACAAGCTACATAACAATATAAACTTTAATTGTTTACACTAGTCTGATATCTGATGAGACTAGAGTAAACACTAATTAAGCTAGTTAAAAGAGAAATGATGCAGAATCCTCTCAGGATGGTCTAAACAAACTGGTTATTTGAATGATGAAATAAAAACGAATGTCAATTCAGTATTGTCAAGTCATTTATTTTGGATGGAGGACATTGCAGGTAGAATAATAAAATTAATAATGGGAATTTGTTACAATAAGTGAATGAATCTTAGAAACTTGGAAGTTATAGTTGGATGGAAAGTTAAAAGTTTAGGGTCATTGCAAAGGTTATCAAGTCATCTTCAACTTGCTGTTAAATTAAAAGAAAGCCATTCTTCAACTTTACAAGGCATGGATAAGCCACACCTGGACTGCTGTATGCAGTCCAGGTGTGGCTATTCACTTGGGCTCTGAGGAAATGGGAAGACATTTGATGAAAAGATTCAGTAATGAGTAACCAGGGTGAACTATAGAACTATGAGGATGGACTGAGAAAACATTATCTTCAGAGTTTGAGGAATATATTGATGAGAGGCGATATGAAAGGAATGTAAAAGGGATATTACGTTTTAGACACAAGTGAGGTTTTGAAGCCTAGGGCTATGTAGTAGAACTTGGGGTCATCCCTTGAAGTTGGCTTAAGATGTGCTCAGGAAGTATGTGAGGTCCAGGTTCTGCTCATGGCTTATAGTGAGTGTGGAATTAGATCCTAATAAATCTGAATATCTTGGGTGATATCCAAGAAGAGATGTAGTGGATATTCAAGTGACTACAGTTCTCTCTCACTCTGGGTCCTAGGACTATCTGGAGAAGCGAGCCTGACTGGCATAACAAAGTGAAAATAAGTTTTTAAAATGTGCATTTTGCATTTTAAATACTACCACTTATAGTTTGTCATTTATAACTCCTGGTAAGTGTTAAACATGGGCCAGATGAAAGTTTCTAGGATTAAAACACTAGCAGAATTTGCTGTTCCTCCATCATTCTTTTTTTAACTCAAGAAATTCGATACTTTTAATTTAGAGGCCTTTCTCTTCCTAGATATTCTTAACTGCTTACAGGATATATTCTCATAAAGAATTGTTGAATGCAACTTGGAGGTGACATTGTATGCAAGAATTTTCACTAAAAGAGAGCATATGAAACTAAAAAAGGCAGGAGATTATAATAAACCAAGAAGCCAGCTTGCAACAGCACCTTGGATGAGAAACTAAATGGTAAAGTGATCTGTTTCAACTTCTGTATCAAGGTCATCATTAGGAATACCTATATATGAACTAAAACATAAGCTACATGTGTTTTTTAGTTAACATATTTTGTTATTCAGTTGTTAATAAAACTGAAGATAAAAAAATTTCATCAGATTATAATTAGGTTCTGTTTTTTCAGAGGATGTTGACCCATCGGTAGGAAAATTCAGGAATTTGATTCAGACTGCTGTAATTCCAAATAAGGTATGCTTAAACTTTTTTTTTTTTTTTACAATGAATAATTATTTATATGAGTAAGTTATTTAATTTATCTTCTATAAATTCAGAAGTTTTCTTTATATCCATTCTATAAATTTGATAATAATAAAGTAATAAAAAATGATACTATTATCAGAAATCATTCCTGGTAAATGTTTCCTGCAGCACATGCCTTTTGTCATCGTTTTGCTGTTTGTTTGTCTTTCTGTAGGGGGTAATAAAACTAGTTTCTAATTGGCAGAATTTTCATGAAATCTGCTATATAGGATCCTTGATAAATTCATGCTGTTTCAATTGTGGGACAATTTAAAATTTCTTTTAAATTGTCATATTATCATAGCATTAGACAGAGGTAATTAAAATAACATAGTGTAGCAGTTTATACTGTGTAGGCCAGAAAGGAAAGTAAAATTCTAAAGCAGAAATACTTCTACTGTTTTACGTTAATACAGTTTCAGCTGATAGACTAGGAGAAGTGATCAAAACAAGTACTTTCTAATATTTTCTCTCAATATGTAGGCATCAATACCAGTGGATAGTGCAGTTTATATATGATGAGGGTGGTGTCTACATGAAAAGATGAACAAATAAGGCAATAAAATTGTGAGAGAACAGGTTATATACTGAAAAACTGTGTCCCTCTGCTCATAATTTTATATAAACCATCTAAAACCATTATTTCTTAAGGAAAATAGTTGATGCATTAGATGCATACACAATTTAGTTGTCCTGGTTCCAATTGTTTAAGAAAGATTTTTAAGAGTTTTATTTATATACATGTATACACACACACACACACACACACACACACACACATGAAATGTTACAAAACTTATTAAACACTTCAGTGCTGTGTGTGGTCAAGGAAGAAGAAACAGTCTATTGACATGTTTCCTGAAAAGCATGTCAGTTGTATTTGTTGGCAAAAGTAGTTCTCTTCCAAAGAACAGAGGTAAACAGAATGAAGATGAAAAGTAGGGTTTATAAGTTTGAAGTTGAATATATTGTCATAGCCAGTCCATTGGGAGATACCAATGAAATTACCTATAAAAAAGCATGATGCAGAAACAGCGTGCCTTTGACAAAGTGACTAGAGGAAGTCTGTGAGAGGGGTTATCTTAGGCAGATTCCCTTTTCTGTATACAGTTGAGAATTCTTCAGAAGGTTTTGGGTGCATTGTCCCATATGTGAGAACAATATTCAAAGGTTGGTTTAATTTGATATTTATAAAATGTTAGGAGTTGAGCAGGAGAGAAGTGGTGTTTTGAAAGAAAAATAATACCAAGTTTTTTGGAAGTTGGGGAGGTTGTGCATGTGATGTGTTTATATTAGCTAGATGTGAATGTCAGCTCGAGAAGAGAAAGTGGATCTTGGCTGGAGATATTAAACATTATCAAAAGTAAATGGGAGTGAAGTAAGATCTTTCTTTTAATTAATAAACATGACTGTTTTGATAACATTGAAATTTCTTGACTGAAGGATCTTCAGGTAGTGAAGATGACTGTTGATAACTTTCTCTATTACTTTCAAGAGTATTGAGAGTGCAAAGAGAACCAGGACTTGGCTAGAAGTTGAGGGTTTGCAATGTACCTTTCTTGTCTCTGTCAAAGATTGCCTAACTTGGGAACCAGTTGAATAAAGATCTAGAAAAAGTCCTGCTAGTCAGCAACTAGAATCAAACCTATAACAGTCTTCAAATAGTCAGCTCTACAGGAGTAAATTGCTTCCCACAGGGGCTACACAAGCACCAAACAGTTTGTCTTCATTACTGAATGTTTAACATTTATGAATTGCTTACGAAAAGTAGCACAAACATCAACAATAATGCTTGCTTGAGTGATTTTGTGATAAATACATCATCATCATCAAATTCCTGCCATGTACCCTGAAGGGGTGTACAGGATATGACAGTACTACATGAAAAAATTACATCATTACTAACTTCCTATCTACAATTTTCCTCCAAATCAGTCTGTTACTTGTCAAGACTCCAACATTATCAGATCTTATATTTCTATCGTCTAAGGCACTTTGTACTGTATCAATCCACCTATATCTTGGTCTTCTTCTGGGTCGTTTTCCTGCCAACCTGGCAGAGAACACTTGTTTTGCTAATCTTTCCTCTCCCATTCTATTTAAGTGACCATACCATCTGAGATTAGCTCTGCTAACGCATTCCTGGATGCTGACAATGTCAAGTTCTTTCCTAATATCCTCATTTTTAATATGATATTGCCATTGATGCCATCTGTTCACACCTCTAATCTTTCTCAGGACTCTAATATCTGCGGTCTCTAGTCTTTAGTCAAGTGTTTTACTTCTGACCCAGCTCTCAGATCCATAAGTTAAAATTGGTTTGAACACAGTGTTGTATACAGCTAATTTAGTGTTCCGACTAATTTCTTTCTTATTCCATATGAATTTATTCAATTGACTTCCCACGATACCAGCTTTGCTGATTCTGTTGTCTATTTCTATATTTAGTTTACCATCTTCAGTAAAAATTGTGCCTAAGTAGCTGAAATGTTTTACTTGTTCCACAGGTTCTCCATTCACAACACAGTTGACATTTTCAATGATTCTGCCTATTTTCATTGTCTTTGTCTTTTTATTGCTGACCTTCATACCATATCTATTACAACAGCTATTCAATTTAGTCAGAGAATCTTGCAGACTTGTAGCGGATTTATTTAGAAGTATAACATCATCCGCATAAAGCAAAGAGCTGACATTAACATCTCCAATTTTGATATCAGGTTTAATACCACATTCCTTCATAATGTGATCCATATAGATAATGAATAACAGAGGGGATAATGTACATCCTTGTCTCACACCAGATTTAACATTAAACCATCTTCCTGTACTTCCTTCAATTCTAACTGCTGACTCACAACTCAAATAAAGACTAAGTATTGCTTCATATAATGCCCCATTGACACCATATAACTGCAGCGTATTGAATAGCTTCTCTCTTGGCACCTTGTCATATGCCTTTTCCAAATCGACAAAACTTAAATACAGATCTTTGTTATATTCCCATGCTTTCTCGACTATTTGTCGTAAAGTGAAGATCTGATCCTGACAGCCTCTATTTGGCCTGAATCCAGCTTGTTCTTCACCAAGCTTTTCTTCCACAATTCTTCTCAACCGTTTCTCAAGTATACTTGCATAGATCTTGCCAGGAATACTCAGTAGGGAAATACCTCTGTAATTCTCACATTCAGTTTTATTTCCCTTTTTATATATGGGTACTATGAGAGCTCTACTCCAATCATCGGGAATTCGTCCCTCTGTCCAGGCTTTCTGAACTATGCAGTGCAGCCACTGTAAGACTCTTATACCACCATACTTCAGCATTTCTGGTCGAATATCATCTACTCCTGCTGCCTTTCCACATTTCAAGCCTTTGATGGCTTTTTCTACTTCAAGTATTGATATGTATTCCTGACTGCATGCCTGGTCAGTGTTTTTTATCAATGTGCTGTCATCATGCTTGTTTCATTTAGCAGTTTTTCAAAGTAATTACTCCATACTTCAAGGATATCTTTTTCTCCTGTTTTCATTTCACCTTTATCATCTCTAATTCCTTTTACAGCACTCTTTCCTCCATTCCTAAGCTTCTTCAGCAACCTCCAGAATATTTTGCCACCTTCTTGATATTTATTTTCTATATTCTTGCCAAAGTCCTCCCATGACTTTTGTTTAGCTAGTTTTACACACTGTTTAGCTTTCTTACATTTGTCTCTGTATTCTGTAAGAGTAAAAGCTGACTTATTTGCCAGGAACTTTTGATATGCTTTCTTCTTTTCCTTCACTGTCTCTTTAACTTCCTGTGTCCACCAGGGAGTTCTGATTTTTTTTATCCTTGCACACAACCTCACCACATGCCTCTCTGGCAGAATCAATCAATGTTTCCTTCAGAGTTTGCCACTGAATCTCCAAGGTTTGATTCCTGTTCTCAAACTCTTTCATTTTCTTTTCAATAATATTTCTGTATTTTAGTCTACAGTTCACATCTGAGAGCTGCTCAACTTTTATTTGCTTTAAAACTTTCTTACATGTTATTCTTTTCAATATGAAATTCAATTTTATCCTGCTCAAGACTAAATAGTGATCACTTCCAATTTCAAATCCTCTGTACACTCTGGTGTCCTGCACCAGGGAGAAAACATCACTATCAACAATAACATAGTCAATGAGACTTTTCTTATTCCTAGCCTCTTCTCTCCATGTGAATTTGTGCACATTTTTATGTTGGAACATGGTGTTAGTAATAACCAGTCCATGTCCTGAGCAGAAATCCAACAGATATTTGCCATTATTATTAGCTTTGCTCTTTTCTCCAAATTTTCCCAAAATATTTTTGTATGTCTCACAATCATTTCCTACTCTACTATTTAGATCCCCAACAAGGACCAACTTTTCCTTTTTCATTGTGTCAGTTGCTTTTTCTGAAGCCTCAAAAAATTCCTCCACTTCTACCTTAGTAGAACCTTCTGTGGGACCATAGGCACAAATAAGTCTGATTGTCCAGTTCCCCATTCTCATATTTGCCCACATTACTCTACTTGAGACTGACTGCCATTCAAGAAGATTAGCCTCGTATTTTGTGTTGAATACTATGGCTACTCCTTCTTTTCCTTGATTGTCATTGCCTGAATATAACATTTTGTATTTATTGCTGAGAAAGATCTCACCAGTTTTGGTCTTTTTTGTTTCAGTCACCCCTATTATGTCGATCTGGTACTTATCTAATTCCTCAGCTAGCTCCATTTCTTTGCCATTCAGGCTTCTTACGTTGATAGTACCGATCTTTAACTCTGGTGATGTTGAGTTGGGGTTTGTTTTCAGATTTGTTCCAGTAGCTGACTTTTCGCTGTTCGCCCTGGTTCCCTGGCGAAAACAACGGGGGCCTTGTTTAACCGGGCGACGCCCCAGCCGGCATGAAATTTTGTCATGTTGTACCATCATTTTTTATTTTGGTTTAACCAATAAGAATACAATTTGGTCGGCTAAATCCCAAATCGCCAGCCCATCCTCGTTCGTTCAGTATCAAAGTAGATACCCAACAGGGTGCACCACGAGAAGGTGAGGATTGGACATTAGGTCAGAAGCCCTGGTCGGTTCTCCGCATTCCTTTAAAGGCTATGTGGAGGTCTCCTCTCAGTTATACAGCTTTGACCCTTATGTGATAAATACTCTGAATGATATTTTATTTTAAATGGGTGGTTTTCAAGAACCATTATTTTATGTTTTGGTTTATATGGAATAAGAGAGAAATTAGTCAGCACATTAAATTAGCTTTATGCAAGTGTTCAAACCAATTTTAACTTATGGATCTGAGATCCATAAGTTATGGATTCTACCCCCAGATTATGAGAGCTGGGGCAGAAGTAAAACACTTGACCAAAGACTAGAGACTACAGATATGAGAGTCCTGAGAAAGATTAGGGGCATGAACAAATGGCATCAATGGCAATATCATATTAAAAATGAGGATATTAGGAAAGAACTTAACATTGTCAGCATCCAGGAATGCATTAGCAGAGCTAATCTCAGGTGGTATGGTCACTTAAACATAATGGACGAGGAAAGATTAGCAAAACAAGTATTCTCTGCCAGGTTGGAGATCTGATAATGTTGGAGTCTTGACAGGTAACAGATCGATTTGAAGGAAAATTGTAGATAAGAAGTTATGTAAATTTTTCATGTAGTACTATCATATCCTGTACATCCCTTGAGAGTACATGGCAGGTATTTGATGATGATGGTTTTCAAGAAATAGATTGTATCCTTATGTCGTGGGAAGGGTTAATATGTACTGAACTGCAATCTAGTGTTAGATGTAGCTCACTAGGAATAATGTTACTTGATACTCCACATGCTCTATTGTTAAATTTAATTCTATTCTACTCTGTTTATTTGACTTACTGTAACTTATTACATAGAATATGCTCTCAATACTATGCCAAAAATTTAGCCACTAATAAAAATTACTTTTGTACCATGAAATTTGTTCAGATAAGCCCCAAATTGCCATTCAATTTTTTCCCCCTCTCTCAGTATCCATGTGGATACCTAATAATTGGGTGCAAAAGAATATGAAGATTGAACATTGTAGCAGCAGCAGCTCTCATCAGTTCACCACCTTTCTTATAAGCAAGGCAGGCCTTCCATTATCTAGCTTTGATCCTCAAGCAATCCCTTTTGGATGAGAATTACTCAAATCTGGAAAAGAGCAGGGAGTGAGAAACTTATGTATTCTACAATTCTAAGAAATGAAAAGCCAAGCAAACTTCCCATTTGTTCATCTGTCAACTTTATCATTTTTAACCTTAAACATTAACCCATGGAATTTCCCTGTCTGTAGACTGTCACTGTCTGAAATTTTTTGTAGTTGCAGAAGATTGAAGACATTGCCAATCAGGCATCTTTATATTATTGCATTCAAGCCAAAAAAGGAACATAAGCATCGACACGAGAAGTATCGTTTGGAAAGAACATTACTGAACAGTAGCTAGAAGAATTATAGAAGTAATGATTATGTAGACTTTCAACCAATAAAAATCAATTATGAAAGGAAATATAATGGTTTCATTTTAGTAGTAACAATATAAACATGCAAAGCTACTAGTTTTGTTACAGGTACTTTGGGCTTCTTCTGGGTTAGGACAAACAAACAAATACAATGAAAGACTGATATGAACCATAACATTGCTAAAATACATAAAAACATCTAAGAACTGTTACAAAATAAGTTGAAACTAAAGCACACGGAACGTGGGAACTGGCACGAGTTAACTGTTGTTCAGTAATGTCTGCAGATAGTTTGCTGAAAAGTTAAAAAGTCTGACATGCAAAAATATTTAATGAACAATTTCAAAATATAACATAAGATCAATCCTTGATCCCTATTGACTGTGCCTTGTGAATGAATGACAATGGGAGCAGTGAAGTTGCCCTCCATGTAAAGCATGGAGCTTTTATTCCATTCAGTGTTATGATGTGTGTGGGAAAAATGAAAAGCTAGGCCCACGTTGTCTTTTATCTTCTGGAAATAAGAAATAACGTATTTGAGACATCGACAACAACAGAGAAGATAACTCAGGTCTAGCTTTTTTAGTTTTTCCCACACATCATAACATTGAATGGAATATGAGCTCTAGGGCCTACATAGAAGACAACTTCACTGCACATAACATAAAATAATCTACTATTGTCATTTGTTCACAAAGCACACTCAGTAGGAATCAAGGATTGATCCTATATGATGTTTGGAAATTGCTCATTAGATTTTTCCACATGTCAGACTAACTTTTTAGCCATACATTACTGAACAGTAGCTAATTTGTACTAGCTCTCATTCCACTTGATTTCATTTTGTAACCATCCATACGTGTTTTTATGTATTTTAGTAATGTTATGGTTTATGTTATTCTTTTTTTTTTCCCTCTAACCCAGAAGCTACAATTATCTGTGGTGAAACTAGTAGGTTTACATTTTTATATTATGACCAAAATAAACCTATTATATTTCCTTTTATAAATTATAGAAGTATAATATCAACATATTAGGTGTGCAACTCACATGAAGAAGAGGACTAAACAGGAGAGTTACTGCTAAATAATAAGTAACAATCAGGCAATAAAAATCAGGAAAATGAAGTAGCTATAGTATTTAATGCCAACCATGAAGATGAACTTTTAAATGCCAGGCAATCTCAAGTAGAGATTGCCATATCAACCTTTGATACGGTTGCCTTAGAGTACCACAAGTATACCAGCACTCATTGAGTAAGTGGTGGCCGAACATACGCCTTTGATGACTGGGGTCGACATAGACTGTCCACGCTCTTACAGACCAACTGCAGGGCAATGGCAGCAGAAATCACATCCCGTTTCAATGTCGAAGGTCCAAGCAGCATCAGCGAGCGAATAGTGTGGTGTATCCTGCATATCATGAGCTACAGGAGCTGATGCCCTAATCATGTACCACTGTTGACAGCTCATCATCAGGCATTGCACCTCACTTGGTGTTGGTACCATCAAACCTGGAGCTCTGTAGAGTGGATCAGAGTTATGTGGTCTGATGAATCCTATTATCAGTTGTACTGAGCTGTCAGGAGGGTTCCAGTGTGCATCGACAACATGAGTCCATGGCCCTGTTGTGACAGTTTGAGGAGCCTTCTCATGTGACACATTTGGTCCCTTAAGTGCTGCAAGCTACCAGAATGTGCGCTGATCACCTACTTCAGGATGTGCGAGGGCCATGAACACATTTCATGGCCTTTACACATCCTGAGGTCTATTTCAGCTGGACAATGTGCCATCCCACTGGGATCCAGCCACCCAGGCATGGCTCAAGGAACACTCATCAGAGTATGGGACCATCCAATGGCTTCCAAGGTCCCTGATTTAAATCTGATCGATTTCTTTGGAATGCTGTAGAGCGAGACATCAGATCCATGTATCAGGGACTGACATCTAAGGTGCAGTTGTGGATAATGCTGCAGTGGGCATGGCTGGAATTTCCTCCAGAATCTGGTGGAGTCGGTGTCTTGGAGAGTACAGGCTGTTATTCGTGCTAGTTGGGGACCAACAGGCTATTAGGTAGGTATCTTTAATATTTTGTCCATTGAGTGTATTTATGCCAGTTGTTAAACAGACGGTTCTACTAAGGAAAAAGTAAAGGAGCTTCTTGAGTCACTAGTGAGAGCAACTGACTTAAAAAAAGCTTGCCCCTCTTGGAGATCTAAACAGCAAAATAGGAAATGGATATCAGACATGGAAGTGCTTTGAGAAAATTAAGTATTTGGTGGATTAATGTTCAGAATTAATGTCATTACAGGTATGTTCACCATAGAGATATGCATGAAGAGCACACAAAAATAAGACAAGGCTCATTGACTATGTTATTGTTTACAGTGATATCCTCATGCTGATTTGTGATAAAAGATCATATGTCATTTGAAATAGGAATGATCACATCTAAGTAGGATGTAAATGATTTTCACAAATACACACACACATATGATGTGTCTGTGTAGCCCTGTGGAAATGGTGTTAGGTTCCATATTTCTATGCTCTCTAGAAGAAAAACCATTATAGGTTTGATTCTAGTTTCTGACTAGGGGAACTTTTTTGCCGGCCTGGTTTGCTGAGTAGTTAGCGTATCCACTCTGCAGCCAGAAGGCTGCAGGTTGGAATCCTGCCGTGGGCATGGATGTTTGTGATTGTCTCTGAAAGTACTAGTGGTGGTGAGTGGTAGACGGCGTTGGTGTAGTTGCGATTCATTGTAGTTGGTGGATTGAGCAGTGGAGACAGAGTTTTAGAGTAGGTGTCCTCCCTCGACGAGTCTTTGGACTCTGGAAGTGTCAAGAAATAATAATAATAATCTTTGCAATTTTTTTTTGCTAAGACTTCTATTTAGATACTTGGGTTGCTTTGCTTTCTGCATATTTTTTTGTTCTCTATGACAGTGCTTCCCAAACTTCTGGATGTCAGGGCCTCTTTGCAAAAATTAAAATATTTCACGGTCCCCCTTGAAAAAAAAAATCGTGATAGAGAGAGATATTATTGTAATATTTATTGTATTTATATTCAATACAAAACATACACATCGAATATTGCAAAAATCAAATGCATGTGTTACATTTTTTGCCTCTTACCGTTTGGTTCTGAAGACAATGCGGGCTGTTCTGGTAAAATATGAAATACTGTCCTTTTTTTTGTGTCTGTTTCTGCTTCTTCTGATTGTTCGCAGGAATTTTTTTAAATTTTTTATCAGTCACTTATCCATCTCAGGGTTAAATTTTTTAACGTAGAATAATCAAATAATATCACCACTTACCGATACTGGCGCACCACAGACTGATAACATGAAATTAGTGAATATTACCTAAATAAGGGAATCCCTGGACCAGGAACATTTTTCTCTTTTGTGACTTTTCTCCCTTTATGGTAATTAAGCCTAATGTGAAACAGATAGCAAAGGCAGGTTATTAAAACATGCATATGATTGTTGCGGTATTAACAAAAGATCACACAACCGAAAGGTAAAAGCATAGCTGACAATTGAGTTGAAATGCTAACTCTCTTCAACCGAATTCCATATGTGAAACTGCCATAACATTCATCATATATATATATATATATATATTACTTAGTTTTAACACTTTTATGAATTTTAACATGTTCTGTTGAATTTTATTGCTGCCTTGGGAAATCGAACTCGCACACATCTAATTAATAACAATAGGTTTTAGTTAGATACTGTGTTTGCCCATGCAACATATGGTTTTGTTTCAGTCTATACAGCATAGTTTCTGTATGAGGGGACATCTGATTCATTAATTAGTGTGTTTTTAACCCAGTTGTCTCTAATTGCACTATTTGTTGAGAAATATATTACACAGACTCCTCATACCTTATTCACTGGCATAATAAAAGTACTTGTTTTTATTGCCTCTGCAGTATAGTGGCTGTTAGGGAGGGCGTGTTGTTTACCACTGCAAGCGAGTTACTATCTCCCTACATGAACTTGTTTAAACTTTTTTCCATGTGTGAAATATATGCGAAACTTTTATTGGTAACAGAAAATTAGCTCGGATGACAGTGATAATATAAAACGAGTTTTGATATGTATATAAAGTCGATATCAACAGTCCCTGATTACGAACATGATGAAAGGGACAGGAAGTTATTTTTTTATATTTTAATGGAAAAATGCACACATTTTTCCATTAAAATATAAAAAATAACAAAAAAGAAATAATAAATAATAAAAGTTAAGTATGTTTCTTTTTAAAAAAAAAAAATCTACTTAGTCTTAAAACATTTTAACTTTGTTTTCATTATTTCACGGCCCCCTCAACAAAACCTACAACTCCAAGGGGGCCGTGGCCCACAGTTTGGGAAGCGCTGCTCTAAGAACATGTTCAACATTACTACATTTAGGCCTTTTTAGATGTTACTGTAATTGCCATGATGTTTTCTGTCCATGTATGTAGTTATTGTATTCAAACTACTTCTAATTTTCTCTCCAAAATATTTGTGTTTGCATATTACATATCTGAGATGTAATCAACATTAATTTTTTTTCAATACTTTGTACACAATTTTCTTTCAATATGATACCATTTTTATCTGCACAGTACCAGACTGTTTTCACCAAACACATCTTATACACTTATCTTGGATCAGCCAGATGCTATCAACAATTATTCAGAAACTTCTTGTATTGTATTTTCTCTCTGCACATGAATTTATGCACATTTTTATATGTGTACATGGCAGTAGTAATATCCTGAATAGATACTATTATTATTTGCCTTATCATTTTCTCCAAATATAAAAATGTTTTTGGAAAATAAAATAAATTTTCCCAAAACATATTTTGGGAAATATTTCTGTATTTATATTTCTGGTTCATTTCTTTCCTCTATCTAACATTACATTTAAGAATGAGATTGTGCTTATTTTCCTCAAAACATTTCTCTATGTCTGGTTCATTTCTTGCTGTGCTAATTTAGGTCTTCAGTATAATCGGTTTTTTAATATGTCAGCTCCCCTTTAAAAACATTGGCAGTTAATTTCTTGAATGGGAATCTATTTCCTATTAATGGGAATTTTTCTTCTCAGAATTCATGTATCTGTCATAATTAAGGGAATCTTGCCAAATACCAAAAAATAAAATTTAATAAATTCAAAATATGAGGGCTGTTCAATAAGTAATAAGACTAATTTTACTGTCACGAAACCACTCATCACAATATTAATTTCTGTGGAATAAAGAAATGTTGCTGTCCGTATTAACAAAAGAGGTTGATAGATGGCGTATACGGGCTGATGTGCCAGAGTGTCACATGAATAAACACAAGCTTGTTTCGGCGCGACTAGTCATCGAAATGGAAGCATCCTTGGAACAGCGTTATGCGATTAAATTTTGTGTGCATTTGCAAAAATCGGCATCGGACACTTTTAACATGATACGCGAAGCTTTCCACGATGAAGCAATGTCGAGGGCAAGTGTTTTTTGCTGGCATAAAACTTTTAAGGAAGGAAGGCAAAATGTGGAGGTTCTTGAACGTGAGGGAAGACCTTCAACGTCCATCACAGAGACATTGATCAACACAGCAGCGATTATCATCAAGGAGGATCGCAGAATTACAGTACGCCAGCTGCATGTTGTCCTGAATATTTCTGTGGGAAGTGTTCACTCAATCATGGCTGAACATTTGGGACTGAAAAACGTGTTTGCGCCAGGTGGATTCCCAAACTCTTGACACTGGAACAAATGCAGCATCGAGTGGATGTGTGCACAGAATGGAAAGAAAGACTGGAACAAGAAGGCGACAACTTCTTAAAACGCATCATTACAGCAGATGAAGCTTGGTTGTATCACTATGACCCTACAATGAAACACCAAAACATTGAATGGAAGAATCAGTCTTCGCATACCCCAAGAAAGCAAAAACTGTAAAATTGGCTGGTAAAGTTATGACCATAATGTTTTTTGACTATGAAGGCATTGTTTACCAACACTGTAGAACCCGGGAATACTGTAAACGGCTCAACTATGCGGATGTTTTACGGACAATGGTACAGCACGTCAAAAGGAAGCGTCCATTGCTGAAGAATGGCTTCTTATTGCACCACGATAATGCAAGGCCACATATTGCTGGTGGTGCAGTGAACATTTTGCAGAAGAACAACATAGATATCTTACCACACCCTCCATACATTCCTGATCTTGCACTGTGCGATTTCTGGCAGTTTCCACAGCTCAAGAAACCACTAAGAGGCTGCCATGTCGAAAGCAACAAAGCATGTGTAAAAGCTGTGGAGGCGGTTTTGAAAGAACTCTCAAAAAACGGACTTTCACATGTGTTTAAGAAGTGGACGCAACGTTGGAACAAATGCATCATGTCTCACGGTTGTTACTTCGAAAAAGACCATGTAAATGATGACGATTAGAAGTAATCTGTTTTCTGAATAAATATAGTCTTATAACTTATTGAACAGCCTCCGTACATTATTAAAAGAAGTATGCGTTATGCAAGAAATGACTTCTATATTAAGTATCATATTGCTGGGTTGAATTGCTGTGCTGTAAGAAAAAGCCTACCATGTGGTGTGTGCATTTTAATTACACTATATCAACATTTTCAGAAAAACTCAGATTCTTTTCACCAGAATTAAGAATAACTATTTTTGCTATCTTAAAATTAAAAATCGAATTTCTTTTCTCTGTTCTATATTATATTTAAGAATGCGATTGTGCTTATTTTCTTGAAATATTTCTATGCCTGGTTCATTTCCAGTCGTACTATTTAGGTCTTCAGTATAAGCGTTATTTCCTGATATGTACCCACAAGGGATGTTCAGGCTACTATGACAGTACTACATGATTTAAGTTTAATCTCCTATCAACAATTTTCATCCAAATTTGTCCATTACTTGTCAGCATTCCTATATTGTTATATCTAACATTTCACTCTTCTAAGTCACTTCTGACTGAATCAGTCCACCTTGACCTTGGTCTTCCTCCTCTTTTTTCCTGTCATCTTGGGCATCAACACCTGTTTTTGCTAACCTTTTCTCTCTCTCTCTCCATTCTGTTTAAGTGACCACACTACCTTAGATAAGCCCTGCTTACACATTATTGAACTCCAACCATTGTCAATTTTCTTCCTAATGTCTTCATTTTTAATATGATTCCATCATTGATGCCATCTGTTCACTCACCCTAGTCTTTCTCAGATCTCTCATATCTGTGGTCTCTTTGATCAAGTGCTTTATTTCTAATCCATCTCTCAGATCCATCACTTAAAACTGATTCATCATCTTCATCAAATTCCTGACATGTACCCCAAGGGGTGTACAGTATATGATAGTACTACATGAAAAATTTACATAATTACTAACTTCCTATCTACAATTTCCCTCCAATCAATCTATTACCTGTCAAGACTCCAACATTATCAGATCTTATATTTCTCTCTTCTAAGACACTTTTTACTGTATCAATCCACCTATATCTTGGTCTTCCTTTGGTTCTTTTTTCTTGCCAACCTGGCAGGGAACACTTGTTTTGCTAATCTTTCCTCTCCCATTCTGTTTAAGTGACCATACCATGAGATTAGCTCTGCTAATGCATTCCTGGATGCTGACAATGTCAAGTTCTTTCCTAATATCCTCGTTTTTAATATATTTCCATTGATGCCATATGTCAAGCCCTTAATCTTTCTTATGACTCATATCTGTCGTCTCTAGTCTTTGGTCAAGTGTTTTACTTCTGACACCAGCTCTCAGATCCATAAGTTAAAATTGGTTTGAACACTGTCTTGTATACAGCTAATTTGACTTCCCATCATACCAGCCTAGTTGATTCTTGTCTATTTCCATATTTAATTTACCATCCTCACTAAAAATCATAGCTAAGTAGCTGAAATGTTTTACTTGTTCTATAGGTTCTCCATTCACAGTGCACAGTTGATATTTTCAATGCTTCTGCCTATTTTCATTGTCTTTGTCTTGTTATTGCTGACCTTCATGCTATAGCTATTACAACAGTTATTCAATTTAGTTGGGAAATCTTGCAGACTTGTAGTGATTTATTTAGAAGTATAACATCCACATAAAGCAAAGAATTGAGATTAACATCTCCAAGTTTGATATCATGTTTAATATCACTTTCCTTCATAATGTGATCCATATAGATAATGAATAACAGAGGGGATAATATACATCCTTGTCTCACACCAGATTTAACATTAAACCATCTTCATGTACTTCAATTCTAACTGCTGACTTACAGCTCAAATAAAGACATAGTATTGCTTGATATAATGTCCCACTGACACCGTTCAACTGTAGCATTTTGAATAGCTTCTCTCTCTTGGCACCTTGTCATATGCTTTTTTCAGATCTACAAAATTTAAATACAGATCTTTGTTATGTTCCCATGACTTCTCAACTATTCGTCGTAAAGTGAAAATCTGATCTTGACAGCCTTTATTTGGCCTGAAACCAGCTTGTTCTTCATGAAGCTTCTCTTCCACAATCCTTCTCAACCATTTTTCAAGTATGCTGGCATAAATCTTACCAGGAATACTCAGTAGGGAAGTACCTCTGTAATTCTCACATTCAGTTTTATTTCCCTTTTTATATGTGATTACTATGTGAACTCTACTCCAATCATCTGGAATTCGTCCCTCTGTCCAGGCCTTCTGAACTAAATGTGAGATACCTCCATACTTGAGCATTTCTGGTCAGATATCATCTACTCCAGCCTCTTTCCACATTTCAGGCTTTTAATGGCTTTTTCTTCTCTTAAAACTGGTTTAAACGCTATAATTCTATACTGCTTTTTTTTGTTTGTTTGTTTTAGCTGATTTCTCTCTTATTTGATATAAATTTATTCAACTGGCTTCTATCACACCAACTTTGCTTATTCTGTTGTCTATTTAAAATTTACCATCTTCACTAAAAACTGTGCCTAAATAACTGAAATGTTTTACTTTCTTTATAGACTCCATTCAGAATGCAGCTGACGTTTTCTTTGTTCCTGCCTATTTTATAGTTTTGGGCTTTTTATTGCTGATTTTCATGTCAAATTTGTTACAGCTGTTATTCAGTTAAGTTAGAGAACTTGCACTGGATGTGTTAAGGAGTACAACATCATCTTCATAAAGCAAAGAGCTAAGTTTGATATCTCCAATTCTAATATCAGGTTCAGTGCCACTTTTTCATAATGTGATCCATGTAGATGATTAATAAGAGTTGAGATAATGTGCATCCTTGTGTTACACCTGATTTTTCATCAAACTATCTTTCTGTATTCTGTTTAATTCTAACTTCTGACTTTATAACTTAAATATAGACTAGGTATTACCCTGAATAATGTTCTGTTTACCCATATAACTGTAATGTTTTGAGAAGCCTTTCCCTGGGCACTCCTTGTCATATTCCCATTATAAATTATTGTCTTAAAGAGAAAATCTGATCCTGACAACCTTTGTTTGCCTGAATCCAGCTTGTTCTTCTTTGTTTCTCTTCCATAATTTTTTCTCACCTCTTTGTAAGTATGCTTGCATAAATCTTACCTGGAACACTTAGTAAAGAAATTCCTCAATAATTCTCCCATTTAGCTTATTCCCTTTTTGATAGATGTGAACTATGAAAAATCTTCTCCAATCATCTGGAATTCAACCTTCTGACCAACCTCTCTGAATTATGCAGCCAGTATAATTGGTGTTTTTTACACCCTCTGTCCAAAAAGAAACCAAACTTTTGATAGAAAATAAAACACAGGCCAGTTATAATTATTAAAATCATTTATTTCAATCAATATACTCTCCGTCAGCTTCGATACGGCATTTGGCACGGTCAATTAATTCATGAAATGTGTTTTTTATGTCGGTTTTTGGAATACTGTTGAGGGTCGTGGTTACTCTGGAGCTTTGTTTCGGGCTCATACTCAAAACATGTTTCGTCACCAGTAACGATTGTTTCAAGGAAGCTTGAGTCCTTACAAGCAGTTTTAATTCCTTGCAATTCGATACATTTTTTGATCATCGGTCAACTTGTGGGGAACAAATCGTGAATTCAATTTACGAAGGCCCAATTCATCTTCAATCAATCTCATGGATGATTTCGGGTTTTCTCTGGACGGCCCGGCTTTTCGTCGTCCTCAAGCGTCTCATGACCACTTTGAAATTGCTTAAACCACTCGTAAACGTGAGTATGGGATAAGCATTCATCACCGCATGCTTTTTGAAGCATTTGATGCGTTTCGGTAAAATTTTTACCAAGTTTAACACAAAAGTCAATCGCAGCTCTCTGTTTGAAACGTTTTTCCGACCGTTCGTCAAAACACCCTGTCACTCTTGGCACTATAACCCGGCTTCTAATGAAACAATTGTCATAAATAGTTGACACAATACTAATGAAGGTTGCTGCTTTCGACAACAAAAAGATACAATAGGTGGCGCCACTAGTTTCTTCTATTTTCAAAAAGTTCGGTTTTTTTTTTTTTTACAGAGGGTGTATATCAGCTGCCCACATTGGCAGTAAACTATTGAATGGGAAACTATTTTAATATAGGTTACTGGAGAATGTGCTTATGAATTCGCTGCTATTGTAAATAAGAATTGTTCTAATTCTTCCCCTTTTTAAACATTGATTGGTCCATTAACACAAATAAGTTTCATTGTCCAGTTACTTATAATGAACTTCGTCAGCATCACTATACTTAAAATAATTTCCATTCACAAAGTTAACTCTCATGTTTACTCATGAATTTTAGAGCTGCTCTGCCCTTTCCTTCATCCCTAGTTCCTGAATGAATCTTATTATATATAGGAGCTTACTGGTTTGGTCTTCTCAATCCCACTACTATCTGTTATCTTAACATATTTCTCTGATTCTTCTGCTGTCCCCCACTCCTTTTTGCATGATGCTTTATGTTGATGGCATCTGAATATCTTAGTCACATGGCTATGGTTCCCCGTTGAAAACAGTAGGTGCCATGTGAAATGTCAATAACCTGCTGAGTGTCTCCCCTAGCATAGTATGTGACTACATTGTACAGTAAAAATGAGAGTGGGTGTTTATCCTTCTCTCTCTTTGGCAGTAGGTTCTCTTCTATGAATTCCAAGCTGGAGGTGGTAATAAATTCTAGAATGTAGCGTGTAGTTTGTCTTCTCAGAATTCATGTCTATAGTAATTAAAGGAGTTGAGTCTTCACACTACCAAATACTAAGAAAGACAATTTAATAAATGTAAAATACATTATTAAAAGAAATATGTGTAATGCAAGAAATGACTTCTGTATTAAGTATCATATTGCAACCATTTTAAATTGGACTGGATTGAGCCCAAATCTAGCTGTGATTAAAGAGCATACCATGTGGTGGTTTAGTGCAGTTTAATTAGACTATGTTAACATTTCCAAAGAAACTTGAAGAAAGATTTTTTTCATCAGAATTAGAATATGTTTTGCTGTGTAAAAAAAAGAATAGAAATCAAGTTTCTTTCCTCTGTCCAACATTAATGAGCAGATTGCACCTCTAATTTGAAAACAAAATACAAAGAACTAAGGGGAGGGAAAGAGTCATTTTTTATAACCTTTACAACAACATTTTCTTCCAAAATTGAAATGATCAAATACGTTTTACTATTTGAACAAGTCTTCACAGATTCCAGTAACAAAATTTAGTACACAGCTCTCTAAAATTCATTTGAATAATTGAGCTTTCCTGAGACAATCACCCAAAAAACTTGAAACTCTAATGCTCCTGCTGCCTTTCATCCAACTGTTGTAACCTAAAAAACAAAACAAAACAAAAAATAATAAATTAATTAATCCTCATTCTCTCCATTTTCCCATTGTGTATTAGGCACAGTGGCTTGTCACTTGGTTTCTTTAAGATTTCATACTCTGATATGGTGATTAAAATTCTATCTGCACAGTGTATTACTGTTATCAATTGCATATGTTCTTCTGGCTGGTTCACCTGTTTAGCAGGATGAAAAGCCCTGATAAAGGTTTTTTGCATCCCAGATTGGATTCCAAGCCAGATCTTGCCACCCAAAGGACATCGTAAAACCAGCTGAGCTATAGAGGATGTTCTTATGATGCCTAAAATAATCTGATTAACATGAAGCAAGCTTATAGATGCAAAATCCTCGACAGTACTCTTTAACCGTGAGATTGCTGTTTGTTGATTGAATTTTATATTCAGAATATCATTCTCACTGAATGTTCCAATCCTGAATCTAGTGTTATTCAAAGAATCAGCAGATGCAATTTAATGTTCTATTCAGATAATATTCTTCCTTTTATCCTCATAAAATTATCTGGAATTAGACAAGAATAGCATTCAACACGAAACATGACATGAAATTTAATATGATATGAAGATAAACTTCTGTTTAAGTAACCATACCACCTGAGATTAGCTCTGCTAATGCTTTCCTGGATGCTGACAATGTCAAGTTCTTTCCTAATATCCTTGTTTTTAATATGATATTGCCATTGATGCCATCTGGTCATGCCTCTAATCTTTCTCAGAACTCTCATATCTGCAGTCTCTAGTCTTTGATTAAATGCTTTACTTGTGACCCAGCTCTCAGATCCATAAGTTAAAACTGGTTTGAACACTGTCTTGTATACAGCTAATTTAGTGTTTTGACTAATTTCTCTCTTATTCCATATGAATTTATTCAGTTGACTTCCTACCATACCAGTTTTGTTGATTCTGTTGTCTATTTCCATATTTAATTTATCATCTTCACTAAAAATCGTGCCTAAGTAGCTGAAATGTTTTACTTGTTCCACAGGTTCTCCATTCACAACGCAGTTGACATTTTCGACGTCTTTTTCTTTTTATTGCTGACCTTCACATCATATCTATTACAACAGTTATTCGATTTAGTCAGGGAATCTTACAGACTTGTAGCAGATTTATTTAGAAGTAATAACTTCGTCTGCATAAAGCAAAGAGCTGACATTAACGTCTCCAATTTCCATATCAGGTTTAATACTACTTTCCTTCATAATAATGAATAACAGAGGGGATAATGTACATCCTTGTCTCACACCAGATTTAACATTAAACCATCCTGTACTTCCTTCAATCCTAACTGCTGATTTACAACTCAAATAAAGACTAAAGTATTGCTTGATATAATGCCCCATTGACGCCATATAACTGTAGCATATTGAACAGCTTCTCTCTTGGCACCTTGTCATGTGCCTTTTCCTGATCAACAAAACTTAAATACAGATCTTTGTTATATTCCCATTATTTTTCAACTATTTGTCGTAAAATGAAGATCTGAATCCTGACAGCCTCTATTTGGCCTGAATCCAGCTTGTTTTTCAAGCCTTTTCTTCCACAATTCTTCTCAACCATTTCTAAAGTATACTAGCATAAATCTTGCCAGGAACACTCAGTAGGGAAATACCTCTGCAATTCTCTCATTCAGGTTTATTTCCCTTTTTATATATGGGTACTATAAGAGAGCTCTACTCCAATCATCGGGAATTCGTCCCTCTGTCCATGCCTTCTGAACTATGCAGTTCAACCACTGTAAGACTTTTATACCACCATACTTAAGCAGTTCTGGTCGAATATCATATACTCCTGCTGCCTTTCCACATTTCAATCCTTTGATGGCTTTTTCTACTTTAAGTATTGATATGTATTCCTGAATCTATGCCTGTTGAGTGATTTTTACCACTGTGCTATCACTGCTTGTTTCATTTAGCAATTTTTCGAAGTAATTACTCTGTACTTCAAGGATATCTTTTTCTCCTGTTTTCATATCATCTTTATCATCTCTAAAATCCTTTTACAGCACTCTTTCCTCCATTTCTGAGCTTCTTCAACAACCTCAAGAATATCTTGCCACCTTCTTGATATTTATTTTCTATGTTCTTACCAAAGTCCTCCCATGACTTTTGTTTAGCCAGTTTTACACAGTGCTCAGGTTTCTTACATTTGTCTCTGTATTCTGTAAGAGCACAAGCTGACTTATTTGCCAGGAATTTTTGATATGCTTTCTTCTTTTACTTCCTGTGTCCACCATGGAGTTCTGATTTTTCTATCCTTGCAGACAACCTCACCACATCTTTGTGTATTTTAGCCTGCAGTTCACATCTGACAGCTGCTCAACATTTATTCACTTTAAAACTTTCTTACATGTTATTCTTTTCAATATGAAATTCAATTTTATCCTGCTCAAGACTAAATAGTGATCAATTTCAAATCCTCTGTACACTCTGTTATTGTTGATAGTCATACAAAATATGACTATCAACAATAACATAGGCCATGTGAATTTGTGCACATTTTTATGGAACATGGTGTTAGTAATAACCAGTCCATGTCCTGAGCAGAAATCCAACAGGTATTTGCCATTATTATTAGCTTTGCTCTTTTCTCCAAATTTTCCCAAAATATTTTTGTATGTCTGACAATCACTTCCTACTCTGCTATTTAGATCCCCCAACAAGGACCAACTTTTCCTTTTTCATTGTGTCAGTAGCTTTCTTTAGAGCCTCAAAAAATTCTTCCACTTCTAACTTAGTAGAGCCTTTCGTGGGACCATAGGCACAAATAAGTCTCAATGTCCAGTTTTCCATTCTGATATATGCCCATATCACTCTACTTGAGACTGCCTGCCATTCAAGAAAATTAGCCTCGTATTTAGTGTTGAATACTATGGCTACTCCTTCTTTTCTTTGATTGTCATTGCCTGAATATAACATTTTGTATTTATTGCTCAGAAAGATCTCGCCAGTTTTTGTCTTTTTTGTTTCAGTCACCCTTATTATGTTGATCTGGTACTTATCTAATTCTTCAGCTAGCTCCATTTCTTTGCCATTCAGGCTTCTTATGTTGATAGTACCAATCTTCTACTCTGGTGATATTGAGTTGGGGTGTGTTTTAGGGTTTGTTCCAGTAGCTGACTTTTCGCTGTTTGGCCTGGTTCCCTGGCGAAAACCACGAGTGCCTTGTTTAACTGGTCGACTCCCCAGCCAGCATGAAATTTTGTTATGTTGTATCATCATTTTGTATTTTGGTTTAAGCCAATAAGAATACAATTTGGTCAGCTACATCCCAATTTGCTAGCCCATCCTCGTTCGTTCAGTATCCGGTAGATACCCAACAGGGTGCACCATGAGAAGGTGAGAATTGGACATCAGAAGCCCTGCTCGGTTCTCTGCATTCCTTTAAAGGCTATGTATGTGGAGGTCTCCTCTCAGTGATACAACTTTGACCCTTAAGCACCCCTATATTTAAGTTGTCAGGCAGCAGTTGGAATTTGAAGGGAATACAGGATGATTGATGTAAAATCAGTAAAATAAGGATGCACATTATCTCCACTCATACTCATCATCTTTATGGATCACATTATGAAAAAAAAGTGGCATTGAATCAATATTACTGAGGACAAACTACATTTTTACCTGTATATGAAAAAATTCATAGCCAAATGTGGACATAAATTTATTGCCAAAATTCTAATAAGTTACATTACATAAAAAAGCGTTATAAATTTTGTACGAATTAAATTGCAGTATGTTTTTGACAAAAGTTACAAATTTCCTAAGGAAGTAGTTAAGGAATTAATGTACATTGCTTACAGAAAACCATGAAGAGAGACCTTTCATTATGGAATATGTCCATCCCAAACTGTGGTGCAACTCTCATAATGTCGTACCATGCTTGGCACCAAGTGATTCAGGAGTTCTTGAGGCAAACTGGCCCACTCGTTTAGAGCAAGAATGAGGCCTTTGTTTTGCGTAGGTCAATTTCGAGCAGCAGTGCATTTCCCTGTTGCATCTCAAACGTGTTCTGTGGGTTTAAGATCTGGGGAGTGTACTCGCTTCAATTAATATTCTCAGCCTCGAGAAGTATCTCCACTGCTTGTTTACAATGTCGTGTGGCATTGTCATTCATAAAAATGAATACTTCACCTACAGCACCACAGATCAATCAAACATGGCATTGAAGAACTTCATTGCAATATTGTTCATGAGTCATAGTCCCTTTTTCAGCACTTGTACCTCAGTAAGTCCATTTAGCATAATGCTTCCCCACACTATGATCCCAGCGCCATTGTATCTATCCATTTCAAGAACATTCTCGTGATTGTAAGCAGTACCACTTTCATGCCAGATCAAGTTTCATCTGCAATCAGAGGAAAGACTAAAACGACTCATCTGTTAAGAGTACATTAGCCCATTGGTGACGTCCAATGGATACAACACCACTGAAAACGTGCCCTATGGTGAGCTGTGGATAAAAGGGGTGCGGATTACAGACTTTGGGGCCTATTTGTTGCAGACATCTTGCCATCTGCATTCTACTCAAAATCGTCAGTTATGCAAATTGTAGAAGCTGATTCTTCTGAATTTGCAGTTGTAATCTTCAGAAATAGTGTTTGCCCTTAGGTTTTGGACACCAGTGTAGAATTGGAGATGTTACACTTAGCTTTCTGCTTTATGTTATGCTCTTAAACACATCCAGCAAGTCTCCAGAATTCTCTAACTAAATTGAACAACTGTAACAAATTTGGCATGAAAATTAGCAATAAAAAGACCAAAACTTATGAAAATAGGTATCAAAAATGATAAACCTATAAAACAAGATATTTCAGCTATTTAGGCACAGTTTTTAGTGAAGAGGGCAAGTTAAATAGACAACAAAATAAACAAGTTGGTATGGTGGGAATCCAGCTGAAAAACTTTATACGGAAAAAGCCAAAAACTTTATACGGAAATTAGCCAAAACACCAAAATAGCAGTATACAATACAATGTTCAAATCAGTTTTAAGTTATGGATCTGACCTGACAGTTGGGTTAGAAATAAAGCACTCAACCAAAGATTATAGACTTCAAATATGAGAGTTCTGAAAGGATAACAGATGGTATCAGTGGCAGAATAATGAAAAATGAAGATATCAGGAAGGAATTTAATATTGTTTGCATTCAAGAATGTGTGAGCAGGGCTAGTCTAAAGTGGTATGGTTACTTAAATAGAATGGAAGAGGAAAGGTTAGCAAAACATGCATTTGATGCCAAGATGGCAGGAAAAAGTGCCAGACTAGGTGGATTGATTCACTCAGAAGTCCCTTAGAAGAACAAAATATTAAACAATATTGGAGTGCTGATAAGTAGTAGAGTAATTTGGAGGAAAATTGTTGATAGGCCATTATTAATAATGTAAACCTAATCATGTAGGTTTACATTATTCTGTATTCACAGTAAGCCTGAACACCTCTTGCAGGTGTTCAGGCTTACTGTGACAGCACTACATATCAGGAAATTGATGAGATGATGAACAAAATTAGAATATATCATTATCACTTATGATATATTCCAAATAACAACTAAAGAGAAACAAAAATATTTCTTTTAGACATTCATTACATTTAATCCATAAGAAATTATAATTTTTTGTAGTCTGTAAATATAAGAAAATTTCCATAATGACAAAAAATGTCTTCATTACAACTTACATCAAGCACCTGCCAATTAAGATACATCAGAAGGAAACATTTTCTTAATCCTAGCAAACACAGAATAGATGCTTAATGAAAGTATCTACATATCTATATACAGATGTTCTATATAAATTCTAAAAGAAAATAACAAATTTGCTCTAACCATAAATCTACAAAATCTTTTTTTTTTTTTTTTTTTTTTTTTTTTTTTTTTTTTTTATAATACAAACATGTTTCTCTTATTTATTTCTCACACTTAAACATTTTCTTTGATACACATATTACAAATTTAAACTCCCTCAATAACTCAATAAGCCAAAATACTAAACTAGCAGTATACAAGACAGTGTTCAAACCAGTTACAAATTATAGATCTGGGATTTGGGTTAGAAATAAATCATGAACATTTGACCAAAGATTAGTGACTACAGATACGAGAGTTTCGAAAAAAAATATTGGGAGCTTGAACAGATGGCATCATTGGTAGCATCATATTAAAAATGAAGATATTAGGAAGGAATTTTACATTGTCAGCATTCAAGAATGTGTGTGAACAGGGCTAATATAAGGTGGTATGGTTGCTTAAACAAAATGGGGGGGGGGTGGCAAAACAGGTCTTTTATATCAAGATAATAGGAAAAAGACTCACAGGAAGACTAAGAACTAGATGGGTTGATTCAGCCAGAAGTATCTTAGAAGACCAAAATGTTAGATACAATATTGGAGTACTAATGAGTAAGAGACTAATTTGGAGGGTAATTGTTGACTTAATAATAATATAAACTTAATAATGTAATGCTGTCATAATAGTCTGTAAACCCCTTGAGGGTATATATGAGGAAATTGATGAACTCTTTTATACCATAACATCTGTCCTTATTGAAATTTACACTGTGTGACTATTTTATTACAACTTCTCTTAGTGTTCCACTATTTTTCCTTTTTGTATTAAAACAAAAAAGAAAAGCAGCAATACTTGGCAAGAAATTATATTATTCTTTTATATTTTAGCCTGATATAAGGAAACAAAAGCTGCATGTGAAGTATCTTCATGTCTGAGCTACTTGTATACAGAGAGCAATTGACTCGTATCAGGTTGCTCTGTTGTATTTCTAAGAATACACCATAATTGAACATCATGTTATGCCAACCTCTTTGTCTAAGTGGATAGTGCTTCTGTTCTCCAACCAGTGAGGCATATGTTTGAATCTCACTGCTGGCATGGATATTTGTAAATATCTTAAGACAGCTGTTGAATTTCATTGTCATGCATGAGACACCACACTGCTTATTTGATGCCTTAAGTGGCTAGAAAAAGTTTCATTTTTGATCTCTAGAGCATAGGTCTGCATTATCTAACCATTAACTTACCCACAGTATCACTGTATGATAACTTTATAATCTTACAATTTACAATTAACTTCAAAAAAAAAATCAAAAATCAACTAACTAACTTTTCATTCCTGTATAGGGAGTAGGCGAGGCCGTTTTAGCCCTATCTAACTTTTGGAGAGTGAGTGGGCAGTTCAATCTCCACTGGTAGCCAATCAGAGATAGCTGGCCCAAGGCTATCGCTAATTATGCGGCACGCAGTGAAGAGAGACGGCTGAACAAGTGCCGCCATGTTGTGGTTCTTAACCCTAACATATTTAATGTCTGAAATAGTGCGAGTTCTATGGTCGATTTTCTTGAGTTTACAGGACAAAAAACCTGAGTTTCCAGGAGAAAAAACCTGCTTGCCTCTGCCAGAGATCAACTAACATCGGAACCAGTTGGGGGGGGGGGGGGAAAAAAGGCTTAGAAAAATGTCCTCTAGTTGCCAACTAGATTCGAAACCAAGAAGTCTTCCTTCATACGGTTAAGTGCCGTGGTGTGCAAACGCCACATCCATTGAGCTACATAGGCCCTATCTTAAATGTATTTAGAATTTCTCCTAAAATTTATATAAATATGTAAATTGTCAGACTGTTTTTATGTACTTATATAAAATAGAATACCTTTTGCCACGAGCCATAATAGTTCTTGAAAAAATTAAATTCAATTCTGATCAGTATAATCCATTGTATATAAACAGTTGTAAGAGATGTTAATCCTGTCACTTGTGGTGAACTGGATATGACACCATGGCTATTTGAAAAGGCTTTTTCTTTTCATTTTATTTGTTTGTTTGTTTGCTTCTGCTATAATTGGACCATTTTAATAGTAAAATTATCATAATGTATGCCAGAAAACAACTTGAAACCATTTGTTGTAGTGAGTGAGTGATGTCACTATACAAGTGTGTCACTATATATTTAAAAAATGCAAATGCTTTTTTATGATCATGTATAATCATTACCTTGGAAGTTTGAAGTTTATTTTCCACTTGGTTAAACTATAATAAATTTAGTTTAATCCTTTATCCAAGTGTAAGCAAACAAAGTTTGCACCTGAAGTATCTTCAGGACTGAGGCAACTCGTAGTAAAGGTGGACCAAGCTCTCATCACTCCTTGTCTCAGTATATCCCATAATGCAAGTGTAATCTTTTATTCAAGTGTAACACTTGGATAAAGGATTAAACTAAATTTATTATAGTCTAACCAAGTGGAAAATAAACTTCCAACATCTTTCTCTAAATCCAGAGTAATTTAATAATAATGTGGTACACTTTTTGGCAACTCGTATAAGTAAATATGACCTCTCCATTGCTTCTGCCTTAGTATCACCACTTCTGGGTCTGGCTCCCACTGACGAGACCTCAATAAAGGTCTAAACCGGTCTGGGTGGTGGCCCTTCCCTTAATGCATAGCATTATACTTGTCTGCAAGGAGATGTGCTTTGCATTATGGGAGATACTGAGACAAGGAGTGATGAGAGCTTGGTCAACCTTTACTACGAGTTGCCTCAGTCCTGAAGATACTTCAGGTGCAAACTTTGTATGCTTACACTTGGATAAAGGATTAAGCTAAATTTATTATAATCATTATCTTGCTTGTGTTAATATCTGACTGTCCTGTTTAATAAATTATAGTCATTAAAGACTTGACAAATTATGCCAAACTCTACTCACTCAAGAACCCCCCCCCCAATGTTTTTAATGATATGTCCCCTAAGTTCAATAGGAGTTTCAAAAAAAAGAGTAATGGCACTATACCACAATTGGAGAAGTTTTTTATTTAATTTAAAAAAAAAAAAAAAAAATTGTTCATGCGATTAGCCTAGTGGGTATGCGCGTTGCATACCCACTAGGAAAGGAGTGTCTGAAGTTTGATTCCCGTCGGTGACGTGAGGAGCTGAAGGATCTTCCTTAGCCATAGCCAAGTTAGCCAGTCTTGGGCGTGGACAGTAGGGTTTTTCTCCCCAGTTTATCTGGGGCTTTTCATCCCACAAAGCAGGCAAACCGGCCTTGAGAACTCAACACCACAATGGACATAGGATACACCAGGGCATAGGACTGACCTGACCACCTTATCCTGTGAACGGTTTAGGTCCGATTCATAAACCCTCGACACCGCAAGGTAAAAGAGGGGGAAAAGGAAGATGAGATAAAAAAAATTCTAGTTTATGAAGAGTGCAGCTAAAGTCAAATAGCAGAATCTACTCACCACAAGCAAGTGGGTAAGCATATTTGTCAAGCACAGGTCATTAACATAAGAGTATCTAGAATATCCTTATCTTCAATTAATATAGTCATTTCTCAGATCCAAGAATAGTTTGTTATAGTGAATTTTATTTGAGTAGTATTGTGTCTAGGACTTGGACTAGGCTTTTTCTGTAGTTATTTGGATATACTGTGTATTCTTATCTTCAGTTTGTATCTTCTGGTTTTTGATTTTTTTTTCCATTTTTAAACTTTCGAGTAGCTTCCAAAATATTTTGCCACCTTGGTGATATTTAAATAATTTGTGGCCTATATATAATTATTTGATCCATCATATATAGCCACAGTCTTTAAAAACTCCAACAATAAAGAAATTACCTATATAGGGCATTAAAGTTACTTCATTACAATAAAAGGCATTTTACTTTCTAGTCTGTAGCGGATCTCTGGTCTGTCAGATTGTAGGAAAGATTGCCTAAAAAAAAAAGGGACTTTAGTTGAATCCCTAAAGGTGAAAATGTTTAGCACTTTAATATTTAAATTCATTATTTTTAAAATTGACAAGCATACATGGAAAATAGTGTTATGTTTCTTAAATTTACTTTAATGCTATTGTGTAATTTTCAGAGACAAAAGACAGATACACCAAGCCTTTTTGGACCCACTCTAAATGCTGATTCCACAAAACCCTCTAGTGGACAGCCCTATAATGCCAATGAATATACAAGACTAAGTGGTGACCTGGGATTATACAGTCATGTTAGTCCTTTGTTTTCTTCCTCATTATCTAGCAAATTAGGATTACACCTACCAGATCCCGCTCCTGATGTAGATCTTGCTCCAACTGTTGAAACACCGATTTATAATACTGTTCTGGCACATCATGCCGCTGTTCCTGAAAATATCCCTCCGGAACCAAAAAAGAAAAAATATGCCAAAGAAGCCTGGCCTGGAAAAAAGCCTACGCCGTCTTTATTGGTATAATTTTATTCATTTTGGGAAAGAACATTACATATGCTTTCTTGTACAGTTTTTTTTTTTTAATAGCAATTATGCATATCAAAAAGTAATTGTTTTTCATAATAAACAACTTCTTTACACTTTCTTGCCTTTGCTCTGCTTTTAAAATGGTTCATTTGTACTTTTTCATTATCAAAAAAGCATTTCTTTACCTCATTTTTAATTGTTTTTAGAAACTGCTTTGATTTCATTAATTGAAGCTATGTGTTTCTAAGGGGAAATGCTTATTTGTTTAAAAATATGTAATCTTTCCTATGAATCTGATTGTGAATCTTCAGATAAGTGTATCTTAACTTGTATATATTTATACAGTAGGTGACTAGAAATTGTTTTATAAAAGTTGTATTTTAGAAAATGTTGAATCTTAACCTTGATGTTTAAAAAACAATATAAGTTCAACACTGCCTGTTCTGGCAGTTTTTCTATAGATTATAGGAATATATTAATGGATAATAGAAACTAGAAAAAATACTAGTTTTGTATCTGTTTTACCATTATCACCTGAATACATTAATTCCTGTTTGGAAGTGACATTAATGAAAGCTTCCACAACTGGCAAATGCACACACACACACAAGGCTCAAATAAAATAGTGTCTCAACTTTTGCAAAACAAGTTAAATTCAAAAATATTTTCTAGAAAAAATAAAGGATGCTTTATTTATCATGAATGAATTAATTCATTACATGTATGTTGATGATACTTTGAATGATCATTTTGGTCATCATTTGAAATGTTGCTAAATATTTTCATTCATAGAAAATAAACTGTTTCCTTTCAGGAAAATAAACATAAGGTTTATGTGTGAGGGGTGGGTGGGGTGGGGGGGGGAATGTTCTTGTTTTTACCTTATTTTTATGTTGTATTAACATAAATACCATGAATAATCCATCAGACAGAACATCATTCATTTGTCAAGAAAAGTAATTATTTGGTTTCTTCTGAAGTTGTTTGTTTATAAACTTCTTTGTTAAAGTTCTGTGACTACATGAATAGGTCTGTTAAACTTCATGCTCCATTCCATTAAGTGATCCTTTTATCAGTCATGTTCTGTGGGACCATAAGCACAAATAAGTCTGGATGGTGAGACTTGTTTGTGCTTATGGTCCCAAGGAAAAAATGGAGGAATTTTTTTCAAGCATTAGAGAAGGAAGCTGGCACGATGAAAAAAGGAAAAGCTAAACAGCAGAGTTGGAAATGATTACCAGACATACAAAAATGCTTTGGAAAATTTGGAGAAAAGTGCAAAGCTAATAAATGCCTGCTATATTTCTTTACAGGACATGGATTAGCTATTACCAACATCATAATAAATAAAAATCCAACATAAAAAATGTGCACAAATTCACATGGAGAAAAGATGCAAGAAATAAGAAAACTATCATTGACTATGTTATAGTTGATAGCAATGTTTCCCCACTAATTCAGGACACAAGAGTATATAGAGGATTTGAAATAGGAAGTGATCAGTTTTGAGCAGGATAAAATTGAATTTCATATTGAAAAGAAGCTTTCAGAGGTGAACTGCAGACTCAAATTCACAAACATCTAAAGAAAAAATGGAATAGTTTGAAAACAATAACCAAACCTTGGAGATTCAGTGGCAAACCTTGAAGAAACCTTTGATTCAGTCAGCAAGCCATGTGGTCGGGTTGTCTGTAAGGATAGAAAAAGCAGAACTAAGTGGTGTTCTCAGGAAGTTAAAGAGGAGGTCAAGGAAAAGAAGAAAGCATAGAAGTTCCTGGCAAGTAAGTCAGCTTGTGCTCTTAGAGAATACCGAGATAAATGTAAGAAACCAAAGCACTGTGTAAAACTAGCTAAGCAAAAATCATGGAAAGACTGGTAAAAGCATAGAAAATAAATATCGGGAACGTGGCAAAATATTCTAGTCTGTTTGAAGATCTTAGAAATGGAGAAAAAAGTACCGTAAAAGGAATCGAGGACGAGTGATAACGGTGACATGAAAACTGAAGATTAAGATGTTCTAAATGTTTGGAGTAATTACTTTGAAAGACTGCTAAATGAAACAAGCAGTCATGAAGGTTATTTTCTTGATCATAAATTAGTAAATAATAATATTTTTTGGTTTACCGATCAAGTGTTGATCATTTTTATTAACTGAACCAACTAGTTTCGCCACACTTATCTGTTGGCATCTTCAGGGCTTACATAGAGGTTTAAACAATCTCACAATTATGCGTAACTGCAAACTGACAAGAATAACTGTAAAACACTGACTAGAATAATTACAAAAAAAATTTTTGTAATTATTCTAGTCAGTGTTTTGAACTCTTGAACAAGCAGTGTTTCATTTAGCACTGCTTGTTCAAGAGAAATGCAGTCAGGGATTACATATAAATATTGAGGTAGAAAAAGTCATCAAAAATCCGAAAGGCAGCTGGGATAAATGAAATTCAACTGGAAATACTTATATATATGAAGATACTCTTTACAGTGACTGCATTGCATAATTCAGAATGCCTGAATTATGTGGTCAGAGGGTTGAATTTCAGATGATGGAAGTAGAGCTGTCATAGTACCAGTCTATAAAAAAAAAAAATGTCTAAAACTGAATGTCAGAATTACAGAGGTATTTCCCTACTGAGTGTTCCTGGTAAGATTTATGTAAGTACGCTTGAGAGGCTAAGAACAGTTGTGGAAGGGAAGCCTGGGGAAGAACAAGCTGGATTCAGGCCAAATAGTGTCGGGATCAGATTTTCACTTGAAGACAACTAGATGAGAAATCTTGGGAATATAACAAGTATTTGTATTTCAGTTTTGTTCATCTGGAAAAGGCATATGACAAGGTACTAAGAGAAAAGCTATTCAAACTACTATCTTCACTGTTGTTCATTATCTATATGATCGCATTATGAAAGAATGTGGTTTATCTGATATCAAAATTGGCAGTGATAATCTTAGCTCTTTACTTCGTGCACATGATGTTGTATACTTCTGAATAAATCCAACACAAGGATTTATTTGAATAAATGTTATAATAAATTTGGTATGAAAATCAGCAATAAAAAAATATAAAAAAAAGTCAATGAAAGTAGGCAGAAGCATCGAAAACCTCAACTGTATCCTGAATGGAGAACCTGTATAGAACAAGTAAAACATTCCAGCTACTTAGGCAATTTTTTAATGAAGATGGTAAATTAAATATGGAAATAGACAACAGAATCAACAAAGCTGGTATGGTAGGAAGTCAACTGAATATATTTATATGGAATAAGAGAGAAATCAGTCAAAACATTAAATTAGCTGTATACAAGACAGTGTTCAAACCAATTTTATCTTATGAATCTGAGAGCTGGGTTAGAAATAAAGCACTTGACCAAAGACAAGAGACCACAGATATGAGAATCCTGAGAAAGATTAGGGGCATGAACAGATGGCATCAATGGCAATATCATATTAAAAATGAGAATATTAGGAAAGAACTTGACATTATTAGCATCCAGAAATGTGTTAGCAAAGCTAATCTCTAGTAGTTATTTAGAAGTAGAAAGGAGGAGTGGAAATTCTGGCGATCATCCCACTTAGATCCTTGGTAGTACCAGAGGATGCGAGGTCGGGAATGATTGGAGATGGAGTGTTCTGTGAAAGAGGAGACTTGTACAAAATCATAGTCTGAGTTGTCAAGAAGAGAGGTGACCTCTACTGTGTATCTGGAAGGAAAACTGGTCAAAAAGTGATCCAGACTATTTGGAAAGTGAAGCGGTAAATTAAATATGGAAATAGACAACAGAATCAACAAAGCTGGTATGGTAGGAAGTCAACTGAATATATTTATATGGAATAAGAGAGAAATCAGTCAAAACATTAAATTAGCTGTATACAAGACAGTGTTCAAACCAATTTTATCTTATGAATCTGAGAGCTGGGTTAGAAATAAAGCACTTGACCAAAGACAAGAGACCACAGATATGAGAATCCTGAGAAAGATTAGGGGCATGAACAGATGGCATCAATGGCAATATCATATTAAAAATGAGAATATTAGGAAAGAACTTGACATTATTAGCATCCAGAAATGTGTTAGCAAAGCTAATCTCTAGTAGTTATTTAGAAGTAGAAAGGAGGAGTGGAAATTCTGGCGATCATCCCACTTAGATCCTTGGTAGTACCAGAGGATGCGAGGTCGGGAATGATTGGAGATGGAGTGTTCTGTGAAAGAGGAGACTTGTACAAAATCATAGTCTGAGTTGTCAAGAAGAGAGGTGACCTCTACTGTGTATCTGGAAGGAAAACTGGTCAAAAAGTGATCCAGACTATTTGGAAAGTGAAGCGGATTATCAGGAATTCAAGTAGGTAGATGTATGATTTGTTAGGTCATTACTTATATCAGACTTGTGCTTCTTTGTCCAACTTGGTTGGTGGTGTTGGAATTGTGAGCATTGAGGTCACCCAGGAAGAGGACCTCACTATTTGGATAGCTCCATTGCAAATCACTGAGTTTCATGGAAAGGAATGCGAAGAGGTAAGTGCAATGCAGAGGTCAAAAGCAGGGGATTCTAAATTAGTCATTCTCCTGGCATGCTATGTCAGATTTCACAAAGGCACAGGTGCCGCCTATGTGGTGAAAAGATTGTAAGGCATTTAATTTGTGCATTGTAGATGAACAGTAGTAGATGTATCTGCAATCTGAGATACATCATTCCTGATTTTTGTTAGGAATAAAATGTTTGGTTTGAAGACTGCAAGTGATGGTGAATGTCATTTATGTTTGTGTTAATGGCATGGATGTTAGTAAAATGAAAGTGAATTTTTAGTAAAGAGATTTTCGTGTGGTTGTGATGTGACTTTTGTTGACAGGATTAGTTTTAGGGAAATTCATTTTTGTTGCATTGTCAGTGTTTGTAGGAGTCTTCATAAGATTAATCATGATTAGATGAAAGGATATAGGGGGGGAGTTCTGATAAATTCTAGGACAAAAATTGATATTAAAGCAACTGATATAACCACAAGAAAGAACATATGTTACCTTCATAAATCTGCTACTAGTCTGTTCTTTCATTAAGGAAGCTTGGGATATGGGAAGTTTGTAAAGCTGTGTTATGGACTGCCAGATTCCTGGTGAACTTTTCTTACCTAATCCCAACTATGAAATTCGGAGTTGGTGTGGTTGCTTTAATATCATTTTTGTTCTTGGTGTTTATCAGAACTTTCCAGACCACCTTCGTCTACACACACACACACACACACACACACACACGTGTATATACATAATAAAATATTTATCAGACTATGATAGCTTTTGGGTTGAAAAACAGTCATGCACTTCATAACCATTCTGAGAAATTGTAATGTTATGTGCCACTCAGTTTTATGCCAGATTAGTCTTTCTCTTGCTGACTATGATCATTCAAAGCAGTCACTTAAGTCCACAAAATAGAATATCAGAACTTAACTGCAAACAAGTAAAAATAAATTTTAAAAATACAAAAAAGTAAATGAAAAAAAAAAAATACAAAATACAGAGATCTTCATGTATCCTCTAAGGAGTGACAACTTGACTAGGATTTTTGACCCAATTTCCACATCTTGCCGATGAATACCTAATAACATTGCACACTATTATCTAGGGTATCTACCTGGATATTGAAAGAATGGTGATGGAGTGGCACTTTAGAACTTAGCCAGCTGAATTTTATTCTCTGTTGGCTTAAACCAACAGATATGAGAGCACAATCAATTTCATGCTGACTGAGACATGCATGTTTTCATCAGGGCAAATGGTGTAAAGTTAGCTCAACAAAATTGAAAATAGGTACCATCATCAGTGGAAGCATCAGTCAGAAAGAGGGGGAGTTAGAAAAAGAATTAAGAAATACCTTGTTGATATAATTGATGTTATTGAAATGATGACTAAAATCAGTGGAATGCTTTTAAATAAAAATTATAAAATGCTCTATTTGGAAAATAGTGCTGTTACAGTAAGCCTGAACATCTGCAAGAGGTGTTCAGGCTTTCTGTGAATATAGAATAATGTAAACCTACATGATTAGGTTTACATTATTAATAATGGCCTATCAACAATTTTCCTCCAAATTACTCTACTACTTATCAGCACTCCAATATTGTTTAATATTTTGTTCTTCTGAGTGAATCAATCCACCTAGTCTGGCACTTTTTCCTACCATCTTGGCATCAAATGCATGTTTTGCTACCATACCACTTTAGACTAGCCCTGCTCACACATTCTTGAATGCAAACAATATCAAATTCCTTCCTAATATCTTCATTTTTAATTATTCTGCCACTGATACCATCTGGTCACTCCCCTAATCCTTTCAAAACTCATATTTGAAGTCTATAATCTTTGATTGAGTGCTTTATTTCTAACTCAACTGTCAGGTCAGATCCATAACTTAAAACTGGTTTGAACATTGTATTGTATACTGCTATTTTGGTGTTTTGGCTAATTTCTCTCTTTTTCCGTATAAAGTTTTTCAGCTGGATTCCCACCATACCAACTTGTTTATTTTGTTGTCTATTTAACTTGCCCTCTTCACTAAAAACTGTGCCTAAATAGCTGAAATATCTTGTTTTCTAGGTTTATCATTTTTAATACCTTTCATAAGTTTTGGTCTTTTTATATAACTGTCGATTTTGAGTAGAATGCAGATTGCAACAAATAGGTCTATAGGCCCCCAAAGCCTGTAATCTGCATCCTTTTATCCATAGCTCACCATAGATCACATTTCTAGTGGTGTTGTATGGCATAATCATAAAGAGTTCATGATAATGTTATTTTTGACCACTGAATATTATTCAAGTAAACATAAAACTGGGTTTATTTGGTTGGAGATATGTTCAGATATATAGCCTACTAGTTTCTCTGACTTTATGCCCAGACGAAGCCAACAGTAAAGTCGGCAAAACTAGGTAGGCTATATATCTGTACATATGACCGACCAATTAAACCCAGTTTTATGTTTACAGTGTGGAATGTTAAGAAATATAAAGTTATATTTAAATTAGTTATCAGTGGACTAATGAAATCTTGTATATTGTAGTTTCCTCAGGCCAATACCTTTAAATTTATTTGTGCTGATTTTCTTTGCCATATCCCATTCTGATCACCAAAAAGTTATATTTTTCAGTATTAAATTGATTTTAATGTTAGTTTTTTAAAAAAAAAACTGCAGTGAGAAAAATAGAAATCAGCTGAGCAGGGGAAACAGCTGGAGGATGTCAACTTATCACAAAACACATGCTAAATATTTATATATGCAAAGTATGTAATTTAATAAATAATATGAATTAGAAAATATATGAATCTCAATTCTAAACACCAGTTCCAACACTAATTACGAATTTAAAAACGCAGCGCTTTAACACAGCAATTATAAGTTATTAAAAAGGTTAAACTTAGTTTCTTTTATTAATTACAACTGAGTTTTTGAACTTTTTAGTTAGACTAGTGAGACTTTCGTTCCTGTTTTCTTTCCATTAGCTTATTAATTTTGAGATGAATTGAAATGATAGCCATAGGGAGACATTCAGAAAGTTGCAGGCGGTTCCTCTGTTTCGTTTTAAGCAGCTATGGCTGAAAATGCAGTTTCTCAAAGATAAATGGTGAAAAAACAAATCTCATTGCTATTTCATGTAAATTTGTATATTCGTTTTTCATTCTTATCCAGAATTTCGAATTATTCATAGAATGAAAAGTACTTTCCAGTCCTTTGTCCGATGATAAGGGCTGTTTCTTTGTGTTCAAGAAAGGAATTCACAATCCACATGTTTTGTCTCTGGGGATCCTCACGTTCGGAATAATACTTTTCAAACGACAACATCAAGTAGGCTGCAATAATATCTGAAACTAAATTCTGTGAAAAGAAATCATCTGCTTCCATAATATAATCTGAGTACGACTGAAACATTTCATTATTTCTTTCTGCAATCATATTAAGTCAGTTTGTTTTCTTTTTGAATGAATCGATCTTGTTCCAAACGGTAAATATTGTTGTATCTGGACCTTGAAGTTTTAACTCGTTTATGTAAGAAAATATGTCCCTGAGATATGCCAGCATGGCTACCCATTTCTTATCCTGGAAATAATGGGACAGTTCACTTTTCTTATCAATTAGAAACAGCTCAACTTCCTTTTGGAGTTCGTTATATATCCTCTTGAGAACTTTACCGCGGGATGGCCAACGAACTTCACATGGAAAAGAAGATTTTGATGATCAGAGCCCATTTCATTGTACAATGCTTTTAACAGTCTTGTATATTTAAAACACCTTTATTTTATATAAATAATTTTAACATCGAGACAGGACTTCATTTTTGGAAGCTAGGTTTTGCTAATGAATGTAGCAATGCATTAACAATAGGTTATTGCCTGGCATATCCTTAATTTTAGTGACTAAACCTGAATTTCTACTGCCTGTCTTACAGGCAGAAATTCAGTTTTAGTCACTGAATCCATTTAAATCAATGTTTTAATCCAAGTCAATGAAACCATTTAAAACTGAAAATTTCACTGCTGCTGTGCATAGGTAATTCAGAAACACTTAAAATGTCTTCCTTCATGTCACTTTCGTCATGATCGTACATACGTAAGTAAAGTGCTGTTCTGAATATCTAGATTTATCGAGTTGTAATGCAAACAATTTCAATTTTTTTTTTTCAACGAGTTCCGTTTCTGTATTTTATACCATATCAGATATTCGCCTTTCAACCAGTGGCGTAGCTTAGAGCTTTCTGTCGCCTGGGGTGATCCCTGAGTTTGCTGCCCCTCTCAATACACCAAAAATATTACAAAAAAGTGTCAAAACGACGTAGGGAAAGAAATTAAAACAGTTTATTTTAGTTGTAAGTATAGTTGTTGAAAACTAATTATTAAGTAATAAAATTACTAAGTTAACATAAATAGAAGAATCGTCGAAAATTAAATTGTCTCACGTGAAAGGTTTTTACTTATTGGTCTAATACTTCATTAAAAGCAGCAATCAAAGAAGACAATGAGTTCTTTGGCAATGGAATAGTTTTTTACATTTAGCTATCTGTAATATTAAATAGGATGCTGTCAGAAGTGAAGTTTCAGTTGTTGGAGTTTGAGAAATAATTTTTTCTATTTTAAAATGTATATCTTTTTCGCATAAAGAACTCAATGGGTTTGTTCACTAGATCGGAATGTTTTGTGTTGAGATGGGTAGGTCACGATGGCTTCATTTCCCAGAACAGTTCTGGAAAATTGCCACAGAGGTCATGTCAATTGGTCAGTGTGTCAGGGCATTGTATGAAACCAAATTTTAAATAGCTGTTAAATTAGTTTTCCCCTCCTTTGTACATCCTCGAGATCTCTCGGTAGGCTTAAGGTGAATGAATCACTATTTGTTGCGTTACAAAAACTTTCAATACGAGATTTCTTATCATCAAAATTAAAGTCCCTCGTCTCTTATTCACATTAAAATGTAAATCTGTAGGCCTATTACTTTTAAAAATCACGGCAGTCTGGTTTCGAAACAAGCACTTATACACTGCAATACGAACTTGTGAAGAAACAGTATTCAGTATTACTAGATTTGAGAACCAGATACAGATTATCTTGATCTTCAATTTCAGTGGAAAAATTTTCTTTATTTATACTTCCTTGCTGATTGGTCACTGACATTTGCAACAGAGGATACGCTGCCTATTATTGTAATCGGCTTGCAGGTAATTTTTATGACCGATCATAAACAAGCGGTATTCCCTTTCCCGGATGTTGAAAGATTTCGATGTGTAAAAATTAACAATTCATGAATACTTTCATGTTTAAAAATACGCGCGGCTTGGTCACTGACATTTCCTACACAAATTTATTTAGGCGTTCTGGGTCTGAGCTTTTCAACACATTCACGAATATTCTCAGAATATTTTCACTATAAAATATTTATTCATGAAAAATACTTAGAAAACCAAAATGACAAATTTTAGCAGAAGCGGTCTGGTCCCGGGCCGCCACCAGGCGGTTGAGAAACGCTGGTGTAGAGGAAGCTCTCGTCCTAACAAAATTTTTGAAGAGTGGTAGCAGCTCACCTATGCTCACGTGAAAGGCATCATTAATCAAGTTTGCAGGGGTGTATATGTAATGTCTGAAACAGTTCTACAGCCGTTTTTGTTTAACCCCATGAAAATGTTCGTACTTGCCTGTGCAAAAGATCGACTGATGAACTTATTGAAATAAAGACTAGAAAAAAATTTCTTTTACAGCCTAGGACTAAAAAATAGTTTCTACAAAGCAACACAGGCATTCGAAGAAAAACTTCACTTTTTTTTATTTTTATTTCTTAATTCCTTTAGATCTAACGTTTATGTCGGCAGACAACTACGTTTGTATTATTGTCTGTGAATGAATTCTATGGCTGATTTCTTGAGCTATAATGTTAAATTATATTTGGGATTTCTACACGGAAAAACTACTTGACTCAAAGATTAACTGGAAAGCTGGACAAAAAAATCCCAGGTGCAAAACCAATTTTCACAGGACTATGCAGGCATAGTCCTGTGAAAATTGGATCCCCCTCTCCAAAAAAAAAATGACCTGATAATTGTGCTGTACTTTAGAAGTTTTTTTGTAAGGACGTCTCCTTCGTATGTGACTTTGAGCCTTATCTCACTTAACTTCAGGTTTCTCCTGCTAGATAATTACTAGTGATGAATCGCTCCAGCCAAATCATTGCTTTCCCATTCGCTTTATAATAATAGCAAGATTGCCTATTTAATTTGTACCGAAACCAGCCAAGATAACATGACCTCACTGGACCAATCCAATGGCAGTTGATAAACCAATTAGAAAATCGGAGAGCGTCAGGAAAGGAAAGCAAAAACTGTGTAATAAGTGAAGCAGAATTAGTGCATTTTTTTAAAAAAAATTACCTCTGTGGCAAGAATTTAGTGTATGCAAGAGAAACTGAAGTCACTGCGTGGACGCGCAGCTTAGGGAAAGAAATAGTGATCCTGTGCTTAGGCCTAAAACAAAACGTTTAAAAAATATTTCAATTTTATCATGTGCTTTGCAGATCTAAAGGAAAAACTTGTTAAAGTGAAAATTTGTGGGAGTAAATGATTAACAACTTTTCTTTATATGCACAGGTCTGGTTTCAATGGTGATTCTGATACAGTAGAGAGAGTATGCAAAGAACAGTGTCAAAATGATATCAGGATTGTGGAATACTTATTATGAAAAACAAATTGGGAATTTGTAGGCTGTGCACACCAGGAAATGGAAGAAATGGGGATGATATGATTGAGGTTTACAAACTTCTGGAAGAGTTATACAGAATTTCAGTAGATGGAATTTTTCATTTTATAGGCGGGGAAAGGACGGGAGGGCACCCTTGGAAACTGAGAAGGAAAGCTGTTAAGAAAGGGGTGAGGACATAACTTTTCTCTCATAGAGTGGTGCATAATTCATTTCAATCTCAGAGTGGTGCGTAATTGGAATAGATTGCTATTGGATGTTGTGTGCAAGAGTAGCGTGAATGAATTCAAGAACAGGTATGACAGCTTGTGCGAATAGTATAGTATGGCTTCCTTCGATTAGTTCCTGACTCCCTGGAGGTCTTTTAATTTAATTTAATAATATCGTATGAGGGTTACAGACCACGTGATGAGGACACTGGTCAGCCGTCTGTTCAATTGATATTGCTTATAATTAGTGACGGTCTTGGACCAGCTATCTCTGACTATTGCCCACTCACTCTCCAAAACTTAGAGCTAAAATGGCGATAAATGATTTTTTAAAACTAGCTTATATAGCAATTGTCATATAATTTGGTATGCATCAGCTTGTATCATATTATTAATATCTGCACTTTCATTTTATCAATACAATTATTCATTTCATCACTGATTGAACATTTTTCAGGTGTTTGAATATGTTTATTATCATTTATGAATGAAATTCTTATTTCATTACTAATGAAATAATAATACAAAATTCATTCGCACTGCCATAACGGTAGTGAATATGAACAAATTTCATACACATACTTATCTTATTTCCTATACATATGACTCGTTGATTTGTTACAACTAACTTACCTTCTTCATAAACTTGATTTATTCTATAATAAGGATATTCAAAAATCCTGGTATTTACATGAGACAGGTTTATATATATTCATTTGAAAAGTCCTTATGAAAGTTTCTGAGAATGCTTTAGAATAGCTAATAGCTTTAAAAGCCCATAAGTTCAAAACGGAGAATGTGCTTTTGTCCTATAGACATGGTTTGCTTTCCTGACACTAGACAAGAAAGAAAGACCATAATTAGATTCCAATCGCCGACTAGAACTTTTTAGAGCCTTTTTGCCAGTTTTCAAGATAGTTGATATTGGCCACAGGCAAGTAGGATTCCCCTAACGTGGAAACTGGGATTTTACGCCTGTAGCTCAAGAATCCCTCTCACCAATTCAGACAATATGTTAGGCAGAGGCACAGTGAAGTGGCCATGGATCCCAGTCACACTCTCCTCTTCAATTTCTATGAAAAGCTGATAGCCTTGTCTCAGCTAGCTAGCTGTGATGATTAAGTGTGAAGTTTGGTTTCACCACATTCTTTAAAAATTTGATTAGGACAACTCCCTTTTGTAAAATGAAAGGCGTTATCAATTCTTTTTATTTTAAATCATATGAATATTTAAGATTAAGTCTATCTCTTGCTCCAATACATAAGGCGTGGATATATGTTTTATCTTTTTAAAACACAACTCGCCATATTTACAGTGACTGGTTATTGTACTTGAGGGATACTTGATTTTACTAATTTCTTATCCAAATATTGTTGAGGTAATTCGATAGTTCTGATTATTTAAAAATTTTCACTCATTAATTGAGTTAATTCATTAGAAAATAGTTAAAATGTGCAATCGTTTACGATTTGTTTTAATAGAAAGGAATGCGCATCTACCCTTTCCTTTTAGTGTTACACGGTGATCAACATTAATTTTAGATAAATTATGGACTCTACAACCGTGTTATAACTATTTTAATTTCCCGACGTTTCGACCTTCATATGAAGGTCATCATCTGGAGTGTGTGTGCATATATATACACACACATACAGAGACAAGATGAATTACATTTCACCCAGTATGCTAAAGAGACAATGATCTGATCAACAGTTATTCTACTGGCATGACTTCTAGTGAAAATAGAGTATATATATATAAATGAATGTACATCTACAGTAACTGATATTATCACTTGCTTGGAAATAAGTAGCTATGAATTCTATTTATGAACAGGAGAAACATTAAGTTTATTATTTATGGACTGAATTATTTAACCTGAGATGAATATATTTCGTGTTTTTTTTTTTTTCTGCCATAAATATCCTCCTTCCATTCGATAAACAGTTATCATACCTGATTGCTTTTCTGTTGATCTTTAAAGTTTAACCTTAGGGAAATAGCATTTGCATATATAACACTAGAACCACATGATTTTAGTCTTTGACTACTTTCAAAGCCTTTCTTACACCGATTCCTGGGTTAGTCCTCTGAAATGTGTAAGCGTTTTTTTCCTACAGAAATTCGGTTTTTCATCCAGTAAACTCATAAAGTACCATAGCACTCGCTACTTCAGACACTATTATGTTGGTTTGGGTTATTAGCACTGGTCTGACGTCTCTTCCCTGGATTAAAATTAGTGGTAGTCTTAGGCCAACTATCTCTGACTGACTAACTTTAGAGTTTAATTTCCCCTTAAGCTTCGAAATTTAGACTGGGTAAGCATATCCATAGGAATTGCTTCTATAGTTGCTGTTATTCCTTGGCACAAGTGGGCAAGGAACTGGATTTTTTCTTGATACACGTCTTTTACATAGTCTCCAAAGAAGAAATCCTTTGGAATCAAAGCGGGACTGCACGGTGGCCAAGCAATGGGACCTCCTCTGCTTATTAATTTTTCCTGGGAATCAGTTATTGAGCGCAGCGCACAATCTCTACATAATGTTGCGGGGGCCCCATCCTATTGGAAAACGAGGCCTTCCACATTCTCAAACTGGAGAAACACAAAGTTATCTACCATACTCAGGTATGCCACACTCGTAATCGTCTCCTCATGGAAAAAATGGCTCAACAATCCGATCACACATGATGTCACACCAGACATTGACTTTTGGACTGTTATGAACTCCACCAATTCTTGCGGATTTTCTGACATATATATAATAATAATAATATATATATATATTTTTTTTTTTTGACTAATAATATAATATATATATGTGACTAATAATATAATATATATATAGAGAGAGAGAGAGCGAGAATAAAGAGGTCTCGCTATTGAGACCTCAGTAAAGATACCAAGATTGATGGATGCAAGACATATGGCGCAGAGGGTAAAGCTTGATGCTTTTTATATTCCCTGTTATCTGTTTCGGGAGCAGTGATGGCAGAGATTTGTGAGCTATTTTAGCTCGCCCTGAGTGGGCAGAAGTGGTTACACGTCGTTGAGTGTTAGAGTGGCTTTTGGTCTTTTATGTTTCCACTGGTCATTACCGTCATAGTTTCTGGCTTGTTGTATTAGTTGATTTGAATGCATAGATGTCATCATAAAGAATTTTTCTGCTAGGGAGCATAGTACTAGAGAGATGTAGGAGATATTTATGTTCTGGTGGATCTGGGAGTTCCTGATGACCCACAGGGTGTCCAGGATCATTCACAGGCACTTGTTCTGTAGTCTTTGTAGCTTAAGGATGATGTTTGTCTTTGATGTATGGCTCCAGGCTGGGGAGACATATACAGTGGCAGATTAAGGATAGTTGGGTCCCCTAGGCAAATTATATTTGGGGCCCTCAAAAAAATAATAAAAAAATAAACGTTAGGTGGCAAATAAATGAAATTTTGTACTTTTGAATTTTTTGAACTTCTGGATTTTTCTGCCTGATGATAAATAATAAAGCTTTTTATTTTTTTTTAATTATTTAAAAATTTTTATCAGTTTTTTTTACAATTTTACAGCTTTTTTTTTACTTGCACTACACTCAAATAATGAAAACACGAAAAGTCACACTAAAAAGTTAGTTTTGGAACAAACACCTTACTCTTACACGATTCAGCAACAAATGAAGTTAAGGAGCAACCAGGCGAAACTTCCTTTCTCGGCAATGCAATCAATTTTCGTGACCTCGAAGCTGTCAACAGCGCCGTGCGCCGACATTGGTAATGCGGTTTAATTTAAAGCATAGATAGCACGCGCTGTTCAAAATACAAAATACGAAGCTTGTCAACTACCCCGATATTGGTATTGCGGCATTATTTAAATCGTAGATAGTGCGTGCTGTTCAAAATACATATTAAAACGTAATAATTGTTTTGAAAAAATTTTCGCTTAAAATAATCAAGATTTTTATGATGTTTACTGTAAACATTAATCTATTTTAAAACACTATAGGAAAATGTCTTGGCTTGGGGGGGCCCCAAAGCTTGAGGCCCAAGGCATGCCTCATTTTCTTAATGGGTAATCTGCCACTGGGCATATATAATTGTTGGATGGATCACTGTCTTGTAGAGTAGAATTTTGTTTCTTTGTTTACTTTGCTGTGTCTGTTGATCAAGGAGTACAGCTGGACACCAAGATTGAACAACAACATTACTGACCTAAAGGGTGAAGCAGATGCTTTTCATATTCCCTGCTATCTGATAAGAACTGTGAGTGGAAAAGATTTCTGAGCCTGTTGCTCGCCCTGAGTGGGCCTGAGGATTAGTCATTGGAGTTGTAGTTTAAAATAGCTTTTGGTCTTTTATAATTGAAATAAATTGTTGCATCCTAATTTGCCGCTAGTTGAATTAGTTTGTTAGGGTGCACAGATGCTTTTGAGAAGAACTTAGTTGCTATAGTTTGCATGAAGGTGTAAATATAGGGGACATTTCTGTCCCGGTGAAGTTGTGCAGTACTACGAACCATGGTGCGTTGAGGATCATTCTGAGACATTTATTTTGCACTCGTTGTAGTTTGAGGATATTGGTATTAGCAGTATGGCTGCAAGCTGGAGAAGCATAAGTGAGTAAAGAATGAATCATCAATTTATATATAAGTAATTTGATTCTAGTGCCAATTTGCTATTTCTGTTGATTAGGGGGATAGAGCTGGGCAATGATTTTTGATGCCTTTAGAGGGTCTTGATATGGGAGCTAAAAGTCAATTTTCTGTCCAGCAGTACACCAAGATATTTGGTCTCAGTTAGCCATGCGAATTTTGTGTTAAATAGGTGGATGTCTCCGGTGGAAGCACTGATCTCTTGGCAAATAGCATGGCTGCGCTCTGCTGACGATTTACTTGGAGTCGCCATTTGGTGAAATATTGTTCAGTTAGCAGTAGATTTTCCTGCAGTTTCTTGATTGCTAGGTGCAGTTTTAAAGATTCTGGCTAATATCACTGTATCATCCGCGTATGGGGCTTTGATAGATGACAGTGGGTTATGCGGGATATCACACATATATATGGAAAAAAGAGTTGGTGCCAGTAAGGATCCTTGTGGGACTACAGCCAAGATGCGTTTTTGTGTTGAGAATGTGCCATTTAACTTAACTTGCATGCGCCTATCGTAGAGGTATGACCTGATCAGATGAACCACTCCCAAAGGTGTTCCAGATGATATCATTTGTATAGCAAGCCATAATGCCAAACCTTATCGAATGCACTGGCTACTATGTCCAGGTAAACTGCCCCAGTGCATTGATGCCAGTTAAATGCCGTGGTGACATGGTCCACTAATCTGTATATATCTGTTGTGTGGTGCTGTGATATTGACGAACCCAAACTGCTCCCCAGGAAGAATGTTTAGCTTGCGTATTAATTCTTGGAGTCTGGTGAGAATAACTTTCTCGGCAATTTTGCCCAGATTAGAGACGAGGCTGATTGGCCTGTAACTTTGAGGTAATCGTGGATCTTTTCCATATTTATGAATTAGGATTATATCCGCCAGCTTCCAGTGGGAAGGGAAATATTTGTAGTGTAGGATGGAGTTTATTATGTTAGTCAGATGTACAATAGCTGTGCGAGGCAGTAGTTTTATCACCCTGTTGGTGATCCCGTCAGGTCCAGGAGCCTTTTTGCTGTTTAACTTCTTGATTACGTCATATATTTCTACAGGTGATGTGGGTGCAATTTGACTAGAGCAGGTGATAGAAGATTTCAGCGAAGATCTAACATGTCGATCGATCTTATATATGTCATTGAAGTCGAGGTGGTCATATGAGGGTTTACATTGCTTTCTAGATTTTTTTGCTATTACTTCGGCTTTGTCTGCATTTGGAGCGGAGGAAGGGGTGGTTTGTTTTTGTTCTTGATCTTTCTAATTAGATTCCATATGGAGTGGTTATCAGGAGAGATAGAAGTCAATTTTTCCTCCCAACTTCTATGCTCTGTGAGGGTATCTCACATGATATCTTCTGGCAAGTGGTTAGGTTTGCGGGTAGTTGTGGAAGTAGTAACTGCTGAAACGGCTGTGTTAATTTACAGCTGTTTCAATTTCATCTATGGATTTAATTAACGGCACAGGACCAATATATTCTGGGAGTACCTTGGATAACTTATCCCAAGGTATGAATGAGTGTGTGTGTGGGGGGGGGGGAGACAGATTGTCTTGGTTTCCCAGCTTTAATAGAATGGGATTGTGATCGAATAATAGATCATTAAATGTCACTATACTGTACTGGAGTCTTGCATTCTGTAGGATAATTATGTCCAAGACATCAGCTCGACCGTATGTGTTGTGATGGCTAGGCTTCGTGGGGCCTGCCAGAACCACATTGTTGGATCCTGCGTAGTTAACTAGAATGTGTCCATTTTTATTGGTAGAACGGCTATTCGAGACAGGATGTTTAGCATTAAAGTCGCCGGACATGATGACAGATTCCGTGTTGTCCAGTACAGCGTCCAAATCTGAAAGTAGTAATGTTTTTTAATCCATCCACCATTAGTCTCAAGATTAATGGTGGATGGATTATTTATAGAGTGATGATTGATGTAATTCTTTATGAAAATAGCAGTGCCGCCTCATCTGGGGGATAATCTATCTGTTCTGTACAGCTGGTATCCCCTAATTTTGGGGTTGTCCGATGGTCGAGGTGGGTTTCGCTTAGTAAGAGTACATCCGGTTGATGTCTATGGGTGAACTCTTGGAGCTCCAGGATTTTACTCCTTAGGCCGTTCGCATTCCATGAGATGATCTGTAGAGAATCTGGGTTTAATTTTTTTTAAATGTTCACTCATGAACATTTACTACTGTTCATGAGTGAACGCTGAGATAATGGCTTCTGTGTCCTTTAGAAATCTTTTAATAGAGCATGGTGAGGGGTTGGATCTGTTGAAATCCAAAAGCATATTTGTCAGAGAAGAGGTAATGATAGCTGTCAGATTTGTATGTGGTGTTGACTGATCCAAGGATGTCTGTTTGGGACGAGCTACATCCGTATATGTCCTTGTCTGTTGTTGCAGAGTTGTTCTTTTGAGGACCTCTGGCTTCGGTAGATGGACTTCTGACCTTTTGTGTTGATCTTTGAGAGGCTGTGAATCAGTAATCTCTGACGTAGATCTGCTGAGGAAGAGTATGTTTCTGACTCTGATTTTCTATTTCTTGGGTTGTGAGTGCATCCTCTGTAGTTGGCACTGTGAGGGCCGCCACAGTTGGCACATTTAGCAGGGGTGGTTTTTGGCTTAGTGCATGTATTTGTTGGGTGGCTGTCACCATATTTTAAACATTTAAATTCAGCCTTGCACATTTTCTGGGCGTGGCCAAATTTCTGACTTCTGTGGCACTGCCCTGTTGAAGTCCTTTTCCTTAATAGTTCTAGAGTTATTTTCAGTCCACAGATGGACGTCAGGTTGTATATATGTTTGTAAGTTTGACTGATCTCTACTAGTATCAGTGGCATCGGAGTCTTGTCTTTTTTGGTCATTCTGCTGACCTTAATGGGTGGTAAGTCGTGCTGGTGCAGATCTGCAGTCACTTCTTCTGTGAATACATCTTCAAATACACCTCTAATCACTACTTTGAGGTTTTTCTCTGACCCAAGTGAAAATATGGGGTACTGAATACCTCTGGCATTCAATTCACCTGTTAATCTTCGATAATTCATTACTATCCTAGGTTGAATTTTGATACCATCTGTGACATTCTTCGCGTTGGTATTTCAGATCTGTAGATCTGAAATAGCAACATCTTAATCCTTAGCGACATCTATCTTTGTTTTTTTGCGTAGAATAATCTGAGGTATCCTTTCTCTAGTGGAGGTAGGAGAGTCCGGAACAGGACCGTCTTCTTCAATTCCATCCGCTTTGGGGCTGCAGTTTTGCGTTTCTTGCGAGCGCGGACCTCCCGATATTCACTGTGGTCTGCAAGGGGATTGTCATCAGCTGTTGTTGCTAGTTCGCTGTCGCTGTCTTGATGGATGCTGGGGAGAAATTCTGAGAGTTGAGGGTCATCTGTATCAACTTCTTTTATCTGGTGACATACGACTTTTCCTGGGCATTTGGTGTGCAGTAGATTGCCTACATGTTTAAATATTGCCAGAAGTTCTTTAAAATTAAGTTCGTCATATGGCGTATCCATGGTTATGCCTAGACTTTGTTCTGCGGAGCAGGACATGCCTTGTCCTTACAATAGTAATAATTAGACAGTTGCTTAAGTTTAAGAGAGATGGTAAATCCCGTGTTATTCTACAGCCGGGTACGAAACTCGGATCGAATTCCTAGAGTTTCATGCAGAAAAAACTATCGGCGAGCCCAAGTGTAAGTAATCACTTAGGTAGAACAACACTAGGGCAAAGGTGGTGCAAGATCCGTCACTATCCTTAATATCTCTCATAAGTTAAGTTTAAACTTAACTTATGTCGCCGGTAAAATAGCCTTTTGGCTTGTTATCGTAGACAGTTTTGCTTATAAAGTGTATTTTGGGTGTATCTGCAGTAGAGGAGATTTTCCTTTTCTTTTTGACCGTTTGGAATTTTGTGTTGGTTTCCAAAAACTGCTGAGTATTATCTAGGGATGCAGCATCCTTTATATTCGTGGAGTGTCCTAATTCTGGTTCAGTCAACATAATTCCATCATTTAAATCATCCATCTTATCCTCTGTGACTACTCTCAATGCTTTCATTGAGAGGTTTTGACATGTCTGATAGGAGGTAATAACTCTGTTAGAATAGTTTGAGAAATGGGTCCTAGAGCCGAATGTAAATATCCCATAGATCAAATCGATCTACCAGCATAGGTAGCAAAATTTTGCACTTAAAAGTTGTCTGAAAAAAACTACTTACCAAAAAACTTCATTCATACATACTTTTGCTTGATTCCGCATCTAAACCAAACTCAACAGACATTATTCATCAAATTAAACGATATTACATTCGCTAGGCTTTATACGACTCAGTTAATCCTAATCTTAACTCCTAATCCACGATAGCTACCTGAAATCAAAACTGAAACCGCCTTATTGTAATCAGTACGCGCCAAACACCTCCCAAGATTGAAGTAGAACGCAGGATGTAGGACATATATGGCACAGAGGGTGAAGCTTGACGCTTTTTATATTCCCTGTTGTCTGTTTCGGGAGCAGTGATGGGAGAGATTTGTGAGCTATGTTAGCTCGCCCTGAGTGGGCAGAAGTGTTTATACGTCGTTGAGTGTTAGGATGGCTTTCGGTCTTTTATGTTTCCAGTGGTCATTACCGTCATAGTTTCCGGCTTGTTGTATTAGTTAGTTTGGATGCGTAGATGTCTTCATAAAGAATTTTTCTGCTAGGGAGCGTAGTAGTGGAGAGATGTAGGAGATATTTATGTCCCGGTGGATCTGGGCGTTCCTGATGAACCACGGGGCATCCAGTATCATTCTCAGGCACTTGTTTTGTAGTCTTTGTAGCTTGAGGATGTTTGTCTTGGAGGTATGGCTCCAGGCTGGGGAGGCGTATATAATTGTGGGACCGATCACTGTCTTGTAGAGTAGAATTTTGTTTCTTGAGCTTAGTTTGCTGTGTCTGTTGATCAAGGGGTATAGCTGGGCGATAACTTTTGAAGTTTTGGTGCATATGCTCTTGATGCGGCTGTTGAAGCATAATCGTTTATCGAGAAGTATTCCGAGGTATTTTGCTTCAGATTTCCAGAGAATTTTAGAGTTGAACAGGGTGATGTCTCCTTTGGGGGATGCTCGTCTTCTTGTTAAGAGTATGGTTGTGCTTTTCTTGGGGTTTAATTGTAGTCGCCAGTTTGCAAACCATTTTTCTAGATTCAGGATGGTGTCTTGCAGTCCAAGATTGAAGTCCTTATAAGGACTGGCTTAAAGGGGCGAAGCAAGAATGCTTTTCATCTTCCCCGTTATCTGTAGAGGACGGTGTAGGGATAAGGTGTTATTGAACTATTAAAGCTCTGATCATGGCAGGAGGGTAACAGCAATAGCCGAGCCTCAGTTAGGACTTCATTGGCTACAGCATTGCCATCCATTACCCTCCAAGAGTATGATGTCTTCGCTCAGCCTTACCGAGATTGAAGTAATGCGGAAGTCCTTATAAGGACTGGCTTAAAGGGGCGAAGCAGAATGCTTTTCATCTTCCCCATTATTTGTAGAGGACAGTGTAGGGATAAGGTGTTATTGAGCTATGAAAGCTCTGATCATGGCAGGAGGATAACAGCAATAGCCGAGCCTCAGTTAGAACTTCATTGGCTACAACATTGCCATCCATTACCCTCCAAGGGTATTCTATTGAATGAATCAATCACCGCATCTTACGGTCGATTGATTCCTCCAATCATAACGTGGAAGTTATATATATATATATATACACACACAAGTAGACAAAAGGTGCTTGACCGTCTTAATAAAAAATTTCTGGATGAGAGAAAAATGTACAAATTTTTTACATTAGGTGTAATATACGTTAAAGATACCAAGAAATTTTATACTTGGTTTTAATGCATTTCCCAAGTAAGCAAAACAAAATTTGCGCGTGAAACATATTTACGTTTGAGATAAATGTATATAGAGGCTAATGACTTCATATAATAAATAAAGTTCGAAACAGGTCTGGGTAGTGACCTTTCCATTATGCATTGCATTATACACTCCCGATATCCCATAAAGCAAAGCACATTCACGAAAGGGGATGCTTTGCATTATGTGATACACAGTAGCGCACTCAGGATTTAACTTTGGGGGGGGGGAGTTGAGTAGACGATTTGAGAATACACACACTACGCATCGCATACAATCTATAACTGAGCATCTGCAATGATGGCTAATTCATAAGTTGTATAGAAATAGAAGACACGACACAACAACATAAATTTAAAAAAATGAATTTTAATTAGGAAAAGATTTTTGGAAAATTTTCTAGTGTTTCTTTCCTTTTTCTCTGGAAGGGGCCAGGGCCCCTATCCCCCCCTCTGGGTGCACCACTGAGGATACATGCCAAGGCAGGTGATATGAAATCATTAGCCTCTAATGTTCTCGGAACAGTTATGGTAAGGAATAAAAAATCACAATCCTGTGATTTCTTATTCCTTACCATAGCTTTTCAGTGATATCCCCCCCTCTGGGTGCACCACTGAGGATACATACCAAGGCAGGTGATATGAAATCATTAGCCTCTAATGTTCTCGGAACAGTTATGGTAAGGAATAAAAAATCACAATCCTGTGATTTCTTATTCCTTACCATAGCTTTTCAGTGATATCCTGTTCTCGTCGTGGTTTTCACAACACATTGTTTCAGTGATGTTTGGCTTGAACACAGAAGCTCTTCAATGGAAACTAGCATTGGAGCTATGCATTTCAGCACCTCATGATTATTACAAAATTTTGTAGAAAATAATACTCTGAGAGGTGCGTATTGTGATTCTGCTATAATAGCTTTCAGATGCTCTAATTATACAAGAGGCTAATTCTAACAAGCTAGAAGTCAATTAAACTTTAAATCACGCCCATTTTCCACTTTTGCATATAACGGTAACATATCAGTACAAATTCAATTCAATGCAGACGGTTAGAATACTCAAGATATTGAAATATCTTATATATCAAGAATGCAAATTTCTAAATGCGCACAAGGAGAGGAGTTAATGTTAACTTTTCAATTTGTTGCTATATCCAAACTAGTGTTGCCAATTTAGCTCTTTTGGAGCTAGATCTAGCTCTTTTTTTCTTCCCTAGCTGCAAACATTTTAATCTAGCACCTAGCTCCAAATCTAGCTCCTTCAGAACTAGTTTCAGCTCTTTTTAGTTGTTTTTATAACTTACTGTTAAAGAAAATTGTTTTAAAAGTTTTCTAGATGTTCGCATTTGATAAAGAATTGTATTGTACGTTTGGTGCGAACATCGTATACACGTTTCAAATGCATGATGACGCCGGTTAGTCACGTGACCCAACAGTCTGCCATTTTGTCATTTTAAAGTTGATAGCTACAAGTTAGTCTTTGCGCAGTGTTCTGGTTGGTAGTTACGATAGCGAGTGGGAAGTTTTCAAAGATTGATCATAATTCGTTGCAGTAAAGAGTTGTATAGCCTTCTTCAAAAATGAGCAAAGAGAAAAATACAGCTTACAAACAAAAATTTAGGAGGGAGTGGCTGAAAATGGGAATGTTTAGTAAATGGTTATGTGAGGTTCCGGGTGATGCTACAAAAGGCCACTGTAAGTTTTGCAGATGTGATATAGCTGCTAAATATTGTCAGCTTGTAAAGCATAGCGAAACTAAGAAACATTTTGCTGCAGTTCCATATAAGGTTGTTCCTATTACAAATATGCTTGTGAAAAAATCTGATGATACCGCGAACTTTGAAGGTAGGTTAGCATTATTTCTCTGTTGTCACTCATCATTCAACAGTTGCGATCATCTAGTAGATCTTTGCAAAAATATCATCCTAGACAGTAAAATTATGCCAAAGGTAAAAATGCATCGAACTAAGTGCTCTGCAATTGTAAAGAATATTCTAAGTGAGCATTTTGAAGAAGATCTAATTGTGGACATTGGAGATGAAAATTTCAGCTTGCTAATAAACGAATCGAATGATATCACAGTGAATAGGATTTTAGGAATGGCCATCAGCAGGAAATTCAATAAAATTATACATACATTTCTGAGCATGGTGGTTCTAGAAAAGTGTGACACTAGTGGTATTGTGGCTTCACTGAAAAAGAGCTCTTGACCAAGAAACTGGTCATTAAAAATCTCATTGCAATCGGGACAGACAATGCCAGTGTTATGGTTGGTGTCAATAATGGCGTTTATGAACAACTGAAGGCATATATTCCCTCGTTAATTTGAATTAGATGTGTATGCCATTCATTACAACTGGCAATGTCTCACACCCGTGCAAAATCTCTCCCAAGGAAATTAGAATTTTTAGTTCCCGAAACATAAGTGGTTTTCACAGTGGTTTGATACAAAGAGCTGTATCAAACTATCAACGAAAATGATGCTCCTCTGAAATTGAAACCAATTGTGCAACAAGGTGGCTCTCCATTGAACCTGCGGTAGACAGAATTCTCAGCCAGTGGTTGAAATTAAAAACTCAATTCAAAGTCGTGAGTGTGACTGAGAAATTTTACAAAGCTCAAATTTTGTGGGCGATGTACAAAGATGAAAGGAATCTGTTGTGCCTTTTATTTTTGCATCCTGTTCTAGTTCAAGTTCAGCAAGTTAACAAAATTTTCACATCTAACAGTGCAGATAAAATGAGATTATTTGAAGGCCTTTCTCGTTTGATTTGCTCTATTGCTAATATGTTAGTGTTACCATCACTCACAGTCGACCGTCTAGAGTCAGAGATTGATCGCTATTTGGATCACAGTCCAAATCTTGGTTACAGATTTGAAAGAAAAATTTCAGAGTTGATGCACAAAAGAAAATAACGCAAAATGATGAGCGAAATCTTAACAGTAGAGCAAGACACTTTCTTCTTGGTCTCTTCAAACAGTTTAAGCAAAGGTTTCCTAAAAACCTGAATATTTTAAGAATGATGTCTTCTTTTTCTGTTGACAATATCCTAAAACATAAAAGAACCTGCTGCTCCCATCTTAGAAATAATGCTGAAAACAGAAAAAGAAGTTGCTGCTGCTGCTGCTGAATACCAGTACAATACTATCCATTTAAATAAATGGACAAATATAGAAAACACTGAATTATTCTGGACTGAAGTACGAGAATATAAAGATGCATCTGGAATGAATCCATTTAAAGAAATTGTTCAGTGTGCAATAAATGTATTAATACTGCCAAATTCTAATGCGGAAATTGAACGAATTTTTAGTTCCATGAATATAGTTAAAATTAAATTAACAAACAGATGAAATTGCCAATGCTGACAGCTATTTTGTCAGTCAAGTATGGCCTCAGGCGTAACAACAAGTGCTGTACAGACTATCATTTACCAGCATCTACACTGAGTAATATTGGAACGACGGCCACATATAAAAAAACTGAAAATCAAAGTGAAAACCTGGGTGAATTAAGCGCAGAAGACCACATGGAAGATGTATTTAGCCACTTATATGCAAGTATCACTGCAACTTGAATAGAGTAAGTAAAAAAAGGTATTAGCTACTATTAAAATTTTAGCTTCAAATTTTTATTTTTAACTCATTTTTTAGCTCTTTTAATCATTTTTTTAAAGATTTAGCTGTTTTTAGTCATTTTTATTTGGCAACACTAATCAAAAGCCACACCCTGCTTAATGGCAGGGTGTGGGTGTGGAGGTAGCCTGGTGAATGCTTATTACCACAGTGGATTGTAGCCATTGTAAATTTTAGAGATCTGAGGTGTATTTAAGCTGGTTTGGATTGGGACCACTGGTCGTTGTCCATGGTTCCATGAAGGCAGCTCAGTATCTTGATATTCTGGATAATCCTCTATTGCCTATACTTTTTATGGAACGGACCCGTGTTACTATCAAGACGACAATGCCCCATTCCACAAAGCTGTAGTTGTTTTGGAACGTTATGACGAGTGCATGTTACACGATTGCCCTTACCTGCGAAGAGTCCTGACCTCAATCACATCAACCACATGTCGTAAGAATTGGAGAGGCGAATGATGTCCAGAACAGCACGTCCTCGATCTGTCGCTGAACTCACTGCTGCTTTGATGTAGGAATGGAGATGACAATGATGTCTTATGATACATAAGACGAAATATGTACATAATATAAAAAGTTATTTACTGTGGCATACGTGTTACTCTATAGTTATGGATACCCAACAGGTTTCGGTATATGTATCAGATGCAATGGCTCCCCATGGATATCGAAATGTTCACTCAGTCTCCGAAAGATAGATAGAACTTAAATGGCCTCATTTACTCCATATACGGAAATAAAAGGCATTAGCTGATTTTCTTTTTAAGTTTAAATCAAATATGATTTTTTTCTGAGTTCGATTCTTGTCATTGACAAGAATCAATGTCAATGAATTCAATTCAATTGAATTGAATTCATTGACAGGACAAAAGTCAATTGAGATTCAATTGACTTTTATCCAATCAATCAGTCAATAATTCATTATCTAATCTTGAACAATGACATATGGACTTTTTCGGTTAAAGTTAAATAATCCTGATTCATATGGATGAATCAAGACTTTTCCTCTACTAGAATCTGAGGTTATACCTAAGAACACACTCAAATTGACCAGATAACACAATCAATGAACACAGAATTTTTTTTTTCCAACTGGTAAGCGTTAGATATCGTAGCGCGTGGATTATACAGTGTAATAGTGAACTGAAGATGACATAGTAGAGTGGAGTGGCACGCAGGGGCGGCTCGTGCATAGGCACTTCAGAACTGCAGCACCCCCAATTTTTCTCGAGATAGATAAATATATTTATTAATTTACTCCCGTATACGGGAATAAAAAGGCGTTAGCTGATTTTTTTAATTAATTTATTTATTTGCTTGTAATATTTAATTTTATCATCAACAATCCTATACAATTCTCTTATTTTGTATAAAAAATAAGACTTTTTATACAAAATTACTACTCGCGGAAGCATATACACGTCATAGTGAGATGCGAGCTATTAGCGTAATGCGGCACTGTCCGTCGCGCAGTTCCACTGTTGTTTACATGCAGTTTGTGCCAGTAGTAGAGTGTTTATCGTGTTTACTCCGTCTCTTTAAATATTTGGACATTACGATTAAAGACATAACATTTGTTAAAGTTTTTATTTTAGAACATTATTGGGGTTATGATAATGGATTTTATTTTAAAGTAATTTTGAATTGTACTAAACTGTATAATTTTATCGATAATAAACAATATTTTTTCATGTTTAATTTGTTTTAAATTTTTACCATAATTTTGATATTTTATTCAAACACGTATGCACTGTACAGTGTTATGTATATTTCGAAAGTTGCAGCACCCCCAGGATTTCATGCCACGAGACACCACTGGTGTCTTGTGGCTTCCTATATACCCAAGCTATTTTAAACCTGGTTTTACTCCATTTCCCAAGTAAGCAAATAGACAAATAAGTCACGTTTGCTCCTGCACGTAGTGCAAGTCAAGACAAGTCAATTCGTGGTAAAATTGGAATAAGCTCTGATGACTATTCTTAATATTTACCCGTAATTCAAAGCCCAACTCCTTGAGGAGATGTATGATGCTATGCATTAAAGGCAAGGGGCCACTAGCCAGACTGGTTTCGTCCTTTATTGAGGTCTCATCAGTGGGAGCCAGGCTTAGAAATACCAAGGTCAAGTAATACAAAGCTTATAAGTATTTTACCAACACAAGTTACCATAAAGTGCTTTGACCTTATTAAATAAAAATCTCAGGATGAGAGATAGATGTAGAAAGTTTTTTACCTTGGGTATAATATATGTCAAAGATGCCAAGCTATTTTAAACCTGGTTTTACTCCATTTTCCAAGTAAGCAAACAGACAAATAAATCAAGTTTGCACCTGCAGGGAGTGCAAGTCTAGCTGATCCACAAAGTAGTGCAAGTCAAGGCAACTTGTGGTAAAATTGGAATAAGCTCTGATCGCTATTCTCAATATTTACCCTTAATGCAAAGCCCATCTCCTTGAGGAGATGTATGATGCTATGCATTAAAGGCAAGGGGCCACTACCCATACCGGTTTCGACATTTATTGAGGTCTCATCAGTGGGAACCAGACTTTGAAATACCAAGGTTAAGTAATACAGAACTTATAATAGTGATAATAGTGATCAGAGCTTATTCCACTTTTATCACGAGTTGCCTTGACTTGCACTACTTTGTGGGTCAGTAGACTTGCATAACTGACTAGTGCAAGTCATCTCTCATCCAGAGATTTCTATTTAATAAGGTCAAAACACCTTACGGTAACTTGTGTTGGTAAAATACTTATAAGATCTGCATTATTTAACCTTGGTGTTTCTGAACCTGGCTCCCACTGATGAAACCTCAAAAAAGGTCGAAACTGGTCTGGGTAGTGGCCGCTTGCCTTTAATGCATAGCATCATACATCTCCTCAAGGAGATGGGCTTTGCATTACTGGTAAATATTAAGAACAGTGATTAGCTTATTCCACTTTTACCACGAGTTGCCTTGACTTGCACTAAATTGTGGGTCAGCTCGACTTGTACTACGTGCAGGCGCAAACTTGACTTATTTGTCTTCTTGCTTACTTAAGAAATGGAGTAAACTCAGGTTTAAAAGAGCTTGCGTCTTTAACATATATTATATACCCAAGGTAAAAAACTTTCTATATATATATATATATATATATATATATATACGTAGGCTGTTCAATAAGTAAACAAGACTATATTTATACTGAAAACAGATTACCTTTAATCGTCATCATTTACATGGTCTTTTTTGAAGTAACTGTGAAGTACTGTGAGACGCGATGCATTTGTCCCAACGTTGCGTCCACTTCTTAATCACATGTGAGAGTCCGTTTTTTGAGAGTTCTTTCAAAACCGTCTCCACAGCTTTTACACATTCTTTGTTGCTTTCGAAATTGCGGCCTCTTAGTGGTTTCTTGAGCTGTGGAAACTGTCAGAAATCGCACGGTGTCTGTATGGAGGGTGGTAGGATATCTGTGTTGTTCTTCTGCAAAACGTCCACTACACAACCAGCAATATGTGGCCTTGCATTATCGTGGTGCAATAAGAAGCCATTCTTCAGCAATGGACGCTTCCTTTTGATGTGCTTGATGATAATCGCTGCTGTGTTGATCATTGTCTCTGTGATGGACGTTGAAGGTCTTCCCTCACGTTCAAAGATCTTCCATATTTTGCATTCCTTCCTTAAAAGTTTTATGCCAGCGAAAACACTTGCCCTCGACATTGCTTCATCGTGGAAAGCTTTGCGTATCATGTCAAAAGTGTCCGATGCCGAATTTTGCAAACGCATACAAAATTTAATCGCATAACGCTGATCCAAGGACGCTTCCATTTCAAAGACTGGTCGCACCTCGTTGGCGCGCCGATGAACACTTGCGTTTAGTCACGTGACACTCTGGCACATCAGCCCGTATACGCCATCTATCAACCTCTTTTGTTATTACATACAGCAACCTTTCTTTATTCCACAGAAATTAATATTGTGATGAATGGTTTCGCCACAGCAAAATTAGTCTTATTACTTATTGAACAGCCCACGTATATACATATATATGTACACACAATTTTCAGACATTAAGAATAATGTGTTAGGGTTAGGGACTACCAGGTGGCAGCACTTGTTAGTCGCCTTCTTCACTGCGTGCCGATTAATTAGTGATAGCCTTGGGCCAGCTATCTGTGATTGGCTACCAAGTGGAGATTGAACTGCCCACTCAGTCTCCAAACGTTAAATAGGGCTAAAAAACGGCCTTGCCTATTCCCCTATAAGGGAACAAAAAGGCATTAGCTGATTTTTACACACACACACACACACACACACACACACACACACACACACACACACACACACACACACACACACACACACACACACACACACACACACACACACACACACACACACACACAAAGGGTGATCTGAAAGGTTCTTTGCCTAACAATGAAAAACGAAATTTATAATTTCAAATTTATTTTTATTTTTGAACATAATCTCCCTTAAGACTAATATTTTCTAATATTTATTCCAGCAATGCTCCAGTGTCATTATCCCATCTCTGTAGTGGTTCTCAGTAAGATCTGCAAAATACCCTCTACAGCTGCAATCACCTCTTGATTCGAAGAAAAAGGCTGACCAGCGAGGAAGTGTTTTATTATTATTATTATTATTATTATTATTATTATTATTAGACACCTCCAGGGAGTCCAAAGACTCATCGAGAGAGAGAGAGAGTGTGCCAACAGCATCGAACGATTGGACCATTCCAACTACTAACCGCGCTCAAACTTACTTAACTGAGCCATTAGTAGTAGAGGCTCTACCAATCGACCAACCTTTGCCGGCATAGTTTTGGGAAGAGATGGAAGTCAGAAACAGCCAAATCTGGGGAATAGCGTGGATGTTCCAACAATTCATAGTGCAGATCCCTTAATTTTACCATTGCCAAAACAATTTTGTGGGCAGGTGCATTGCCCTGATGACAGATGATTTTAAATTCTGAAATCCGAGTGTTTTCTCACGAATTTTTTTTTGGTCTAGTCCGATTAAAAGATCGGAATAATATTCCCCGGTTATTCTTTTACCCTTTTCAAGATAATTAATAAACAAAATGCCTTCAGCATCCCAGAACACTGATGCCATCACCTTTCCTACTGATGGAACTGACTTTGTCTTCTTTGGTGCTGAACAATCGCTTCTGTCCACTGTTTTGACTACTGTTTGGATTCTGGTGTGTAATGGTGAATCAAAGTCTCATCCACTGTAATAAATCGACGCGCAAAATCAGTTTTATTCTTGTTAAAATGCTCCAAGCACTGTTCAGAGATTTTCATGTGAGTGCGTTTTTGATCTGCTGTGAGCATGCGGGCACCCATCTTGCGCAAAGCTCTTTCATATGCAATTCTTCATGCAAAATATATCACACACGTTCTTTTGAAATGTCTATCTTCTTTCACTACGGGTTATTCCTGTTTCCTATGCAGGGTCCATGTGTTACTTAGATGCGACTACTTGTTAGTACCACTCCCAACCGACCTGTCGCTTAGAGGAGTATGTTCACGGGGTTTGTCTGCTTGCTGGATGAAAAACGCCAGATAAACTGGCGGAAAAAACCCTACTCCCGCGCTCAAGACCGGCTAACTTGGCTATGCCTGAGAAAGATCATCAAGTTCGTCACGTCTTCGACGGGAATCGAACCTGCGACACTCCTTCCCAAGGCATATGGTTGCGAAGCACAAAGCTACTAGGCTAACCTCACGGACTATAGGCATTTCTTTTGAAATGCCTATAGTCTAAGCAATTTCAAGCACTTTGACTCGCATGTCATCCAATACCATATCGTGCACTTGATCAATGATTTCTGGTGTTGTTACACTTTTTTTGATATGTAACAACACCCGTGGATCATCTTCAAGGCTGGTACAGCCACGTTTAAACTCGGCAGCCCATTTCTTAATTGTCGAAAACGAAAGAGAAGAGTGCCCAAACTTTTATGAATTTCGAATGAATTTCTTTTGGCGTAACCTTCTTTTACAAACAATTTTATAATCGCATGATACTCAATAGTATATAGTATATATATATATATATATATATATATATATATATATATATATATATATATATATATATATATATATATATATATATATATATATATATATATATATATATATATATATATATATAATATATATATATATATATATATATACAGGGTGTTCGGGATAAATTTGACAGTTTTCGTAAGGAAAAAGATAATCTTCTTTGTATCTATTAAATTTAATGAATTGACAAAAAAAACATTACAGGCAGAGTTAATTACAATACTATCAACAAGATTTACTCAAAATAACCACCATTAGCATCGATCACAGCTTCAATTCTGCTTCGGAACCTCGAACAAGCTGATGCTACAGTCTCCCTGGGAAGGGCAGCAAAAAATGTTTTAATTTTATCCATTAACTGGGCTTTTGTATTACTGGAAGTGCGATTGGTGTCTTTTTCAACTGCGCCCCATACAAAATAATCCATGGGGTTAAGGTCTGGGGAGTTTGGAGGCCAAACATTTGGACTGGTGAAGTCGTAGAAATTTTCAGACAACCATTTTTGACTTTTCCCAGAGGTGTGGCAAGGGGCCGAATCCTGCTGCCATACATACGGCCTACCATTGGCTACCCTTGTTATCCAGGGCTTGACTACAGTTAGCAACTCCACGAACAAAGCCCGAATTCCAATGCCAGGGTTCTTCAACACCTGTTCCTGCAGATTTGCGAGGAATTCTGCTGTACGAACGCAATCAGATCGTCTGCTAGGGATCTTTCTTCTTGCTACATCCTCGTAGTCACCATTGCAAGTCTCTAGTTCATGCCTGATTGTTTTTACTGTATTCAGGGAGCATTGGGCAGCAGTCGTAATATCCTTATTTTGATGGCGGGCACGAATCATCATGATACAAGTTATTCTCTTCCATGATTCAGGTGGGTTCCAGCTATCCATCCTTTCTGACATCTTGTATATGAATGAAGAAGGGTCCAAACTTTTAAATGAAGAGAAGTGTGTGTTAATACATGTAACTTACGGAAAAATATAATTAATTATAAATATGTCAAATTTATCCCGAACACCCTGTATATATATATAATATATATATATATAATATAATATATAAAATATATAATATAAATAATAAAATAATATAAAAATATTTTATAAATATATAAAATTTATATATATGGGAAAAAGGATTAAAATCAAGTTTATCAAATTCCTTGGTAACTACATAAATGTATCACTAGAATCACCATTACACCCACCTCTGTTGTGTAATGGTGATTATAGGCTTATATAGGCGTTTATTTATTCTGCACATGAGGTGTCGTTTCACTTCTTGCCCGATAGCACGTGGGCATTTAATATATTCAAGCGTATGATAACCTCTCTCGTGGTGGTAATGTTACAGCGCTAGAATCAAGCGAACAGTTAAGGTTGGCGTCTTATGTTAAGATGGCAAATTATGAAAGTACGAAGCATATTAGAGGATTAAGTGTTCGGGATGTTCGTTTTCCTACTTCATTACTTTTAGATGGATCAGACGCAATGGTTAGTTTCTAATTTGTTCTTTTTTTTTTTTTTTTTTTTTTGCAATTATGAACTAGCATTGAAGTGCATTAATAATATTAAGAATCATACGGAAATAATAAAATCTGTCTTGTTCAAACGACCTTGACAAGCGGACGATACCAACCACGTGTTGGTAGACAGCTAGCTACTACGTGCTTTACTATCAGGCGCTGCGCTTGAATTGTACGAAAACATTTCCAGTGACGGTGGTATAATTGTCATTTTTCTTTCTTTTCAACCTGGATCGGTCCACTGCTGGATGAGGGGACTCCATTCAATTAGCATTCACAGGATGATAATGCTAATGCTTTTCCAAGAATAAGAATACTTAAAGGAATACTTTTTTTTTTTTTTTTTTACAAATAAAGAAATAAAAAATAAAATAAAATGCTGTTATAGCGGGGAGGGGGGGGGTATGCATTACGAAGCAAACGCTAAACAGAGATGCCCAAGCTACAGGCCCATCATATCTTCGAGAATATATCGAAAAAAAAAAAAAAAAAGTATGTTTCAGAACATGTATGTGTAAAGTCAAATTAGTAGAATATAAGCATGCGCGCACTTGGAATTATCCATAGCATTTATAACGATATAATTGTTATAAATGCTATGGATAATTATACAAATATAAATATATCAGTTAACGTATCAGACGACTGTCTTTGCTGTTTAGTGCGAAGTCATGATGTGTCATTTGAAGTCCAAATGAGAGGGAAAAAAAAAAAACATACAATTCCAAATCCCATTGATTTTTATTTGGGGTACAATAGTAGCAAGTGGTTTTTACCATCCACGAAAGGTTGGAAACGTAACCTACTTTCTCTAGTGTAAGTGGGCGCTGGGTTAAAAAATCTAGTTTCTTTGCTGCCCTAAAGGGATCAAACGCGGTATTTTTTTTTTTTTTTTAATCCCGACCCATAATAAGTAGTGTGGTGACCTAACATATGACAAAATCTTGTCTGCCACTGAAAGACCTTAGATTTTTGCAAGCATCCATGCCGCTAAGATTCGAACACTCGTAGGGCGTTATTGGTTTTTAGAGTTCGGATGCTCTGAATTCCACTTACCACCCTGATATACGGTATGGCGCAAAAAAAAAAAAAAAAAAAAAAGTACTGAACTTTAACATCCCTATGAAATATGCCGTTGTACTGCATGCACATCAATAGAAGATCACGTGCAGAATCTACGCCTTTACATTTAGTTGTAGCAATGGTGTTGACGTTGGAAGAAAAGACATTTATTGTTGAGAATTATTTTCATTCATACGGAGTTGTAGAGCAAATAGTCCAAGCCTACGACATGGTTCGTAGTTTCCGTAAGCGTTTCCCAGGCAATATTGTCATCATTGTCTTAATCGAGAGTATTCTGTTGCAATGCAAAGAATACTCTCCCGTGGTTGCATTTGGAGAAACCACGAACTGTTAACACAAATCCGGTGTGTGCTGGAGTTAGTCTCCGAAACGCAATCAACGTCGAACAGCGGTAAAACATGGGATACCGAGGCGGTCACTACAGAGAATCCTTAAGGAGCCGAGCGCCTTTTCGTACTTCATTCAGGTGGGTCAGTTTTTAACAGCAACAGATTATGCTGCACCGCGGGAATACTGTGCAGGTGTGCTGGCTGTCTGTGAAGTTCCGTTCTTCCTCCATAATGGCTGGTTCTCGGAAGAATCGCATACCCATCTAAGCAGTCATGTAAACATACGAACTTACAGGTTTCTTGGTTTCTCGAGACCTGAAATTGTCCAAGAGAAACGTCTTCACAGTGAGTAGGTCACCGCATGATGTTCGGTTTCTGGCCATGGCATAATTGGGTCCTACTTCATTGAAGAGGGTGGTGTAACTGTAACCTTGAATAGCGATCGCTACATCAAGAATGTGTTGGTTCCGTTCACCCACGATTTGCATAGGATGTGTCGTGCAAAAACAAACATTCCATTTCGTGCACAGTTATTCCAACAGGATGGAGCAACCTGTCACACATCTCGTGGTTCTAGAGCCTATTTATCAGAACACTTCCCGGTTAGCTCATTTCGAGGTTCACAGAACTCCCATACCTTTCACGTTCTCCTTGATCTCACACCACTTGGTGTCTTTATTTGGGGTATGTTTCATTTAATTTCGTATGGTGATTCAACGGCTGTTTTACTCCCAGATAAACTCGGGGAAAACCCTGCTGTCCACGCCCAAGACCGACTAACTTGGCTATGGCTGAGGAAGATCCTTAAGCTCGTCACGTCGTCGACGAGAATCGAACCTAGGACACTCCTTCCCTATGCAATTCGCAACCAGGCATATGGTTGCGAAGTGCATAGCCACTGGGCTAACCACGCGGACTGGGGTATGTTGAAGGAATGGTATTACACCATGACCCGCCTTCACACCACCTTGATGAACTAAGGGATCAAATTGCACTATATTTCCAGCAGATGTCCTAACCCTTGTTCTCCAAAATGACAGAGAACCTTCGCACGCGCTACGAAACCTGTCTTGAAAGAGGTGCACGTATCGCGTGCATAATCTACCGTCATTAATGCTTTATGCAACCAAGATTCCACCGATAGTTGTGGATGTACATATAATGTGTAAATATATATTTCTGTGTTAATAAACCCTTTTGCTCCATAACATATATCATAGTAGTTATTCAGTGATTTTTTTCCCCTGCGCCATACTGTATTATCGTTGCTATTATAATAGCATCTCCATTGGAACTTCCAGGACTCATCCATAAGACTATTCCATACCACAGTCGCCATCTACTCCAGAAATGCAGTTTTGGCTCCGTTTTGTGCGAGAAAAAACTTGCTGCATATTCGTATGATCTTAATGCCCTCCAGCTGAAAAAAATTCCTTATGTTCTTTGCATCATAGTCAGATTGATACTAATGAATTTAAAAACAATGTTTTTCTATGTGCACTGTGTTTGTATTTTATTATTAATTTTCTTTGATACCTCCCCCTTCTCATTTTTAAATATGGACGATACTGTCCACGATCACTTTTCTCTTAAAACCCAGACACCATTTGTCGAAAAGTTTGAACGCTATTCATATATGAAACAAAGAATCAGATTCCCTGTCTGTAACAGGAGCAATAATCAAAAAGAATAGGCTGTTATTATTGGTCAGAAATCTGTAAGTCAGTAAACGAGACGAATGTGTTACATCTGCATATGTTTAATTACATATTCTTCCCTGAATAATATATATAAGATTTTAGTAATACAGAGATTATAAGTATTTTGCCAAAAGAAGTTACCATAAGGTGTTTTAACCTTATTAAATAAAAATCTCAGGAGGAGATATAAATGTAGAAAGTATTTTACCTTGGGTAACATAAATGTTAAAGATACCAAGCAATTTTAAACCTGGTTTTTCTCCATTTCCCAAGTAAGCAAACAGACAAACAAGTCAAGTTTGCACCCTGCAAGTGTTGCAAGTCAGGTAAAATAGGTATATATATATCAGGGGCAAATATTCCGGGTGTGCTAAGTGTGCGGTGCTCATCCACGAAATGTCAGTATCGCTGATATTATATTTTTGCATTTATTCCCGTTAAAGACTCCCCTAATTGTTTGCAGACTTTGCATGATTCCTAAAATTAAACGCAATATACTAATTCTTCATTGCCCTCTCCACGAGGATAATGAAGCATTAGTGCTTCATGAAGAGGGCACTTTTTGACGCGTAAACATTTCGTCATATTCGTGATAATAGCCCTGCTGTGCATTCAAAATGCACACACTTTTGTGCCCTTTGTAAAGAGGACGCAGCAGATCAAATTCTTAGCGTTCTAGTATTTTTAGACCACTGAGAAGGTGAGGCTGGGAGGGCTCACCCAGTACCTAGTGGCTGTGATTGGTTATTGTGTCAACTAATCCAATTGAACATTGTCAATTGTCATGAGTTGAGTGCCTTCTATATCCAATGACTGTATTACAAACGGCTGTTACACATGTTTTCTGGAACTGAAAATTTGAAAGTGGATGTTAGGAGAAAAAAATCTGAATGTTTCTCTTGCTATGCAGTATAGCATCTGTTGAGGTTGCAAAGTTTTTTTAACGGTATAGAGACATTTTTATTCTAGTCTTCGGAAACAACAGACAGTAAAAAATATCTATTCCTGAATAAAAATGAATATTCTGTGTATTATAAGACGTTGATTTACAAAAAAAAAAAAAAAAAAAAATACCAGCATATGTGAGATTGATAAGACAGATGAACCGCTAATACTTAAAAACAAACAAACTAATGAATGTAGGATTCCCGAAAGTGTGGATAATTCCGATAATGATCGGATGTTATGTACACTGAGTCTCAGTTAACAAAAGAAAATTCTTGGAAAACGCAGCAAAAAATATACACGTAATATGGGAAATAAATTTTACGAAATGATTGGCTGCTCCATCAAACCATATTTATTCCTGTCATACTCTGTCTCCTCGTAATTTTATTTTTTAATTATGCCATCATAAATTCATGTCTAAACTATAGGCTCGTACTATTCGCTCTACCCAGCAACTTATACGACACACACACATACCACAAATGTTAATTATTAATAATTCGTTTAGTATTAATGAAAGTATTTCTATTCACACTTATTCTTTCCTTTTATTTCCTATTCTCACATGTCTTATATATGATGCTTCACATATTTTCATCTTTGAGTATTTCAAATATACCAACCAAATATTGCATTCTCCTTCATTGTTGTTTTCTAATAAATCCTAAAACAAACGGATTGTTCCCCCACTGCAGAGTATTCAAAGTTATCCTGCAATTAATTACACTGGACCAATTAAGATGAGCTTTGATGCTCTATGCACTCTCAAAACTTGCGTACATCGATAAAAATGCAATCAATCATGGAGACACCATGTGGCGCGTCAGTGAATAAGCTACTATAAGATTGTGCCCCCTAATTTACCGTTATTGCGAGTGTTTTTCCATTGAAATTAACCATCAAACGGAAACCTAACAGCGGGTGCCGAGCAGCGGAATACTTCAGTACAACCTGTAAGTGCTTTTTGTGTATTAAAACAGCTGTCCTCCCAATTCAAAATCAGCCACGTGTAAGCGCTCACGATGCCTACTGTACGCAGCAAAGATGGCGGGACTAAAAGCCAACGGCGAACGAGTTCTCGGTTGTCGACCGCCACCGACAACCCAATTACGTGCCGCAACTGCAAAACCGGTGTCACAAATAAAAAAGGGCATATTCTGCGAGTTCTGTTGCCACTGGTTGTACGCGTCCTGTTCAATTTTCAATTCAATTTTCCTTCGAAAATTGACCAAGCTGCACATAAGCTACTCATCGAACTTAACCAGCCGTTCTTCTGTTCGCTGTGCCTTCCTTCGGTAAAACAACTTCTGAATGTAGGCAAACGTGTCGAAAATATCGAACAGCATATCAATGCTTTAAATGAAACTTTCACCGACAAAATACGTGCAGTCGAAGCTAAGCTAGATCAAATCGAAAACCAGCGCAACGCAAGCTCCACTCCGCCAGTGAAAGAACTTCGCGATCTAATCGCATCAACGGTAAAAAACTTGGAGGCTGAACACAAAAAAAACTCAACGTCATCATTCTGAATTTCCGGTCGGAAAACGGAAAATCACGACAAGAGGACATCAAGAAATTAGCCGAAGAATGCAACATCGACCCCGAGAATATCGTCAGGTGCTATCGTTTCGGGCCTATAAATAAAAGGACGGTACGAACTTTCCGCGCCTAGTAAAAGTGACTTGCGACACGCCGACAAGCACATCAAAAATAATAACAGCGATCAACAACGAGTTCAAAGACTTCTGCCCCCAATCGCACATACGTGCACAACTAGACTTATCATCTGCACAATGAGAACGAAGACAACTCGAAGAAAAACGTCAAAATGGTGACAACATTTTTTAGCAATTATTTTTTAATAGCTGGATTTTTACTAGGACGGCTCGCACAGAATAGCGCTAAACTAATCCATAATAAACTGTATATAACATTAGTGGCCAAATCCCGGCTCACGAGCCACTTGCAGCGATAATGTTCTTTGCGGCTCTCCAAGTTTTTTTTTTTTTTTTTTATTGTTTATCATACAAAAATTCATGATGCATATACTGTAAAACATTTGTCACGGACATATAAATGTGTGTGTGTGTGTGTGTGTGTGTGTGTGTGTGTGTATATATATATATATATATATATATATATATATATATATACACACATTTATTTAATCTTATATTATTCTCTTCTATTCTGTATAGTATGTATTTATATTTAATTATTTTTTAATAATTAAATTTTTTATAAAATATCATCCGGCTCGCGAACATCTGAAAAACCTCATAATGTGATTCTTTTGGTCTAGGAAATTTGGGCCACCGCGGAATATGAGTATATACTGAACATTACTATTAAAAAGTTTCGTGTGGGATATGAATTTTTGGACGGTATATCTGGGATATCTTAATTGCAAACTTTGATTTGGGAAAAAAAAAAATGTTTAGCAAGAACTAGAATCGATGGAGCCAGTTCGTATTGGCAATGCATCCAGTAGGCATTGGAAAGGCCCATGATTTTTCATTGTTCTAATCGACAGAATTGTAAAAGTGTTGGCGGTGTTAACAGAAAGCATAGAGGATAAAACATGAAGGATAGAGGATAACTTATTAGAATGTGAACAGACGAATAAACCCAATTTTGAAATGACGATGTGAACAGTAATTCTATAATTAACTTAAATAAAATAAAAATTATATATATATATATATATATATATATTTCTCAATCCTCTTTATTACCGTATCTCTCTATTTTTATGTTTTAGAATCCTTGGCTTATGTCTAAATAATCTTAATTATTTGTTACAGTAATGTGTACGTCAGTGATGTAAGTGCCGCATGGCTTCAAGTGCGGATCTCAAGCTAATTTCATAAATCAAGAATGTTAAAGCTAATAATATTTGTTAAGTGTCCATTAATATTTGTTAAAAGTAAAAAGAATGTTAATGTTTAATATTTTTTAAAAACAAAGTTAACCATAATAATGAAAACTTGGAGACAAAAACGCTTCATGACGTTTCTTTATTCGTCATTCACCTATAATCAAGTGTGTGTGTGTGTGTGTGTGTGTGTGTGTGTGTGTGTGTGTGTGTGTGTGTGTGTGATTTAAAGACAAACCTTCTAAAAGAAACTGTACAAACTTGTTTCAAGTAGGTTTTGTCAAACATCCATATTAGGATTCGAACACAACAGCTTTAATTAATATTTTGTCAATTGAAAACCTAAAATAAATTTATTTAATAAATAAATAGTATATTTAAGTAAGTAGAGGTGGCGAAGACACGGTGGTGTAGCTAGAGGTTTTGCCGCTCGCGGCGGTCCCTGAGTTTGCCTCCCCTCTCAATACATACCAAAAATACTACTACAAAAAGTCGAAACGACGTATAGGGAAATAAATTAAAACACTGTTTATTTTTTAATAAAACTTTAATTTCGACATTCTGAAATGTTGTTATTATTATTATTTATTTTATTTTATTTTTTGCTTTTCTGTTAGCAAAATCGTCGATGACATTGGCGAAGTCTGTTTTTCTAAATAAAATTGATTAAGTTATTCTTGATTCAGAAAAACTCCTCTCACAACTAGCAACACTTACAGCAATTGTGAGGAAAATTCGCAGTAGTATGACTATATTTGGAAATGAGTTCTCGAAACTGTATTTTAGAATTAACTGCGAAAGTTCAAAAAGGTTCAAAGTGCCGCCCGGGGCGGACCCCCCCCCCTAGTTACGCCTCTGCGAAGATAGCGTGCTCACGTTTGTCATATTAAAGTTCAAAATAGGCTTTCTCGTTCTCTCATACCCTTAAATGAGTTATTTATCCTCTGTCCATTGTCGAATTAACCGCTCCAAGGATATTCCAAAGACTGCATCTCAAGTTTTGATTGAAGATATGAAAAAAAAAAAAAATTAATAATTCTAATATTATGTTATGTTCAACATAAATTGTTGAGTAAAAGACACTTAAATGTGTCAGTAGTCATTTCGACCTTCATATAATAAAATGAATGTGATTAGTTTCTCTTGTTTCATTGTTTTATATCATTCATATTACTTTGCGAGCTTATACTTACGGACATAACGAGAAAAGGGATCTTAAAATTGTGTATGATCCCATAATTTATTATCTTTATTTGAATTCTGTTTTTATTTTAGGAACACGTTATGGTTTCTGTAACACTAATAGGAACCTTAACAACTCTTTCTGTTCATAAAGTACAGTTAACTATTAAAACAGTTTGTGTGTGTGTGCGCGCGCGAACGTCACCTAACTCTTTTAAACTTTCATTCTCTACAACTATATCACATGAATATGTATAAGTGCAGTAAAGTAAGCTTCAAGGTAAACTACTACTCACTGTTTTTTCTCTTGCACGAACATAAAAGTACGGGGGTTGTTGGTTTAGTCAAAAGGACGTATAAAAAAACACGTTAGCTATTTTTGTATGTGATTTTATTGAGCAATTTTTTATTTGAAATCGGTACATATATGCTGTCTCCAGTTTTTCCTGGTTACTATAATAATATATTGGTTTAAAATTAAATAGTTACCTGTTAAATTTAAGACTTGAAAGCAAACCTATTTTTGAAATTTCCTATTTTTTCCCCTTAATTTTTAAGCCAATTCGATAAATTTATTATCTCCCTCAAACTTCTAGACCAGTGGTTCTCAAAGGGTGCGCCAGGGCGCACTGGTGCGCCCTGTGGTATTCCAGAGAAATAGGTGTCCAGCTATAAAAATAATATAGTTACTCTATTATACCTTTTCATTACAGATATACCGCTTTTTTTTTTGTCAACACATCATTATTATGTTAATTAACAGCGGTTTTTCTTGCAAAGATAACAAGAATATGGTTTATTCTTGTTGTGTATATTACTTATTTTAAAAGTGTTGGAAGTGGATGTTATGTGCATATTACTTATTTCCAGATAAATACACCCAAATAAAATGGACAGATTTCTCAAAAAGAAGCGTGATATTGAAGAATCAGATTCTGGAAGTGAGGCAAAAGTTAAGTGCAAGTAAGAAAGCAAAATCGCGGTCTACTCGCAAATATAATGAAAGTTATTTAAGCTTTGGTTTCACTTGGACCGGAAGTGAAGATCATCCTTTGCCGCTATGTTTAGTATGTGGATGTAAAATGGCAAATGAATCGTTGCTTCCTAGTAAATTGAGTAAACATTTTAAAACTGTACATTCTAATTTACGAGATAAATCTAAGTTTTTCCAAGAGATTGTCTGAACAGCAAACAAAAGCGGCAAATTCTTTTAAAAATATAATGACTGTTTCTGATAAAGCTCAAATCGCTTCTTATCAAGTCTCAGAACTGATAGCAAAAAATATGAAAGGTCATACCTTTAGGTGATTCACTTATTTTGCCTGCATGCAAAAAATTGGTCATGACAATGCTAGGAAATGAAGCAGCAATGAAAATAAGCAAGATTCTATAATACGCCTGTGAACTGTATCGTTGGACAGAGTTCACAGGCGTATTATAGAAATGTCTTCTGATATCGAGAAAAATGTATGCAGTAATAAACTTCACTATTCAAATTTTGCATTGCAAGTTGATGAGTCAACAGACATTACCAACTAGGCGCAACTCTTAGCATTCTTCCGTTTTATTAATGAAGATCAAATAGTAAATCAGTTTCTTTTTTGCAAAGAATTAAGTGTGTCTACAAAAGGTGAGGACGTTTTTAACATTTTGAATAGCTATCTTGATAAATGGCAGTTAACATGGAAGTCGTGTGTAGGCATTTATACGGATGGAGCCCCTTCCATGGTAGGCTGTGTTAAGGGCCTTACATCTTTTGTAAAAAAACAAAATGAGAATGTTATCGTAACTCACTGCTTTTTCTTCACAGGGAGGCCTTGATGGCAAAAACGTTGGGAGAAAAATTAAGAGAAGAGTTGTTCAGATGGTAAACTTTATTAAAACAAGACCTGTCAAATCCCGTTTATTCAAAAAGCTTTGTATCGATATGGATTCACAACACAGACGGCTGCTTTTACACACTGAGGTGAGGTGGCTGTCAAGGGGGAAAGTACTTATCCGTGTACACGAGCTACGACAAGAACTTCTTGCGTTTTTTGAAGAGATGAAACAATTACATTTTTGTAACCTCCTTCGGTGCGAATTTTGGATTGCCAGGTTACAGTATTTGGCCGATATATTTCAGCAGCTCAATATTTTGAATACTGGCATGCAAGGGAAAGAAGAAAATATTCTCACATCCACTGACATAATGAAAGCGTTTCAGAGAAAACTACAGATTTGGAAAAGAAAAGCTGTTGAAGGTAATTTGGAAATGTTTCCATTGGTAAGTAACACTTCCAATAATAGTCGAACATTTAACAAGTTTAGAAGAAAAATTGTTCTTATTTTCCATCACGTAACACTGAACAATACGATTAGATTAGAAACCCATTTATGGAAACTTCAAGTGATTTTGGTTTAACATTAACAGAAGAAGAAGAATTGGCAGCTATATCCACTGATCGTGGATTGATGATTAAACATAAGGAATTGTTTCTTGAAGCCTTTTGGATTTCTATAAAAGAAGAATATGTGTCAATATCTAAAAAAGCTTTGAACATTTTACTTCAATTTTCAACATCATATTTATGTGGATTAGGATTTTCTACCCTCACCACAATTAAGTGTGAAAAGAGAGGAACTCTTCAATGTACTGACGAGGTGGTGGATGTCTCTTGGCCTCATCCGGTTCATTCCACAGATGTTCAGTAGTGTTGAGATTAGGGCTCTGTGGAGACCAGTCAAGTGTGCTTGAAAACGACGTAGTTACAGTAGCATGGTGTATGACGTGGTATATTGTCTTGCTGAAAGAGACAATGGTCAGTTTCATAGAAACGCCACAAAGTAGGAAGCATTGCATTGTCCAGAATGTTCAGATAACTCTCGGAGTTCAATGTACGCGGCACCACAGAGGTCTGAGGCCAAACCAGGAAAAACAGGGCCATACATCTCTGCCACCTCCGAATTTCATACTGTAGTTGGGATTACGCACTCTGATAAGAGACATTCACCGCGAATCCACCACACTCATCCATCTGCTCGGTAGAAAGTGTAATTCGTCGCTCCATAACAGAGCTTTCCAAGCTTCCATCTCGCATTGTACACGCTCTTTGTACCACTAAAGACGACTCTACATGTTGGTTCGGGTAATGTGGGGCTTACATATCAGCACTGTCGGTGTCAGGTTATTTTGCGCCCTAGGCAAAGTTTACAAGTGCGTCCCTTATTTCGCAAGTTGGATATTTTTTAAATGAAATTTTAAATATAAAAATTTTTAATTAATTTGAAAATAATCCGTTATAATTCATTTACAAAAAAAAGTTATAAAATACCGAAATTTAATATTTTAAAATGTTAACGTTTTAAAATATTTATCTTAACCGAATTTTAAATAGCGGTAAGTTCAAATCATTTAGGTAAGGAACGAAAAAGAACAAAGAGCTAAATAGTAAAATAGTGTGAGGGATAAGGAAAAAGAATCGATACCTAAATCATATATCACTATTTAATTTTGATATTTTTAGTAAAGCATAGCTTGAAGTTTTGCGCCCCTTCGTGGCTTGCGCCCTAGGCGGTTGTCTAGTTTGCCTAAATGGTAACGCCGGCCCTGCATATCAGTCCCATCATGGAAACCCATGTTGTGATCCTCGGTTCTGCATGCTTTTGTGCAGATTCGTGTTCTAGTCGATGCCCGAAACTTCGCATTCAACATGTCGGCCGACGAATGGAGTTTTTTTTTTTTTAACAAGCACGTTCTGTGAGTGCGTGGTGGGTCGTCCACTGTGGGTAGACTGTAGCACTTGCAGTTGACTCCCTGCGCTTCCATCTCAGTATGGTATCATCGATTGTTGACCTGGGATGACCAATTTTCAAAAATTTGCCGAAAAGATAGGCCTGTAACAGGCATCCTATCATAACGCCTCTTTCAGACTCGGTCATTCCTTTATCGGAGCCATTCTACCTGGACACAGTTGTGCTGACTTGGAGCATCATATTCCTCCAATTTATACTGGCTACAAACACGTATGGCACCATACGTGTTTGTAGCCAGTATAAATCGGAAAGTTGCGATATTAATCACAACCGTGAAAAGTTGCGATATTAATTTCAACTAACCGAAGTCTTGATTACGGTCTGAGAGTATACTGATGTTTCCTTTCACTGTCTCATTATTAGATGCTCCTCAATGATCGAGAGATGTACTTTTTTATTTAATTATGAGGACTAGTTTTGTTTTAACTAAAGAAATTGGAACGAAGGTGGATTTTCGCATATTTTTCTTATTTTAATTAACGGCAGCGTTGCGAGTGGGGTCATAAATATAACCTTCTTTGGTCACTGCACTTTCTACACATACCAGCCACTGAATTAGAAACTTTTATTCGCCAGTGGTTTCATCGATCCTCTTCAATTCCAGCGCATAGTTCGGTGAGATATGGGAGAGCACGGGATATCTCACCTTTTGAGAAACCATTCAGCTCTGCTGTTTTCAAAATCGTGGCTCAAGCCAGATGGGTATCTACCATGGGAAAAATGTTTTACCCATTGTGATCAATGCTGTTGCCGATTACTGACCACTAGTTGCCTAGAACACGTGGTGACGTACGTGACCATTGCATATAAACTGCGTAGTGAACTTTATATCTTCATAAAGCTTTCTAATTTAGTGGCAGGTATGTGTAGTTGCCTTTCTTGAGTTGGTCAGCCTGTTTATTTGGATTTACTGCCGAAGCAACTGAGGCTATGGAAGTTAATATATTGTCTGTCAATTGCATATCTATTGGGATTTGCCTGTTTTTTTAAAGGTTTGTCAGCGACTGACCACGTGAATTCAGGAGGATGCTTCATTCTGGCCTACCGGAAGCTTTTTTTTTCTCTTTTGTTAATGCTTATGCTTACAAGATTAGCCAGCACCAAAAACCTAAGAATACTCATGAAAAATTAACTATCATGAGAGCAAATGAGTCATTGTAATAGGGAAATCGTTGATTATATGACCAGGGATTAGAAATGTTATTAGCATGTTGTGGGGTGCTCTGCCAATACATCCCCTTAATTTTGGTCTAACCTGTGGAATATACGACCAAAATTCTCCCCACCATTAACTGTCCGAGTAATAATAATAATAGCTGATTTTATTGGGATAAGTAAATCGCTTCAGTTTTTAATTGTATCTAAACTTTTATGATAGGCCTCATCACTAGAAGAGAAAGAGGCTAAGCCGAAATCAAATTTCACAGATGCTCGCTCATATCTGAGTGCCTTGACTGGTTGCCATCAAAATATTATCCCATTCCAGGGAAGGTGAAAATATTCAGGCAAGATCCGAAAACACATTCGAGTGTTTGTATTGCTCCCGAAATCATAAACAAATTACGGGTGCCTGTGTAACCCTCTGGATATTGCATTTGCTTCCATAGCTCTAGATCCCTCGAATAAAAACTGTTCGATTCACTGTTATAGGTTCGATTGTAGTCGACAACTAGAGGAATTTTGTAAGCTTTTCTTCGACTGTGTCCCGAGTTAATCGGTCTTTGGCACACAGGCAAGTGTTTTACTGTTTCATCTGTTAAGATTAGGACTTTGAGATGGCGACACTTGTCTGCCGCAATCTATTCCCTAAAGCCTGATTTAGTGATATCATCAAGCTCACTTGCCAATCAGGCTGAAGGTTGTGGATCGACTGCTTATTAAGCTTCAAAAAGTTAGTGTTAAAGAAGCTACTCTTCTTAATTATAAACGTCGTTAGAGGATATTTTAAAAAAAATATAAACAGTACACTATGAGTTTGGACCATTATTATCATGAGTTTTTCTCAACAAGCATTGCTTCGGAGCAGTTGATGATGTGGCAACTCTTTTGAAGAGTTTGCTAACACCCCCAGTTGGGGCCGGATTGGAGGTTTTAGATTGTTAATTTAAGGTTATTGGGACTCCTAATCTCTAACTTCTAAGAGGTCCCGTAACTGAGTAAATGTTCTAGATTTAACTTTTTTATTTTAGGTTTAAATCTAGAAAATTTTCAGTGGTCCTTGTAGTGTGGGGCCAAATGCATAAATTCGGCATGCTTTCGTGCATGCATCGTGTTTGGGTATTCTATTAAAATATTTTCTGCCTCGCTGTAGAAAGTATATTTACGGAGCGTAAGACGAATCTCTTAGTATAATACATGGTGTAAAGATAGATAATGGCATGTTTATATATAAAACTGCTCTTTAATATATTGCTAGTTCAATAGTTGTTTCTCCGCAAAAATTTTATTTTTTTTATGAATTCAGAGCATAATGTTTGCGAACTATTAGTTCGCATATAACTTAATTTACCAAAATTGAATTATAATAGACTGCATACTTGGTGCATATTTTTCATATTGAGTCGCTTCATTGTAGGATAATAAGGAGTACAAGGGACTCCTTGTTGCGTATGGCGAATATCATCTCAGGTGACTAAACTGTAGAAACTGCGTTTTTATAATGAGGCCCTCAGACGGTCGCTTCTTTCTCATGCCATTCGGCATAATGCTATTCTTTTCGGAGGTAAAGCATTTAAACATGTTCATAATTTTCCATTGAAAATAATCGCTTTCCAAATTAGCGATTTTTTTTTTTTTTTTTTTTTTTTTTTTTTTTCCCAGTCAAAAGGTAAATTTCAATTAACGATAATAAGAAAGCCTCCATGATGCAGTACTTTTTCTCCCGTCAAATTTTTCCCCAAATTTTCCTGTTATCTCGGAGAATATATCCGAAATGCGGTGAGTTTCTATTCAAAATAAAGAAACATCTCATCTTTAACTTGTTAGGCTTAATAGTCTGTTGCACGTGTATGATGATGGAACAGTTAACGTTTCCTTGTTTACTGTATCAGTTACATGTATTCTCTCGCTGGTTTGTGGGATAAAACATCTGTTTCTAGCAAGAAAGAAAAAAAAAAATCAGTCATGTATAAGAGTCTAAGACAAAATCAAATATTTCATGTGTGCACGCTGACTGACTGAACAGTTGCCTGAACAAAATGCTAATCCATTTCCTGAGGGCTAGAAACTTATTCTGGATTTACAAAGAATCATGTAATTGAATTCGAACTCACATTACACATCTTCAAGGAAATACCCTTCTCTTAATTTTAAATATTTTAAGGACTATTCTTTTCTTTATCTTATTTGATTTAATTTTCTTATCTTATGAACTGTCTGAATTGTGGTATGGTATTATCACAATTCAGACAGTGATTCAAGAGTCGCACCTGAATATAAAATTGAAATAACGCATTTTTTATTCGTTGTAATTTTTATGTCCTTTTGCTTTACTATATTTTCATCACTATATATAATGTTTACGCTTTGCAATGTCAAGCGTAAAAATGTTACCAGCTATAGGACTGAAAAGCGTGCCATTGCGGGTGGTTAGAGCCCTGGGGACCCAATAAATGCTTCTAAAATTAACTAACGAAATCACTGGGTTTCCGAACTATGTAATTCTTAAATCACCCACCGTACTAATTACTAGTGTACTAATGCTTAATCCTGGGTAAGATATAATAATAATTAATAATAAACTCATTGCAAAGAATCCAAACAGTTTTGTATCTGGTGGAAGATCAAGGTCATTTTCTGATTATCTAAAGCTTAGAATTCAAGCATTAGGTAATCGAGAAATGACCTTTGATCGTTCATATCAGAGGTAGATATTGCTCTCTACATTCTTGAAACGCCATGTTTAAAAAGACAATGAAATGCGATTTGAGTAAAGTTTCAGAAAATGATAATGGATTTCTGTTTGTCGTGTTCACAAAGTAACAACTTCTTTCTTTTATGTTCAGTTTACAATGTTATGAGACGATATTAATTGTTTTTAGTATCCCTTCTAGTTGAGATTCCATAGTTCAGTTGGTTCCGCGGAAGCCCTGTGGTTGGAAATTCACGTCTGACTTGAACAACTTTTATGAAGGTTTTTCAGCTTGTGAGTTAGCCGATTTCATAATGGTTTTCCTCCTGGAATCTTTTCTTTCTCCGCTAGACAAAAACCAGCCAGGAAAAAAAAAATAATAATAAATAAATCATGCGATTAACCACCTTATTTCAAAATTATGGTCACTCTGGCCAAGGATACTCGCCAGATCTTTGGCCATCTTTAAGTACCGTGGATTATTATCTCCTTCAAGTGACAGCTGCCGGCCTTTTCGGCCGAGTGGTTAGCTCATACGCTTTCCAGCCAAGAGGCGGCTGGTTCGAATCCCGCCAGGGGCACGGATGTTTGTGATTGGCCTACTAATTCTTTGTGGAAAGGGCATCTGCGACGCTACCACTTCTAGCAGAAAGCTTCCAACCCAATGAGGTACGGGTATGACCATATGACGTCACATGTGAATAACTAACTAAACTAGTGACAGTTTTCTGTGTATGCTCCATTTCTATGGTCTTGATAATGTTACGGACTATTAATTCATGATTATATACGTAGTGATAAATCCAGCGTACTTTAGTGTTTTGCAGTAACAGTATTTTTCCCCCTCCTAGTGATGTTTTAAAAACGTACTTTATGTAAAATGTTATATGTTCATAAAAAAAAAGTTAAACGTTATTTGAATTTTAACATTTCAAATAACTTTCTGTGTTCTGGATTTTGTCAATATATCTTTGTATATTTATATATACATTAAATAAATAAATAACAGTTTGTTTGCATGCAGACTTATGTAATGTTCATTCAGTAAGAAGGTGTTCAGGAATAAACCACGTAAAAACATTAGTTTCTAGTTTCTCGTTCCTTATGACAAGCTGCTTCAAACTGATCAAGTTCAGTTTTGTATGATATAATACAATTTTGCATACTCCTTAACAGGGGCAGCTCCTGCATGGGCTCTGCGGAACTGCAGCTAATTTTTCTCGATATATAAATATTTATTAATTTATTTATATTTGCTTGTAATATTTAATTTTATCATCATCAATCCTATACAAGTCTCTTATTTTGTATAAAAAATAATAAAAATCTAAATAAGGCTCTAGATCTACTATTTAGAAACTTAATTGCTACGCGCGCAAGCATATGAACGTCATAGTGAGATGAGAGGTATTTGCGTAATGCGGCACTGTCCGTCGCGCAGTTCCACTGTTGTTTATATGCAGCTTACGCCAGTAGTAGAGTGTTCGTAGTGTTTATCGTGTTTACTCCGTCTCTTTAAATATAATGAAATTATATTTCATTATATTTAATGAAATATATTTAATATTACTCCGTCTCTTATAATGAAAAATGCAGCAAGTGTTACGCGGAACTCGGGAAGTTTTTCTCCAATAGTATGGCTATATCAACATTTTTCTCGAGATCACCACAACGTGTAAGCATATAAACGCCGCCATTCCGTGCCCATCTACTACAAGATGGAACTTTAACATACGCACTGTGAACAAAGTTGACAATTCTCTTGACAATTCCTATGACTACATCGGAGCCTGAACGCTGGTTTTCAACATTAAAGAGAATAAAAACATTTCTGAAGAGCACTATGAATCAGGATAGGTTAAATGCACGAGCCGCTCCTGAAGGTGTTTGCTGGAACACCTTCCAAATAAGGTTGAACTCCGGTGATTACTATAATTACACACACACACACACACACACACACACACATCTTTACAAAAATTTGCAACCGTGCCTTGCTAAAATTCAGTCAACATCAAATGCAGATCAAACTGTTTCAGAAGCCACAGGAATTTTACACTATCTAAATAATGAAAAATTTATGTTCTGGTTGGAGCTTTTTCATCAGAAAATGCCCCATGTTGAAGTAATTTACAATCAGATGCAATCGCGTGAAATTGATATATTAAAGTACATGAATATATAGCAAATTTTAAAACTGCTCTTTTGGCAATAAGAAATCAAAGTACTGTGAGAATCTGGTGGAAGACGCTCACTGCTGAATCAAAGGAAGTATGCTGCATATGTGTTGATATGGAGGAAAGGTATTCTTTCGCTAAACATTTAGTAGTTGCTAAATTATTTAACAAGGATAAATTAGCTAATTTTAAGAATAAATTGCCTACAGAAGAAATAGAATTGACCACTGAAGCATCACTTTGTTGATCAAGATCCCATGATAAACAAAGAAAAACTTGAAACTGAACTTCGAATATTCTACAGTAGACCTGACATGCATGATTATTGTAAATTAATTGACTTCTTAAAATTTATAAGAAAATAACTTAGTGAAATTACTGTATTGATAAAATTTCTCTTGACAATTCCTATGACTACATCAGAGCCTGAACGCTGTTTTTCAACATTAAAGAGAATAAAAACATTTTTGAGGAGCACTTTGAATCAGGATAGGTTAAATGCACTTGCGATGATTTCAACGGAGAAAAACATTCTTCAACAGTATGGATTTTATTTTTAAGTAATTTTGAATTATACCAAACTGTATAATTTTATCGATAATAAATATTTTTTTATGTTTAATTTTTTTAAAATTAAACATAAAAAAATATTGAGGAAATAATGTGGATAAACTTAACTGACCTGCGTAAATTTTCATCTCAAAGCAGGAGGTGCAAGCCGAACCAGTGAGTTATTTACATGACTAGTGATCATGCAGGGAAGAGTGGGAAGTGCGATCTGAGTCAAAGGAAGAACAACGCGCGAACCAGGTGTGTGTGCAGTATAGCTCTTTCCCATCCCGATACTCAAACACACTCAAAGTATCGAGGAGTTTTTGCTAGCGTTTTTTGGTAGTGTACGAAATACTAGGTTATGATTTTCTTATATAGTGAAATGGGGTATCCGTAACTATAAAGTAACACGTATGCCACAGTAAATAATATTTACATAATAAAAAAGTTTCGTCTTATGTATCATAAGACATCAGTACAATTTTCGAGGAACAATATGAATTGAATTCAATAGATTGGAATCCCATTAAATATCATAAAAACAATAGAATTGGAAGCTGAGCTGTCAAATACATTAAATCAAGATACTACACATAATTAGTAATACTTCAAAAAAATGCAGGCACCAAAGCATTTGAAAAAGTTGCGCAAATCTCGATAAAAAAACTTAACATTGTTAGTATTAACACTTAACAATACATCAGCTCACCATCCATCTTAAAAATATGGCATCATAAAATCTTTGGTATCCAGAGTACACAAGATTTGTTCTTCGGAAGAATCTCTAAAACAGGAATTAGAAATTATCAACGACACAGCCTTACCAAATGGATATAATCCAATAATAAACCAAATAATAATAATCAACCACTCTCCTATAAATCGACCCAGATAAGAAGCCCTCAGGACTTCTATATCATATATTAAAGGCATCTCTGAACGTGAGAAAAATTACGAGAAAAAAAAAACTCATTGCTACCTACGCCCTCTGTCCAAAAAGAAACTGAACTTTTCGAAAATAGAAGAAACTAGTGGAGCCACCTGTTGTATCTTTTTCTTGTCGAAAGCGGCAACCTTCGTTAGTGTTGTGCCAACTGTTTATGACATTTGTTTCATTAGAAGCAGAGTTATAGTGCAAAGAGTGACAGTGTGCTTTGACGAACGGTCGGAAAATGAGTTTCAAACAGAGAGCTGCGATTGACTTTTGTGTTAAATTTAAAAGTTTTACCGCAACGCATCAAATGCTTCAAAAAGCATATGGTGATGAATACTTATTCCGTACTCAAGTTTACGAGTGGTGTAACCGATTTCAAAGTGGTCGTGAGACGACGAAAAGCCTGGCCTTCCAAAAACTGGACTGAGCGAAGTTAACATCCAAAAAGTGCGTGATTTCATCAAAGAAAACCCGAAATCGTCCGTGAGATTGATTGAAGATGAATTGGGGATTCCAAAATCAACTGTGCACAACATTTTGACCGAGAGTTTAGGCCTTCGTAAATTGAATTCGCGATTTGTTCCTCACAAGTTGACCGACGACCAAACGATGTATCGAATTGAACACTGCAAGGACCTCATTAAAACCGCGCGTAAGGACTCAAACTTCCTTGAAACGATCGCTACTCGTCGAAACGTGGTGTTTTGAGTATGAGCCCGAAACAGAGTGCTGAGTGGAGACCACCAGAAGAGGGGCATCCGAAAAAGAAAAAGCCGCTTGGAGAAGTCAAAAGTAAAGACAATGCTGATTTGTTTCTACGATTCCAAGGGCATTATTCACAAAGAATTCGTTCCGCTGGCCAAATGGTCAGTGGGGAGTTGCGTACGGCATGAAAATCGTCATGCAGGCAGCTGGTCACTTTTGCACGATAATGCACCATCTCATCGTTCGAACATTATGAGACAGTTTTTGAACAAAAACCAAGTTTGTGTGTTGGATCACTCGCCATATTCACCTGATTTAGCATTTCTCTTCCACGACTTCATTTGCCGATGGAAGGTAAACGATACGACACCATTGAAAACGTTCAAGCGGCAGTAACCACGACCCTCAACAGTATTCCAAAAACATCTAAAAAGGTCATTTAACGAATTAATTGACCCTGCCAGACGCTGTATCGAAGCTGAGGGAGAGTGTATTGATTGAAATAAATGATTTGAATAATTATAATTGGCCTGTGTTTTATTTTCTATCAAAAGTTCGGTTTCTTTTTGGACAGAGGGTGTATAAACCCGTCAACCAAATTCGCAATTGCCTTCTCCAAAAGATATTCTCACCAATGATGCTATATATATATATATAAACTTAGTTTTTAATCCTATTTCCCAAGTGAGCAAACAGATAAGTCAAGTTTGCGCCTGCATGTAGTGCAAGTCTAGGCAACTCATGGTAGTGTAACTAATGGTAGTGCCATATTAGGCAACTGGTGGTAAAGGTGGATTAAGATCTGATCACTTTCCTTAATGTAGCATCATGGTGATATACAGGGTGATTATAAAATAACGTCAAGTGTTCAGAGCCCTCTAGCGAGTAATGTATTCGACGAAACACATCAATATCGGTAGACGTACACAGTGGAACATGGGGATTCGATTTAACGAAAAAAAAAAGTACGAAAAGTTGCCAACAAAATTTTGGTGCTACCAAATTAATTTTAGTAGGTATGACTAAATGGCAAATGAGAGACAGCAGACATCAATTTCATGACGTTTATTGTTAATTACAAATGAGGTTCATTATGACCACCATTCTGATGTTCCACGAACTGCATACGGTGCATGACATTTTCCACAGTGGCTCGCAACATATTGGAATTTATTTGTCTCTCGTGTAACGTTATTCGATCTTTCAAAGTTGGAATATCGGGTACATGTCCTTGATACACAATGCTTTTAAGAAATCCCCAGAGCCAAAAGTCACAAGGATTGAGATCAGACGATCTCGGTGGCCATGGCGTGGGAAATGCACGACTAATGATTCTTCTGTCAGAGAAATGTTGTCGCAAAACATGCTGTACCTGAAGTCAGATGTGGGGTGGTGCACCATCCTGCATGAAGATGGTCGAATCGAGACATCCTCTTTGCTGCAGTTTGCCGCAAAGTTCTGTAGCATATTAGCATACCTGTTAGCATTGATGGAACAGGTCACTGGTCCATTTTGGCGATTTTCCCCGTAAAAATATGGACCGATGATAAAAGATGCCGTAAATCCGCACCACAGTGTGACTGGGCGAGCAGATAGGCATCTGCAGACACGTGCGGATTAGTTGCCGCCAAATGCGACAGTTGCGCGTGTTAATATCGCCGTTCAAATAAAAGTGCGCTTCTTCACTTCATAAAATCTGCCACGGCCATGCATCATCCACTTGCATGCGTGCTAAGAATCTCAAAGATAAGTCGATTCGTGTGGTCGCGTCACCAGGGTGCAATTCTTGAACATGACTGATTTTATAGGGGTAAAACTTCAACATCTGATGTAGGATTTTCCACACCGTTGTGTATGCGATATCCGTTTGCCGGGATATTGCTCGTGCACTGCTGGTACCCTGCATATTCGTCCTCTCCTGTTCCACAATAGCAGTTGCAACTTGTTCAACTTGTTGGTGATTGATTGGTTTGCATCCCCTGCCTACCTGCACTGCTAGAGTTCCAGTAGTTTCAAATCGCCGAATCAGTTTTCGTAAGTTTGTTACGCTAATCGGTGTCCTTTTCGTAAATTTTTCATACGCCGAAAATCACGAAGACAAGCACTGGCATTATTGTTCCGCTGATAGAGTTTGACTAACAAAGCACGCTCACGTAAGGTAAGAGGCGTCGAAAAGTAGTTCGTCTACGAATGATAAGAAATCTCACAGGCTTTCCTTTTATTGCATGATCGCTCACAAGAAACGCGATAATGCAAATTAATGTATTTTACTCGGTAAATAGCGCCAAAATTTCCCCTGTTGGCGACTTTTGGTACTATTTTTTTTCGTTAAATCGAATCCCCATGTTCCACTGTGTACGTCTACCGAATATTGGTGTGTTTCATCCAATACATTACTCGCTAGAGGGCTCTGAACACTTGACGTTATTTTATAATCACCCGGTATATATAAACATGGACGTTATATAAATAAAGTGCTGAAGCCTTACTTCATAGAATTAATCTTAATCGAAACGACTATCACTATTCCAAAAGTTTGGGAAATTGTTATCCTCAATTTTATTAAATAAATTTAGTTGTTATTTTTAAGTAGTTTTAATTTCAGCTCATCAGTTTCATCATCCATGAACACACAACTGTATGTGTGGAGAGATTCTAATTTAAACTTGCGCACTGCTGTTTTTTAAATTCAATTCCTATTGCTGCTCTAAAATTGTACTGATGATGTCTTGTGATACATAAGACGAAATATATAAAAGTTATTTACTGTGGCATCTGTTTATATATAATATCGCACGTTCATCATATCAACGCCATAAAATTGCCTTTTTCTCAGGTTACTTCAGACTTCACTGACCTAAGTCATCAGTATTTTTTCTTTTGCGCATATCATTGTCACTAGCAAATGAATGTGGTTGTTTTCCAACTTGATTCACTAGTGATTCCGGAAATGATGGAATAGGCTATAAGGAATTTGCACCACCTTTCACAGTGGTGATTATCAGCTGCTGGAGGACTGTAGATAATGTGTACTTGGGGGAGGAAGTTCCTACCTGAAAAATGCTTGTATATGACATCCTTTAATGTGCAATTTTTGGTGCATTACGGGGGACAGAGCACAGTATTTGATAGCTTGGATATCTAATCCCATTGGTATGGAGATTAAGACGATTGAGGATCCTCGTTCTGCTTCAGCCCTCTTTTGTCACTTCAGACTACCATCATGAAATATTTCATGATGGTGACAAACCAGTATCCACTCACCTGTAATATATATTTATATGAATTTGCTCACGAAAGTCGTAAACTTCAGGTACATTTAGTACGTGAATAGGCTACAGTTCAATAAGCTAGAAATTTACTCTATAAACCAAAGTTTTTTTCCAACCGCTTCAGGCTCTCAGTAAGCACGATGGTAGTTTCACACCGAGCGACGAAAATCGTGTGATTCAAATCTACATCCTGTTGGTTGGAAAGCGGAGACGTTGTCTGCTCAGCCGGCATACTGTATACAGTATTTGCCTTTCTCCCCCAACTTGGACTTCGGACTCGCTACGACAGAATTAATAGCTATATACTGTTAGTTTGGTATTGCTAAACATATTTATAGCTCTGTGAATACAGTACTTCTGAATGCAACAGAAGAACGTGCATTTTCAAAATTTAAGTTGATAAGAATTACTTGGGGTCTGTAGGCAGGTCAAGTTGTTGCGTATGATGACTGAGGTAGTTGTAAGCGATTAGTCAAATGTATGTATGTTACTTGCATGTACTCCATCCAGTGCCGGATTTACGTATAAGCTAAAAAAGCTACAGCTTAGGGCCTCGCAATCTGCCGGGACCTCAAATAAAAAAAACAAAAAAAATATAAAAATTTATAAAAAAAAAAAAAAAAAAATATTTGTAGAAAAATCACTCAAATGAAGTCAGACATATCACGATGATAATTTCTAAATAATTTTAAATATACAAAATATAACGAAGTTTTTTCCCCTCTCAAAAACGTATTAATCAAAATTTTTATCTTTAATACCTAAATAATTTTTAATTAATTTTTAAAATCATTATTTAGAAAATGTTTGTAATCTTTTATTTTCTAGCATTTACTTCTGTTAGCTGATTTTTTTTTTTTTTAATTCCATTTTCAACCATACAATGAAGCGAACATTTGTAAGCGGATACCAGAAAAGAAAAAGAAAGCAGCAGCTTGAAGACGAATTAAAAAAAAGCAACAAAAGTTGATATATATGTCACCGCAGCAACAAAAGATGATCCACAGACCCAGGGAGAGCAGCCAATTCCAAAACAACAGCCTATTGTCTCTGAGATCATAGTCTGGAATCTCAGCTGATGGAAATATTGTAAATGATCCCAGTGTGAGCGTTGCTGCTGTTGGAGAACCGACATCTACAGTTGAAACAACAAAATTCACGAAACTCAGTGATATTGATCAATGGGGTGTCCTCACACAGGATGAACTCTCATACTGGATCTTAAAAGGTCCATCAGAGTGTCAGCACTGGAACGGTCCATTTCAAAACTCTAAGCGTTCATTCAAAAATCAGGTTAGATATTGTTCAAAAGGTCTTTCAGAATAGGAAGGTTAATGGTGAAGTATACGATCGGGAATGGTTTGTGTACTCACCAACAACAGGTTGTATTTATTGCTTTGTCTGCAAACTGTTTTCACTGCAGCACTAGCTTCTGATGGATTTTCTGACTGGCGAAATCCCATTGCAATTCAAAGTCATGAACACTGAAGATCATAGAAGAGCTTTGCTTACATACTTGACAAGAAAGCGTGGTCAAACCTTACTCGGGACTAGCAAAACAAATAAAAGAACAGCTTTATTGGAGGAATGTGCTTGATCGTGTTGTTTGCAATGATATATGCATTAGCAGAACGTGGTCTGGCTTTTAGGGGAGATAATGAAACTTTTGAATCGCGAAATAATGGCAACTACCTTGGTTTGTTAGAATTGATTGCTAAGTTTGATCCATTTCTTTCCAATCACATAAAACAACATGGAAACAGAGGATCTGGGTCTCCTTCATATTCGTCAAAGAAAGCATGTGATGAATTGATCCAGCTTATGTCTAATAAAGTAAGAAAGTCAATTTTGGATGATCTGAGAAAGGCAGGTTACTTCAGTTTGTCTGTGACTCTACCAAGATCTTTCCCATGTGGATCAACTAACTGTTATAGTAAGGTATGTATCGCCTGGTGGTGGTTTACCTGTTGAATGTTTTCTGACTTTCCTAGAGTTGGAAAATCACAGTGATGAATGTATGGCAAGTACGGTGGTGGATTATATAAGTAAGGACTGTAAAGTTGATTTCAGCAAATGCCGAGGACAGTCATATGATAATGCAGCGAATATGGCTGGCAAATACAAGGGAATGCAACAAAAAATCCTTGAGTTAAACAAGCATGGTATATATATTCCGTGTGCTGGTCATTCACTAAATCTTGTCGGCCTTGCTGCTGTAGATGCTGTTCAGATGCAGTAAACTTTTTTGCTGTTGTGCAAGAAATATACACTTTCTTTTCATCTTCTACAAAGAGGTGGTCTGTGATGTTATCTTTCTTGAAAACAGACTCAGATACCAGAGTACTAAAAAGACTGTTTGATATTGATCTGGTGGGAAGCAAATGTCAAAGCAGTGTCTGCCATAAATGTGAGTTATAAGCCCATCATAATGTTCTAAGTCACATTTATGATGATAAGAATGAAAAGGGAGCTACAAGACTAGAAGCTGGTACTCTTCTGGAAAAAACGGTGGAACTAGAGTTTGTTTTTATGCTACATTTATGGAATAATTTGCTGTCAGAGTTTCACAAAACCAGTATGGCTCTCCAGGATCCAAAGATTGCACTTACAACATGTGCAAATCTGTACAAATCACTTTCTCACTATGTTAAAAACATTCGAGAATATTTTGATGATTTTGAAGAAGTTAAATCTAGATTACCTGGTGTAGAATATAAGTCTACAGTAAAAATAAAGAGGATGAGAAACAAACAAGCCAATGATGGAGCTGCACCTGATGCTAATGAACAGCTTTCTCCAAGAGACAAATTTCGAGGGAAATCCTTCATTCATATCATAGACATCGTTGAGGCAAATTTAACGAGAAAAGCAACGGTCTACAATTATGTTGCAAATAAATTTTAATTTTTAGTTGATTTAGAAGTTTCAGAGATACAGCTACGAAAAGCAGTAGATACGTTAATAAAAGAGTATCCACACGATGTTGATATTAATCTCACGAGTGAACTGAGGCACTTCCATGAGTATGCCAAGCAGAATTATCCTGAAAAAGAACATTTTCAACACAAAGATTTGTATCAAATCATCTTTCAAGACAAGATTGAGTTAGTTTTCTCTAATGTGGAAGCAATATTACGACTATTTTTGTGTTTAATGGTAACAAATTGTTCAGGAGAAAGATCGTTTTCACAGCTAAAGAGAATAAAAAATGAACTGAGAGCAACTATGTCTCAAGAAATACTGTCTGCACTTAGCAGCATGTGTATAGAAAGCGATAAGTTACGTAGCATATCTTTTGATGACATAATTAATGATTTTGCTTTGGGGAAATCAAGAAAGAAAATGTTTTAAGTGATATCTTAGAGCCTTTTAGAGGATTATATAATATAATTATTTCTATTAAATATTGTTGTATTATATATTTATGTACCTGTATTATTTGAATTTTGGGTACCCAATTTTATGCGATGTCTACTGTCAAATTTTCACCTGAATAAAAGATTAATTTTTTATATACTACCAATTATGTTGTTATATTAATTTAATTTTTACTTTTTATTTTCCTAGTTTAATTTAAAACCTTCTGTTCTATGAGCCTTATTTGTCGTTTTTCAAACCCTTTAATTATATAAATATTTCTGTGATTTTGTAAACGCATCCTTTATTATTATTTTAATAAAAATTAAAAGACAATATATTTTCATATATTAAAAAGGCGTATATATTTTAAATTTTTCTGAGACCAGCTGATGTAACCTAAAACAGTAGGAGGCCTCTGGGTTTTGTATAGCTTAAGATCACAGCAAGTCTAAATCCAGCCCTGACCCTATCGTATTTTCTCCCTTTTATTTTCTGCTTTACGGAAGGAGAACTTTTAGCATTTCTCTCTCCCCGACTTCATTTGCCGATGAAAGGAAAATTCTCTTCCATATGAGATTGACTAATTAACATTTTGGAATAAAGGCCATTATTACTCGCTTTCTAGACAGGATTCGAACGCAGATTTGTTTCACGCAGAGGACACGGTTGTTCCTTCGACTGCTTGAAGAGACTACGTCTAGAGAAAACAGGATGATATTCTTTGCATAATACTATACACAGAAGGAAAAAGATATGGACTAAATGTCAACTTTGAAAAAACTAAAACAATGATATTTGGACAACAGGAGTTACCATTGGAAAATGTGGAACACTTCACAGATCTCGAATGCCACATGACGCATTACTTGGACCCCAAAAAAGAGATAAAAATTAGAATAGCCATAGCAACAACTATTTTAAAAGCCATGGACAAAATATGGAAGAGCCGAGCTATAAAGATGCAAACTAAACTGTGTACTGTAGAAACCTGTATCTTCACCAGCATGCTCTATGGATGTGAGGCCTGGGTACTCCTGAGAGAATCTGAAAGGAGGATATTAGCATTTGAGAGGAAGTGCTATAGAAAGATCCTGAGAATAAGCTTGATCCAGAAAGTGAACAACAATCTACAGACGAACACAACCAAAAGAAAACCTGATAAGAAAATAACCAAAAGGAAACTACGTCTCTTTGGCCATTGTAGAATGAACGATGAGAGGAAAATAAAAATACTGCTGTTTGGGATGATTGAAGGAAAGTACAAAAAAGAAGACCAAACAGAGAATGGGGCGATGACATTGTCAAACAGTGCGGAAACTATACACAAACTGAGTCATCTTGCACAAAATACAATGCAATGGAAGAATCATATCAAGATGGCATCAGATACCTACGGACATTGGACCTATGGTTGTTGTTGATGATGATTCTTTGCATGTGGTTACAGATAAATTAAATCCAAACCTTAATAACTGTCGTGGCACTTTTATGACGTAAATCCTTCTTGGTGTTTATGATTCTGTATCCTGTGGTTATATTATTTCAAATAATATCACACTCCTTTGAGGTCTTTTAATAAGTTGGCTGCGTATCCGCTCTCCAAACAAACAGGCTGCGGGTTCGACTTTTGCCCTGCCCATGCATGTTTGTGATGGTCTTTAGGCACTGAGATCGATTTCATTCTGGAACCTCGGACACATAATGTAGTATAGGTTTACAACTTTTCCTAGGTGAGGGGAACATTATATACAGGGTGGTCCATAAGTCACGAAAAGATTAAATGTGAGCAACTAATAATAAAAATACAGAACATGGAGATTTTTTTATTATAACAAAAAACAAGAAGAAAAATTAATAAATAAAAAATCATCCTAAAAAGCCCATAATTAATGATTAAACCCCTTCATGATTTTGGGCTTTCTCTAGTGGGATGTGCTAGAGAACATTAACATTGCCAAATTTTACAAGCTGACTGATCTTTGTACCAAAACTTAATCTGGTTATTTAATGTAGGAAAATCTCACTTCATCCCCCCCCCTTACTTTTCATAATATTAAGTCTCAAGTCAAGATCGAGTTTTCGTTTTTGGGTTGACTCGCGTATCTGGTCTTTTGTGTACCGCAGTGGAAGTGGCATTTGCACTCCTCAGCGCTAAAGCCGCTCGAAGAATGACCTAGATTCGATTCTAATCGCCAATTAGCTGAACTCTTTCTAAACCTTTCTTCGGCTGGTTCCCTAGAGAAGCCCGATTCAACACATGATTTAATCAATCTTCGTAGCATAAAGATCTGTTTCGGTAGATTACAAGCTGTATTGCGTAGACTTAGCGCTCCATAGCTCCTATATTTGAGTGCATTTCATCTTTAGTATATAATTCTACCCCATCGAATTCATTCTATCTAAACTGAAACTTATTTCCAAACTGAATTTTTCACTTCCATTTTGACCCATCAGATCTTCACTATCAGTGCTTGTTTCTTGGTAGTCTATTATTATATCGAGGCAACACATTCACTATCCTGGCATTTTCGCTCTTTAGTCTCACAATGTAACATGTTTTACATCCCTTTTCATACGATTTACACCTTCTCCAGCCATTTCTCTGGAGAAGGTACGCATATCCCCCAGGAGTACGTGCTGGGCTGTTCAGGGGTACACGAAAAATAATCAGTAATGGCGGAAAAACAAGTAAACTAAACAATTTTACATTAAGATAAGCACTGAACAAAAGTATCAGTATTTAAAAACAACTATTTTAAAAACAAGGGGTACAATTTATAGAAATGGGTTTAAAAGGGGTACACAAGTGGGAAAAGGTTGGGAACAACTGCTCTAGACTGTCATAATCATTACACTTACAATCGCATGCTTCTTCCTAGTCTCAGGTATTCTCAAATACATTAAATTCGATTGAAAAGTGAAATAGCTAAACTTATAGGTGCGCGTGTGTATACACACACACAAACACACACTTCGCAGGGAATTTAAAGTGGAAATGCATGTTTATATTTCCAAATACAAGTATGCATTTCCACTTTAAATTCTCTGCGAAGTATGCCTTTATTTTATGACTGTGATTAATTAATGATTAAGTTATTTCAACTACCTGCATATGTCTATTGTTATAATGGTTACCCAAACCTAGCATGAGTCAGTGTTTTATTTCTGTTGAAATGCAGGCGATTTTTCGAATCTTCTTCGAAGATCTTGTGATATATATTTAACTTGCTAGTCAAAAGCTTCTTCACGCAAGAGTAGTAGTCTGTTTTCAACTTGTCCCCGTGTATTTCTTATACAATTTTTTTATCTTGTGCTGTTTATACTTGAACCTAAGTACTCGAAAGTTAGCTCGAACAGCTGTAATCTTTCAACACCATAGCGTTGATTTTGACGAATCACGTAGATCATATTCTAATAAGCAGCCCCAGATATGTTCTACGAAAACTCGTGATCAGTGTGATCCCAACCCGTACAATGTAGTGTAAAAATATGCAGTAGTACATGATTTAGTATTTGTGTCTAGGCTATAAATAAATTGCCATTTAAATAAACGAAATTAATAATTAAAACAGAGGAACGTTGGATTTTAATACTTAATAGCCATGTGATGAAAAATTAATCGGCGAAATATCGAAGCCAGGGTATTTAATGCAACTCATGAAGGATTTAGTTAAGGATGAGGAATAATTTTCATCTAATAAAGGCTGGTTGAACTGGAGTTTTTTTACGATCAAATCCAAGTTTGATCAATGAATATTCGCAACTCTTTCAAACCTGGAAATAAGGATAGAAATTGTCATGGAAAACAAATATGACAAATTCATGTAAGCCATATCTGAGGTGTTTTGAAATAATCTTTTATGCTTCTGCACGGTCTCCGCATTCAAGATATGATTTTACATCTTCGGTACACAAGCACTAGGAAATGCTTATAAAGTATTACATGCTAACATATCGTTTAACATGATACTTCACTGGTTTATTTTTACTGTAAAGTAATATAACTTGGAAATATATCTGAACGGCTCTTTTTACAACAGCATTTTTGGAAGCATTTTATGAAGTAAACCCACCGTGCATGAATATTGGGCGGAAAGCTGTGGGGGAAAAAAAAAAAAAAATGGAATTGAAGGTTAAAATTTTGTAGTATTCGAGAAAAGGACTACATAAGAGGGAATGAACGAATAGGAATTTGTTTAGAGAGTTTGGAGGGATGGTGACAAACCGCTACACGTATCTCAGAGAGCAGAATGCTACAATAAGGATGCTAATTCAGATGAATTGTGAATAGAAATTTCTATAGAGTCGCATGGAACAAAAAACAAGGAAAGTTATTGCAGACAATTATTAGAAAATGCGTTTCTCAATAGCATTATTGTATAGTGAGACCATTCATTATCACAATAATTCAATATAGAGCTGTAGACTTTTTTTTTTTACTATTAAAATGGCCCGACAACTTTTACAAGGAATTATAATTTGGAATCCTTTTCCACTAAAAATACTGAATTATAGGAAAAAATATTACAAATCGTCTTGCCGATGAAAACGGAATTGTAATTGGGGAAAAATCAACTAAGCTTGAATTTTCCCCTGGTTCTAAAATGACAATTATTGCATTTTCGTTTAACTAGTTTTGCAGCCCGCTATATCCATTTCTCGTAACTATTTACATGCAATACAGTTTCATTTTATTATTATGCGTGACAATTCCAAGAACGCATCGCAAGAGGGCACACCATTCGACAGAATCAACTGGCGTTTCTCTTCCTTCCCCATCTGGGCATGTTGAAATTGTTCAGAGTTGAATCTTCTATTATCAGCATTGGAGGAGGAAGAATTGTAATCTCTGTGGTAGACTTGTTATTCAAAGAATTATAAATTTAATTTATAGTAAAACTAAGTGAAAACTTTCAACATCTGTCTCTAATCCAAAGTATTTTAGTAATAAGGTGTGACACCTTTTGGCCACTCATATATAGAAATATGACTTCTGCATTACTTCAACCTTGGTATCATTTCTGGGTCTGGCTCCTATTGATTGCTTTTGCACAGAAGTGGTTGCTGAGCTGAGATACGAGTGGTTCTGCTCTGGTGATGGGAATGAGCCTGCCATTGAGCAGAGCTGCTTCTCAGAGCCCCCTCTCTGTGGCAGGGTGGGCCTGTAACTGACCGGAACCACCACCACCGCTGTTGAGTAAAATGATCCTTTGGGTCACTTGCACTTAGTTTAGAGTGATCTAGGGGATTGCCTGAGTTTTTGGAGACTTCTCTTCACTTGTATTGTGAAGGGAACCTGCCATATTCCTCTAGTATTAAAACTTATTTCTCAGGATGAAATACTCCAATAAAGTGGTTATTGAACAACTCCACTTTGTCCTCTGCATCAGTCACTCTATTCCCATTTTTATCATTGTCAATGTCATTCTTTCACAATCATTTCTCCTCCTACTGGCCACATAACTAAAAAATTCCCTAGGATTATATTTTGATCTTAGTGCCAATTTCTTCTAATATTCCAGTTTCACCTTCCTTACCATATTTAGTCACTCTCCTGACCTGAGTCTTATATTCTTCATGCATCTGCTCCCCACTCCCCTCTCTTTATATCTCTTCCATAGCCTCTTTTTCACCTGCAGTTCCTATTTTATATTGTTTGTCATCCACTTTACACCAAATTGTGTCCTCTTCTTCACTTGTGGAATACAGCTTACTATTGCTGCTAACAAATATTCCTTCACAATTTTCCAAGCACTAATAATATCCCAGCCTTCCAATTCCTCCCTCCATCAAATTTCCCCAAGTTGATATCTAAGACTATTATAATCACCTGCCTTATAATTCCACATATGTTCCCGTCTCTTTGATACTCCTGCATGTCTATTCATCTTCCAAGTCAAAAACATATGGTCACTCTCTCCAACTGGTGGGAGAGATGTCATCTCAGTTATTATCAACTCTTCTGATGCTATGACCAAATCCAAAACTCTTGAACCTCTTGTTCCCTCTATTACATGTTGCCTAAGACATCTGTCCCTCAAGTGTTCCAGAAATGCATGTAGTAATAAGGGAATTCCATTCCCTTATTACTACATGCATTTTCCTCTTTCCAACTTATACTGCTATAGTTAAAATCTCCCATAACAATCATTCTTCTTGCACTTGCCAAGCTCAACTACCTAAACATCTCCTGCTCCCCATCCTCTGTTCTCCTTGGCTTGTAGTAACATTCCACTAAATATTCTGTCCTGCCCACCTCTACCTCACACCATATGCTTTCAAAACCGTTATTGTCACTGCCTTCCAAAGCCTCCACTCTTAGAAGACATAAGTCATCAATTATCATAAGCTGTACTCCACCACTGCGTTTCCCCTTCCTTTGCTGTACCCTGCTACTTCTATTCCTGTTATTATATCATCTTCAGTCAACCATGTCTCAGAGATCCTAATAATCTTTGGCCATGCTGATGCTATCAGCACCACCAATTCATCTCCTTTATTCCAGATACTCCTGACATTATCATAAAGCATAAAAATGTCACTGCTTCTATACCTATCATTGTCCCCTCTCAACCCCACTGGACTCAGTGTTACTTGATGTCACCCCCAAAAGAGGCCACCCCTACTACCATCCACCCTGGGAATTATAATTTCCCTGCACATTGACACACTGATTCGTTCAGAAAACAGCAGTTTCTCCAGATGCCTACATCCTTCCTCATTTAAATGCAAGTGGTCTCTTGTATACAGCTCCTTTCTGTCCTCAAAATGTCCTCCAAGCATCCACATATTCCAATTCTCTCTCTTCTGACACATTCTGGCTATTATGCTATTCATTATTACTGCTCTTCTGCTCAGCTCGTCATTATCATACCTGGGTCACACACATTATCTTTCCTCTCTGCATTTTCTTTTGTACAACCTGAAGTATGAATCTCAGATCTCTCGCCACCCAATTTACACTGCCTCTCAAGTCATTTCTGCCTACCATCAATCATTTCATTCACCCTTTCACACCTCTTAATTGCCATAGCCACACTTTCTGTTGTTCCTCTAGGTAAACACTCCTCTGGCATTCTATCATGCACTCAATGGATAGTGGGGGTGTGTGGAGTGGAGCGCCCTCCTGTGATGAGTCCTTGGATGCCTTGGAGATGTCACTGAATAATAATGATAATATTGTCATTTTTATGCTGTGAAAATGTCCTGGTGATTTATAGGTACAGTATCAGTTTTTTTTTAAAATTATGCACTGTTATTTTTTAAATCCATTAAGCCAGCTAGCATTCCCGTTATAGGAATTAGACCATTTTAAAACAGAAATTTAATCATATATTTCTTTTTTTCTGAGTGAGTGGTAAAATTCAGTAAAGATTTTTTATGCATATAGAAGAATGTAAAACAAAAAAACATGGTGCCATTTAATTTAGTAAGTTAGCTTAAATAAATGATAGCTGACAAAATTAACCAGTCAATCCTAGACTGATGAATATTTTAAACATCTATTGTAGAAATGCATTATCTGTATATCTAATATTTGCAGGCTGTTTCCAATGAGCTTCTTGTCTGCATATCTGCGTTAAGAAACATAGAAATGTAACACCTCTACTCAGTTAAAAGGAAAAATAATATATCTAATATTCTATTACAGCATTCTGATCCTGATTATTCCTGTGCATATGTTGTTCTGTATACAGATACAGACCTGAAAGGATATGGCCTTTCTTTTACCATTGGTAAAGGAACTGAAATAGGTAAGTAAACTGTTTTTTATTATTATTTAGTAGCATGTCTTGTCTTAAGTTTTCACTAAACATTGAGGTTCTTTAGCTGTGGACTTCACAACCGTGAACCCCCCCCCTTCCCCTTGAGGATAAGGTGGTTGGCCCTATGCCTCCCAAGTTCCTCACGTCTTGGATGGGAATTGAACCCGGGTCTTTGTCTATACCAATTGAGCTACGGAGGCTCGTTTAGTAGCATGTAGTGGCTATTATTATTATTATAGTAGTGTATAGTAGCTATTATTATTATTTGTTATCAGGTAAGAAAACATCAAGTGAGAATCAGCCAGTGCTGATTCTCACATAAACGCTGCGACACTGCAGCACCCCTAAGGAAAAAATGAACAATTTAAATTTTGTTTGCGTTTATAAATAATAACAATGCTTACATTATATAAATGCAATACAACATATTAAAATCTACAGCTTATGTTTTGACATTGATTGAATAGTTAATAATTGGAATTGTTCTATTAACGCTTTAGATTACGAAACAAATGCACTGCAATCTAATGCCGATATTCGTTTGCGCTTGTCATTGACGTTACGTCATTTCAGACACTGCCCAAACGGCAGTGTATTTTTAGTATCCTCACGCACGTTCTGCGAGATATGAAACGTTTATTATTAGTGCGTGTGCGTGGTGAACTACTTTTTGTCAATATTATTTTATTTTGTTAAAATAACATATAATTATTTATTTATTAAAGATATAAGGCTGAATTATGACGAGTGCCACTGTTGAAAATATGAAAAGAATTATATTTTTTCAATTATTGTTACACGAAACAAATACACTGCGATCTAACCGATATTCATTTGCGCTTGTCATTGCTATTGATATGAAACTTATTATTGGTGTTTATTCGTGGTGAGGATGAAATATTTTTAATAAAGCAATTTTTAATATGTAAATTTATTTATTAATGAATTCGTTATTGATTATAATTTTTTTTTGTTTTGTTTTTATATATGCAACACCTCTATTTAAAATTTTCACCGGCCGCCACTGCAATCAGCACACTTAACTTGTATCCAATCTCTTGGTGGAGAGTGTGGTTAATACTGGTGACTTTTTAAGTACATATGGAGAAACGTTTTTAAAATCCTTTGTCTGGTTGAAGAAGTTTAGTTCTCATACAGTATTGTAGAATTCCAACTCAGAGCCTTGGAGGTTTAAGAACGTGACAATATACATCCTTATAAACACTTAAACCATATTCTTAAAATTTACATTTGCTGATAGTATCACATAAAAGAAGCTCAATCTTTGCAGCAATACTTATCTTAAAGTTTATATTTAGCTTTATATTATATGTAAAAGAAGTTACTTTTACCTTCTTGTCATGTCAGCTCTGTTTATTTGGGATCCTCTGGTCTATTTGATACAGCGTTTAGCAAGGTCAATTAATTCGTTAAATGAGTTTTTTGTATAAGTTGGGGGTCGTGGTTACTGCCGCTCGGACGTTTTCAGTGGTGTCATATCACTTTCCTTTCATTGGCAAATGAAGAGAAAGAAGTCACGGGGTGCTAAATCAGATGAATACAGCGAGTGATCCAACACACAAACTTGGTTTTTGCTCAAAAACTGTCTCACAATGTTCGAACGATGAGATGGTGCATTATCGTGCAAAAGTGACCAGCAGCCTGCATCACGATAATTCATGCCATATGCGACGAATTCTCTCTATCAATCGCTTCAAAACTTTGAGATAAAACTTACCACTGACCATTTGGCTAGGCGGAATGAATTCTTTGTGGATAATTCCCTTGGAATCGTAGAAACAAATCAGCATTGTTGTTACTTTTGATTGCTCCAAGTGATATATTTTTTTTTTTATTGATGCCCCTCTTCTGGTGGTCTCCATTCAGCACTCTGGCACTTTGCTTCGGGCTCATACTCAAAACACCACGTTTTGTCACCACTAACGATCGTTTCAAGAAAATTTGAGTTCTTATGAGCGGTTTTAATAAGGTCCTTGTAGTGTTCAATTTGATATATTTTTGGTCGTCAGTCAACTTGTGGGGAACAAATTGCAAATTCAATTTACGAAGGACCAAACTCTCGGTCAAAATGTTGTGCACAGTTGATTTTGGAATCCCCAATTCATCTTCAATCAATCAATCTCGCAGTCGATTTCAGGTTTTCTTTGATGAAATTATGCATTCTTTGGATGTTAACTTTGCTCAGTCCAGTTTTTGGAATGCCTGGCTTTTCGTTGTCCTCAAGTGTCTCACGATCACTTTGAAATCGGTTAAACCACTCTTAAACTTGAGTTCGGAATAAGCATTCATCACCATATGCTTTTTGAAGCATCGATGTGTTTCGGTAAAACTTTTACCAAGTTTAACACAAAAGTCAATTGAAGCTCTGTATTTGAAACTCATTTTCCGACCATTTGCCAAAACATGTCACTCTTGGCCCTATAACTCGTCTTCTAATGAAACAAATGTCATAAACAGTTGACACAACACTAATGAAGGTTGCCGCTTTCGACAAGAAAAAGATACAACAGGTGGCGCCACTAGTTTCTTCTATTTTCGAAAAGTTCGGTTTCTTTTTGGACAGTAGGTGTATTTCCGGTAGTCTACAATTACTGATTTCATTGTAAATATCAAGTGGATATTAAATCAGTATTATTTCAAAGCTGAATACAGAAACTATAAAAATTTCATATGAAATTTGACCAGATATCTTACGGGAATACATTCGCTGGTGTTTACGAGTTGCCCTAGCCGTACCCTATAGGAGACATGCCTGCTATAACAGCATCCATATATTTACCTCCTATTGGTCCATTTTGCTAAGGTTTCACTGGCCTGACAGCTGTTTCAAACTGGTTGGTTTTCATCATATACCAGGCAGAAACTTCGAGAGCAAAAAAACTCAGCACTAAGGAACTCGAGACATCGGAAAGGTGTATTTTTTCATAAGCGAACTCTCGGCCAGTGCGTAAAAGTATTTTTTTAAAATAAAGAGCCAAAAGGTTTCTTCACTTCAGTGACTCAAAATTATAAAACTCAAGTGGATATTAAATCCAGCATTATAGGAGACATGCCCGTCATAGCAGGCATGTCTCCTATAAGGTACGGCTAGGGCAACTCGTAAACAACAGTGAGTGTATTCCCATAAGATCTCTGATCATATTTCATATGAAACTTTTATAGTTTATGTATTCAGCTTTGAAATAATGCTGGATTTAATATCCCTTTGATTTTTATAATTTGCATCGCTGACGTGAAACCTTTTAGCTCTTTATTTTAGTAAATACCGATATAATTTTTTTTTTTTTTTTTTTTTTTTTTTTTTTTTTTTTTTTTTTGGCAGTTTGTGTACTATAAGTACTGCACCTCTAAATGTTTTGGGATTGATATATATATATATATATATATATATATATATATATATATATAATAATAATAAAGGATCTCAGATATAAAAAAAAATTAACATCTCGCCTCCATGGAGTCAGAGACTCATCATAGGAAGTACACACTATCACAAGCAAAACGCATCCAATTGTGCTTTAAACTGATTCAATGTGTACTGTAATATTTATTTGATTTTAATGTTTTTTACTTTTAATTTAATTATATATTTGTATTAATTACTTATTTAGTTACTTATCATCAAACCTTCAAACTGCATCTTTATGTTCTTTTCCTTAACAGTCGTAACATTGAGTTTGTAGTCATTGCTTGAGCTAGTTCAATCACTTTTAATCCTCTCTGGCTATAATTTGACTCCCCCCCCTCTCAAGGTCGCAAGTATGCTATTTTCACGTGTACATAGTCTAGACTTGGGAAGTGCTTCGGAGCTCGAACCAATTCCTTTGTCTATCTTGCTGACTTTCTCTTGCACTGATCTTTAAAAATTTATTTGTTTTTAGACTGTGCCATTAAAGATCACGTAGAGGAATTGTATGTCTTTCCTATACATGCAAGAGAAACGTCCAGCACAACACAGAAATATCTTTAAAATTTCAACTCTAATTCAAGCAACGGTTTAAATTAAAAATCAGTCAAGCGTGGTTATTTTATCTTCAGGACACGCAGGTTCTATATTTTATGAGACAGTGCATTGGCAAGTCAGAATCAGGCAAGCTATTAACAAACAAAACTGTTTATTCATTCTAAAACAAGGAATTACATAGATTAATTCTACACATATCAAAATATCTATCTCTAATTTAACTCGGCTAAATGACAATGGAGACAAAGTAAAGCATGTGTCTGGTTCTCCGCTCGATTAGATTAGTATCTCTCGCTTAAGCCTTTTGATCTAAAACAATATACATGCTCATAACAATCAGACACGTGATTAGACTTATATATACTCATAAGTAACTTAACTCAGACTAAAACAGAATTAGGCATAACTTAACTTTACAATCAATTTGGGGGGCTGCCGTAGTCCCCCTAGTATTGACATAAAGATTGAACAGTAATGGTACCAGTACTGAACCCTGTGGAACTCCACTTGTAACCTTCCTACTCTGTAACCAGTAACCTGATATCCAAATCCATATGTTGCAACTTAAAAATTAACTTATGTGGCACCCTGTCAAAATTCTTTGAAAAATCCAAAAAAAAATAAAAAATTACAGCTTATGTCTTACACTCACCCATTGTTTTTACTCTATTGTAAAAGGTTACCAGATTACTGAAACAAGAGGGTCCATTAACAAATCCATGCTGGCCTGCATAAATAATATTGTCCTCATTTACCCAATTCTATATATGAGCTCTTACCAGTTTCTCCAAAATCTTAACAACTACAGAAGAAATACAAACAGGCCTATAGTTTGATACCTCCATTCTACTGCCACTCTTCCTTTCACTTTCCATTAACCTGTCCCATCGCAAGACTTTCATTAAACAGCCAAGCTAATGGCATAGTCAGTTCCATGGTGAAAACGTGATGAAATTCCATCTAGGGCACGCTGCTTTAATTCACATTGAGTGTACTCAGTATTTGGAATACATTCTCTCCCTTCACTTCTAACACTTCATCACTCATTATCCTTCTAGGAATATAGATTGTTGTACCAGAATGAAACAGTCTAATAAAGTGATCATCAAAAGTTAAACTATGTCATCCGCTTTGGTCAGCCAATTCCTCTCTCCATCCTCAAGGTAATCCATCCACTATCATTTTCCTCCTTACTTGCCACATAGTGAAAAATATCCTTGGGATTGTCCTTGGATTGCAGCATCAATCTCCTCTCATATTCTAATTTCTTTCTCCTTACAATACTAGTCACTTTCCTAGCCCAGAGCCCTGTGTTCTTCATGTAACTGTTCTCCACCTCTCTCTTTATATCTTCCATAATCTCTTTTTCTTCCACAATTCCCCTTTTATTTCTCTTATCCATTTGATTCCAAATTGCTTCACTCGAGGTATACAATATTCCATTGCTGTCAACAACTTTTTCTTAAATATCTCCTATGCACTAATGACCCATTCTTCCTTCAAATTCTTTCATCCATTGCACTGCTGCCAGGTGGTTTCTAAGTCTATGATAGTTTCCTGCCTTATAATTCCACATAGATTCTTTCTGTTTTGATACCTGTTCATCCTCCAAAAAGGAGCAAGTATGACATCTCAGTCACAATCAGATTCTCTGGTGCTATGAACAAATATGAAACTCTTGATCCTTGTGTTCCCTCCACCACATGCTGCCTAAGACAGTTTTCCCTAAAGAAATCCAGAAAAAAAGTTCTCTTATTGATGCATGCTGTCTCCTTTGCCCAATTTACATCACTATAGTTGAAGTTCCCCATAATGATCTCTCGTGCACTTTGCCTAAATATTTCCTGCTCATCACCAGTTATGTTCCTTGGTCTGTAGCAACATCCCACTGAATATCTTGTTATGTAAATATCCATCTCACAGCATATACTCTCCAAGCCATTAGTATTATCTACACTGTGATTTTCTACTCTGAGAGGGCAGAATTCATCTCTTACCAAGTAACACTTCCACCACCACCACCACCACCACATTTATCCTCCCTATTCTATCACTGTCAGAACATCCTCCTCCTCATAACCAAGTTTTACTGATACCAACAACTGTGAAGTCACATGATCAGAAAGTATCTGATTTTATCAAAGTATGGAAGACAATTGCTTCCTATGGAGGACGAGCAAGATAATTCATGCTTTGGATATTAGAAGGAACGATCAAGAGAGTTTATGGTGGTGGAAACAAATGATTCAGTTGGAAATAGAGACTGAGGGCAGATATCAGGAAATTATTGAGGAAAGTGAAAGATAACAGTTTAGTGGAAAGGGTTGCCAGTGTGTTGTCGAGGTATAACAATCATCAATTTCCTGATTTGTATCCCCAAAGGGTGTTCAGATTACTATGACGGCCATACATGATTAAGTTTACATTATTATTAATCTCCTATCAACAGTTTTCCTTGAAATCACTCTATTATTTGTGAGCACTCCAATATTGTCATATCTCACGTTTCATGCTTCTAAGGCATGTCTGACTGAATCAATCCACCTAGGCCTTGGTCTTCCTCTTGCTCTTTTTCCTGCCATCTTGGCATCAAATGCCTGTTTTGCTAACTTTTCCTCTCCTATTCTGTTTAAGTTATAATACCACCTTAGATAAGCCCTGCTCACACATTCTTGAATGCAACCAATGTTAAATTCCTTCCTGATATCTTAATTTTTAATGATTCTGCCATTGATGCCATCTGTTCATTCCCCTAATCTTTCTCAGAACTCTTATATCTGTGGTCTCTAAACTTTGATCAAGTGCTTTATTTCTAACCAACTCTCAGATGCATAACTTAAAACTGGTTTGAACACTGTCTTGTACTTCTAGTTTAGTGTTTTGGCTGATTTCTCTCTTATTCCATATAAATTTATTCAGCTGGCTACGGACCATACCAGCTTCCCTTATTCTGTTGTCTATTTCCAGATTTCACCTGTCATCTTCACTAAAAATTTTGTCTAAATAGGAGATATATTTTATTTGTTCTATAGGATCTCCATTTAGAATACAGCTGACGTTTTCTAAACTCCTGCCTACTATCATAGTTTTGGTCTTTTTATTGCTGATTTTCACCAAATTTGTTATAGCTGTTATTCAATTTAGTTAATAAATCCTGGGGACTAGATGTTTTTAGGAGTACAACATCATCTGCATAAAGCAAAGAACTGTTTGACATCTCCAATTCTAATATTATGCTTGATGCCACTTTCTTTCATAATGTGATCCATATGGATGAATAAGAGTGGAGATCATGTGCATCCTTGTCTTGAAGTTATAAGCTTCTATATATGAGTTGCCCTAGTCCTGAAAATAGTTCAGGCACAAACTTGTTTGCCTACACTTGGATAAAGGATTTAACCAAGTATATAATTTCTTGGTATCTTTAATTTATAGTATAACCAAGTGGACAAACTTCCAACTTGTCTTGCCCCTGATTTTACATCAAACCATCTTCCTGTATTTCCTTCAATTCTAACTGCTGACTGACCAATTTAAATATAGACTGTGTATTGATCTGTATAATGTTCCATTCACCCCACATAATTGTAGTGTTTTGAAAAACTTTTCTCTGGGCACCTTGCCATATGCCTTTTCCAGATCTGCAAAATTCAAGTACAGGTCCTTGTCATATTCCCATGATTTCTCAACTATTTGTCTTAAAGTGAAAATCTGATCTCAACAACCTCTGTTTGACTTGAACCTCGGCTCTTCTCCAAGTCTCTCTTCCACAATCTTTCTCAACCTCTTTTCAAGTATGCTTTCATAAATCTTACCTGGAACACTTAGTAGAGAAATTCCCCTGTAATTCACACATTCAGTTTTATTCCCTTTTTTATAGATGAGTACTATGAGAGCTCTACTCAAAGGATCAGGAACTCAACCTTCTGAAAAGAATTATGCAGTGTAGCTACTGCAAAACTTTTATACCTCTATACTTTAGCATTTCTCATCAAATATCATCTACTCCAGCTGCCTTTCCACATTTCAAGTTTTTGATGGCCTTTTTTTTCCACCTCAAGTATTGATATGTACTCCTCTTTGCATTCCTCTTGAACATTTTCTATTATGATTCTGACTGCTTGGTTCATTTAATAGTCTTTCAAAGTAATTACTCCAGACATCTAGGATATCCTTATCTTCAGTTTTCATGTCACCTTTATCATCTTTGATTCCTTTTACAGTACTCTTTCCTCCATTTCTAAGCTTCTTCAATAGCCTCCAAAACATTTTGTCACCTTCCTTATGGTTCATTTTTCTTCCGTATTTTCTTCCGTATTTTTACACACAGCTTAGCTCTCTTACATTTTTCTTTGTATTCTTTTAGGGCAGTGTTTCTCAAACTTCAGTTATCCACGTGCCCCTTCTTAAATTTTCATTATTACCAAGTACCCCCTTATCAAATAATAAATAAATAATGCATATTTCATTGTAAATGTCTATTTTATTTGAATTTATATGTTCATGTAAACAAAAAATAAGATTTATTTTTAATAGAACAAAATTTGGAATAGGTTCCTCTTCACTTCCCATCCATGAAAATCCACATTTCAAGTAATTCATATCATACTAAAGAAGATTTTTCATCTTCTTCCTAGTTGGTTCTCTAGAGATGTTAGACGACCCACCCTTATCAATTTCATTTGATCCAGATGCAATATCAACATTTTCTTGTTGCTTACAGCTACTTGTATTTGCTATATTGCTCTCTTTTGTGGGTTTTATAAATCCGATCTTTAACCAATGATCCATACTTAAGAATTCGAAAGCTAAAAAAATTACCATATTTACTCGAATATAACTCGCACTTTTTTTTCCAAAATTAAAACTAAAAAATCGTGGTGCAAGATATGTGCAGGGATTTTCGGAAACTAAAGTTTTCAGGAAAAAAAACTGCAAATGGTGTGACTTACCAAGAAGCTCCTACTCGCTATTGCTACTTTAGGCATCGAGAACAGTTTCCTTGTGTGCATCATTAAAGTTATCTACCCAAATAGCTTCATCTTCTTTCCCATTATTTCAAGCAAAAATTACCAGTAATTTACAAGACTTGAGTAGAGCAGCTATGAAGAAGTGCATATGATTGGTGCGGTATTAACAAAAGATCGCATGAACCAAAGACAAATTAGCATTTCAACAGTTGAGTTGAAATGCTAATTCTCTTCACCCAAATTCCATAATATCTGAAACACATTCACTATATATTTCTTAGTTTTAACACGTTAACGATGGGGTAGTGCCAAGCAAAACCATATGTTGCACCAGCAACATATGGTTTTGCTTGAGTCTATACAGCAGTTTCTTCTGGAGGGAAGATATGATCATTAGTTAGTGATGTTTTTATCCCAGTTGTCTCTAATTGCACTATTTGTTGAGAAATATAATGATTCCATGCGTTAATGATGCATAGCTGAAAATTACCACGTACCCCCTGAAGACCTTTTGCGTACCCCTGGGGGTACGTGTACCACACTTTGAGAAACACTGTTTTAGGGCATGTGCTGACTTATTTGTTAGGAACTTTTGGTATGCTTTCTTCTTTTCCAGGACTGCTTCTTTAACTTTTTTGTGTCCACCATAGTGTTCTTATTTTTCTCTCCATGCAGACAACTTTATCAGATATCTCCCTAGTTGAAGCAATCAGTTTTCTTCAGAGTTTGTCACTGAGACTCCAAAGTTTGGTTCTAGTTTTCAGTTTGTTTCTTTTTTTTCTTCAATATTGTTTGTATAGTTAAGTCTACAATTTACTTGTAAATGCTGCTCAACTTTAATTATTTTTAAAACTTTTTTACATACTGTTCTTTTCAATGTGATGTTCTGTTTATATCATGCTTAGTAATGGTCACTTTGAATTTCAAATCCTCTGTACATTCTTGTATCATGAATGAGCATGAAGATATCACTATCAACAATGACGTAGTCAGTGAGGCTTTTCTGATTTCTTGTCTTCTCTCCATGTGAACTTGGGCACATCTTTATGTTGAAATATTTTTTTCAACACTTTTTCCATTTTCTTTGTCAGCTGCCTGTTCTAATGACTCAAAAAATTTCTCCACGTCTTCCTTGGAGAAACCTGTGGGATCATAGGCACAAATGTTTTCATTCTCCATATCCCCATTTTGAACTTTGCCCACATAATTCTGCTTGAAAGTGCCTTCCAATCAAGAAGTTTATCTTCATGTTTAATGTTGAATGCCATCACTTCTGCTTGCTTTCCTTGATCATTATTGCCTAAATATAACATGCTATACTTATTATTTAGTAAGATATCATCTGTTTTTGTCTGTGTCTCAGTGATGCCAATTATATCCATGTGGTACTCTTTCAATATTTCTGCAAGTTTGATTTCCTTTCCATTAGTACTCCTTATATTGATGAATCCTATCTTTAGTTCTTGATGTTGGGTTTATTCTTTTTCTAGATGTTGAGTTGGAGCGTGTTCCACTAGCTGACTTTTCATTGTTTACCCTGGTTCCCTAACAAAAACAGTTGGTGCCTTGTTTAACTGGGCGATGCCCCAGCTGGCATAAAATCTCATCATGTTGTACCATCATATGCGTTTCTGGTTTAAGTCCAGTAGAGAGTACAATTTGGTTGGCTAAGTCCCAAATTGCCAGCCCATCCTCGCTTGTTCAGAACCCAGTAGATACCTACTGACAGGACAAACTACATGAAGGTGAGGATTGGGCATTAAGTCAGAAGCACCAGTCAGTTCTCCACATTCCTGAAAGGTGATGTGGAGGTCTCCTCCCAGTTATTTGGCATTGACCCTTAGCGACCCACAAGGGCAGGTGTGGTGAGGAAATTACAACCAACTAGTGACTTGGGTAGACTGGTTGTATACTTTAAAGTGAACTGTTATTTTTATTTACAAATGCCTGGAGTATCAGAAATAAGAGGGATATAATTGTTTCACTGATTGAGTTTATTCACCCAAAATTTTTTTGCAATTAGTGAATGGTTGACTGAAGATGATCTTGTGATAGAGAATAGAAATGGAAGGTTACAGTTGTTTTTCGTGAGGATAGAAAGGACAAGAAGGGAGGTGTGTGTGTGTGTGTGTGTGTTGGTGGCTGCTGATGATAGCAGTTGAATTATGTCTGCATAAGGTAGGCGTGAAAGAGGGAAATAGCAGAAATGGTTTCGAGGAAGTGAGGTGGAGGTTGACAGGAAGAGACATTTAGTGGGATATTGCTATAGACCAGGGAGTGTCGAGGGAGGTGATGAAGCAATGTATAAAGAACTTGAGTTGGTGAACAAGGGAAGGGTGATTTTAATTATGGAAGTATAGATCGGAAGGAAGGATAGCCTTTGGGAATAAGGAAAATGAATTTCTAGTGTTCTTGAGAGACAACTATCTTAGGCAATAAATAAAGGAGAGCACATGAGGATCAAGAGTTTTAGATCTGATCATTTCATCACAGAATGTCATTGTGAGTGAAGTTTCGCACTTTCCTCCAGTTGGTGAAAATGATCACATGGGCTGTGGCTAGCCACATGAAGACTTCTGTGAGGAAAGGATATATGTAGAAGCATAATGTTGGTGATTATGACAAGCTTAGGAGGCAGCTTGGAGCTATAGCATGAAATGAGAAGTTGAGCAGAAAGAGAATAAATGCTGATTGGGAACTAACAAAGAAATCTTAACAGCATCAATGTCTGAATGTATTCTGAAGGTTAGAAGGCTAAATGAGGTAGATGTGAAATGGATGAATAATGAAATCTGGAAGGAGGCACTTTGGAAGCAGCACAAGATGAATCTCTATATTATCTCTCTCAAAACAGGCCACACTGAAGATCAAGTTACCATGACAACACAGTCACTCAAAATCTTGATTATTATTAGTAGTAGTAGTAACACCAGATCTCCACAGAGTCAAAGACTAATTAGGTAGTTTGATCTTCTAATAATCAGTTGCTGAAGCATATAAAGAGCAGGCCAGCAGATTTGTAGTACAAGCAGAAAATAGCAATATTAATGATATTGGGATGAGTTTAACTGGTGATATAAAATTATTTGCATGATTCAAAACTGGAGAGTAATGAGAAATTAAGCAGATGTTGTGACCTTACAGGAGGACTTGAATAAGTTGTATGATTGGACAATAGTATGGAAACTGTCACTTCAATGTTGCAAAGTGTATGGTCCTGAAATTTGATATGCAGTAATAGGATGCAAAGTATACACTTGGCGAGGAAATTTTGGAGGAAGCTGAGAAGACAAGCGACATTGGAGTATTGGTGGATGAGGATCTGAAGTTCAGAGGCTATATTGTGCAAGTTGTAGGCATCACATCAAATTATGGCAATGATGTGGAGGACCGTAATGTGCAAAACTAAAGAGATTCTGGTTCCATTTTATAAGGCCTCGGATGGATTAGTGTGCACAGATTTGGTCCACTGTTTTGCATGGTGATGAGGATATGTATATTGGAGAGGGTCCAGAGAAGACTGACTGATGTCATAACTGGTCTTTGGACTGTGGGATATGAGGACAGATTGAGGGAATGCAGTTTGCAAAATAGAAGTGAATAGAAGGAAGAGAGGGAATGTGATTCAAACATTTAAATTGGTAAAGGGTTTTTACTGAGTTAATGTGGAAAAAATTTTTTATAGAATGGGAGAAGGAGGTAGAACAGGGGAACGCCTCTGAAAGCTGTTTAAGGAGGGTGTGAGCAGGGATACAAGGAGCAGGTTCTTTGCATGGAGAATTGTTGGTGAGAGGTATGCATTCCTGATATTGTGTGAATGCAGTTACATTGAATGAGTTTGAAGCATGGTGCAATGGGCTTTATGTGCAACAGTTTGTGCCTCCCACAATTAATCTTTGACTCCATGATCTTATGTTACTACTACTAATAATCAACATTTTGAGTAACTGTGTTGTCCTGGTAGTTTGATCTTCAGTGTGGCCTGTTTTGAGTGATATAATGTAGAGATTAAATAATGGTTTGCAAATCAGTAAGTAGAGGTGCGTCAGATATTCAGTCATTTTACAGGAAATAAGGCTGTGGTAATATATCACATGGATTCTGTGACAGTGTGCTAAGGAGAAAACAATCCAACATAAGTCAATAGCATGGCTAAGTTTTTGTCACTCTTTGCAAGTTCATAGCTGTGTGACTTCTTTTAGTGACAGTTTCAATAATTGATAAAATATCATATTACTGGCATCCTTCTTACATGGGTACCCCTGGCAACTTCACCAGTGCTGCAGTGTTCTTACACTACTACTTGGGCTTTAAAAGTTTAAGTTTGGCTATATCTCTGAGTTGAAAGGTAAAAATATACAATTATACATAAGTTGGTGTTATCTCGCCTTCATTGTCCTCTTTTGTACCGCTTAAATACTGCTCTGTCTTTTCTGTTTGGTAATTTATGGAAAAATCAAATAAAATCACTTGAATTATTATTATTATTACGGGTATCTCCATGGAGTCAGTAGACCCAATGCGGGAGACCTAAACTAACAAAACAATATCATATCTCTTCTTGAATTCATTTACTGACGAACTCACAACTAAGTCAGGCAATGAATTCCACTCATTCACCACCCTCCAGGCAAAAAACCTCGTTCTCACACCCTTGTTAACCACACTTTTCTTTAATTTCCAGGGATGACCTCTTGTTCTTTCATCACTATCACACAGTTGAAACATTTCCCCTGCATCAATCTGATAAAAACCTTTTAGTAATTTAAATGTTTCTAGCATATCCCCTCTTCTCTGCCTATCAACCAACCTCTGCAATCTACAAGCTCTCAATCTATCAATGTAGGGAGCATTTTTTACATTTTATAAAGTTTAAATGAAGTTTGCTTCAAGTCAGGCATGTTTCATTCATTATTTGGACTAAAATCAGTTAATTGTTTATTTATTTTATTAAAGTATATTTTATTTTCTGTATAATGTTTGTATTTTGATTGTAGTTCTGAATTTTTCAGTTGTGGAAGCTGTGAAGACTTTGTCTCCATTAGTTGTGGGAAGACAACTTAACGGTATTTTCAACAATTTTGGGAGTTTCTGGAGAGAGTTAACTAGCGATACTCAGTTGAGATGGGTATGCTTATTGTGACTTCTTTGAAGGCTGTACAGTATCAATAAATTTTTATAATATAAAGTATCAATAATTTCAGTCCTGAAGATATTTTCAGGCACAAACTTTCTTTGCTCACACTTGGATAAAGGATCAAACTAAATTTATTATTAGTATCAATAAAAATGCATACATTTCAAAAATGTTCCTAAAATACCTAGTTTTATGTTCTTAACAAAAATATTTTAGATATAAATACATTATGAAAGAGGGAAAGTAAGAAGACAGCATTACATTGTAATTATATGATCATGGGGTGTGATTGATGGAGTTTGATCTAATCATGTTTTCTTGGCATCACTAATCTTTATGCCAAGAGGGAAAGTGAAAGAGTTGTTATTTTGGTAGGTATGAATCATTTAAAAGGCAACAAACAATAAATATTGTAAATCTGTTGCCATAGTATGATAGGTGCAAATTGAGATGGTTCAGTTGAAAATCAGTCAGCAAATAGGCAGTGTAGGAGGAATGGTCTATATAATATATAATATTCATTAAAGCTTGATTTGTTTCCTCAGTCTGAAGAAAAGGCTGGTTATATTCCACTAATTCGAGCCCTACCCAAGGGCCTATGAGTTGTGGAAATACTTTCTGAAAATGAAAGCTATGCCGAACAAAGCGGCCTTTTGCAGCTGCCCAATTTTTAATCCATCTAACTCGAGTGCTTCTAGATGTTTTTTCAATGTTTTAGGGATGGCGCCTAAAGCACCTATTATTATGGTAACAACTTTCATTTTCTTTTGCCAGATTTGTTCAACTTCGATTTGCAAATCGCGATATTTTGTAATTTTTTCATTTTCTTTGTTGTCAATCCGACTATCTCCTGGTACTGATATTTCGATAAATGTAACACCCTTGTTTTCACTTTTTTCAACCATTGTAATATCGGATGCATTACATTCCAAGCTTTTGTCAGTCTGGATTTTGAAATTATTATTATTCAGGCCTCCATGGAGTCAAAAGACTCATCGTAGGAGGTCCTTCCTAAGAACATAAAGTCTATCATACCACTCCTTAAACTCATTGACTGTTCTCGCCCTCACCACTCCATCAGGTAATGCATTCCACAGCTCAATCACCCTCTACGCAAAGAAACCACTCCTCACCCTCTTGCTCACAGTTTCCTTTCGTAACTTCCAGGGATGGCCTCTTGTCATCACTCCTTCCCGCTGTTCAACCAAGCGAAAGAACTCCCCAGTGTCAACCCTATAACCATCTCTCAACAGTTTTTAAAAGTCTCAATCATATCACCTCTCCTTCTTCTATCCGCCAAACTCTGCAGTCCACATTCCCTCAGCCGATCCTCAGGACTATCCTTGTACAGTCCTGAAACCATCTTTGTCATCCTTCTTTGTATCCTTTCCACAGTTAATTTATCCCTTTCAAATCATGGGGACCAAATCTGAGAACAATAGTCTAAGTGTGGTCTGATCAGAGACTTATACAACGGAATGATCACCCTCTTATCTCTGCAGGTCAGTGTCCTTCTCATAATTGCAGCAATCCTCTGTGTTACCTTCACCACCTTTGCAATATGTCCCCTAAACTTCAGGTTTCTATCAATCATCAACCCCAGATCTCTTGTCTCCCCTACTTCCTCCAGTATAACTCCTCCCATAGAGTATACAGCATCCCATCGATGTTTCCTAAACCTCAAGACCTTACATTTTGCTGCATTAAACTGACCCCCATTCATTTGCCCATCTATCTAGCTTATTCAAATCCTCTTGCAGGGCTACCACATCTGCACTATTACTAATAATCCTTCCTAGCTTCACATCATCTGCAAACAACTGAATATCCCCTTGCAATTCACTGGCAATGTCATTGATGTAAAGGTTAAACAATATAGGTCCTAGTACTGGTCCCTGTGGGACCCCACTTGTAACCCTCTGTCTCCTTGAAACTGCTCCACCACACACAACTCTCTGATACCTATCAGACAGCCAATCCTGAATCCAGTTGACCAATCTGACATCCAGACCCATGTGCTGCAACTTAAATATCAGCTTATCATGTGGCCTTTGCTAAGTCTAAGAAAATTGCAGTATATGCCTTTCCCTCATCTAATGTTCTTGTAACTTTATTATAAAAGGCTAGCATATTGCTAAAACAAGAGCGCCTTTCACAAATCCATGTTGACTCTCACAGATAACATTACCCTCATCTGCCCAATGCTGTATACGGTCCCTCACTACTTTCTCCAAGATCTTAACTACTGATGACACACACACTGGCCTATAATTAGACACTTCCAGTCTGTTACCACCCTTATGCAATGACACTATCTTACCTTCCTTCCATTCCCTGTGCACCTTTGCCGAAGCCAGACTTTCATTGAAAAGCCAGGTTAAAGGTACTGTCAGTTCCCTAGCACATTCTCTCAAAACTCGTGGTGAAATACCATCCAGTCCCAAAGCTTTACTGACATCCAGAGTACTCAGTAACTGAAACACACTCTCCTCCTGTACTTCTAAACCTCGAACCAGCCCTATCCCTCTAGCATTAAAACTGACTCCTCTAGGATGAAATACTCCAATAAAGTGTTCATTGAACAATTCTGCTATGTCCGCTGCATCAGTCACTCTATTCCCATTTTTATCCCACAATATCATTCTTCCACAGTCATTTCTCCACCTACTGGCCACATAGCTAAAAAATTCCCTAGGATTTTCTTTGGATCTTAGGGCCAATCTCCTCTCAAATTCCAGTTTCACTTTCCTTACCACACTAGTCAATCTTCTGGCCTGTGTCTTATATTCTTCATGCATCTTCTCTTCACCTGTCTCCTTATATCTCTTCCATAGCCTCTTTTTCACATGCAATTCCTGTTTAATATTGTTTGTCATCCACTTTACTCCAAATTGTGTCCTCTTCTTCACTTGTGGTATACAACTTACCATTGCTGCTAACAAATATTCTTTCACAATTTCCCACGCACTAATGATATCCTGGCCTTCCAATTCCTCCCTCCATGAAACTTCCCGAAGTTGACGTCTAAGACTATTATAATCACCTGCATTATAATTCCACATAAGTTCCCGTCTCTTTGATACTCCTGCATGTCTATTTATTTTCCAAGTCAAAAACATATGGTCACTCTCTCCAACTGGTGGGAGAGATGTCATCTCAGTTATTATCAACTCTTCTGATGCTATAACCAAATCCAAAACTCTTGAACCTCTTGTTCCCTCTGTTACATGTTGCCTAAGACATTTACCCCTCAAGAATTTCAGAAATTCCATTCCCCTATTGCTTTGCTACATGCATCTTCCTCTCTCCAATTTATACTACTGTAGTTAAAAATGCCCATAACAATCATTCTTCTTGCACTTGCCAAACTTAGCTGTCTAAACATCTTCTGGTCCCCATCCTCTGTGCTCCTGGGTCTGTAGCAACACCCCCACTAAATATCCTGTCTTGCCTACCTCTACCTCACACCATATGCTCAAAATCATTTGTCTCACTTCCTTCCAAAGCCTCCACTCTTAGAGGACATAGGTCATCACTTATCATAAGCAGTACCCCACCATCATGCTTTCCCCTCCTATCCTGATGAAAAATGGTATACCCAGTGACTTCTATTCCTGTTATTATATCCCCTTCTGTCAACCACGTCTCAGTGATCCCAATAATTTTGGCCAGGCTGATGCTATCTTCGCCACCAATTCCTCTCCCTTATTCCGGATACTCCTTGTATTAGTATAAAGCATATAAATGCCATTGTTTCTATGCCAGCATTATCCCTTCTAGACTCCACTGGGCTCAGTGTTACCTGACATCGTCTCCCTTCTCCCAAGTATCCGTTCCCACAAGAGGCCACCCCTGCTATTATCCTCCCTGGGACACACTGACTCGTTCAGAACAGCAGTCTCTCCAGATGCCTACATCCTTCCTCATTCAAACGTAAGCGGTCTCTCGCATACAATTCCTCTCTTTCCTCAAACGCACTCCAAACATCCACATATACCAGTCCTCTCTTGTCACACAGTCTCACTATTATACCATTCAATATCACTGCTCTTCTGCTCAGCTCATCATTATCATACCTAGGCAACACGCACACTATTTTTCCTCTCTCTGTCTTCTTCCGTATAGCCTCAAGCAAAAATCTCATATCTCTCGCTGCCCGACTCACATTACCACTCAAGTCATTTGTTCCTACCATCACAATCATCTCATCCACCCTTTCACCTCTCTTAATTGCCATAGCCACCCTTTCTATTGTTCCTCCTGGAAAACGCTCCTCACGCATCCTATCTTGAACACCACGGATCATTGAGTCACCATACATTATACCTCTTTCCATTCTCTATCCCAGAGTATTTTAGCTTTTTCATTCTCAACCACTTTCTGGTGAACTTTATGCTTCCAATAGTCTTTAGATACTTCATACCCATACTTTTTACATAAATGCCAGTGGATTATCTTAGTTATGTTATCATGCCTTTTACGGTACTCAATTTGTGTGATTTTGCTGCATCCACTTATAATGTGGTCTACCATTTCTTCCTTTTCTTTGCACAATCTACATTTACTGTCTTCTTGAATTTTTTGTATTTTTGCCTTCATAACATTGGTTTTAATGGCCTGTTCTTGTGCTGCAAAAATTACCGATTCTGTTTCTTTCTTTAGTTCTCCATTTCTCAACTATTGCCAGGTCAAGTTGCTGTCAGCGCTGTCCTCTATGTATTTTCCATGCAATGCCTTATTTTTCCATCTTTCAGTTCTCACTTTTACTTGGTTGGTTTTGTATTCAAATTTTGTCTCCATGGGTTTAAATAAACTCTCTTTCCTTACCTCAATTAGAAATTTTTCTGTTGTTTGCTGCAGATAATCATTTAAATTTAGTTTTTCTTCTTCAATAACTTGCTTCACTTGTAATAATCCTCTACCTCCTTTTTTGCGTGATAGATATAGCCTATCAATGTCACTGTGAGGATTGAGGGCATGGTGCATTGTCATTAATTTTTGAGTTTTTCGATCTAAATCTTCCATCTCTAGCTGGATCCATTCAATAATGCCTGCTGAATATCTCAGAAAGGGTATGGCCCAGGTGTTGATTGCTTTTATCAAATTTCCAGCATTAAGCATTCACTTAAGGAGTTTTCTTAAATTTGTTATGTTTTTTGCCCTAGTTTTTTCTTTGATTTTCTTGTGCAGAATTTCTGATGCTTCTAAAATTTCCAAATATTTGGAAATTTTAGAAGATTTTTGATTTTTTTCGCCATTGAGCAGCTCGATTTCGTTCAGATCTAAAAACTTTCCTCTTGTTATTCTAGCAATTGCGCATTTGTCTAAGCCAAAATCCACTGAAATATCTTGACTGAATATGTGCACAGTGTTTAGCAACTGCCCAGGTATTAATTGCTTTTATCAAATTTCCAGCATTAAGCATTGACTTAAGGAGTTTTCTTAATCGTCTTATGTATTCTGCTCTAGTTCTTTCTTTGATCTTATTGTGCAGAATTTGTGATGCTTCTAAAATTCCCAAATATTTATAGCTGTCTTCAAATTTTATTGCTTTGATTATTTCACCATTGAGCAGCTCGATTTCGTTCATATCTTCAAACTTTCCTCTTGTTATTCCAGCAATTGCACATTTGTCTAAGCCAAAATCCATTGATTTATCTTGACTGGATATGTGCACAGTGTTTAGCAACGATCCAAGTTCATTCTTTGATTTTGCATACAACTTCAGATCGTCCATGTATAAAAGGTGAGATATCTTTGCACTCTTTTGCTCAGTTTGATAACCATGAGCACTTTTATTTAAAATTCTAGTTAAGGGGATCAATGACAGTATAAACAATTGAGGAGATAATGAGTCTCCTTGAAAGATGTCCCTTTTTATGTTTACCTCTCCAATTTCTTCTCTATTTATAACCAACGTTGTTTTCCAGTTTTTCATGCTGGATTGCAAAAATTTTTGCACGTTTTCACTAATACAGAATAGCTCTGTGCATTTTAAAATCCAACTATGAGGCACCGAATCAAACGCTTTTTATAATCTATCCAAACCATATGAAGGTTGGTTTTACTACGTTTGCAATTTTTAAGAATCATTTTATCAATCAGCAATTGGTCTTTTGTGCCTCTTGAATTTTTGCTGTTACCTTTTTGTTCAATTGGGAGAAGAGAATTTGCTTTAAGATAGCTGTATATTTTATTAGCTAGTATGCCTGTGAGTAGCTTAAAAGTTGTTGGCAGGCAGGTTATTGGTCGGAAGTTTTCTGGGTTTGGACCTTTTTCTTTATCCTCTATGATCAAAAACGTTTTCCCTGCTGTGAGCCACTCTTCTTTGCTTTTTCCTTCTAAAACATCATAAAATTGCTTAGCAAGTCTTTCATGTAAGCCTGTTAGATATTTCAACCAGTAGCCATGTAATTCATCCTTCCCAGGTGTTGACCAATTTTTTATTTTTTTAGCTTGCTTTTGAACCATTTCAGTTGGTCCATTTTTCGTTCTTGAGATTCGTTCATAATTTGTTCAACCCATTTTGCCTTGTTATTGTGCCTCTTAGGGTTGTCCCATAGGTTTTTCCAAAACTTTATTGTATTTTCTTTGTCTCTAGTATTTATATTTGTATTTTCTTTAAGGTTATCATTCCTGCAGCAATCAGTTTTCTTGTAAAACTGGTGCTGATTTGCTTGAAACATTGAATTTTGCTTGTACTGTTCAATGCGTGCACTGTATCTTCTTATTTTAGCTGCAACTGCTACTATTTTTTGCTTCACTTCCTCTAATACTTCATCAATAGGTCGTGTTCCAGTATTATATCTCTTTATGAGGTTATTTCGGATTTTTGTGTTTTTCAGCTTCTTTTCCTTAAGGTTTTTCAAATTGCTCACGTCTGCTCTGAGTTTAAGAATTTTATTCTCCAGTCGATGCTTCCATTTTGGTTCCTGAGCCGTACTGCTTTTGGGTTCACTAATCTTATATCCTAATTCAGATGTTATGACGTAGGCTATTGAGTACATAAGTTGATTCGTTTGCTCAATAGTTCCAGTAGGAATATCCCTTGCAGCTTTATTGGCCTCTTGTAGGAGTTCCTTCAGTTTTTGTTGAGGTACTTGTCTCAATACCAGGAAGCCTAACTCGTTCCTGGTTGCTGTTCATTTGCTCGATAATTTTTCATGCAAGTTCTTGTTCCTTATCTGATAGTTTCCTTTCAACTATTTGTATATTTTCAAAATTTTCAGCATTCTATATGTTGGAATCTGGTTCTGCTTCATTCATATTCTTGGTCACTTCAGGGTCAGTATGGTCTCCTTTTATAGCTTGCGGTTTCAGTGCTTCCAGCTCAAGTTGAATAAATACCTTGCATTTGATAATGAAGCTGCGTTGCTTCATCAGCCTTTCGAATGAAATTTCAGAATTTGGGTGTCGTTCAAGCCAAAGTTGGAACATTCGTTTCTGAAATCCCCTAACTGACTGATTTGAACTGTAGAAGCACTGCATGACTTGTCTGTTTTCAGCCATGCTCCACTTTTTCCTAGTAAATACTTTCAAGTTCTGTGGATCTTGCTCCTGTAGCCCATTTGTCACTGGCTGTCCAGGAAGCCTAACATCCAGTGCAGTCCTTGGTAACCCACGCGACGACCGATGCAGTATAGAGTTCTGATTTGTCTTCACCATTTTTAACTGGGGGTGGGCAGGTGCATGAGATAAAAAAAAAATAGGTGAATAGGACAGAATCACCCTTAGCCCTCGAATACTCTAATAGCATTGGGGGGAAAGGAGCAAGGTGAAAAGAAATACAGAGGGAAAGATGAGTAGGGACCAGTCTACAGATAATATAACAGGTGTATATTACATGAAGTAAGGCGTGGTCCAGCTTCAGGTGCCTCAGGTTCACCATGCCCGTACTCACTAGAGTGAGCCCTTGAGGATGCACATATATATATATATATATATATATATATATATATATATATATATATAGTTCATGTATACTAATTATCCAGAATCATCAGAAGTGATTAAGGGAGAATAAGCGGGAAGAATTTGGCATTGGGTAGTTCGATTTGGCCAGAATTATAGCACTGGGGAGATTTGGTTAAGAGATGCTGAATATAGTGAGAGAATGCGAGTGGTATTGTATTTTCTGGGAGGATAGAGAAAAAAGGATGGGGGCATTGCCGATGCTAATAGAAATGCAACCAGCAAGTGTAGTGATTAAGTGCAATGGTAGAATTGAGTGAGGTACATTTGAGACTATCTGGTATAAGATAAAAACTTACCGCGTCGGTATATATAATTAGTTGCTACTATAGTCCAGGAGGTGCAAATGGAGATGCAGATGATTACATTGCCAAGTTAGCTTATGAGCATAGCATGAGTAATTATTATGAAAGACTTCAGTTATGAGAACGTAAGGTGTTAAGGAGGAAAAGAAACAGGAGCTGAAGGAATTTATGTAGCTGCTAGAATTAATTAAGAGAGCTTGTGATGGAGAGGTTTGAGAGTGCTGGAGCTGGTGGTTGCATGAGATTTGTCCATAACCAGGGTAGCCATTGTCATTCTCTAGTCGATGTTATCAATTGGAGGAACACTTGATAATCACTCTCTTCACTGTAAATTTTACATGTTTAGAGCTTTATGTAGAATTATTCACCCAGTGATTATGACAAACTTAGGAAGCAGCTGAGAGAAGAGCTGCAGCATGAGAAACTGTGATGGAGGATTTTAGTAATGTTATGAAAATGGTTAAGGGATGTTTGAAGGAAGTAGCAGACTCCATACAAAAGGTCAAATTAACATTGAATCAATGTTAATGTGACTCAACGGATTCAAGTTAAATGTACATCATTCAAAAGAAACAAATTAATATTAGATATGGAGGAAATAAGGAGAAATATGATCAGAAAGCATAGTTCATTGGTTTCAACTAAACATGAAGAGAATAGAGAAGGGTCACTCCTGGATGTTGTGTAAATATGTGGGTAGTGAGAGCATGAGAAGTAATTTTTTGCTTGGGAGGAGAGAGAGAGAAAGAGCACAGTGAAGTATGTTCATGTTGCTTTGTTAATGAGTCTGAGGAGAAATATAATAGACATTGTGTGAATAATAGTCAGCTTGGACCTCCCAAGATGACTCTTCGGACTGCTTGGAGATGCCTGTATTAATAATTATTCAGTTTTAGTTTGAAAGATTAAATTTAAAAAAAGTGCATGCATTTTTCTAAAGCATATACTCTTACATATACAGGTTTCCTCCATTTAACTAAAATTAATTTATGTGATTTTAATTTTTTTCATGGTGCTGAATTCAAATCAGTAATCAGAAAAATTCCATCACACAGGTTTTTTACAGATATGTTTACTTTTTTGTGGGTGTGCAGAATATTTTAACATGAATTGTTGTCATTATTAACACCATACCTCCATGGCATCAAAAGACTCATTGTGGGAGGTACACACACTGTTACATGCAAAGCTCGTCAAACCATGCTTTGAACTCATTCACCGTATCTGCATTCACCACAATTTTGGGAATGCATTCCAACCATTCTATGTGTAATGAACCCCCCCCCCACTCCCCCCTTATACAACTTCCAGAGTTGTGCTTTTGTTCTACCTCCTTCTTCCATTCTATAAAAAATTTCTTCCACATTAACCTTGTAACAACCTTTTACCAATTTAAATGTCTCGATCATATCCCATCTCTTCCTCCTGTTCACAATGCTTTGTAGACTGCATTCCCTCAATCTGTCCTCATATCCCATACATCCCAAAGATTAGTTATGACCTTAGGGCCTTCTCTGAACCCTCTCCAATATATTCTCATCACCATGAAAACCATGGGACCAAATCTATGCACGCTTATCTGACCAAGGCCTTATAAAATGGAACCAGAATCTCTTTAGTTCTGCACATTAAGGTCCTCTGCATCATTGCCATAATTTGATGTAATGACTTTACAACTTGCACAGTGTGACCTCTGAACCTAAGATGTTCACCCACCACCACTCCAAGGTCTCCTGTCTTCTCAAGTTCCTCCAAAATTTCCTCACCCAGTATATACTTTTCACCCTATTGTTGCCTACTAGATTTTAGGACACTTTGCAACATTGAATTGAGAGTTCCATACTGCTGCCCACTCTTACAGTCTATTCAAGTCCTCCTGTAAAGCCACAACATCTGCTCGATTCCTGATCACGCTCTCTCCAGTTTTGTATCATCTTCAAATATATGTGTTTCACCAGTTAAACCTGTCCCAGTATCATTAATATACAAATTAAATAGCAATGGTCCTAGAACATAACCCTGGGGCACATCACTAGTGACTTTCCTCTTAAGGGATACTGTCCCCCCCCCCCCCCATACACAACTTGCTGATACCTATTTGAGAATCAGTTACCTCTTCAACTCGCTAATCTTCATCCAAATCGATCTGCTCCAGTTTAGTTACCAACTTGGTGTGGCAATCTATGAAAAACCTTTGTACAATCTAGGTAAATCACCATATATGCATCTCCCTTGTCCAGTACTTAATTTGTAGCCTTACCCTTATCACCACCTTTGTGAAAAGAAACAATTTTACCTTCCTTCCACTCGTTTAGGACTTGTGCTGTTGCAGCTCTTGTTAAACAGGTAGCCAAACTGATGCTAACTGCCTGGAACATTCCCTTAAGACACATGGTGATATATCATTAAGACCAACTACCTTATTAACATCTACAGTAGTTTACTTAACTCCTCATGTACATCTTGCTCATTAACCAGTAACTCTTCCGTCATTTCATTCTCTACACTTGAGCTCCTTATTTCACACTGAGGATGTTGAACTGCTCACTGAATACCTTGACTATATCCTCTTCAGCAGTTACTGATATATCATCTATCATCCATTTCACTTTCATTCATTATCATCTTGCCATAATCATTCTTCTTTCTGCTTGCCACATAGTGAATAATTTACATATTAATTACAGTACTTGCATATTAATATATAACTATTACTATGTTAATTATAACTAACATGTAATAATACTGACATTTTAAATTATTATTACATAATTGTACTTTTTTAGCTATTATGACTTTCACAGGGTGTAGTGGTAGTTTGGAAATACATGGAGGCATGATCTGAATGTATTTGCATACCTGTCTTTCATCATGAAATACTCTAATACCTCAGTCTTGTCAGTTCTCACTTCTGCACAGGTACCTTTTGAAACTCTTGCTTCTTTACTTTATTGTTATGATTTGTAGAAGTTAGCTGTGGAAAAAAAAAAGCAATATCTCCTTACTGCTTCTTACCACATATTAAGTAGTAATACTTCAATCCATAATTAGTAATTATGGATTAAGGATCAGCATTCACAGATCAAATACAATGTCTTCAGGCAATAAGCCTATGAAAATTTCAGTTAATGATGAAAAATTGGAATAAGCAGAAAGATTCACCTACTTGGGATGCTTATAACACAGACATAGTCAGTCTAAACATATTGAAGCATGCATTGCTAAAGCAACTAATACCCTCAGAGGTTACAGTCGCTTGGCAAGGACAATAAATTAGGTGTAAAATGGATGAATGTGGAGCTTAAGCATGAAATCTGGAAAAAGAAAGTACTTTGGAGAAAGTAGAAGATGAATAATGGTAATAATCAGTCACATGAAGAGAATAAAGAACAAGCCAGGAGAGTGACTCAGTTAGTAAGGAAAACAAAAATAGAGTATGAGCAGAAATTGGCAAAGAAAAATCCTAAAGAGTTTTTTAGATATGTGGCAAATAGAAGGAAGAATGATTATGGTAAGATGGAGTTAAGGAATGAAAGTGATAGAATGGTAACTGCTGCAGAAGACATTGTTGAGGTATTCAGTGATTAATTTATAAGGGTATTTCATCCTGATCAGGGTGGAATCATGAGGAACTTAAGTGTAGATGACATACGAGAGGATGGTTTAATTGTGAGTAAGCAGGAGGTATTTGAGGAAATAAATAAACTTGATGTCAATAAGGCGATAGGATTTAATGACATATCACCAATCATCTTAAGGGAATGTTCCAGGGAATTGGCAGTAGCATTGGCATACCTGTTTTAATAAACGTCTTACAACAGCACAAGTTCCAAGGGAGTGGAAGGAGGGTAAAATTGTTCCATTACATAAAAGGTGGTGATAAGGCTGTAGCTTCAAATTATAGGCCAGTCTGTATATCTGGAGTTGTAGTGAAGGCCCTGGAGAGATTGGTGAGAAGTAGGATACAGAAATAGGTTAATAACAGCAATATTCTCTGTAGTTATCAGTATGGTTTTGGTAAGGGGAGATCATATTTCACTAATTTACTTATGTACTATAATAAAGTGGCAAATACTTGGACAGGGGAGATGCATATACAGTGGTGTACTTAGATTTTGCAAAGGCTTTTGATAGACTGCCACACGATAAGCTCTTAAATAAATTGAAACAGATGGGATTGGATAACAGACTTCTCAGTTGGATCAGTGACTGGCTGTCGGATAGATATCAGAACGTTGTATGTTGGGGTGCAGTATCCCGAAAGAGAAAGGTAACTAGCGGTGTGCCACAGGAGTCGGTTTTGGGGCCATTGTTGTTCACTTTGTATGTTAATGATATTGGGTTGAGTTTAACTGGTGATATTCAGGTTTGCAGATGATGCAAAACTGGAAAGAGCAATGAAGAGTCAAGCAGGTCTTATTGCCTTACAAGAGGACTTGAATAGATTGCATGATTGGATAGGTAAGTGGAACTGTGAGTTCAGTGTTGCAAAGTGTAAGGTTTGAGATTTGGTAAGCAATGATGGGATTGAAAGTATACACTTGGTGGGGAAACTTTAATAATGGAAGTAGAGGAGATGAGAGATCAAGGAGTTATGGTGGACAAAGACCTGAAAATCAGGTTCCATATTGTACAAGTTGTGAAGACATCACATCTGATAATGGCAATGGTGCAGAGGACCATGACATGCAAAAATAGAGGTTATGATTCTATTATATAAGGCCTTGATCAGGCCTCATATGGATTATTGTGCACAGATTTGGTCACAGAGTTTTCATGGTGATGAGGATATGTTGGAAACAGTCCAGAGAAGATTCACAAAGGAAGTCAGTGGACTTTGGAATGTGGAGTATGAGGACAGATTGAGAGAATGTAAGTTGCAAAGCCTCGTGAATAGGAGAAAGAGGGAGGGGAATATGATTGAGACATATAAGCTAGTGAGGGGTTGTTATCGGATCGACATGGTAGAAAGTTTTCATAGAATGGCAGAGGGGAGTAGAACAAGGGGCCATCACTGGAAACTGTATAACTGAGGGTGTTAACAGAGGAGGGAAGAGTAGGTTCTTTTCATGAAGGGTGGTTGGTGAGTGGAATGCATTGCCTGAGTATGTTGTGGGTATAGACATATTGAATCAGTTTAAGGCATAATTGGATGAGCATTCTGTGCAGTAGTGTGTACCTTCCACGATGAGTCTTTGCCTCCATGGAGGCTAAATGTTAATAATAATAAAGTACAGTTAACTACAAGACTATGTCATCGATTTGACAAAATTTCATACCAGCTAGGGCATTGCCCGGTTAAACAAGGCCTCCATTGTTTTCGCTGGGGAACTAGGACAAACTGTGAAAAGTCAGTTACTCAAACAAATCCTAAAACTCTTCCCCAACTCGACTTCAACAGAGTTCAAGATCGGTACTATCAACATAAGAAGCATGAATGGCAAAGAAATGGAGCTAGCTGAGGAACTGGATAAGTACCAGATCAACATAATAGGTGTAACTGAAACCAAAAAGGCAAAAACTGGTGAGATCTTTCTGAGCAATAAATACAAAATGTTATATTCAGGCAATGACAATCAAGGAAAAGAAGGAGTAGCCATAGTATTCAACACTAAATACAAGGCTTATCTTCTTGAATGACAGGCAATTTCAAATAGAGTGATGTGGGCAGATATGAGAATGGGGAACTGGACAATTAGACTTATTTTTGGCTATGGTCCCACAGAAGGTTCTACTAAGGTAGAAGTGGAGGAATTTTTTGAGGCTTTAGAGAAAGCAACTGACACAGTGAAAAAGGAAAAGTTGGTTCTTGTTGGGGATCAAAATAGAAGAGTAAGAAGTTATAGTCAGACATACAAAAATATTTTGGGAAAATTTGGAGAAAAGAGCAAAGCTAATAATAATGGCAAATACCTGTTGGATTTCTGCTCAGGACATGGTTTGGTTATTACTAACACAATGTTCCAAAATAAAAATGTGCACAAATTTACATGGAGAGAAGAGGCAAGGAATAAGAAAAGTCTCATTGACTATGTTATTGTTGATAGTAATGTTTTCTCCCTGGTGCGGGATACCAGAGTGTACAGAGGATTTGAAATTGGAAGTGGTCACCATTTAGTCTTGAGCAGGATAAAATTAAATTTCATATTGAAAAGAAGAACATGTAAGAAAGTGTTAAAGTGAATAAAAGTTGAGCAGCTCTGAGATGTAAACTGTAGACTAAAATACACAAATATTATTCAAGAAAAAATGAAAGAGTTTGAGAACAGGAACCAAAGCTTGGAGATTCAGTGGCAGCCCTGAAGAACACACTGACTGATTCAGCCAGAGAGGCATGTGGTGAGGTTGTCAGCAGGGATAGAAAAATCAGAACTCCATGATGGACACAGAAAATTAAAGAGGCAGGGAAGGAAAAGAAGAAAGCATATCAAAAGTTCCTGGCAAATAAGTCAGCTTTTTCTCTTAGAGAATACAGAAACAAATGTAAGAAAGCTAAACAAAAGTCATGGGAGGACTTTGGTAAGAACATAGAAAATAAATATCAAGAAGGTGGCAAGATATTCTTGAGGTTGTTGAAGAAGCTCAGAAATGGAGGATAGAGTGCTGATAGATCATGAAAACTGGAGAAAAAGATATCCTTGAAGTATGGAATAATTACCTCGAAAAATTGCTAAATGAAACAAGCAGGGATGACAGCACACTGTTAAAAAAAAAAAAAAAAAAAAAAAAAAAAAAAAAAAAAAAACACTGCTTGGGCATGCAGTCAGTAATACATATCCATACTTGAAGTAGAAAATGCCATCAAAAGCTTGAAATGTGGAAAGGCAACAGCAGTAGATGATATTTGACCTGACATGCTGAAGTATGGAGGTATAAAAGTCTTACAGTGGCTGCACTGCATAGTTCAGAAGGATTGGACAACAGAGAGATGAATTCCAGATGATTGGAGTAGAGCTCTCATACTACCCATATATAAAAAGGAAAATAAAACTGAATGTGAGAATTACAGAGATTTCATTACCGAGTGTTCCTGGTAAGATATATGCAAGTATAGTTGAGAAATGGTTGAGAAGGATTGTGGAAGAGAAACTTGGTGAAAAACAAACTGGATTTAGGCCAAATAGAGGCTGTCAGGATCAGATTTTCACTTTACGACAGATAGTTGAGAAATCATGGGAATATAAAAAAGATCTGTATTTAAGTTTTATATATCTGGAAAAGGCATATGACAAGGTGCCAAGAGAGAAGCTATTCAAAACACTACAGTTATATGGTGTTAATGGGGTATTATATCAAGCAATACTTAGTCTTGATTTGAGTTGTAAGTCAGCAGTTAGAATTGAAGGAAGTACAGGAAGATGGTTTAATATTAAATCTTGTGTCAGACAAGGATGTACATTATCCCCTCTGTTATTCATTATCTATATGGATCACATTATGAAGGAAAGTGGTATTAAACATGATATCAAAATTGGAGATGTTAATGTCAGCTCTTTGTTTTATGCGGATGATTTTATACTTCTAAATAAATCCACTACAAGTTTCTCTGACTAAATTGAATAGCTGTTGTAATAGATATGGTATGAAGGTCAGCAATAACAAGACAAAGACAATGAAAATAGGCAGAAGCATTAAAAATATCAACTGCATTGTGAATGAAGAGCCTATAGAACAAGTAAAACATTTCAGCTACTTAGGCACGAATTTTAGTGAAGATGGTAAATTAAATATGGAAATAGACAACAGAATCAACAAAGCTGGTATGGTAGGAAGTCAACTGAATAAATTTATATGGAATAAGAGAGAAATTAGCCAAAACACTAAATTAGCTGTATACAAGACTGTGTTCGAATCAATTTTAACTTATGGATCTGAGAGCTGGGTTAGAAGTAAAACACTTGACCAAAGAGACTGCAGATATGAGAGTCCTGAGAAAGATTATTGGCATGAACAGATGGCATCAATGGCAATATCATATTAAAAACGAGGATTTTAGGAAAGAACTTGAGGAAAGATTAGCAAAACAAGTGTTCTCTACCAGGTTGGCAGGAAAAAAAAAACAAAAGAAAACCAAGGTATAGGTGGATTGATATAGTAAAATGTGCCTTAGAAGACAGAAATATAAGACCCGATAATATTGGAGTCTTGACAGGTAACAGACTGATTTGGAGGAAAATTGTAGATAGGAAGTTAGCAATGATATAAATTTTTCATGTAGTACTATCATATTCTGCACACACCCCTTGAGGGTATATATCAGGAATTTGATGGTGATGATATCTCATCGATACCTTTGTTTACTCTGTATTACTAATAGATGTGAGAGTTAGACATTGCTGAAGGAAGATGAGATATGACTATTTTCCTTAGAGATGAAGTGCTACAGAAAACGTTTGAAGATACCATACATGGCACATGCAACAAATGATGGGGTTAGAAGGAAAATCCATTCCATTGCCAGAACCCAAGAAAATAACATCAGTAAAATGTGTCAGAAACAGCTCTGGTGGCTGGATCACATTGGCTAGATTAGATAGTTTACCTGAAATAGCTCTAGCTTCTGGCATTTAAAAAAAATAAAAAAAAAATAAAAAAAAAACACTGGGGTGACCTAGAATCACCTGGATAGATAATATTAGAAAATGGACTAATTCTTTGTTCTCCACCTTGTTAAGGAGATCCCAAGACAGAAACACCTGGAAAGAGAGTATGTTGTGACTGTCACTGTCATAGTGCTCCAACAGTCTACATTGACTATGGGTGAAGGACTTGCACAGTAAGATTGGATGCTTTCATTACTTTTGGTGTGAAATAGAGGACTAAGATAAAAAGAAAAAAGTGGTAATCTCCTTATTAATATTTGATCATTATACAAGAATAAGTTTAGGAAGGAAAGGATCTTGGGGTGTTGTAGATAGAAATTTGAAGTTTAGAGGACATGTTGCAAAGGTTGTGACAATATTTCCGAGAAAAACTGCAATATTGAAGAGACCATTGACTACAAGAGATAAAATGGTGGTAGTGCCTTTGTATAAAGCTCTGATTAGATCACATCTGGATTTCTGTACTTACATCTGGTCATTGGGATTTTAAATGGATGAAGTAATCTTGGAGAGGATACAGTGATGGGTAATAAAAATGATATCAAGACTTTACATTGTTAATTATTAGAATAGTCTAAGAGTATTCAGACTGCAGAGTTTGGTGGATAGAAGACAAATGGGGGGCAGGTATAATTGAAACATTTCAGCTGTTGAAGAGTTTATCAGATTAACACTGAGGAGATTTTTCATATGGTAAAATGAGGGGAAAGGACAAGCAACCTGGCATGGAGGTTGCAAAAGGAAATAGTGAGTTTAAAAAAATAGGGTAAGAAATAATTTTTTGCATAGAGATTGGTAGAAACATTCAATGTATTGCCTGAGAGGGTGGTAAGATTGCAAAAAGTATGAGTTTAAGGAGTGGTATGGTAGATTTTTTATTAGCTATCATTGACCTCTTGCTATTAGTCTTGACTCCATGCAGATGAAGAAAATAATAATTGCATTGCCTTCCCTTTGGTAACATTGAAGCATTCAATGTACACAAAATTTGTACACACACACACACACATAGTTTATTGTAGTGTAGTTCTGTAATAATTTAGTTAATTGCAGCATTTAATTTCATTGCTAGTGATCTCTGACTTTTCATTAATTTTTTTCTTATTAACTGCTCTGGTTTCTGTTTACAAAAATCATCATTTGCAGTTTTTGCCACCCAGTTCCTAATTTGTTATTAATATGAACTTTGCCATTGCTTTTTTTTTTTTTTTTTCTCTAATGCTCAACACTGTTGAGCATCAAATCCTAGCTTAATTTTGAGACAAAGAATGGAGTTTGTTACTGCATATATATACAATTTCTTTACTTTATCTTAAAAACATTGTGATTGGCATTGAACGAATTTCAACAGCACTCTTTTTGAGCATCAAAATCTTGATTTATATGTTGTTTTGCACACTTGGAGAAACTTGTAAAGTTTTTGTCCATTGGGTATACAATAAAAAAGAAATACAGCTTTGATCATACATTATCACATACTAAACTGTAGTGAAGAGATGAAAGAATAAAAGGATAAAACAAGAGTACATTTCAAGATCTCAAGGCCATTCACCCCAAGTGCTTTGTTTGCACAGGCATTACTATCAGAATGGTCTTCATAGATTATTTTGCACCTGCTCCACTAGTCAGACAAACACACAAATAACAGATGTAGTATACTGTTTCATAGCCTTTATTTCAACCATGATTTCAACCAGATTAGGACATGCTCCAACATCACTGCAAGATTTATCACATTACTGACAAATAATGAACTTGCTTCTGGTGTAGTTGGTAAGTTATCATCAGATGAAAGAATTATAAAGTTGTCAACTATAACCAACAAATTAGACAATAACCACACTAATTAACTTTAATGAAAGTACAGATATTTCGTATGGAAAATAACAGTACATCATCAGCATGTAGCAACAAGCAAATCAAAGAGCAGGAATACAAAGTACATACAACATTTGGTTTACCAATTAAAAAAAGGTTGCCACGAGCTAGATATTAACATATTAAATAATATTAAAACTATTTTCGATGTTTATATAAAATGAGAATCTCCCAAACTTTTGAGAGAGAGAGAGAGAGAGAGAGACAGTCATTCTGATTCAGGTTAGGCCAATATAAAAGGCTTCACAACTTCCTTTGAAAAGGCATTCATATTTAAAACGTCTTCTATGGAGAAGGCAAGTTCATCTCACCGTATATATAGTTTAGTGCCAATACTATGCTGTGCCAGACCATACTTTTGAGGTTTCACATATTCAATGTAATACTGATGTTCATTAATTCTTTTTTCCACAGAACAGTCTGTCTGCCAAATTATATTAAATTATATTCACAAGGAATCTGTTAAACACCAGCTAGCAATGAAGACGACAGTTTGTCTTTTTTCTACCAATAGGTTCAGAGATACCAGAAATATAAGGGATTGGAACTCTGCAATCTGTTGAAGAATCCTTAGGTGTTGGAACATAGGAGTAAGTTATCTGCTGGATTTGATGGGGGTTGTAACCATTTAATTACATCACAGCTCCATTAAAGGTTTGACAGGAAGAGGGTGGATGAAATGACAGAGCCTTAAGGAACACCAGTATTGACAGGAAAGTCTGAGGAGAGAACACTCTCTGCCATTGCATGTAGGGATCAATCAATCTGATGATTAATTTACACAAGAATGAAGGCAGTCTAAATGATGTTAACTTTTTTTTAGAAAAGCCCTCGATGCCAGACCCTATCAAAAACTGACTGTTAATAACCTTCTCCATTACTTTAGACAAAAGTGATTTAAGAGTAATAGGTCTATCTTGATGGTAAATATTTCTCTCTTTTTTTGAGGAGGGAGGGAGAAGCAGTTATATATGAGCTTTATTCCATGCTGGATGCTAGCTAAGTACAGTGTAGTGCAGGGTTTCTCAAACTTTTTCTATGATGGAACACTTCAGAAATCCTGAATTGTTCACGGAACACCTTGGTTATTTTGTAATGTATTAATTAATAATTAATTGGTAATTTAGCTTATTAATGATTGATAATTAATTATTAATGATTGATAATTAATCATTAATGATTGATAATTAATTATTAATGCTTGATAATTAATTAATTAAACATCAATTAAACCATCTTTAAATTAATTTATGCTGATTTTCATTGACATATCCCATTCTGATCACCAAAAATTTATATTATTATTATAAGTACTTACGAGTGAATGCAGACTTTTTCTCCTGTGTGCTGGTTTTGTAGGTTAGGTAAATATAAATAAAATAAATGAGTAAATCTAAGCGTTAAGAAAAAAACAATCATTTATTGTCAAATGTTAATTAATAAAAACAAAACACGTAAAAATAGTAAAACGTAAATTGCAAATTAAGTTCTTAAAGACTCCGATGTTTTTGGGTCTTTGAATTACAAATTCTTTTGATATCAGGCACAATATTAAAAAGTTGAATTCTCATATTTGGTGTAGCATTGAATCTGTTCCTGGACTTTGATTTTGTTGCAGCATAATATGAAAATCCTACCTCGCATAAATATGTCGTTGTAAAAGGAAGTAAAACAAAAATAGCTAGTTTTGACACACTTGTCCAGAAATCATTTATTGGCAGTTCCTTGTATTTTTGTTTTAAATCAGTCACTAATTAAGTCAATTAGATTTTCATAGTCACTTGCGCTGAAGCCTGCTGGCTTTGTTGTCACTGTAAATGGATTCAGAACCCAGGAATTGTCCTCACTGGATTTTGGAAAATATTGTAAGTCGTGCAAGTGTTCTAAAATTACGTTAAATACTTCTTCATTTACTTTAGAATTTATTTCAGTCAAAAATTCATGCAAGGTGGGAAAACAATCAAAATTAATCTGTTCAACTGTAGAAATCTAGAATGCAACTTCCTATCAAAAGATGCAATTTTATCTCTTGTATTAAAAATTGTAATATTCTTTCCTTGTAATGATAAGTTAATTTCATTGCACTTTGTAAAAATATCTGCCAGATACGCAAGACTCATCAACCATGAAGAATTTCTTAATAATTCAATAAAATTTTGTCCTAAATTATGTGACATCAAGAAGACCATTAACTCACTACGAACTTCAAAAAGCCTCAATAATGCTTTTCCTCTGGATAGCCATCTTACTTCAGTATGTAATAAAAGTGCGTTATGTGCACTACCCATTTCATCGCACAAAATTTTAAATAATCTGGATTGAAGTGGTTGAGATTTTACATAGTCGATCATTTTTACGGCTTCATCCAAAATAGTTTTTAAATATGTAGGAATTCTTTTTGTTACTAGTGCTTGTCTATGCAAAATACAATGACTTTTGGTGGCTCTTGTAGCTACTTGCAGGATACATGTTACAACTCCCTTCATCTTTCCTTCCATTGCTTGAGCACCATCTGTACAAATATCAATACACTTCTCCCAACCGATTTCCTGTTTTGTAATATAATTATTAATACAGTTGAATATATCTTCTCCGGTAGTTTTTTCTTGTAGATATTCGCACATGAGTAAATCTTCTTCAATACTTTTATCAAATATGTAACAAACACTAGTAATACAGCGAGTCCTGTGACATCTGTAGATTCATCCATTTGCAATGAATATTCACTGCAGTCTAAGTCGATGAATTAGCTCTTTTTCTATGTCAGCAGAAAGATCTTTGATGCAACATGAAACAGTATCATTTGATAACTGTACTGCATCTGTTTTTTAGCAACCTGCTTGCTTAACATGCATGATACAATGTCTTTCGCACAAGGCTTAATGAGCGTCTCACCAATTGAATGAGCTTCACCATGAAGTGCAATGCGGTAACTCATGCGAAAAGATGCCTCTGTTGCATTTTCAGTTGTAGCAATTGTAGCCATTTGGTAAACAGGTCTTTGGAGCCAAAGACCTGTTTACTAGTATTTTATTACATAAAACATCAGGAGCATGTGTATTGCCAAGACACGTAAATCCATAATTTAAATAACTTTAATGGTACTTCCATTTTGGTCTGTTCTTAGATGACTCTTGTTCTTTAATATTAGTTTTTGAAGAAACCACAGTTTGCAATTCAATATCTTCTCCAATCATACGAGTAGATGTGTCAGCAGAAGTACTTGCTCCTCCTTGTGTTAAAGTTCCTGTCTTTAAACAAGAATCCATGGGTATTTTTTCAATAATATTCAAATTCAATATTTGTCAGAGCTATAATAAAACAAATAGAATTTTATTGCAAAGTAACTTTAGTATGAAAAACAATAAGATTATAAATAAGAAATGTCAAATAATATAAAAGTAAATTAATAATGCAAAATAGTAAAAAAAGACTGCAACACACAAAAGTAAATATGAACAATACTTGTAAGAAAAGTACTAAACCGTATCAAATATTGTAAAAGCAATTGTAATAAGAATGATTTGATAAAATGTTCAGTAACAAAAATTAAACAGTTTGAAATAAATCAGATATTAATTATAAAATTAGTTAAAAGAGTAAGAAGAATTCTTTTTTTAAAAAGTTGCCTCACCTACTCCCTACATACGAGAATAAAAAGGCATTAGCTGATTCCCCCCGAGGGCCCGGTCCCAACAAATTTACTCGTAAATACCTTTCCAAATTTTAAAGTTCGTACATTAACATAAGTATTAATAGTTAATTATGGCATAATCATAAAGAGTATTAGTACACTTATGTATGCGGTGTAGCATGTTGACTAATATAAATTACATTTAAATTAGTTAACAATCACTGGACTAATGAAATGTTGTAGCATGTCTCAGTTTATTCAGGCAAACATCATTAAATTAATTTGTGCTGATTTTCATTTACATATCCCATTCTGATCACGAAATATATTTATAATATTATAAGTACTTACGAGCGAATGCAGACTTTTCTCCTGTGTGCTGGTAGTTTTCCCCTCCTTTTGTACATCCTGGAGATCTTTGTAGGCTTCAGGCAGATGACTCACTATCTGTTCCATCACAAACACCTTCAATAAGAGATTTCTTAATACCAAAATTAAACAAAGTGCCTTGTCTCTTATTCATATCAGATTTTAACTCTGTATTCCTATTACTTTTAAAAAAATCACGGCACTCTGGTTTCAGAACAAGTGCTTACACACTGCAATACGAACTTGCAAAGAAAGTATTCAGTAGTAATAGATTTGAGAACCGGATATAGACTACCTTGATCTTCAATTTCAATGGAAAAATTTTCTTTATACTTCCGTTCTGATTGGTCACTGATATTTGCAACGCAGATGTTGTTTCTTTCAGTTTTGAGAATACGCCGCCCATTGTTGTAATCGGCTTGCAGGCAGTTTTTATGATCGGTCATAAACGGCGGTATTCTCTTTCCCCATTGTTGAAAGATTTCAGTGTGTGAAAATTAACGATAATTCATGAATACTTCCACGTTTAAAAATATGCTGCTTGGTCACTGACATTTGCTACACAGATGTCATTTCCTTCAGTTTTGAGAACAGAAGATATGATACCAATGGTTGTAATGGGCTTGCAGGCAATTTTTATGACCCATCATAAACAGCAGCATTCCCTCTCCCAAATGTTGAAAGGTTTCGATGTGTGAAAATTAACGATACACAAATGTTATTAGGTGTTCTGGGTCTGAGCTTTTCCACATATTCATGAATATTATTCTCCTCAGAATATTTTTACTATAAAATATTTATTCCTGAAAAATGCTTAAACTAAAATGACAAATTTCAGAACTTCTCACGGAACACCTGTTCACCTTCCGTGGAACAGTTTGAGAAATCCTGGTTTACTGAATAGATGACAGAGAACACATATTAGTTCAGAAACATATCTCTTGAGCAAAGTGGGTGGAATTTCATCAGGAGTAGCTGCCTTTATAGTATCCAAGTTATTCAAGATTTTTCTGATGTCTTTCCTGCAGGAGGTCATGGGAGGCATGAGATGCAATGTTCTAGGAAAGGAAGAAGGTCATTTTACCATGATTGTCTATGTAGGAGTTGGAAGAGAAGAATGAAGTCAAGACATCAGCCTTCTCTTTAGGTGATCACAATGCTAGTGTTAGATTGAGATAGAGGAGGATGCACAGATGGACAAAAGTTGCACTTGATGGCTTTGGCTGAGGACTAGAAGGCATGACTGCTGGTGGCACAAGCAGCAAGTTTTCTACATTTTCTGTGTTGAATTTAGGCTTTGCTCTTTTATGGTGGTTTTACAAGTGTTGCGGGTAACTGTGTAGGCTGTGAATGAAGGAGTCAGAAGACAAAATTCACAAAATCCATTATTCACATCATTCATTGATGCACTCACAACCACCTGTGGCAACCCATTCACCACCCTCCAAGCAAAAAATCTAGTCCTAACATCCTTGCTAACCACACTCTTACACAATTTCCACGGGTGACTCCCTGGTTCTTTCCCTTCCTGTTATGTACAGAGTCTTCAGTGTCAGTCCTATAAAACCCCTTTACTATCTTATATGCTTCTATCATATCTCCTCTCTCTCTTCTGCCTACCAGACAGTTTTTGAAGCTCACAGACTTTCACTCTGTTCTCATAGGGAGCATTCCATAGACCTGTGCTGGCCTTGTTGGCTAAGTGGTTAGTGTATACACACTCCAGCCAAGAGGCTACAGGTTCGAATCTCACCAAGGGCATGGATGTGTGTGATTGTCCTACTAACAGTTTACCATATGTACTACTGTAACCTGTGTCCTGGTACAGTATGACCTCTGATGTCTTTGAGATGTAAAAATCATATACCCCACAATCTTTGTCTCTTGCTTCTGAATCCTCTTCACTACTTCTTTATCCCAATGGAATCTGAGTGTCTTCATCTGCATACAGTAATCCAGATATAACCTTATTAAAGCCTGTGCTCTTAAATATACAATACTCTCTTAAACTTCAACTCTCTGTCTGCAATCACCCCAAGTTCCTAGCTTCATCAGTTTCTTGTAGTTCAGTTCCATCAATATACTACATAGTTTGCGATCTTTTCTTCCTACAGTGCATCATCTTACACTTGGCATATTAAACTGGCATGCCAAAGCAGTGCTTCCAGTTGCCTTTTCAGTCTGTCATAGACACCTGCATATAATTCCACATAAAATCTCTTTTTATGCAAGCATCACAAGACTTGCTGCCTCTCAAGTTTAAAATGCATGATCACTCTTGCAATTTCATGCAAAACAGTCACCTTAAAAATTATGAATTCTTAGATGCTCTTGCTAGATCCAGTATTCTGCACTATCAGTCCCTTTGATCATGTGCCTTAAACTATTTTAAACATTCAATATTGTTTATGGTAGTTATCCCTCAGTAATTATAAATTCTTTCTCCTCCTGCCAGTCTGTATTCCATGGGTAAGTAATAGATGCATGGGGGGTAAGTAATAGAGCATTGAGTAATGAAACTGGGAGAGTCATGCTGAATAATGTAGAAAATGAGTCCATGAGTGATGCTTGTGTGCACCTGAATGAAGTTAAGAGTGGTAAGATATATGGTGATTCTATGATTAAGGGTATGGAGAGTGGTATGCATGAGGAGTGCTTGGCTGGTGGGACAATAGAAAGAGTGGCTTTAACAATAAAGAGAGGGCATGAAGCAGACAAGATGATAGTTATGGTGGGTACAAATGATGTGAGTGGTGGTATAAATTGGGTAGGAAAAGATTTAAGAACATTGTTAGATATTGTGAAGAGGAAAAGTGTCAATGGGAGGATAGTGTGTGTGCTGCCTCGTTTTGACAATTAAGAGTTAAGTAGACGAGCGATGATAATGAATGATATGATTGCAAGAATGTGCAAAAAAAGAGGTCTGGAATTTGTTGATGTTTGGAGTGTGTTTGAAGGAAAAAGACAGTTGTATGCTGATGGACTGCATCTGAACATGGAAGGACATAAGCGATTGAAGAAGTTACTGTTTTCTGAACAAGTCGAAGTAATTGGGCAGGGAAACTAATATTGAAAAGGTTGAGTGTAAGAGAGAGAAACTTTAGCACTGATTGTATATTTATTGATCCTTATTCGCAGAATAAATTGCAGAAGAGAGGGGATAAAAATCAGCATGGGACTACTGAAATTAGTGACATGTATATCAGTTCTATAGCTGGTACAAGAACTAAAGGGAATCTACAATTTTTGTATACTACTGCAAGAAGCATTCCAAATAAGAGGGAAGAATTTTTGGCATTAGACAGTGCAATCTCACCAAAAGTTGTAGGCATTAGTGAAACTTGGCTGTCAGTAGAAGATGTGGTCACTGGAATTGAATGTGATGGGTACAGTATTTTCAGGGAGGATAGAGAAGATAGAACAGGGGGAGGAGTACTGTTGATGATAGCTGATGTGTTGCAGCCAAAGAAAGTAGTGTATCAAGATGACAGACATGTGAATGAGAGTTCATTTGAGGCGGTCTGGTGCGAAATAGTGACCAATGCAACCAAATATACAGTTGGTTGCTGCTATAGGCCAGGGAGTACGGGGGGGGGGGATATTGAATTCATGCATCAGCAAATTAGTGCAGGGTTAGTGATTATTATGGGGGAATTGTAATTATGGTGATATCGATTGGAAGGAGGAAATATCATGTAGCAAAAAGGAAATGGAGTTGATACATCTTCTACGAGATAATTACTTGAAACATCACATAACTGAAGGGACACGTGGTATGTTGGACCTGATTATTGGTTCAGAGGTTATATGCATAAGTAAGGTGTCCTCCAATTGGTGAAAGAAATCATGTGGTATTGACTTGGGAGGTTGCAAAATCTGTGGATTTTTCTATTAAGAAGGGGTATATACGGAACTACAGGCTAGGCAATTATAACAAGCTTTGGAGTGAGCTTGCAGCCATCCCATGGCAGAACATATTGCAGGGGAAAGATGTTAGCAATGCATGGGATAAAATCAGCAGGTATCTGAGGAAAGCAATATCAGATTGTGTCCCCATGGTCAGGAAGTCAAACAAGGCAGGTGTTAGATGGATGAGCAGCATTAGTATCAAGCTTGATCTGCAAAAAAAGAAAATGTTATGGAGAATTTACAAGGAGAAAGGTGATCAGTACACCCATGAACAGTACAACGCTCAAGCTAGGAAGGTTACCAGCATAGTAAGAAAAGCTAAATCAGATTATGAGAAGACCTTAGCCAAAGAGATCAAGGGTAATCACAAAGAGTTCTTCCGCTATGCGGCAAGTAAAAGGAAGAATGACTTCGGAAGGATAACTTTAGCGGGTGCTGATGGTATTGAGGTGACAAAATCAGATGTAATAGTCGAGTTACTGAGTGATCACTTTTCAAAAGCCTGTCACACAAGTGAGGATATCTCTGTACCTGTAGCAATAACTATTGTGAGAATTGAAGCTAAGAAATCAGAGGTATTTAATATATTGCAAAATTTAAAGGCAAACACTGCTGTAGGCTTAGATGGAATATCAGCTCGGGTGTTGCGTGAATGTGCAAATGAATTGTTAACCCCTCTTACTTGGATATTTAATTTAAGTTTGAACTCTGGTATGGTCTCTAGGGAGTGGAAGTTAGGCAAAGTGGTTCCTTTGCATAAGGGCGGCTCTAAAACTGTGGTAGTTAATTACAGACCAATCACCATCTCAGGAGTAGTGGTAAAAGTATTGGAAAAGTTGGTTAAAGACAAAATTCAAGAATGGGTGGATCAGGATATGATACTCTATAGAGGCCAACATGGTTTTGTTAATGGTAGATCCTGCCTTAACAATCTATTAACTTTTTATAATAGAATGACATCTGAGTCGGACAAAGGAACTGGCTACACAGTGGTATTTCTGGATTTTGCTAAGGCTTTTGACAGGATACCCCAAGGAACACTGTTACGCAAATTGGAGCAGATGGGAATGGATATTAAATTGGTGATATGGATAGGAGAATGGCTCAGGGAGAGATACCAGA